>NW_028127064.1:1200000-1787500 GCF_965231255.1 Vanellus vanellus
GTGACCCCCCCGAGACACTGGAACGAAAGCAACGGAGAGCGAGCTCAGGCTCGTGTGAGCTGGAGAGATTTGTCTTTGTTTTTTGATGTTGTTGTCATTGGGTGGGTTTTGGTTGGTTTTTTTCACAGAACACTTTGCAGTGTGGTGTCGCAGCCCCCAGGGCCGGCGCTGGCACCGCCACCTCACCCCCTGGCTCTCGTCCCTCCTCCTGCCCGGTGGCTTTCACCACTTTCCTTGCTTGGTTAGTTTTTTTTTTTCCTTTGTACCTTTCTTTTTTTATATTTGGGGGTTTTGTTTCCTTTTCCTTTTTTTTCTCTTCCCCCCCCTTTTTCCTCTTCCCTTTTTTCTTTTTCCCATTTTTTTCTTCCCCCCCTTTTATCTCTTTTTCTGTTTGTTCTTCCTTCCCCTCTTTTTTTTTCTCCCCCCATTTTTTTATTTTGGTTTTTTTCTTTTTGTCTTTTCAAACATCTCTCAAGCTTTCTCCGAAGGAACGGCCCCTGGCTCTCAGCCAGCAGAAGGAGACTATGGAAGAGCTCTGGCACCCGTGGGATTGCTTTCCTTCTCCCGCCTCGCACTCAGTAAGAGTGTGTTTTCCAACTCATTTTTTTTTTATTAAGAAAATAAACAAAAATAATGCTCCAGCTATCAGTTTTAGAAGGCATAGAAAATCTCTAAAAGGGAAACAGAAGCGCAATGTGCTGAGGTATGAAAGCCTGAGGTAGTTTTTGTGTGTGGATGTGTGTGTGTCATTTGGGGTTGGGGGTTGTGTGTGTTTTATTTTTGAAATTAAAAAAAAAATAATAATTTTGCTAGTGTTTTGGTTTTTTTTTTTTCCCCCAGCCCTGGGCTGACAACCTCTTGGAAATCTGTTTTCCCCCCCTGCCCCTCTTTTCCCACCTTCTCTCCTTGCAACCGGGATCTTTCCCCAAAGCGTTTACGGCCGAGCACGGCCTTTCTTTAACCTCTAGAAAAGCCGGCTTGTGCTAAAAAACAAACATCCCCCTCCGGCCCCCACCCCATCTGAAATGAAATAAATAAATAAATAAATAAAAACCTTACAAAACTTAAAAATCGTCGTTAGTTTTGTTATTGTTACATTAATCCTAAAAACTGATGAGCCGCTGCGCTGTGTGCCGCAGCCCAACCGCCCCCCCCTCAGCGCTGGGCGAGCTCCTCTGGCCATGCCTGGGATGAAAAACCGGTGGCTTTTAGGAAATAAAAAATAAAAAATTAAAAAAAAAAAGAATAATAAAACCTCTCTTTCTCTCTCTCTCTGCCTGTCTTAGTCCAACTAAAGGGATAGCGTCAGGAGGCGAGGGAGGAGGAAGGGGGAGGCTGTGGGATGGAGAGAGCCCTCCCCGTACCCCTCGGCTGTGCATCCTCGCAGCGCTGTGGGGAATGGGGGTGGGGGGGCTTTGGTTTGCACAGGGTGGCCGAGGTGGGGGCTCAGCCCCATCCTTACAGTGCTGGGGAGCACGGGGCTACCAGGCGCAGAGTCCCTCCCCCAGTGCGGTGCTTTGGTGCGCTGAGGTGTTAGATGGGGTGGCACAGCCCCTGCCCGCCCCGGGAGGGGGGACACAACCTCTCCGGTGGCACTGGATGGGTGGTTGGGAGGGAGGGAGCAGAGCTCTGGGAGCCATGGAGAAAGGTGTGGGGGTGTCCCTCATCGTGGCAGCCCCCAGCAGCCCTACCCCGCCACCCGGCCACCCCAAGGGACACCCAAGCCCCATCTTGGTCCTCTCCCCGTTGGGTGATGCCCTTCCACCCACCCCGGAGGTGCTCTCCTCTCCTGCGGGGGGGACGCCCAGCGCTCGCCTGGCTAGAGAAGCACCGGGGGGGTGCTTAGGGGGCATCTGAGCTTCCCAGTTACAAGGGCGTAATTAGTGCACCATTAATAACCATTAATAACCACTTTGGTTTTGCTAACCAACTGCGGCGAGGCCCCCACCCCGCTTTAGCACAGGCTTCCTGATGCCAACACCTCCCCGAGCCACTGGGTAAAGCGACACCTGGCAAAAAACCACCACCACACCAAAAAAAAAACCCACACCACATCCTCCACTCCTCACCCACCCCTTCTCCCCCCATCACAGCCATGGGGCAAACTCCCACCACCACCACCCCCAATCTCAGCTCGGCCGTGACCCCCCCGAGACACTGGAACGAGAGCAGCGGAGAGCAGCTCAGGCTCGTGTGAGCTGGAGAGATTTCTCTTTGGTTTTTGATGTTGTCGTTGGGTGGGATTTGGTTGGTTGTTTTTCACAGAACACTTTGCAGTAGAGGACAAAAACGTGGTGTCGCAGCCCCCGGGGCCGGCGCTGGCACCGCCACCTCCCCCCACCTCCCCCCACCTCCCCCCTCCCCCGGCTCCTGTCCCTCCTCCTGCCCGGGGGATGTTCCCCCTTTCCTTCCTCGGTTTGTTTGTTTGTTTTTTTCCTTTCTACCTTTCTTTTTTAATATGTGGGGTTTTTTTTTCTTTTGCCCTTTTTCTTCTTTCTCCCTTTTCTTTTTCGCTTCCCCCTCCTTTTTTCTCTTTTTCCCCCTTTTTTTCCGATTTTTTTTCCTTTTCCCCCATTTTTCTCTGTTTCCCCTTTCCCCCCCATTTTTATTTTTCTCTTTTTTCACTTCTTCCCCCTTTTTTCTTTTTCCCCTTTTTTCTTTTTCCCTTTTTGTTTTTTTTTTTTTTTCTTTTTCCCCCTTTTTTCTGTTTCCCGTCCCCCCGTTTTACTTTTTCTCTTTTTTTACTTTTTTCCTCTTTTTCCCCTTTGTTCTTTTTCCCTTTTTTTTCTTTTCCCCCCTTTTTTCTCTGTTTCTCCCTTTTCCCCCGTTTTAATTTTTCTCTTTTTTTACTTTTTTCCCCTTTTTTTATCTTTTTCCTCTTTTTTCTTTTCCCACTTCCCCCCCCCCCCCATTTTTTTTTTTTTTTTCTCTTTTTAAACAAGCTCTCTCCTGAAGGAGCGGCCCCTGGCTCTCCGCTGGCAGAAGGAGCCTACGGAAGAGCTCTGGCACTGACACGGGCGGGAACACCCACTCACACATCGCAGCACAGCAGTTAGTTTGGCAACACCCCCACCCCCTGTCACAAGTGAGACCTGCACAGACAAAAGGCTCCTGAGTGAGGGCACTGGGGCAGCCCCACCTTAGAAGCAGCAGAGGAGCAGAGCCGTCCGGAGCCATCAAGAGCACAGGAAGGGCTATTCAGGGCCTCATTGTCTGCGCCGAGTGACCGTCTGCTGAGAACCGCTCTGGCGGCTCAGAGCTCAGCCCCAGCAGCAGTCTGGAGCCAACGGGGAAAAGTACACTGGGAGGAAGACTGGCAGCCTTCCTCCACAACGCCCCGGAGAGAATGACCAGAGTGCTGCCTATCCCCATCGCTTTTCCAACTCGGTTCTTTTTTTATTAGAAAATTAATTAAAAAAGGATCTCCAACTCTCAGGTTTCCAAGGCACACAAAATCTCTAAAAGGGAGACACAAGCGTGAGGTGCTGAGGTACCCAAACCTGCCCACGTTAGTCCAACTAAAGGGAGAGCGTCGGGAGGCGAGGGAGGAGGAAGGGGGAGGCTGTGGGATGGAGAGAGCCCTCCCCGTACCCCTCGGCTGTGCATCCTCGCAGCGCCGTGGGGAATGGAGGGCTGTGTGTTTGGGGGGGTCTTTGGTTTGCTCCCCTGACCTGCTGGGGGTGGAGGAGGAGGATTTGGGAGTGGGGGATGTCCGGCGGCGGGGTTACATTCATTGGGCGGTGCTGGGCGGCACGGCGGGAGCCTCCCTTGCTGTGCTGCGAGGCCGGGGCTCCCAGAGCGTGTTTCTGCTCCTGCTGCTTCACCTGCTGGAGCATTTCCCTCATCTTGCGCTGTGCAGTCTTGGGGAGGAGAGGGGAAAAGGAAGAGGTGGGGGTCAGGGCACCGCTTCTCCCCCCACCACCCACCCCCGAGCCCCCACCGAGCATCTCGACACTCCCAACAAGCTGTAATTAATTTCAGGTTTGTTATGGGTTAGTCCCACAAATTGATGCGAGGAGACGGAGCCAATTAAGACTGAAGTATTTATTACCAAGCGGCAGCAAGCAAAACAGCACTGGGCGGCCCGGGAGTCTCACTCCGCCGACGGCTCGCACCCGTTTCCCGAAAGTCCCTGGTTTTATACTCTTCTTTTTCCGGTAGAGGGGTACTCTGTGCTGTGGGATCTGTCTAAAATGTCTTTTGTTCCCTCCTAGTGCAACAGTGAAAGAGCTAAAGAAGAAGCATCTCAGAGTTTTGAGAAATTATCTCATGTCCTGGAAGAGAAGAAATCCGCAGCTCTTAGGGCAATTGAAGCTTCTAAGAATTTAAGGCTGGAAAAATTGCAAACACAAGCAGAAGAATCTCAAGGGCTCCTGGAAAATAATGGCCTTGTAGGACTTGCTCAAGAACTGCTTAAAGAAACCGATCCATCTTGTTTTGTTCAAACAGCAAAACAACTTCATGTCAGGTATCTTATTAATTATCTTCCGTTTAAGGTACAGGTACTGTTCCAGGGATGTCTGGTCAGTCCTATTCTTTGGACACCTGCTAGGAAAGTACTGAATGCAAGTACTTTGTGTTGCAGAGCCTCAGAGGCGGTCCCGGTACCATTCAGTAGAAATTCCTATATTACAGTGTGCGTTAAAAAACAGCCCAGAGGAGGGGCTCTGTCCTGCGCCAACGCCTAGCCTTCTTCAATAGGACTGCAGTGGAAGGGTAACCCATTCAGCTCACTGATACAGTCCTTTGCTCAGAGATTGCATCGGGTATTTGCAAGTTAATCTAACAGGTCTCTTCTGGCTTTAAACTCTTTGATCTGAATAGTTGTGCTCCATTAGCGCTTCACACCTATTTTGTTCTTTGAATGTAATGCCCCAAATTGTTAAAATGCTCTGCCAACCAAAAGATTCCCTGTTAGTTATCTTTACACTGATGTACAAAAGGCCTTTAAATTTTGCACTTTAATTCTGTCTAGAGAGACAAGTTTCTGGGACACGTGAGTAAGTACCTGAAAAGAGAACTTTTTTTAAAGCAAAACCTAGCGGTTTTGCTTTAAGGAATGCACCCATGTGAATTCCTTTTTCCCTCTTCTGCCATCCCTCTGCTTCTGTGCTTTCAGAATCCAAAAAGCTACTGAATCTCTGAAGAGCTTCAAGCCAGCAGCTGAAACTACTTTCGAGGACTTTGTGATGGACATAGCCAAGCAAGAAGAGATCCTTGGTGACTTGTCCTTCCATTCCAATGGTAAATTATGAGAGCATCACGTCTTTCTTGAGTTACAGCTTTAAGGGCTTCTCTGGAAAGAGGCAAAACTTGTGCAGGGCTGCAGTTGCAGAACTCAGTCTTGTGACTTGCATTGTCCCTTCTGCCTCTGTGATTCACCTGGCAGCAATGCTAGCTTCAGCTTTGATAAAGCAGCTAAGATGCCATGGCATTCAGAACCAGTTTACATTGGCTTCCAAAATATTGTAGTTAAGCAATACTAGGTCTTCCTAGCAGCTTTTTGTCGTGATTGCATGACAGAAAAGAATAGGTTTTTATATGGTTTTTTAGTTGCCAGCAAAAATAAATAATACAACTTTCAAAGTAAAACCAGAAAGGATTTAAGTGCATGAACAGACCCATCCTCATCTGCACTCTTTGACTGAGTCAGATTTCCCCCCCCCACTGTCCCCCCAGTGCTGTAGCCACTCAACAAAGGGCTTCTGTGTTTAATTCTAAAACAACATGTATCTACATTTGAGGTTTTTTTCTCCTGAATCTCTGTCATTCCAGGTCTAGAAATACCAGAAATCAATGAAGAGCAGAGCAAAATGTACAACAAAGCTCTGATCAGTTGGGAATGCCCTGGGAAGACAGACTCAGCTGATATCTATGGTCTTGAGTATCATAAGCTTCATAGAGAAGAGGAGAGTACAACGTGGCAGGAGATCAAAGTTTGCAGCAAGAGCAAAGTCATATCTGATCTCGATGACGACAGCAGCTATGCCTTCAGAGTTCGAGGATATAAAGGATCCATCTCTAGCCCTTGGAGCCGAGAAGTTATCTTGCGTACGCCTCCAGCCCCAGGTATTGGGTTTTCTTATGTCCACGAGCTGCTGGTGGTGTTAAGAGCTGTAGGTGGTTTCCAGTAGCTCCCAGACTTCTACTACACTGTTACCGGTTGTATAAATGTTTAAAAGCACTGTTAACAAACAGGTTAAGTAGGTAGCATACTGAGACTGTGTTAGCTTGCGTAATGTTCCTGGTAGCCTTTAAAAGCGAGGAATTCTAGTGCCAGCATGACTTAAAATATAGTTTATAAGCACAGAAATACTTAACTAAGAGAAAATTTTTTGGGATGCTGTTTTTCAGTTCTCAGTTTTCTTTTTGATGACAAATGCGGGTACAACAGTGAACATCTCCTGCTGAACCCAGGAAGAACCTCTGTGGAAAGTAGGGCTAGATTTCCTCTACTGCTGGGGTCTGAGCGCATGCAGGCCGGATGCTACACAACCCTGGATTACATCATTGGCGACACTGGGATTGCCAAAGGGAAGCACTTCTGGGCTTTTCACGTGGAAGCCTATTCCTACCTGGTGAAAGTGGGAGTTGTTTCTAGCAACAAGATACAGAAGCTGTTCCATAATACCCATGATGTGACCAGCCCAAGGTAAATTGCAGACTCTTGCTTAATACATGTTTTGTATAAGGAGATGGCTTTTTAAAAAATAAATTAAGAGCGAGCCTGGTCTCAATTAGTATACAAGATGAACCTAAGCAGTGGAAAGTGGCTTGAAGGATATAGTGTAAGCAGGTTGTCCTCTTCATCCTCTACTATTAGTAGGAAGATGTTCTAATTGTCCAGAGTCCTATTTTCTTTCTTTCTGGGAAAGAAATCGGGTTTCTACAGATATCAAGATATGTCAGTTAAAGCAAGAAGGTTAAAAAAGAGAAAAAAAAGCATCATTTGCAAGATTGAAGCAATGCTTAGTTGTCAATAGTAAGATTCTGCCTTAATTCCCTTAGCATACTAGGTTTGGCAGCCACTCAGAGGTACAATGTTCACTGTGCATATCTGTGTGTCTTTGCTGTAGCTTGCGTCATGGTGGATTCCAAGTCACTGGCTCATCCCAGGCTATAGATTTGCATATGACACTGGAGTGCTACTGAGCACAAGCCAAAGTGCAGTGGACAAACCAGCAAAAAGATTTCCAGCTCTCAATTACAGTTGTAGTAAGCCTGGATGTGTCTAGGAACTGCAGGCTGGGAGGCTATCTCCCAGGGGCTCTTAACTTTTTCATGAATCTAACAAAAGTGTTGGCCTTCTGCTGTATAACATACTGAAATTATAAAAACGCCAGTGTCTCAAGCTTCTGAAAGTCAGATGGAGACTTTTTGAAAAATGAGAAATTAGATCCTGATTTTCTCATTTCTCCCGGTCCCTGCCAGGAGGGAGTGAAGCTCAGCCCCGCTCCCTCCTTTTACAGGGAGGAAAACAAAATGGAAAAAAGAAAACCAAATTGTCCTATATTAGAAGTGTATAATTCCATTTTAAGGGTAGGGCAGCAATAGGGCTGGTACCACAGCCCCCCAGCCCCACAGCCACTGTGGGTCACCGGCGTAATAATGTACCTCTCCGGTAATTAAAGTTTCTTTTGGGAAGGGGGGAGAGATGGGGACTCTCCTGCGCCGGGACCTTTCCCCTCCAGGGAGGCAGAGCCGGAGCAGCGAGCACGGTCCTGCCCGGAGGGCAGCGTGGAGGGGACGCGCACGGGCATCCCGGAGGAACAGCAGCAAGGAAACCCCGGCACTGCACCTTTCCCTTCCTCCGAGCCTTTTTCTTTTCCTCTTTTTAAGGGCTCAACCAGTTTCTTCCCCCTCTGACCGTCACCATGGGGCACTGGCACCAGCAGCTTTGCAAAACCCCATCCTGTAAAAGCCGCCTGATTTTGGCCCTGTTTGGGGATGCGCTGCTTCCATCCTTACAGAGCAAACTGATAGATTTGGTTT
This sequence comes from Vanellus vanellus, assembly GCF_965231255.1. Classification (NCBI taxonomy): domain Eukaryota; kingdom Metazoa; phylum Chordata; class Aves; order Charadriiformes; family Charadriidae; genus Vanellus; species Vanellus vanellus. The sequence goes on from NW_028127064.1 coordinate 1,207,993, forward strand.
TCTCCCCCCTCCCCATTTAGCAAGAAGCACCAACGTGCCGTTGTCGTTTTGGGTCGGTTTGCTGCAGAAAAAGGCTCCCGCAGGGGTCGGGATAAGCCGATGGCAGGAGGGTCCCTGCACCCATCCCACCGCTGCTGGTGGAGGGCGGCAAGGGGACCTTTTCTTCGGGGTTGTCCTCTCCTCCCGGGCTCTGCAGCCCCACGCCGCAGCCCAACGACCCCCCCGAGATGGGAAGAGAGCACGAGAACCATCTCTGCTCAACAGCTCAAGAGGAAAAAACAAAATAAACGAAAGTGATAAAATAATACAATAGGATGAGATACAATAACGCAGGAGCACCCGCCCCACTCGTGGCACTACTTTTATTCTCGGCCACTGCAGTGATTGGGGGGTTTGACAGGATGGACCTTCCAAGGTCCCCTCCCACCCAAACCAGTCTTTGGGTCCATGACTGGAAGTGTCTGAGGTCAGGTTGGATGGGGCTGCAACCAACCCCGTCTACTGGATCCCAAACCACCCAGAAATCCAATCCAAACTGTTCTTTGGGTCCGGTTGGAGGTGTTCAAGGTCAGGTTGGATGGGGCTGGGACCAACCTGGTCTACTGGAAGGTGTCCCAGCCGATGATGGGGAGGTTGGACTGGATGGACCTTCAAAGGTCCCCTTCAACACAAACCGTTCTGTGGGTCTATGACTGGAAGTGTCCAACGTAAGGCTGGATGAGACTGGGACCAACCTTCTCTACTGGTTCCCAAACCTTCCAGCCCAAAAATCCAACTCAACCAACCCAAACCTTCTATGAGTCTGATTGGAGGGGTTCAAGGTCAGATTGGACAGGGCTGGGACCAACCTGGTCTGTTGGAACCCAAACCACCCAAAAATCCAACTCAACCAATGCAAACCATTCTGTGGGTCTGAGTGGATGTATCCAAGGTCCGGTTGGATGGGGCGTTGAGTAACCTGCTCTACTGGAATATGCCCCTGCCGAAGACAGGGGAGGTTGGACGAGATGGACCTTCAAATGTCCCCTCCAAGCCAAACCAATCTGTGTGTCCATGACTGGAAGGTCCGAGGTCAGGTTGGACGGGGCTTGGAGCATCCTGAGCTGCTTGAAGCTCTCCCTGCTAATGGCCACCCCACCAGAGGTTGGCGGTTGCCGTGTCACCACGCTCAGTCAATCAGCGATGAACATGTCACCCTGATGTCACAAGAGGTGCGTGGCACACCCACTCAGGGGGTATAAAAGGGCCCACCGGGTGGTGGGTCCCACACTTTGGAGGAACGTCCATAAGATGACCTCTAACATGGCTGTCGCCACCAAGAACCGACCTGCCAGCGTGAGGCGGACCAAGATGGACTTCTGGGATGGGATGGAGCACACCTTCGCTATGTCCAGCGTCACCGCTGAAGGTACGGCCAACCGCAGCCACCTCTCTGGCAGCCAAGACTCAAGGGCTTGTCACCATTTCGGAGCCAGCCATGACACTTGGCGTCTGCCACCGCGTCGCGGCTCAAGGGGGAGATGTTTGGGGTGGACCTGAGAGCTGGTGGAGATGGGGCCTGACCTGGTTCTTCTTTGTTTTTTCAGAGCGAACGGCCGTCTGGGATGCAGTGGCTGGCTACATTCAAGACCAACTCCTGCTCCACAAGGTGGTGCAACACCCGCGTCCTCCTCATGCACCATGAGGGGTGGTGGGATCCCCCTGGGGCGTGGCCTGCTCTCACCCTTCAACTCCTCAGAAAACAGGAATCTCACCCCAAAAGTCCCCACTGACGGCCAAACGGGGCCTGTGTAATGTTGGTGTCACTTCTGGTAGGGCTGATCCAGGTCGCTGGAGACCCCCCCGGGATGGCCTCATCCTGGTTCTGCCCAAACTCCAGTGCTGTTTTTTTCTCCTGAGGAGGGGAAGGACTCAACATCTCCTCCCCAAAGTTCTCCCCACCGCCCAGCTCGTGCCTCCAAACGGTGGGAGAGGGCAGGATCCAGCCTGAAGCACCATCCCTGGATGGGGGAGGTCACCTCCAGATCTTCCCTCTAGCCAGTCCTCACCCTCCCACCCTTCTCGTCCACTTGCAGGGCGTCCGAATTCCCACCCTTGGCTCCTTCGGTACTGTCCTCGAACGCGTCCAGGTCGGAGATGAAACCGTGACTATCCAGAAGCCGGTGTTCCACCTGGCCAGGAACCTTGCTGTTGTCCACAACCTGATGGACAACAAGGACTACCTGCCCGGTAAGATGGCTGACTGCATGGTCATCTTCTCTGAAGCAACTCCAAAGTCCAATAATTGAGTGGTTTTGAGTTTTTTTGGGGCAATGCAATGATTGTGACACACAAGCTGTAGGACACGGGCCACCGGGTGAGCCTCTCCATCCTTCTCCTGTGGTTCTTCCAGGCAACAAGGAGCTGGAGCCCCTCAAGTACTCCAAGGTGGCCGTGGCAGCCGCCGTGTCCCGGCAGAAAGTGGTGGACTGCATCCAAGGCACCACGACCCTCCTCTCGCACTGCCTGGGGAAGGGGGAGAATGTGGCCCTCATCCTGAGGGAGGTGGGGGTGCTCCTCATCGAAGGCACGAAAGTGCGCGTGAAATTCTACCGCAGCTTCCTGGAGAGGCTGTCTGGGAAGGAGAACTTGGAGAAGGTTGTCTTCAAGGTAAGCATTTTGGTTTCTCTGTGGTGCGTGCGGTCCCACGGCAGTGTTCTGGCACTGCTTGTGTGGGGTCCCTCAGGACACGTTCAGCCACTCGGTCCAGGTGAGAGTTACGGTCCTGCCAACACTTGCTGCCTCAAGCTCCTCCGACACTTGAGTGCCTCAGCCATGTGGGGGATGTCCCACCATTTTTGGCCTCTTCCAATGTGGGGTGCTTTAACCACGTTGAGGGATGTCCTGCCATCTTTGGCCTCCTCCAACACTGAGACCCTCAACCACATTGAGGATGTCCTGCTGTCTTTGGCATCCTCCAGTGTGCAGTGCTTCAACCACGTTGAGGATGTCCTGAATCTTTGTGTTCCTCCATTGCAGGACATGATTGTGTCCCCAGTGGTACCCGTGGCCTCACTGAGCTTCTCCGGCCGTGTCATCCTCTTTCCCAAGTGAGTACGTTGGCGGCTGTAGCCGCTCTTTGATGCCAACGCCCAAGGTAGCATCTCTTCCTTGTGCCGCTGCGGGTGTCCTGGGGACACCAGGCGGCGACTCTTGATGATGTCCCCAGGCCGCAGTCACTCCCATAAGGCAGCTCTGAGGGGAAAGACAGAGGAATTTGGATGACATTTCTTCCCATGGTGGCCTGGACTTCTTTGCTGGGCGACTCCATTTCCCAGGCCCGTCCTTGGGGATGGGATGTGGTAGACTTGGGAAGTCAATGGCCTTCATGGCAATGCCAAACTCTGCCTGCGGGCAAGTGGCCGCAGCAAGTGGCAAGTGCTGGTGGTGCCATGGGTCATATGGGTGTCTTCTCCTTCTTTCCAGGTTTGTGATGGAGTGTGTGCCCAAACACCCACCCAGGGCTCTCCTCAAGACCTCGAGACAAGTCCCTGGTGAGGATGTGCAGACGAGAAAAGACAGTTTGCCACCTCTCCAGCAAGGTGGGAAAGGTAAAGCAGCTCCCAGCTCTTCTCCATGGGACGGGCAGCCAACTTCTGCCATGTTGTGGGGAAATGGCCGACGCTGAGCGCCAAAAGGCTCCGACTTGTCCCAAAGCTTCAGGCCAACTCCTGAGGGCCTTTTGTCCTAACGATTTGTTGGTGTCACCAAAAGAGAGCCCCGGGGTGGGATGTGCCCAAGGGTACAGTGGGAGGATGGTGGGCCAAGGCCTTCTCCTCCCCCTCTTCCCCTCAGAAATGACACCTGTCCCCTCCCCGGCACCACCCGGCTCCTCCTTCCTGACCATCATGATGATGATGAAGTCGGAAAACCACATTGGAAATGGTGCTGGTGTTGGGGAGGACACGATGGGGCTGCTAGAGGAGCAGAATGTCCAACCCTCAGACATTTTGGGAAGGGGCCTGAGCACCCCCTGCGTGTCCCTGGGTGGTCTGGCAGCGTCACAGCGACGCTCTTCTGAGGAGGTGTCTTCTTTCTGGTTCCAGTGGGGTTTCCCGGTTTTCCCTTTCCTGCTGCTCCGAGCCCGACTCAAAACAAAACACCGCAGTTCGGGGAAATCTTGGAGCTGCAGAAGAAGAGGACAAGGTCTCTGGCCAGGTGAGGCTGAAGGCTCAGGGTGGGCGGCCGCACGGGGCCATTTTACCCGGAGAGGTGGGAGACGCTCCATCCCTGGAGACATTCCAGGCCAGGTTGGATGGGGCTTTGAGCAACCTGATCTGGTTGAAGACCTCCCTGCTCATGGCAGGGGTGTTGGACTAGATGGACCTTCAAAGGTCCCTTCCCACCCAAACCATTCCATCAGCCTGACTGGAGGTGTTCAAGGTCAGGTTGGATGGGGCTGGAACCAACCTGGTCTACTGGAAGGTGGCCCTGCCGATGACAGCGGGGAGCGTTGGACTAGATGAACCTCTAAATGTCCCTTCCAACCCAAACCATTCCATGATTTTCTGACCCAGCAAGAGCCCGTTCCCCAGCCCTGAACGCTCCTTGGTCATCACCACCCAAGAGTGGTGAAGGCAGCACCTGGAGGGGTGGGATGTGGCTGCCGGGAACACCCCCATTTCACAGGGCTGGATCTTCTCCAGCTCTTCAGGAGAGCCCCAGCGTGGTCTAGGGACAATGGGACAGCTGTGTGTCAGATGAGGGTCCCGGCACAGGGGGTTTCCTCAGCCAACCTGCTGCTGGCTACATGAGGAGGCACGTGGCTCATGGGGAGGGGCAGAAAGCAGCCCCAAACCCATTGTGTCCTCAGGTAGACCTCTCCCTTTGTGTCCTTCCAGGCGGCAGTTGGTGGTCCCAAGGGTCTCCTCCGACACAAACCAACCCATGACCAGCCAACCCAAGGGCAAAGCAATGCCCAAAAGACAACATAGACGCAGAGCCAAGAGATGGCAGCCAACCCTCAGTCCTATAGAGGAGGAAGAGGAGGAGAAGGAGGAAGAGAAGGAGGAAGAGAAGGAGGAGAAAGAGGAAGAGAAGAAGAACGAGGAGGAGAAGGAGGAGAAAGAGGAAGAGAAGGAGGAAGAGAAGGAGAAGGAGGAAGAGAAGGAGTAGTGGAGAAAATCCTCACCGAACGCACAGTGCTGAAGGCGGTGAAGGCCGAGTCCTCCCATCCTCGCGAAGCCTCGGCCTTCATAATGTCTGTAATAGCCGTATTATCGGCAACGAGTTCTGAGGTCAGCCTGCTCAAGGAGCCTGCCTACGGGGCCCTCCAACGGCCACCACCGAGCCGAGGCAGCAAAACCAGCAAAGCTGTCCCTCCATGGAGAGTTCAGAGAAGACTTTAAAGGACAGTCCTGTGAAGAGTCCCTGGAAGGATCCCCTGAAGAGTCCTCCAGAGAGTTCCCTGCTGAGAACCCTCTGTCACCCGCTGCCAAGAACCCTGGCCAGACCCCCGGCTGTCCCCCAGCATCGGCCACCCCGCATGGCCCAACTGTTGGAGGAGCTGCTGAGGAGGCAGTCCCAGGAGGTTCTGACCCGCTCGCTGCTGCCACCAGCCGTTGTCTCCTGCCAGGCTGTGCCTAGATCGGGAGAGGGGGGTGGCAAGCAGGCCAAGCGCCCCGCGCCACACGGCACCCCCAGGACGCAAGAGACCTCCCCGTGGGACAACATCCCACCCAAGAAGAGGAAGATGGTGGTGTGCCAGGTGGAAAAACACTCCAAACCCCTGTGGGAGGGGACGCCGGAGCGGGACGGTGCCGCAGTGGGCAGCAGCAGGCAGCACATGGGCAGCAACAAATGGAGGGCAGATGGCAACACCATGGCCACCACGCGACCCAGAACCCTGGGGGATGCTGGGGGGCAAAGTGCCCCACGCTCCCCCAGCCTCTCTTCATGGGCTGATAGAGAAGGCGTGGAGCACGCATCCCCACCGCATGCGACCCGCACCCACCCACTCCAGCCCCAGCCCCACTCTCCCACATCTCTCTCTCTTTCTTAATTCATTAAAGGTTTGATGTTTGGTTCACAGTGCGTCTGCCTGCGGTCATTCCTGCAGTGGGAGGCGCGGGGGTTAACGCAGCCCGTGCCGCATGTGTACATCTGACCCTCCACCTCTTCACCCCTGTGTATGAGGAATCCCCCAAGGTTGTGGATGGAGACTGTCCTGGTTTGAGGTAAAACAGAACCGATTTTGTTCAGTAACTTCGCTTCTTAGCGGGGCCTCTTCTAACTACTAAAATAACTGCATATTGTGCAGACAGTGTTCACTCTCTCAGAGAGATCAGACCAATTGTTTATAGCTGATGCCCAGGCATGGGATGCAGAGAGGCTCCTGCTTACACTTATTGCTATAACCCCCACGGCCAACCAACTTTGTTATTTGCCCCATCGGAGGGTCGGAAGCGGAAAAGCATAGTGGGGTCCCACCTGGAGGGAGGAGCGGACAGGACAGGTGACCCAAAACTGACCAACAGGGTATTCCATCCTGTGGGAAACCTTGGCTGGTCCGAGGGATCAGAATGCGAGTTTAACGTTGACCTTGAGCAGATATCCGTGTACCCTTGAAGAGACTGGGGAGTCCTGAGAAGAGCTAAGTAAAAAGATAAAGGTTGGCAAACATCCTGGCTTTGACCACAGCATGAACATTGTGTGATGTGAGAGCATATCGGACAAAAGTAGAATGCTAGAATATATGCATAGATAAGCACCTGGGTAAAAGACTATAAAAAAGCACTGCTTGTTAAGTAAAGAAATTGGATTGCTGCAACTTGATGTCCAGTGTCGTGTCCGTCCGAACAACGACACAGTATTATCAAGATTTTATCCCGCACATTTACACAAAACAAACAATAATAATCTTTTTTATTACACGTGGCAGGTCAGTGGCAATTCTTCATGCCTAATCTACTGATTACTCTGGTGTCTTGTCATGTTAAGAACATAACTCTCCCTCCTATAGTGGAATTATATTCTTACTGATTCATTGAATAAACTAATTATATTTTCTTCAGTCATGCCACTTGGCCAAGAATAAGGAGAAACATATTAAGGGAGGTAAATATTTATTAGCTTGTCTTCCTCTGACCTTAATTATGTTGGATAAAGCCCAACATTCAAAACAAAACGGAACTCTCTTGTTACTACCTTTTACAAGACACTTCAAGGGGGTATTTATTTAATCTACATTTAGTAATATAAAAGTTTGGTGTATCACTGCATCTAATCCTGTAGACACTCAAGACAGCCAGCAGAGAGCACGGAGCACCTCTGGGAAAGTGAGTCCTCTCACCTGTCTTTGGCACTGTCTTATGATTCAATAAATAGCCCCAAAAGAGTGCCTATATCTCTCCATTTCCAACAGAGAGCCTACACGAGAAATTTAAACTACATTCCTAACCTTAGGGTGGCTAAACTTAGACCACACAAATCTTGATCATGAAGAAAAGCTCTATGAAAGACGTATGTTGTATATCTCAGGAAAGTACACGAAGGGTTAACAGCCCATTTCCACCTTTTCTATCTACACTCAGTTGTTACAGGGAGTCACCACGTGTGTGACAATATATGTAGAATCATTGAATCATAGAATCATAGACTTGTCTAGGTTGGAAGAGACCCTTGGGATCATCGAGTCCAACCATCTACCCTACTCTACAAAGTTCTCCCCTACACCATATCCCCCAACACCACATCTAAACGTCTCTTAAACACATCCAGGGATAGTGACTCAACTGCCTCCCTGGGCAGTCTATTCCAATGCCCGACCACTCTCTCTGTGAAAAATTCTTTCCTAATGTTCAGTCTAACTCTACCCTGTTGGAGCTTGAAGCCATTCCCTCTTGTTCTGTCATTAATTACCTGTGAGAAGAGACCAGCACCAACCTCTCTACAGTGCCCTTTCAAATAGTTGTAGAGAGTGATGAGGTCTCCCCTCAGCCTCCTCCTCCTCAAACTAAACAGTCCCAGCTTCTTCAACCGCTCTTCGTATGATTTGTTTGCTAGGCCCTTCACCAGCTTCGTTGCCCTCCTCTGCACTCCCTCCAGCACCTCGATATCTCTCTTGTATTGAGGTGCCCAAAACTGGACACAATACTCGAGGTGTGGCCTCACCAGTGCTGAGTACAGGGGCACAATCACCTCCCTACTTCTGCTGGCCACGCTATTTCTAAGACCAGCCAGGATGCCGGTGGCTTTCTTGGCCACCTGGGCGCACTGCCGGCTCATATTCAGCCGCCTCTCAATTAGAACCCCCAGGTCTCTTTCTGCCCGGCAGCTTTCCAGCCACACCTCCCCAAGCCTGTAGCGCTGCACGGGGTTATTGTGGCCCAAGTGCAGGACCTGGCACTTGCCCTTGTTGAAACTCATACCATTGATGTTGGCTCAATGATCCAATCTAAGTCTCTCTGTAGAGCTTCCCTATCCTCCTGGGAATCAACACTCCTGCTTAACGTGGTGTCATCTGCAAACTTGCTGATGATACACCCTATGTCCTTATCAAGATCATCAATAAAGACGTTAAACAGAAATGGTCCCAACACTGAGCCCTGAGGCACACCACTTGTGACCGGCCGCCAGCTGGATTTAAATCCATTGAGCACCACTCTTTGGGACCTTCCAGTCAGTCAGTGCTTGATCCAGCGGATCGTATGCTCATCCAGGCCCTGCGAAGCCAGTTTTTCCACGAGAATTGTATGGGGGACAGTATCGAATGCTTTTCGAAAGTCCAGGTATACAATACCAACAGCCTTTCCCTCGTCCAATATTCTGGTTATCTTGTCATAGAAGGAGATGAGGTTCGTTTGGCAGGACCTGCCTTCCATAAACCCATGCTGACTAGGCCTCACCCCCTGGTAACTAGGCCTGATCCCCTGGTACTAGGCCTGATCCCCTATATATATGGGGGGAAATTAAAAGTGTTTCTATCCTCTTTGTAATATGCTATCTTTCATCATCACTAAGTTCAAAAAGCGGGGAGGATGGGCAAATGATGTCATAGTTCCTTCCTCTAACAGTAATTTAAAAACTGGTAAACATTGTCTGAGAAGATGGAAAGTACTTGCCTTTCTGCAAGTCTCGCCCGGTCGCTTCCAATGGTAATAGCTCATTTTCCTGAGGTGAAGACACAGTTTTTGTTGATTGGTGTTCGTGAGGGTATGGAATCTTGTAATACTCAGCTAAATATATCCCAAGAGGGAAAAAAAATGCAAAGTTTACTATATTGGCAGCACTGCTGTTTAGGAAGGAGTGACTAATTCCATACTTACCAGATTTATAGCACATTTCCTTTATTGCTCTTTCCTCTTCAATATCTGCAGCAGTCTTAGGCACCCAATTAGAAACATCTATAGGACAGGCTTTTAAAAGATTAACAGTTATCTATACAAAGGCCTCCAATAATTCTTAAGAATCAAATACCATAATGAATTTCATTTCTGTCATGGGTGTTTCTTTTCTGACTGCAACCTCTGCTTCTGGGCAGAAAAATGATTCCGTAATATTAGGTATTGCCAAGTGCAATGGAATTGCAGTTACAACACCTATTAAGAAGTTAATGTTTGTTGGTTTAAAATGAGTGAAAAAAAATCTTCAGTACTTATTTGCAAAACAGTCCTTCATTTACACCCAAAAGGAAATCTTGTGACTAAACATGTCCCCAGGGAGCGCTTGTCACAAAACCTCTGCCCAAAGTTACTGTCCTGTAACGCCTGCCAGCAGAGCTGGTGAAATGAGCGCTCCTTATCTGTCTCAGTTCAGGCTACTAAGACGAGCAAAGCCCTGCTCTTTCTGTTGTTGAAGTTAACGTGGCCAACTCAGACTGAAACCGAGTTTGGAGGCTCTAACAGGCAGCCCTGCCCGCTCACCCGAAGGACAGCGGGAAAAGCAAAGGCAGCTCGGGGCTGCCTGAGAACTAACACCGTCATTTGCAGGGTGCACGCAGGAGAGTAGGTTGTTCTCTCACGCTCTGGGAATGTGCAATTCATTCCATCACTATGAATCTCTCATCTCTGAGTGAGATACAGTCAACGGTTTAACTACAGTTCACAAAAAGGGAACAAATAATAATGTGAATATATACATATAGACACTGCAGTAATTCTAGTGAAGAGTTTTGTCTGGTTTCTCTTCGCTAGACTCGAGAGTAACTTTCTGCAATAAAATGAGACTGCCTTCAGAGTTTAGGAAATCAGTCAAACAAATTATTTAAGTTGAAGTCACTCGGCTATCTTTTGTAAACAAACCTGTGACTTCACCTTCAGTGATGAGTGTCTACACCCCCTGTTCCAAAGTTTGTTTCCCGGGAAAGAAGTACCTCCTGAATTTGTGATTTCATCCCCAAATTCTGAGAATTTTTGAATGGTGGATCACATCATCTGAATAGTGGATCACATTTTAAACTTCATTGAATGAAAAAGAAGTGAATTGTACCACCATTGAAATATACAGCTAGGCATTTCACAGGGGTTAGAAAACATTGCCTCACTCACATCTGGGGACTACCAGTTCCAATATTTTGAGGATTAGCTGGAAGCTATTTCCAAAACTTGTCAACAACTCTTTTCTAACAATGTAATTGTTATTATAATACATCAGTTGTGATGTATACACTGCAGGAGTCCAAAAAACCCATTCTGCTTCCTTGTAAAAGAGAGAAAAAAACTCTTTACAGTTCTCTTCCTCTTCGTCATCCTCTTCATCCTCCTCGTCGTTGAGGTTTATAATCAGTGGAGGGTGAACAGGTAGTAAAATATTCTTTTGATTTCTGAGTGATTCTTGATGATGGGCCGGAGGCAGAATCCCTTCTTGTACACCCTGTGGCAATGGGGCATCTGCAGACAAGAACATTATATTTATTTTATTTGGAGGGAACTAGAATATCAAGTCCAGGTTCAGACCAGCAGGTACAGTTTTAAAATCATTATATTGAAAGAATCATTAAATAGATAGATTGTGCCTTTTAGGAAAAATCTTCTGCGGAGGTTGACGTCTTCCAACTACAAGAAAGTAGGAAAGACGCTCTCTTCCGAGAGCATCTTCCAACTACAGAGAGTAGGAAGAATCACAGGCACTCACTCCTCTGACTGGACAGATGAGGCAGTGCTGAATAAGGCCTTTTGAAAAGAGGAACACTTTGACCATTCTACGCTATTTTAAAAAGGCTGGCTGTCTCTTCCAGCTGGTGGATAGATTAATTTGAGGCAGAAACCTTCTTTCTTCCAATACCTTTTAAGATATTTACAGCTGAGGGAAACACACAATCAGTAATACCTGGGCTGAAGTGAGTGAGTTCAGGACCCCACCTGTGAAACTCGTTTAAACATGCTGAATAATAGGCAGGCCTGTATCGCTCCTCATGGCATCAGTTTTGGAGGATTTAGCAATGCTAAGATTACCTTTTTTTGGCTTGTAGACGTTCTTTTGCTACCAATTTTCTGAATCAGAATTCTCTTTACTAAGTACAAAATGTAGATTTTGAGAAAGAATATCAAGTTCACAAAAATAATTTGCACTTAATTAGAAGTAAATCAGAAAAGATATTCTTTTCCTTAGGAATTTATATCTACCCGTAATATTTGCAGCAAAACCATTCCAGTACAGGGATAGCATTTTCTGAGAGCCAGGAAATGCAACGGACTGAAAATAAAAATGATGAAAAATGGTAAGTCTATTTGTACTGTTCAAGCTGACCAATTTGCAGCTCTATATACAATCAGGATTGTGTGCATTATATTAAAAATATCAAAGAAATAAGATGAAGCGTGGGCATTTTCTGTTATTCCACTGGCTGTTATTCTTCCGCATCTCTTGCTTGCCTAGGAGCAGCATGTGTATCCTACCAAACCCATTTTAATAACACTCCTGCAGATCAGATTTGTTGTATTTCATGCCAGAGAAAGTAAGATACAACACTTTACCTTGATAGAGCCTTTGTCAGTGTCCAGAATAGGATATTATTAGCCCTGGGTAGTGTAAGCCAAATCAAACTTGAATTCGTTTAATCACAAAGCGGGAATGTGCCTTTGAAAAACTGTTCTATGGGATTCTAATAAAAGAAGCAGCAACTTGGAACTTGGTGTTATTTTAATTAGTCTTTAATCAGTCTTACCCCGGCAGAAAACACTCATTCCCTCCAAGAAGCAGCAGAGGTTTCTAGTATGAGCCGGGCCTCTGCTTCCCAGCAGGAAAAGGTCAAGATTGGTGAAGATACGGCGGCCTTGTGGAAGGAAAGGGAAAGGTACTGGAAGCAGAGGAGCCGCAGCAAGGCAGCGGGGCTGCGTCTGGGGGCCTCTTCCCGCTCTTGCCCTCGGCATCCCGTCGGGGCGGGAAGAGGCGGACGCCTCCAGCGGCGCCTGTGCTGTCGGCACCGGTGACTCGGGGCCCGATGCTCCTGGCTGCCGCCGTCAGTGCCACCGGCCCCGAGCTCGCTGGCGGGAGCAGTCGGGGCGGGAAAAGGCTTCTGCGTTGCTCCTCTTGCGCAGACGTGGCTGTGCTACTTACCCGCCCCGACGGGGGCTCCCCCGGCCGGGGGCTGCCCCTCCTGCCGCCGCCTGTGCCGCTGCGCTGCGCTGCGCTGCGGGGGCTGCTCTGGGCGGCCCCTCGGGCTCCTTTCGCTCCGCATCGGGCAACCTGCGGCGCTCGGTGACTCCCGGGCGCAGCCCCGCAGGGCTCTGCCCGCCCCGCGGTGGCCCCACCGCCCTCCCAGCGGGGGAGAGGGCGGGTACGGACGGGACGGTGTGTGCGGCACAGAGCCCGTGCGGCGGGGCCCGGGGCAGGCAGGAGGGTCCGGCCGTGCCCCCCGCCGGCTGCCCCGCCAAAGGGGGATGGCCGCCGGGACGGAGCGGCCCCAGCCCAGCCCCGGGGCTGCCCCGACGCCCGGACAGCGGGGACCCGAGGGACACCGCGCGGCTGCCCCGGACCGGCCGGGACCTCGGGGCAGCGCAGGAGGGGAGCGCCCCGCGGCCGCCTCCCGGGGCGGCTCGGCCCCTCCGCCCGCCGCTCCTCTGCCCGCCCTGCGCCAGCCCGGCCCCGCCGCCGCGCTCGGGGACGGCCCTGACCGGCCGAGAGGGGCCGCGAGATGACGAGCCGATCCGAGCGGGGCCGAGTGTTGCCGAGCGGAGCCGAGCGGCAGCCGGTACCTCTCGCCACAGCCGCTGGCGAGACCTGGGCGTTGCCCGGGCAACGGCGGGAGGCTCAAACGCGCCGCAGCGGAGGGAGCGGCCGGTGGCCGAGGGAGCCGCTCCGGGGCCGGCCCGCTCCGCGGCGGAGAGCAGCGCAGCGTGAGGGGGGAGCAGGGGGACGGTGCGCTCGGCCTGGCGGCAGAGCCGCGGGAGGAAGGAGAAAGGCTGAGGAGCAGCCGGGAGCGTGAGCGAGAGAGAGAGGGGCCGCTGGAGCCGCGCTCTGCCCTCCCGGAGACGGGGACGGGAACGGAGGACCGGATCTGCCGGTGACATGCGGAAACGAAACTCCAGAGACTCCACAACCGGGAAGGTTGTAAAGTAGGTGTTTATTCAGCGCTGGGCAGCACGGGGGGGTCGCCCCACCACAATCGTGCGCGCCCAATGCAGCGGCCTTCTCAAATATATATAGTTCTTAATTACATAATCATAAGATTTCCCAATACGCCTATACATATGCATAACCTGTCCCCACTTCGTATTAAAATTAGCTCTAAGAAGTCATTTCCATAAACTCCTCCCAACTGCGCTTGCGCAATGCCTCCTGGTGGTGGTCGCTGAGGGTCGTGACCACGAAGGCTGATGATTCCTCTTCATCACCGCAAGTAACTCTTTGTCCTTGCGCAGACTCAGTTCTTCTTTGGTCTTTGTCCAGACCGCAGGGTTGGTTTCAGCCGCTTTTCAAGGCATACTCTTATTCGTTATCAGGAGCTGTCCTTGGCAATCTCAAGACTTCTTGCTTCGTCCATTTTGATCAGGCCTGTCCTTTAGGTTATGAATCACTGCTAGTCAATCAGTGCACAATGTGTTATTGTCTCTATCACATACCCCTGACTCACTGGGCAGACCCTCCTCTTGGGGAAGTCTGCTGCCCCCCTGGGCCCGGGTTAAGGACGTCACTAGGAAACTTCCCGGCCTGGTACGGCCCTCGGACTATTGCCCAGCGCTGCTCTTCCCTGTGGGTGGCCACGAAGCCACAATGCGTAGTCCGAGGGCGATCCGGAGAGACTTCAGGGCCTTGGGATGGGTGGTAAGGGAATCTGGAGCGCCAGCTATTTTTCCTCTCTCCTTCCAGTTATGCGCAGCAACACTGGAAGGAACAGACGGACCTGGTCTCTTAATACATGGCTCCGTGGCTGCTGTCACCACCACAATTTTTGTTTTTTTGCACAAATAGGGTGGCCTCCATGGTGCCAGGCCTGCTGGGGTCAGATGGGATTGAGCTTTCTGAAAGGGGGAAGAGGGTCTTTGCTCAGGAGCCAGTGGGGCTCATTGGCAGAGCTTTAAACTAGACTTGAAGGGGTCAGGGATAGGATCAGACTTGAAGGGGTCAGGGATAGGATCAGACTTGAAGGGGTCAGGGATAGGATCAGGCTTGCCCATGACAAGCTGCGGGAACATGCTAAGGTCAGGGGGACGGGGCGCCAGCGAGGACCCTCAGCCTGTTGGTCTGAGACGTGCTGGGTGCAGCAGACTCGCAGTCTTATGGAGATGAGCCAGGGGCTTCTGACGGAACAGAAGCCAACAGGGAAACATCAGTGAAATCACAGTATCATAGAATCATTTGGGTTGGAAGGGACCTTTAGAGGTTGTTGAGTCCAACCCCCTGCAATAAGCAGGGATGGGGCATCTGGGAAGATTATGTTTTTTGATGATGAGGGTGGGGAGACACTGGCCCAGGTTGCCCAAAGAGGTGGGAGATGGCCCATACCTGGAAACATTCCAGGTCAGGTTGGATGGGGCTCTGAGCAACCAGACCCAATTGAAGACGACCCAGACCGTTCTATGATTAACTACCACTTGGAAAAAACATACAAAGGAAAACTGAGTTAGAAGCAGGTTAGGCTGATTCACACAGAGACTGGAGACGCAAAGAGTAAGGAAGACCCTCCCATTGAGTCACGAGGTTCAGAGTGGATCCCCTTGCCTTCTAAACTCCTTAAGGAGCCCCGGTCTCACACTTGGAGAACAGCTTATGTCTAACGGAATTATCTATACAATGTTTGCAATAATATTGAGTAGCTGCATGGATTAGTAATGTCTCATTAGTACTAATTCAGCACGCTCTCAGTCACTTACTGAGGATCTGCCGCAGCTAAGGCATCTCTCCGCCGTGGGTGAGGAAGGCTCTCAGTCTCAGGTAAGGAATCTCTAACCTTGAGAGTCACCCCTGCCCACGGGGAGAGTCGCCTGGCGTGCAGTGCAGCTGCCATTCAGGGAGAGGTCAAATTGGGCTCCTCCTGACGGTGATATTTATCGAGGGGAGTAGTTGGCTGCTAGGCGATAGCACAGACGAGAGAGATGTCTTTTGTTTAGCTCGGGTATCTCCTTCTGTACTTTGGTTACCTTGCATTTTTAGGGTTTGAAACCACCTTTAGTTCTTAAAGCAAGCAAACAAATAAACTTCTCCTGTACAACAGAATTTTACATTGTGTAACAGAAAGGAGTGTCCTTTTCTATATCCAGTTCACCAATGCCACTTATCACACTCTGCAGCGTGGACCGATAGGATTCCCCAGCTCCTGTGTTGTTTATAAACAGGATTGGACTAGGTGTCACATCAGGGCTTCCTTTCCCATTTGTCCCTGCTGTGACTTCAGCATCTGGAGCAACAGAATCACCATCTTCCAGCTTGTGGATCTCCTCATTTGTCACTTCTAAGGTTTCATCAGATAGAGAGGCAACCTGGATGACCAACTGGGCAAAAGTAGTCACTTTCAGTCTTTTAAACAGCTCATCCTTTTTATACCTGTAATTTCTTTTGATCTCTTCCAACCTCTCGGTGTATTTTGTCAAACTGTTTCCAGTATCAAGGCGGGTTTTTATATGTTGGTATCTGGGATTCTGAGGGATGTGTCTGGTTAAATACTCCGGGTCCCCGACACTCCTCCTGCTCGACATCTTAACACCGCAAACACCCAACCGCGCCGCTATTCTCCCTCACTCCTGCTGGTGAGTTACTGTTACAGCCCCTTAGCGTGGGCTGTAGCCAAGTGAGATTCTGTAAGTAAAGAATTCCTGGATTGTTTCATTCAATTCGGTCATATTAGACTGCTTGCCCTCACTATCCCTCGGCAGCACTTTCACAGCCCGACCAACACTGGGGCTCTGCGCTTTCCTTGCACCGTAACGCTCCCAACACTCTCTCCCACACTCGCCAGAGCCCCGCTCCAAAATGGAAAACATCCAGCGACTGCTCCTACACAAAAGGAGCAAGGATGGAAAGCTGTTCCTGCCTTCACCATCCCGTAGCAGCGCTCTGACAGGCAGCTAATGGCAGCGTGGGCTGAGGCTGAGGTCCCCAGCAGCACGGGTGGCCCAGAGGAGAGAGGTGTCTGCTGCGGATGGAGCGATGCACTTCACTCGTAGAGAGAAGCAGCGACACGTTTATTGATACAAAACAGGGATTTAACAAAGTTTGAGAGTAAATGCGACAGTGCTGTAGCAGGATTCGATGGCAAGGTACACTTGGTTATTTCCTGCATGGAGGACAGGGTCAGGCAGAACTGCCAGGGAGACCCTCCTGTTGGGCTGAGGTTCGGAAAGGAGCCCCTTGCTTTCTAACCTCCTTCTCAGAGAGGAGTCTGGGTGCGGCTGGATCCAATCCTGGTCCCAGACTGGGTCAACGGTTTATGTCTAAGGGATTATATATGTGCAATCGATCCTTTCTATCACTTAGCTAAGATTTCACAGTTTCGCGTGCTATTAATCACTGACCGAGGATCTGTTGCGGCAAAGAATCTGTGAAGCTCGAGGAGTAACCTTGAGAGGCGTCCCCGCTCATGGGGAGATCCTGGCGTGCAGGGGAGCTCAAAGGGCTCTTGGGCTGTTCACTATTGATGTGGGTGAGATGATTGACCTATAGTCATATCTGCATATTGGCCACAGTACCAGCACTGCTCAAGTTAGCCCTTGGCTACTGTGGTGTTATGTGTTTCCCCGAAACCACATCGAGCCGGGGGCAGCCATCACATGTACATGTGCCCATTGTGACCACCACAGGTGTTAGTGCTTGGGCAGGGTCACGGGAGATAAAGGTCAGGTTGGAAGGCGGGGAGGGGGAGCACACCATCACAGTGTCAAGGAAGCGATGTTGGTGCAATACCGTTCCCTCCTCGACATATCTTTTCCAGCCAGGTGTCCCTGGAGCTGTGGGATTCTCATACAGAACTCACACCCTAACCTAACGCTAATGGGAGGGTTGGATGGATCCAGGAACAGAGACCTATTGGCAAAACAGAAGGAAGCTTCCTTGGAGGAGTCTTGGTAGCTACCTGTGATATCAGGTCCCTCAACTAGAGTTCAAAAGTCTGTGGGAGATCCCTGGGAGGAGTCATGGGTTTGTCGCAGGGTAAAAAGCTTTACCTAAAAGAGAAAAAACATTTCCCAATGAGAAAAAACCATCACAGTTATCTCCCTTCGGAGAGTCTGGAGGTCCTACCAGGGATCTGAGGTCCCTAAAATACATGACAAAAGACAACACCAGAAGCCTGGAAGGAGCCTCGGGTGAAACCCAGAGGATGGAACATTGTCCAAGGAGAAAAATCATCTCAGGTATCTTCCCTGCAGGAGTCTGGGATTGGTACCCAGCATTACAGGGTCATAAACCAAAGGATAAACTGTGTGGGAGATGCCTAGGAGGAGTCTAAGGTGCATCCCGCAGGACGGACAATATTCCAAGGAGAAAATTCATCTCGGGTATCTTCCCTGGAGGAGTCTGGGGTTGCTACCTGGGATCACAGGGCCCTAAACCCCAGGAAGAAAACACTCAGGAACAGAGCTGGGAGGAGTCTCGGGTGCATCCCGCAGGATGGAGCATTGCCCAAGGACAAAAATCATCTTGGGTATCTTCCCTGGAGGAGTCTGGGGTTGCTACCAGGGATTACAGGGCCCCAAACACAGGAAAAATGTCTCAAGGAGACGCCTGGGAAGAATCTCAGATACATCCCAGAGGAAGGAGCATTGCCCAAGGAGAAAAATCATCTCGACTATTTTCCCTGGAGGAGTCTGGGGTTGCTACCTGGGATAACAGGGCCCCAAACCAATGGAGAAAAGGCTGCGGGAGATGCCTGGGAAGAATCTCGGATGCATCCCAGAGGATGGAACATTTTCTAAAGAGAAAATTCATCTCCGGTATCTTCCCTGGAGGAGTCTGGGGTTGCTACCCGGGATCACAGGGCCCTAAAGCATTGGAGAAAACTCTGCGGGAGATGCCTGGGAGGAGTTCTGGGCAGAACCCGCAGGATGGACCACAGTCAAGAGAGAAATATCATCTCGGGTATCTTCCCTGGAGGAGTCTGGGGTTGCTACCTGGGATGACAGGTATCTAAACCACCGGAAAAATGTCTCAGGGACATAGCTGCGATAAGTCTCGGATGCATCCCAGACGATGGAGCATTATCCAAGGAGAAAAATCATCTCGGGTACCTTCCGTGGAGGAGTCTGGGGTTGCTACCCGGGATCACAGGACCCTAAACCACCGGAAATAAGACTCGGTGACATACCTGCGAGGAGTCTCGGATGCATCCCAGAGGATGGAGCATTGCCCAAGGAGAAAAATCATCTCGGGTATCTTCCCTGGAGGAGTCCGGGGTTGCTACCTGGGATCACAGGGCCCTAAACCCCAGGAAGAAAACACTCAGAAACAGAGCTGGGAGGAGTCTCGGGTGCATCCCAGAGGATGGAGCATTGCCCAAGGAGAAAAATCATCTCGGGTATCTTCCCTGGAGGAGTCTGGGGTTGCTACCCGGGATCACAGGACCCTAAACCACCGGAAATAAGACTCGGTGACATACCCGCGAGGAGTCTTGGGTGCATCCCGCAGGATGGAGCATTGTCCAAGGAGAAAAATCATCTTGGTTATCTTCCCTGGAGGAGTCCGGGGTTGCTACCTGGGATCACAGGGCCCTAAACCGAGGAAGAAAACACTGAGAAACAGAGCTGGGAGGAGTCTCGGGTGCATCCCAGAGGATGGAGCATTGCCCAAGGAGAAAAATCATCTCGGGTATCTTCCCTGGAGGAGTCTGGGGTTGCTACCTGGGATAACAGGGCCCCAAACCACTGGAGAAAAGGCTGCGGGAGATGCCTGGGAAGAATCTCCGATGCATCCCAGAGGATGGAACATTTTCTAAGGAGAAAATTCATCTCGGGTATCTTCCCTGGAGGAGTCTGGGGTTGCTACCCGGGATCACAGGGCCCTAAAGCATTGGAGAAACCTCTGCGGGAGATGCCTGGGAAGAGTTTTGGGTAGATCTGGCAGGATGGACCACTGTCAAGAGAGAAATATCATCTTGGGTATCTTCCCTGGAGGAGTCTGGGGTTGCTACCCGGGATCACAGGGCCCTAAAACCCAGGAAGAAAACACTCAGAAACAGACGTGGGAGGAGTCTCGGGTGCATCTCGCAGGATGGAGAATTCTCCAAGGAGAAAAATCATCTTGGCTATCTTCGCTGGAGGACTCTGGGCATGCTATCCAGGATTATAGTACCCCAAACCACAGGAAAAATGTCTGCAGGAGACGACTTGGAAGAAACTCGGATGTATCCCAGAGGTTGGAGAATTGCCCAAGGATAAAAATCATCTTGGGTACCTTCCCTGGAGGAGTCTGGGGTTGCTACCCGGGATGACAGGACCCTAAACCACCGGAAAAAAGACTGAGGGACATACCTGCGAGGAATCTCCGATGAATCCCAGAGGATGGAGCATTGCCCAAGGAGAAAAATCATCTCGGGTATCTTCCCTGGAGGAGTCTGGGGTTGCTACCTGGGATTTCAGATACCTAAACCACTAGAGAAAAGTCTGCGGGAGACACCTGGGAGGAGTCAGGGGTACATCCCAGAGGATGGAGCATATTCTAAAGAGAAAAATCATCTCGGGTATCTTCCCTGGAGGAGTCTGAGGTTGCTACCTGGGATAACAGGGCCCCAAACCACTGGAGAAATGTCTGCGGGAAACGCCTGGGAAGAATCTCAGATGCATCCCAGAGAATGGAACATTTTCTAAGGAGAAAATTCATCTCGGGTATCTTCCCTGGAGGAGTCTGGGCTTGCTACCCGGGATCACAGGGCCCTAAAGCATTGGAGAAACCTCTGCGGGAGACGCCTGGGAAGAGTTCTGGGTAGATCCCGCAGGATGAACCACTGTCAAGAGAGAAATATCATCTTGGGTATCTTCCCTGGAGGAGTCTGGGGTTGCTACCCAGGATGACAGGACCCTAAATCACTGGAATAAAGACTCAGGGACATAGCTGGGATAAGTCTCGGATGCATCCCAGAGGATGGAGCATTTTCTAAACAGAAAAATCATCTCGGGTATCTTCCCTGGAGGAGTCTGGGGTTGCTACCCGGGATCACAGGACCCTAAACCACCGGAAATAAGACTCGGTGACATACCTGCGAGCAGTCTCGGGTGCATCCCGCAGGATGGAGCATTGTCAAAGGAGAAAAATCATCTTGGGTATCTTCCCTGGAGAAGTCCGGGGTTGCTACCTGGGATCACATGGCCCTAAACCCCAGGAAGAAAACACTCAGAAACAGAGCTGGGAGGAGTCTTGGGTGCATCCAGCAGGATGGAGAATTGTCCAAGGAGAAAAATCATCTCGGATATCTTCCCTGGAGAAGTCTGGTCTTGCTATCCAGGATTATAGGGCCCCAAACCACAGGAAAAATATCTGCGGGAGATGCCTGGGAGAAATCTCAGGTGCATCCCAGAGGATGGAGCATTGTCCAAGGAGAAAAATCATCTCGGGTATCTTCCCTGGAGGAGTCTGGGGTTGCTACCCAGGATTACAGGGCCCCAAACCACTGGAGAAAAGTCTGCGGGAGATGCCTGGGAAGAATCTCAGGTGCATACCAGAGGATGGAACATTTTCTAAGGAGAAAATTCATATCGGGTATCTTCCCTGGAGGAGTCTGGGGTTGCTACCCGGGATCACAGGGCCCTAAAGCATTGGAGAAACCTCTGTGGGAGACGCCTGGGAAGAGTTCTGGGTAGATCCCGCAGGATGGACCACTGTCAAGAGAGAAATATCATCTTGGGTATCTTCCCTGGAGGAGTCTGGGGTTGCTACCCGGGATGACAGGACCCTAAACCACAGGAAAAAAGACTCAGGGACATACCTGCGAGGAGTCTCCGGTGAATCCCAGACGATGCAGCATTTTCCAAGGAGAAAAATCACCTCGGGTATCTTCCCTGGAGGAGTCTGGGGTTGCTACCCGGGATCACAGGGCCCTAAAGCATTGGAGAAAACTCTGCGGGAGATGCCTGGGAGGAGTTCTGGGTAGATCCCGCAGGATGGACCACTGTCAAGAGAGAAATATCATCTCGGGTATCTTCCCTGGAGGAGTCTGGGGTTGCTACCTGGGATGACAGGAATCTAAACCACCGGAAAAATGTCTCAGGGACATAGCTGCGATAAGTCTCGGATGCATCCCAGACGATGGAGCATTATCCAAGGAGACATACCATCTTGGGTATCTTCCCTGGAGGAGTCTTGGGTTGCTACCCGGGATGACAGGATCCTAAACCACCGAAAAAAGGCTCAGGGACATACCTAAGAGGAGTCTCCGGTGAATCCCAGACGATGCAGCATTGCCCAAGGAGAAAAATCACCTCGGGTATCTTCCCTGAAGGAGTCTGGGGTTTCCACCTGGGATCACAGGGCCCTAAACCACCAGAAAAAAGACTGAGGGACATACCTGTGAGGAATCTCCGGTGAATCCCAGAGGATGGAGCATTGCCCAAGGAGAAAAATCATCTCGGGTATCTTCCCTGGAGGAGTCTGGGGTTGCTACCCGGGATCACAGGACCCTAAACCACCGGAAATAAGACTCGGTGACATACCCGCGAGGAGTCTTGGGTGCATCCCGCAGGATGGAGCATTGTCCAAGGAGAAAAATCATCTTGGTTATCTTCCCTGGAGGAGTCCGGGGTTGCTACCTGGGATCACAGGGCCCTAAACCGAGGAAGAAAACACTGAGAAACAGAGCTGGGAGGAGTCTCGGGTGCATCCCAGAGGATGGAGCATTGCCCAAGGAGAAAAATCATCTCGGGTATCTTCCCTGGAGGAGTCTGGGGTTGCTACCTGGGATAACAGGGCCCCAAACCACTGGAGAAAAGGCTGCGGGAGATGCCTGGGAAGAATCTCAGATGCATCCCAGAGGATGGAACATTTTCTAAGGAGAAAATTCATCTCGGGTATCTTCCCTGGAGGAGTCTGGGGTTGCTACCTGGGATGACAGGACCCTAAAGCACCGGAAAAATGTCTCAGGGACATAGCTGCAATAAGTCTCGGATGCATCCCAGAGGATGGAGAATTATCCAAGGAGAAAAATCATCTTGGGTACCTTCCCTGGAGGAGTCTGGGGTTTCCACCCGGGAACACAGGACCCTAAACCACCGGAAAAAAGACTCCGGGACATACCTGCGAGGAGTCTCCGGTGAATCCCAGAGGATGGAGCATTGCCCAAGGAGAAAAATCATCTCGGGTATCTTCCCTGGAGGAGTCTGGGGTTGCTACCTGGGATTTCAGATACCTAAACCACTAGAGAAAAGTCTGCGGGAGACACCTGGGAGGAGTCAGGGGTACATCCCAGAGGATCGAGCATATTCTAAGGAGAAAAATCATCTCAGGTATCTTCCCTGGAGGAGTCTGGGGTTGCTACCTGGGATAACAGGGCCCCAAACCACTGGAGAAATGTCTGCAGGAAACGCCTGGGAAGAATCTCAGATGCATACCAGAGGATGGAATATTTTCTAAGGAGAAAATTCATCTCGGGTATCTTCCCTGGAGGAGTCTGGGGTTGCTACCCGGGATCACAGGGCCCTAAAGCATTGGAGAAACCTCTGCGGGAGACGCCTGGGAAGAGTTCTGGGTAGATCCCGCAGGATGGACCACTGTCAGGAGAGAAATATCATCTCGGGTATCTTCCCTGGATGAGTCTGGGGTTGCTACCCGGGATGACAGGACCCTAAACCACCGGAATAAAGACTCAGGGACATAGCTGGGATAAGTCTCGGATGCATCCCAGAGGATGGAGCATTTTCTAAAGAGAAAAATCATCTCGGGTATCTTCACTGGAGGAGTCTGGGGTTGCTACCCGGGATGACAGGACCCTAAACCACCGGAAATAAGACTGGGTGACAAACCTGCGAGCAGTCTCGGGTGCATCCCGCAGGATGGAGCATTGTCGAAGGAGAAAAATCATCTTGGGTATCTTCCCTGGAGAAGTCCGGGGTTGCTACCTGGGATCACATGGCCCTAAACCCCAGGAAGAAAACGCTCAGAAACAGAGCTGGGAGGAGTCTCGGGTGCATCCAGCAGGATGGAGAATTGTCCAAGGAGAAAAATCATCTCGGATATCTTCCCTGGAGAAGTCTGGTCTTGCTATCCAGGATTATAGGGCCCCAAACCACAGGAAAAATGTCTGCGGGAGACGACTGGGAGGAATCTCAGGTGCATCCCAGAGGATGGAGCACTGCCAAAGGAGGAAAATCATCTCGGGTATCTTCCCTGGAGGAGTCTGGGGTTGCTACCTGGGATAACAGGGACCCAAACCACAGGAAAAATATCTGCGGGAGATGCCTGGGAGAAATCTCAGGTGCATCCCAGAGGATGGAGCATTGTCCAAGGAGAAAAATCATCTCGGGTATCTTCCCTGGAGGAGTCTGGGGTTGCTACCTGGGATGACAGGACCGTAAACCACTGGAAAAATGTCTCAGGGACATAGCTGCGATATGTCTCGGATGCATCCCAGAGGATGGAGCATTGCCCAAGCAGGAAAATCATCTCAGGTATCTTCCCTGGAGGAGTCTGGGGTTGCTACCCGAGATGACAGGACCCTAAGTCACCGGAATAAAGACTCAGGGACATAGCTGGGATACGTCTCGGATGCATCCCAGAGGATGGAGCATTTTCTAAACAGAAAAATCATCTCGGGTATCTTCCCTGGAGGAGTCTGGGGTTGCTACCCGGGATCACAGGGCCCTAAACCACCGGAAATAAGACTCGGTGACATACCTGCGAGCAGTCTCGGGTGCATCCCGCAGGATGGAGCATTGTCCAAGGAGAAAAATCATCTCGGGTATCTTCCCTGGAGGAGTCTGGGGTTGCTACCTGGGATAACAGGGCCCCAAACCACTGGAGAAAAGGCTGCGGGAGATGCCTGGGAAGAATCTCAGATGCATCCCAGAGGATGGAACATTTTCTAAGGAGAAAATTCATCTCGGGTATCTTCCCTGGAGGAGTCTGGGGTTGCTACCTGGGATGACAGGACCCTAAAGCACCGGAAAAATGTCTCAGGGACATAGCTGCAATAAGTCTCGGATGCATCCCAGAGGATGGAGAATTATCCAAGGAGAAAAATCATCTTGGGTACCTTCCCTGGAGGAGTCTGGGGTTTCTACCCGGGAACACAGGACCCTAAACCACCGGAAAAAAGACTCCGGGACATACCTGCGAGGAGTCTCCGGTGAATCCCAGAGGATGGAGCATTGCCCAAGGAGAAAAATCATCTCGGGTATCTTCCCTGGAGGAGTCTGGGGTTGCTACCTGGGATTTCAGATACCTAAACCACTAGAGAAAAGTCTGCGGGAGACACCTGGGAGGAGTCAGGGGTACATCCCAGAGGATCGAGCATATTCTAAGGAGAAAAATCATCTCAGGTATCTTCCCTGGAGGAGTCTGGGGTTGCTACCTGGGATAACAGGGCCCCAAACCACTGGAGAAATGTCTGCAGGAAACGCCTGGGAAGAATCTCAGATGCATCCCAGAGGATGGAACATTTTCTAAGGAGAAAATTCATCTCGGGTATCTTCCCTGGAGGAGTCTGGGGTTGCTATCCGGTATGACAGGACCCTAAACCACCGGAAATAAGACTGGGTGACAAACCTGCGAGCAGTCTTGGGTGCATCCCACAGGATGGAGCATTGTCAAAGGAGAAAAATCATCTTGGGTATCTTCCCTGGAGAAGTCCGGGGTAGCTACCTGGGATCACATGGCCCTAAACCCCAGGAAGAAAACACTCAGAAACAGAGCTGGGAGGAGTCTCGGGTGCATCCAGCAGGATGGAGAATTGTCCAAGGAGAAAAATCATCTCGGATATCTTCCCTGGAGAAGTCTGGTCTTGCTATCCAGGATTATAGGGCCCCAAACCACAGGAAAAATGTCTGCGGGAGACGACTGGGAGGAATCTCAGGTGCATCCCAGAGGATGGAGCACTGCCAAAGGAGGAAAATCATCTCGGGTATCTTCCCTGGAGGAGTCTGGGGTTGCTACCTGGGATAACAGGGCCCCAAACCACTGGAGAAAAGGATGCGGTAGATGCCTGGGAAGAATCTCAGGTGCATACCAGAGGATGGAATATTTTCTAAGGAGAAAATTCATCTCGGGTATCTTCCCTGGAGGAGTCTGGGGTTGCTACCCGGGATCACAGGGCCCTAAAGCATTGGAGAAACGTCTGCGGGAGACGCCTGGGAAGAGTTCTGGGTAGATCCCGCAGGATGGACCACTGTCAGGAGAGAAATATCATCTCGGGTATCTTCCCTGGAGGAGTCTGGGGTTGCTACCCGGGATGACAGGACCCTAAACCACTGGAATAAAGACTCAGGGACATAGCTGGGATAAGTCTCGGATGCATCCCAGAGGATGGAGCATTTTCTAAACAGAAAAATCATCTCGGGTATCTTCACTGGAGGAGTCTGGGGTTGCTACCCGGGATGACAGGACCCTAAACCACCGGAAAAAAGACTCAGGGACATACCTGTGAGGAACCTCCGGTGAATTCCAGACGATGGAGCATTGCCCAAGGAGAAAAATCATCTTGGGTATCTTCCCTGGAGGAGTCTGGAGTTGCTACCTGGGATCACAGGGCCCTAAACCCCAGGAAGAAAACACTCAGAAACAGAGCTGGGAGGAGTCTCAGGTGCATCCCGCAGGACGGAGAATTGTCCAAGGAGAAAAATCATCTCAGATATCTTCCCTGGAGAAGTCTGGTCTTGCTATCCAGGATTATAGGGCCCCAAACCACAGGAAAAATGTCTGCAGGAGACGACTGGGAGGAATCTCAGGTGCATCCCAGAGGATGGAGCACTGCCAAAGGAGGAAAATCATCTCAAGTATCTTCCCTGGAGCAGTCTGGGTTTGCTACCTGGGATGACAGGACCCTAAACCACCGGAAAAAAGACTCAGGGACATACCTGTGAGGAACCTCCGGTGAATTCCAGACGATGGAGCATTGCCCAAGGAGAAAAATCATCTCAGGTATCTTCCCTGGAGGAGTCTGGGGTTGCTACCCAGGATTACAGTGCGCCAAACCACAGGAAAAATATCTGCGGGAGATGCCTGGGAGAGATCTGAGGTGCATCCCAGAGGATGGAGCATTGTCCAAGGAGAAAAATCATCTCGGGTATCTTCCCTGGAGGAGTCTGGGGTTGCTACCTGGGATTTCAGATACCTAAACCACTAGAGAAAAGTCTGCGGGAGACACCTGGGAGGAGTCAGGGGTACATCCCAGAGGATGGAGCATATTCTAAAGAGAAAAATCATCTCGGGTATCTTCCCTGGAGGAGTCTGGGTTTGCTACCTGGGATAACAGGGCCCCAAACCACTGGAGAAAAGGCTGCGGGAGATGCCTGGGAAGAATCTCAGATGCATCCCAAAGGATGGAACATTTTCTAAGGAGGAAATTCATCTCGGGTATCTTCCCTGGAGGAATCTGGCGTTGCTACCTGGGATGACAGGACCCTAAACCAGCGGAAAAATGTCTCAGGGACATAGCTGCGATATGTCTCGGATGCATCCCAGTGGATGGAGCATTGCCCAAGGAGGAAAATCAGCTCAGGTATCTTCCCTGGAGGAGTCTGGGGTTGCTACCTGCGATAACAGGGCCCCAAACCACTGGAGAAAAGGCTGCGGGAGATGCCTGGGAAGAATCTCAGATGCATCCGAGAGGATGGAACATTTTCTAAGGAGAAAATTCATCTCGGGTATCTTTCCTGGAGGAGTCTGGGGTTGCTACCCGGGATCACAGGGCCCTAAAGCATTGGAGAAACCTCTGCGGGAGACGCCTGGGAAGAGTTCTGGGTAGATCCCGCAGGATGGACCACTGTCAAGAGAGAAATATCATCTTGGGTATCTTCCCTGGAGGAGTCTGGGGTTGCTACCCAGGATTACAGGGCCCCAAACCACAGGAAAAATATCTGCGGGAGACGACTGGGAAGAATCTCTGGTGCATCCCAGAGGATGGAGCATTGCCCAAGGAGAAAAATCATCTCGGGCATCTTCCCTGGAGGAGTCTGGGGTTGCTACCCGGGATGACAGGACCCTAAACCACCGGAAAAATGTCTCAGGGACATAGCTGCGATAAGTCTCATGTGCATCCCAGAGGATGGAGAATTATCGAAGGAGAAAAATCATCTTGGGTACCTTCCCTGGAGGAGTCTGGGGTTGCCACCTGGGATCACAGGGCCCTAAGGCATTGGAGAAAACTCTGCGGGAGATGTCTGGGAGGAGTTCTGGGTAGATCCCGCAGGATGGACCACTGTCAAGAGAGAAAAATCATCTCGGGTGTCTTCCCTGGAGGAGTCTGGGGTTGCCACCTGGGATGACAGGACCCTAAACCACCGGAAAAATGTCTCAGGGACATAGCTGCGATATGTCTCGGATGCATCCCAGAGGATGGAGCATTTTCTAAAGAGAAAAATCATCTCGGTTATCTTCCCTGGAGGAGTCTGGGGTTGCTACCCGGGATCACAGGGCCCTAAACCACCGGAAATAAGACTCGGTGACATACCTGCGAGCAGTCTCGGGTGCATCCCGCAGGATGGAGCATTGTCAAAGGAGAAAAATCATCTTGGGTATCTTCCCTGGAGGAGTCTGGGGTTGCTACCTGGGATTACAGGGCCCTAAACCCCAGGAAGAAAACACTCAGAAACAGAGCTGGGAGGAGTCTCGGGTGCATCCCGCAGGATGGAGAATTGTCCAAGGAGAAAAATCATCTCGGATATCTTCCCTGGAGAAGTCTGGTCTTGCTATCCAGGATTATAGGGCCCCAAACCACAGGAAAAATGTCTGCGGGAGATGCCTGGGAGAAATCTCAGGTGCATCCCAGAGGATGGAGCATTGCCCAAGGAGAAAAATCATCTCGGGTATCTTCCCTGGAGGAGTCTGGGGTTGCTACCTGGGATTTCAGATACCTAAACCACTAGAGAAAAGTCTGCGGGAGACACCTGGGAGGAGTCAGGGGTACATCCCAGAGGATGGAGCAGATTCTAAAGAGAAAAATCATCTCGGGTATCTTCCCTGGAGGAGTCTGGGGTTGATACCCGGGATCACAGGGCCCTAAAACCCAGGAAGAAAACACTCAGAAACAGACGTGGGAGGAGTCTCGGGTGCATCTCGCAGGATGGAGCATTGTCCAAGGAGAAAAATCATCTTGGCTATCTTCGCTGGAGGAGTCTGGGCTTGCTATCCAGGATTACAGTACCCCAAACCACAGGAAAAGTGTCTCAGGGAGACAACTGGGAAGAATCTCGGATGTATCCCAGAGGTTGGACAATTGCCCAAGGATAAAAATCATCTTGGCTATCTTCCCTGGAGGAGTCTGGGGTTGCTACCTGGGATGACAGGACCCTAAACCACCGGAAAAATGTCTCAGGGACATAGCTGCGATAAGTCTCGGATGCATCCCAGAGGATGGAGAATTATCCAAGGAGAAAAATCATCTTGGGTACCTTCCCTGGAGGAGTCTGGGGTTGCTACCCGGGAACACAGGACCCTAAACCACGGGAAAAAAGACTCAGGGACATACCTGCGAGGAGTCTCCGGTGAATCCCAGACGATGCAGCATTGTCCAAGGAGAAAAATCACCTCGGGTATCTTCCCTGGAGGAGTCTGGGGTTGCTTCCTGGGATTTCAGATACCTAAACCACTAGAGAAAAGTCTGCGGGAGACACCTGGGAGGAGTCAGGGGTACATCCCAGAGGATGGAGCATATTCTAAGGAGAAAAATCATCTCGGGTATCTTCCCTGGAGGAGTCTGGGGTTTCTACCTGGGATAACAGGGCCCCAAACCACTGGAGAAAAGGCTGCGGGAGATGCCTGGGAAGAATCTCAGATGCATCCCAGAGGATGGAACATTTTCTAAGGAGAAAATTCATCTCGGGTATGTTCCCTGGAGGAGTCTGGGGTTGCTACCCGGGATCACAGGGACCTAAACCACTGGAAGAAAACACTCAGAAACAGAGCTGGGAGGAGTCTCCGGTGCATACCGCAGTATGGACAATAGTCCAAGGAGGATAATCGTCTCGGGTATCTTCCCTGGAGGAGTCTGGGGTTGCTACCTGGGATCACAGGACCCTAAACCACCGGATAAATGTCTCAGGGACATAGACGCAATAAGTCTCGGATGCATCCCAGAGGACGGAGCATTGCCCAAGGAGGAAAATCATCTCGGGTATCTTCCCTGGAGGAGTTTTGGGTTGCTACCTGGGATTTCAGATACCTAAACCACTAGAGAAAAGTCTGCGGGAGACACCTGGGAGGAGTCAGAGGTACATCCCAGAGCATGGAGCAGATTCTAAAGAGAAAAATCATCTCGGGTATCTTCCCTGGAGGAGTCTGGCGTTGATACCCAGGATCACAGGGCCCCAAACAACAGGAAAAATGTCTGCGGGAGACGCCTGGGAGGAATCTCGGATACATCCCAGAGGATGGAGCTTTGCCCAAGGATAAAAATCATCTTTTGTATCCTCCCTGGAGGAGTCTGGGGTTCCTACCTGGGGTAACAGGGCCCCAAACCACCGGAAAAAAGACTCAGGAACATACCTGCAAGGAGTCTCGGATGCATCACAGAGATGGAGCATTGTCCAATGAGAAAAATCATCTTGGCTATCTTCCCTGGAGGAGCCTGGGGTTGCTACCCGCGATGACCAGACCCTCAACCACCGGAATAAAGACTGTGGGAGACGCCTGGGAGGAGTTCTGAGTGATTCCTGCAGGATAGCTCATTCCCAAGTAGAAAAATCATCTTTGGTATCTTCCCTGGAGGAGTCTGGGGTTGCTACCCGGGATCACAGGTCACCAAAACACAGGAAAAAAAGACTCAGGGCCATACCTGGGACATAGCTGGGATAAGTCTCGGGTGCATCCCAGAGGATGGAGCATTGTCCAAGGAGAAAAATCATCTCGGGTATCTTCCCTGGACGAGTCTGGGGTTGCTTCCTGGGATCTCACGTCCCTAAAGCTGTGATCAAGAGCCTGCAGGAGTTGCCTGGGAGGAGTCTTGGGTGGACCCTGGAGGATACATTTTCATAGAAAAAGAGTGTTTTGGTAGAGAAAACCATGTCAGTTTTCCATTGTGGGATGGCCCTGAGGTGCCCCCAATGGAAGCAGAGGAGGGGTTGGGCAGTGCTGGTGTTCCCTGGAGGCCACGCAAAAGGTCTTGCTCGAGTCCTCAGGGAACAGCCCATCGCCACTTTTGGGGTCAGGAAGGAATTTTTTCCCCGGGGCACACTGGCACGGGCCCCCGGGGGTTTTTCGCCTTCCTCTGCAGCCCCGAGCACGGCCCCTTGCTAGGGCTCCTCGGGGCCAGTTGTGGCCAGCGGTTCCCTGTCCTGGCAGGAGCGGGAGTCCAGCGGTGCCCTCCATCCCTCCGCCTCTCCTCCCTGTGCCAGCTTGGCAGGGGCACCTCCGGGACCTCCCTGCACGAGCCCCCCGGGGGTCTTCTGCCCTGGGCCGGGCACGGCCTGCTTGCACAGGCTGCAGGCGCCATGCTGCCTCAGGACGGAGCGGGCAATCGAAGCGGAGCCTCCGTCTCCTCTGCCAGAGCCGCCGGCTGTGCCTCGTCTGTCCCGGCCGCAGCCCGAGAGCGTCTCCACCGGCCCGGGCCCGACCCTGTGCCCCGGGAGAGCCCCGCAGCCTCTGCCCCGCCGCCAGCCCGCCTCTCCCCGGGCCCGTCCCCGTCCCCGTCCCCGTCCCCGCCGGCACCGGGGGGAGCGCAGCCAGCGGCCGCAGCCCGGCCCCTCTCCGCACCCCCGCTGCCCGCCGACGGCCGCCCCGCCAGACCCCCGGCAGCAGCGGGCAGGGGCGGGGCCGCGCCCGGGGGACGCCCGACGGCTGCGCCGCTGCCCGCTCCCGCGGGGACCCGCTCACGGGCCCGCCGGCCCCGCGCTTCTGCCCTCGGGCCCCGCCGCGGCCTCCGCAGCCTCCGCGGAGCGAGGCCCACACGCCCCCTGCCCGCAGCCCCCGCACGCACCCACCGGGACCCCCGGCCCCCTCCGCGCCCACACCTGCCCCGCCGCTCCGCCGGGGCTCCCGCCGCACGGCCCGGCCCGGGCCCGCAGGGCCGCAGCCCACTCGAGCCGAGCCCAGCCCAGCCGAGCCGATCCAGCCAGCCGTGCGGGCAGAGCCGGGCCGAGCCGGGCGGGGGGAGCAGGCGGCAGGCGCGGCCGGAGCGAGGCAGTGCCGCCTCCCCGGGACTCCCTCCCGCCTCTGCCGGGGATGGGGGGCGGGTGGCCGAGCAGCGCAGCGTCCCCGCAGGGTCCTCCCTGCCCTCTGCCCCTGCGGGAGCAGACAAGTCCCCCCCAGGAGAGGCACTCGACGCTGTTCCATCCTTCCCCCGCTCTCTGCCCCCCTGCCCGTCCCCAGCGTCTTCCCGTCCTTTGGGACCTGCTCCTTGCTGCCCGGCCAGCTCCTCTGGGAAGCCCCTTCCCGGGCACTCTTGGGCCAGCAGGCAGTGCCAACGGCGTCCCTGGCAAGGGCCTGTGGCCCAACGCCTGTGGCAACCCAGCCCCGTCCTGCTGGGGAGGGCGAGGATGGGGCTGTGCTCGTGGCCGGGCGGGAGCAGCGTGGGTTGGGGGGATGCTGCATGCCCCCAGGGATGCCATACCCGTGGACATGCTGTGCCCGCAGGGATGCCATGCCCGTGGGGGTTCCCATGCCCACTGGGGTGCTGTGCCTGGGGGATTGCCATGTCTGTGGAGATTCTACGCCTGCAGGGACGTAGGTGCTGCACCCATGGGGATGCCGTGCCCCTGGAGATGCTGTGACCATGGTGGTACTGTGCCCATTGGGATGCTGTGCGTGCAGTGTGCTGGCACTGTGCAAGGTCTGCTGGTCCCTGCTGCAGGACTGGGTGATCAGTGTGACCATCAGCTGGAACTGCAACCTGGACCTGTCTGACAGCGAGTGCCGCCCTCGCTACTCCTTCCACCACCTTCACCCCAAAAGGACTTCGGGTGCTCCAGCCTCAGGCCAGCCCATCCCATCCCTGCCCGGGTACCGCCGGAGCTGCAAAGGGCCATGGTGGCAGGCTGGGGTAACACTCGCTCTGCCCGAGACCATCCAAGTCCCCCCCAGCTCTCAGTGACATGCTGCCCCCAGAAGGAGTTGCACCCCTGCCTGGGTGGGACATGTCCTACAGCCAAGTGTCACCGCTGCCAGCCACAGGCCTGTCAAGAAACCCCCGTGCTCAGCATCCCTGCCTGGGGCTGCTCCCTGCGGGCAGAAGGGAGGGGACGGGGGAGGGGGGTGTGTGTGTCCCCATCCTTGAGCCCTGCAGTGCTGACATGCGGAAACTCCACAACTCACGCAGCGTTATAAAGCAGCTATGTCTATTGCAGCGCTGGTGCAAGGAGGATCGCTCCTCCAAACTTGCACACCGTAAAGGGTTAGTTATACAGCTTACAAACATGCTATATATACACATTCACAAGGTTTTGGGGAAATGATTAACATGTTCGTTACTTTTCCGGGAACTCATTACCATAGGCTACTACCCACCCCGGTATGCGCATTATAGTCTCTCGGATAGTCCTTCAGAATCCTCTGGGAGTCGTTGACTCCTTTTTAATCACTGTATTGTTTTGGTCAACTGTCCTTATCTGGTTGCCAAAGCCGCTGCTCTATGGCTCCAGATGGCTCTGCTTTCTGCCACTTCCAAGGTAGAGCTGCCCCAGGGTCACCATTCAGGAACCTCTTAGCTACTACTCTTGCTATGCATTTTGCCATGTTGCAATGTCTCTCTGGATGTTGTTTCCCCGTAGCGGGGCCGTGGTGGGGACAGGCACATCCCCCAGCGCTCGTGGGGAGCTGGAGGGTCCTGGGGCTGCTTGCCCTGCTGCAGGCATGTGGGAAGAGCGCGGGGTCCCCCCAGCCCCCTCCGGGCACCGTCCCTGCCCACAGGCTGCCTGCAGAACTTGACACAGGCAGGCACCTTGGTTCGGGCGGCATTGCCCCCCCCGGTGCTACTGCAAGAGGAGGTCGCCCCTGACGGCACCTTGTCGGGCACCTCCCGAGAGCCCCCGGGGAGCACAGGAGGGGCTCTGCCTGCAGCCCCGGGGACACTTTTCCCCCGGAGGGGGGCAGGAGCAGGAGCCGCCTGTCCGACGCTGGCAGCCCCTTCCCCTAGAGCTGCAGGGGGACAGCCGGGGGGGCTGCAGGGATCAGACACGGACAGGTCCGTGGTCCTTCCTGCCCAGCAAGGTCACAGCTCCACCCCCTCAGCTGCATGCACCCCCCCACGGCCACAGCTCCTGCTTCCCCCCTCCCCAAATCTACACATGCCTTCTACAAGCCAGTTCTTTACAGAAATTCAACATTAAAACCGCACCTGGGGGCCAGCACAGCCCTGCGGAGCACAGCTCCAGCCCTCGGTGCCCCCAGACCCCCGTGCCCGGCAGCGGGGGGCAGGACAGCCCCATGGTCCAGCTCTTCTCCTGCAGCTCCTCCGCGTTCGGCTCCCCTTCCCCCTCCTCTTCTGTCCCCGCCACCTCCTCCTCCCACACTCCTCTCTTGCCGCTGTCCTTCTGGAGGGACACAGGGACAGCGCAGCAGTTCCTCCTGCCCGGCCAACACCTCCCTGCTCAGCTCGACCCCCCCCGCTGCTGCCGGGGTACGGAGCGCTTCCCAGCTCTGACCTCCCCGTAGCGGACGCGAGAGTCCAACTTCCCTCGATACCTCCATAACCGGCTGGATCCATCCAGAGCAGGAACTCCCCGCAGCGGGAGCAGGAGATGGTCAGAGAGCGGAAGATCCCCTCGGAGTAGGTGCCGGAGGGCAGAGACTGCAGTCCCCCCCGCGTTGGCATCGTCCCGAGTTCAGAGCCTTCTCTGGGGGACACTGTGGGGAGGAGGCGGCGCTGGCAAAGAGAGGGGGTTCCCTTCTCCCCTCCCACCACTGGGGGATGGATGGGCCGAACAGATCCGACCCCCGCCGACCCCATCCGACCCCATCCGAGCGGAGCCGAGCCCCGCCGGTGCCCGCGGGCGCGGTGCGGCTCCTCCCGCCGCGGGTGACGGCGCGCAGGAACCGGCCCCGCGGCACCGGGCGCTGCAGCTGCTCGTCCCGCTGCGCTCCGGCGGGGCGGCGCGGGCTCGGGGAGCTCCTGCCCAGGGCGGGGGCGGGCGGGCGGAGCGGGGCGCTGCCGGGGCCGGGGGGCGGCCCGCGGGGGAGGGGGCGTGTGGCGGTGGGAACGCGCGGACTGCGATATGCAGGATCGAAACCGACATCCGCTGTATTAAGCAAGCGTGCTCTTTACATACTTTTCTACCACGGCAGTAATTGCCTACTTTGCTTGTTTACACCATCGCGTACTCCAAAAGATCACGTTCCCACCGAAAAGGGAATCTCTCTTCCCTGTGAGCAGCACCTCCTTATCTCGGGAGGGGCTTCACACAACTTCGTGGTCTGCCAGAACAGTGCTGCAGCTGCTTATTCCTCCCTATTAGTTCTACCCCACTTAACCCTTCTTTTGCCTCAGTCCCCACATCTCCCCCTTTTTTGTTTTTCAATTAAAAACGCCGAGTTTATCATCTTCTGCAGGGCCCTTTGCACACAAGAGTATAAACATGGAACAATTAATGCTATAAAAAAAATTATGATCAATATCATTAATCCTGTCTTAATAATTGCAGCTATCCATCCTGTAATTCCCCAACCAGATAACAAATCGTTCAACCAATTCCATTCATTGTCTACTTGCAACTTTCTGACCCCCTCCTTTAACATTTGAATGTTTTTACGCACAGATTCTGAATGATCTGACAGATTCACGCGACACACTTGTGAAAGACCAAAGTAACCGCTGGGCTATAGCCGGCCCACACAAAAACCAACTTCCTCGTACTTTCACCGCTGCAGCAAAAGTTGTCGCCAACATCTGCATGTTATGAGAGTTAGAACCCATTCTTTGACGTGCCTCAATCATTTGGACTATCGTTGGATTTTGTAACGAATGCAAAATACACTGACATTCATAATTAGCATTTCCCACAACAAGCTGCGTTAACAAAGACTCTTTCGCAGCAGCATTTGCTGCTTGCAAGGGCTGCCACTTGGCAAGCAGATTTCCACATTGACTCAAATAATACCATTTGCGTAGGAGTAAGTATTAAACGTGTAATTTGCCAAATATCATAGGGTGTTAACTCATTCCCCCCAAATATTCCTTGTAGCAAACTTTGAGTATGTGGTGCACTTAACCCATTTTGCATAAGAGTTTGTCTCAAGTCTTTAATTACTTCATAAGGAAAAGGAGAGTGCTCATTAGGCTGATCCGTTCGTCGTAAGACGGGACACGCTATTGCATTTCCACATGCTGTATCTCCACTGTCCAGTGCCTTTTGCGTTATTTGCCTCCATTTTTCAACTGGAACATATCAAAAAGGGACATCTTCATTAAAGTCTGCTAACATAGTACCTTCCCCTGTGAAACTTGCAGTATTAGACTTCTTCGTAGGTGATTCATAACATCCTGGCAAATCAGAGTGAGGCTGTCGCTTAAGTTTTGAAGCATCTGCGTTAGATTTTGTTGGATCAGGGCAATCTCGTAACTCTGAACTTTCCTTAACCACGAACTCAGTCTGAGATGCCCGATCTCCTGGACTCTCGTGCAGTTAATGCTATTTTAGCAATTTCCGCTATGGAATCACGGAATCACGGAGTTTTAAGAGTTGGAAGGGACCTCTAGAGACCAACTCCCCTGCTAAAGCAGGATTGCCCAGAGCACATGACTCAGGACTGCATCCAGGTGGGTCTTGAAAATCTCCAGGGAAGGGGACTCCACAACCTCCCTGGGCAGCCTGGGCCAGTGCTCTGTCACCCTCACCGTAAAGAACTGTTTCCGTGTATTTGAACGGAACTTCCTGTGTTCTAACTTGTGCCCATTGCCCCTCGTCCTGTCACTTGGAACCATTGAAAAGAGCCTGGCTCCATCCTCCTTCAACCCACCCTTTAGATACTCATATGCCATAATAAGGTCTCCCCTCAGCCTTCTCTTCTCCAGGCTAAAGAGTCCCAGCGCTCTCAGCCTTTCCTCATACAGGAGATGCTCCAATCCCTTCATCATCTTAGTTGCCCTTCGCTGGACTCGCTCCAACAGTTCCCTGTCCCTCTTGAACTGGGGAGCCCAAAACTGGACAAAGTATTGCAGTTGTGGCCTCACCAGTGCAGAGTAGAAGGGGAGAATGACCTCCCTCGACCTACTGGCCACACTCTTCCCTATGCAGCCCAGGATTCCATTGGCCTTTTTGGCAACAAGGGCACATTGCTGGGCCATGGATAATTTACTGTCTACCATGACCCCCAGATCCTTCTCCTCAGAGCTACTTCCCAGCAGGTCCGCCCCTAACCGATACTGGTGCTTTACATTCTTCCTCCCCAGGTGCAGGACCTTGCACTTGCTTTTGTTGAACCTCATTAGGTTCTTCTCTGCCCAGCTCTCCAGCCTGTCCAGGTCACGCTGGATGGCAGCACGGCCCTCTGGGGTGTCAGCCACCCCACCCAGTTTGGTATCATCAGCAAACTTGCTGAGGATACACTCTGTCCCCTCATCCAGGTCATTAATGAATATATTAAACAAAATTGGACCCAGTATTGACCCCTGGGGGACACCACTGGTTACAGGCCTCCAACTAGACTCTGTGCCGCTGATCACAACCCTCTGAGTTCTGTCCCGCAGCCAACTCTCGATCCACCTCGCTGTCACCTCATCTAGCCCATACTTCCTCAGCTTCCTAATGAGGATGTTGTGGGAGACAGTGTCAAAAGCCTTGCTAAAGTCAAGGTAGGTGACATCTACGACTCTCCCCTCATCCAGCCAACCAGCTATAACATCATAGAAAGCTATCAGATTGGCCAAGCATGATTTACCCTTGGTAAATCCATGTTGACCACTTCCAATAACTTGCTGTTCCTCAACGTGTTTGGAGATGAGTCGCTCCATTACTTTCCCAGGGACAGAGGTGAGACTAACTGGTCTGTAGTTCCCTGGGTCCTCCTTCTTGCCTTTTTTGAAGATCGGAGTGATGTCAGCCTTCCTCCAGTCCTCAGGCACCTCTCCTGTTCTCCATGACCTTTCAAAGATGATGGAGAGTGGTCCAGCAATAACATCTGCCAGCTCTCTCAGCACTCGCGGGTGCATCTCGTCAAGGCCCATGGACTTATGAATGTCCAGCTTGGCCAAGTGGTCTCTGACCCGGTCCTCCTCAACTGAGGGAAAATCTTCCTCTCTCCAGACCTTCTCCTTTGCCTTCAGAGTATGGGATTCATGAGGGACAGCTTTAGCAGTGAAGACCGAAGAAAAGGCGGCATTCAGGAACTCTGCCTTCTCTGTGTCTTCCACCACTAGGGCACCTGCCTCATTCGCCAGTGGGCCTACATTTTCCCTAATCTTCCTTTTTCTATTGATATACTCAGAGAATCTCTTCTTATTGTCTTTAACTGCAGTGGCCAAGCTGAGTTCTGAAGTTCACTTGTGCTGTTGTCTGAAGTTTACTTGTGCTGTTTTCTTCTCCTGGCAACGCCAGCAGCAGAGCCGTCGGAGGAGAAGGGTGAGTGCCAGGCTGGTGGTGCGGAGGGGCATGTGAGTGTGATGTGCGCGGTGGCCCCGGAAGGCACTGAGAAGGGTCGGTTGGTCTGGCTGTGCGGGAGGATGCTCCGCCCGCGGTGACCGCCCGAGCAAGCGCGGCCTTGGGGAAGCGTCTGGTTGAGCGTTTGTTGGCGTATTGGAGAAGAGCTGGGCAGGTGTCCCAAAGGGCAGCGTTTGGTGGGACCCCCTTCAGCCCAAAACTTTGTGGGACCTTATTGAAGCCACCCTGGTGAGGCCTCTGCTCCTTCCACCCAAGTACTTTACGTTTCACACCGTGGAGTGGTCATTTCTGACTGCATCCTCAGCAGGACCTGGGGCCGGTGGCTGTAGCTTCAACTGTGGAGCTGTAGAGACCTGGGAAGGATGGAGGAGAAGGAATGAGCCTCCTGGTGAAGGGAGGGAAGTGAGGAGGTGCGGCGTCCACGCTGGCCTTGAGGACTGGCTGGGCAGGAGAGGACATGTTGGTGTAGGAGCCATGGAGCAGCCCGTGGCCAGAAGCAGAGGGTGGACACAGGGAGCATGGGTTCAATGTGACAGGGAGCACAACCTCGGTGCAGAGGGTATAACTAGAGGGCTGGGAGCGAGAGCAGCGTCCAGCCTGGCAGGAGAGCTGGGTCTGCTCGTCCTCCATGTAAGAAATAGTGGTTTGCAGGTAGCATCTGGTTGCACTTGCTGGAATGCAGAGCAGGAGAGAGTTGTGTCTACTGCCAGGGGAGATTTCTGATGGATTTGAGACATGGAAGAGTTGACGAGCCTTTGGGCTGGGTTGACTTGGGTTGGGGTGCTGGCACGCACCCCTTGCTGCTTTCCCCCCTGTCCCCAGCCCAGGTCTTGGGGGAACATCTTCCTCAGCCTTGGCTTTCTCTTCTCTTGGACCTGGAAAAGTGAAACGATGATGGAAATCAGAGCCAAACCAGACATGGTGCTCGCTTCTCGCCAACCCCTACTTTCTGCGCAGGGGACCGATGGTGGTCACAGCACGGTTTCAGCTTTGCGGGGTTGCGGCTGCTCTGAAAGGCCGTTGGGGCCGGTTTTCCCCTACAAAGGCAGGACATAGGCAGAAAGATGGCAGCGGGGAGGAACTGGGGGTACCTGGGTGCTGGGTCGGGGCCGCAGCTCACCCCAATGCACCCTCGGGTGCCCCCGTGCTCTGTGAGGGGGGGTTTCAGGGCCTGAAGGGTTGTCCCTGTGTCCCTGCCGGGCTCACTGTGGTGTCACGCTGCTCTGCGTCGGGCTGGGGGTGGCGGGGAAGGGTCTGGCACACTGGGGCCGTCACTGACCCTCGTTTTCTCTCCCACCATGGAGCTCCTGGGTGTACCTCTCAGGTCTGTACCGAGCCCCCCCGGCCGGCGCCTGCTCCAGGCTGAACAACCCCAACGCTCAGCCTGTCCTCCCAGCAGAGGGGCTCCAGCCCTCACAGCATCTCCGTGGCCTCCTCTGGCCCCGCTCCAGCAGGTCCATGTCTTTCCTATGTTGGGGGCTCCAGAGCTGGACACAGTACTCCAGGTGGGGTCTCACCAGAACGCAGCAGAGGGGCAGAACCACATCCCTCGCCCTGCTGGCCACACTTCTGATGCAGCCTGGGATATGGATGGCTTTCTGGGCTGTGATCACCTGTTGCCGGCTCATGTTGAGCTTCTCATCAATCAGCACCCCCAGGTCCTTCTCCCCAGGGCTGCGCTCCATCCATTCTCCGCCCAGCCTGGATTTGGGCTTGGGATTGCCCCGACCCAGGTGCAGGACCTTGCACTGGGCCTCATTGAACTTCATGAGGTTGGCATGTGCCCACCTCTCCGGCCTGTCGTTAGTAGAAGGCCAGGCCTGCAGCACCCGGTTATCACCCCGGCTCGGGTGGGAGGGGATGCTCCTGCATGGGGGGGTTGCCCTGCACTGGGGGGGAAATGCCACAGAGGGAAGGTCTCGCCAAAGTGGGGGCCGCGCTCATGCTCCCTCTCCCCCATCCCTCCCCAGATCGCCCCGGCAGAAGGTCCCGAGGGCAGCGAGCGGAT
Organism: Vanellus vanellus; assembly: GCF_965231255.1. Taxonomy (NCBI): domain Eukaryota; kingdom Metazoa; phylum Chordata; class Aves; order Charadriiformes; family Charadriidae; genus Vanellus; species Vanellus vanellus. The sequence continues at coordinate 1,248,079 of NW_028127064.1, forward strand.
GGTCATCATCACAGGGCCGCCCGAGGCTCAGTTCAGGGTGCTCTGGGTGGGGACTATGGGGGGGGGGACAGTAAGGGACAAGTCGCAGGCGTCCCTGTGGTCACCACTGTGCTGCCAGCCTGGCTTGGCCTCCCTCAGCGCCGGGGGAGCTCTTTGCTGGGTACCATGGTTTTGATGCTGCTGGACGTGGGGACATTATCAGCTTTGGGGATGGAGAGGCACAGCGGGCGCTGCCTGATGGTTTTCCTTCCCGTCCGTCTCCTCCCCAGGCCCAGGGGTGAATATTTGGGAAGCTGAAAGAGGCAAACTTCTTTAACGCGAAAGAAGAAGTGAAGCTTGAAGCCCACATCAAGGTGCCTTCCTTTGCAGCCGGCCACGTGATAGGCAAAGGTGGCAAAACGGTAGGTGGTGGTGCCCCGGGGATGCAGAGTTGGGCATCACCCATCACCCCTGCCCACCCCAGGGGGACAAATCCCGGGTGCACAGTGGTTTCAGCGACGTCTTGACCCTCAGCCCCCATGTCCTGGTGGTGGTTCTCGTTGGTCCCAAGGAAGGGGGAGACACACAGGGTGCCTGGTGCCGTGGTGACACCGGCAGTGGAGGATTTTGGCTCTTCCACAACAGAAGCCTCTTGTGGTTCGCTCCAGGTGAACGAACTGCAAAACTTAACCAGTGCGGAAGTCCTTGTGCCATGAGACCAAACCCTGGACGAGAACGAGGAGGTCATCGTTAAAATCATTGGGCATTTCTTTGCCAGTCAGGTACGGTTTGGCTGTGGCTTTACCTGATCTTCCCCGGCCGCTTTCATCCACCGAGGAAAGGTGTGGGGCTTGCTGAGCCCAGCACCACCCGAGCGTCCTGCTGCTCTTCTTTTGGGAGGTCCCTGTGTCCCCAAGAGGCACTGAAGGTGTTTCGGTAGCTCCCCCCGGCTGTGCGAGTGCTGAAATTGAAGATTGGCTTGATTGATCTAAAAATGGGTGTTTTGGATGCTGTGCAGAGCAGCACCCGGGGTGTGAATGGACTCCCCGGTGCGGGCAAATCCATGCGCATCCCACCTGGGTGCATCTTCCATAACCTTGTCTCCTGTACACTTAGGTGGCATGGCGACCCCCCAAAAAATTCAGGCTCTCTCGAGGAGTGAAGCACAAGTTAAAAAAACAGCCAACCAACCAACCTGAAATTAATTACAGCTTGTCCAGAGTGACAAGTTGGGAGCAGCGAGATGCTCGATGGGGGCTCGGGAGTGGTTGGTGGGGGGAGAAACAGTGCCCTGACCCCCATCTCTTGCTTTTCCCCTCTCCTCCCCAAGACTGCACAGCGCGAGATGAGGGAAATGCTCCAGCAGGTGAAGCAGCAGGAGCAGAAACACGCTCCGGGAGCCCCGGCCTCGCAGCACAGCAAGGGAGGCTCCCGCCGTGCCGCCCAGCACCGCCCGATGAATGTAACCCCCCAGCCGGACATCCCCCCCTCCCAAACCCTCCTCCCCCACCCCCAGCAGGTCAGGGGAGCAAACCAAAGACCCCCCCAAACACACAGCCCCCCATTCCCCGCGGCGCTGCGAGGGTGCACAGCCGAGGGGTACGGGGAGGGCCCTCTCCATCCCACAGCCTCCCCCTTCCTCCTCCCTCGCCTCCCGACGCTCTCCCTTTAGTTGGACTAACGTGGGCAGGTTTGGGTACCTCAGCACCTCACGCTTGTGTCTCCCTTTTAGAGATTTTGTGTGCCTTGGAAACCTGAGAGTTGGAGATCTTTTTTTAATTAATTTTCTAATAAAAAAGGAACCGAGTTGGAAAAGCGATGGGGATAGGCAGCACTCTGGTCATTCTCTCCGGGGCGTTGTGGAGGAAGGCTGCCAGTCTTCCTCCCAGTGTACTTTTCCCCGTTGGCTCCAGACTGCTGCTGGGGCTGAGCTCTGAGCCGCCAGAGCGGTTCTCAGCAGACGGTCACTCGGCGCAGACAATGAGGCCCTGAATAGCCCTTCCTGTGCTCTTGATGGCTCCGGACGGCTCTGCTCCTCTGCTGCTTCTAAGGTGGGGCTGCCCCAGTGCCCTCACTCAGGAGCCTTTTGTCTGTGCAGGTCTCACTTGTGACAGGGGGTGGGGGTGTTGCCAAACTAACTGCTGTGCTGCGATGTGTGAGTGGGTGTTCCCGCCCGTGTCAGTGCCAGAGCTCTTCCGTAGGCTCTTCTGCTAGCGGAGAGCCAGGGGCCGCTCCTTCGGGAGAGAGCTTGTTTAAAAAGAGGAAAAAAAATAAAAGGGGGGGGGGAGGGGGGGGAAGTGGGAAAAGAAAAAAGAGGAAAAAGATAAAAAAAGGGGAAAAAAGTAAAAAAAGAGAAAAAGTAAAACGGGGGGGACGGGAAACAGAAAAAAGGGGGAAAAAGCAAAAAACAAAAAGGGAAAAAGAAAAAAGGGGAAAAAGAGAAAAAAGGGGGAAGAAGTGAAAAAAGAGAAAAATAAAAATGGGGGGGAAAGGGGAAACAGAGAAAAATGGGGGAAAAGGCAAAAAAAATCGGAAAAAAAAGGGGAAAAAGAGAAAAAAGGAGGGGGAAGCGAAAAACAAAAGGGAGAAAGAAGAAAAAGGGCAAAAGAAAAAAAAAACCCACATATTAAAAAAGAAAGGTAGAAAGGAAAAAAACAAACAAACAAACCAAGGAAGGAAAGTGGGAACATCCCCCGGGCAGGAGGAGGGACAGGAGCCGGGGGAGGGGGGAGGTGGGGGGAGGTGGGGGGAGGTGGCGGTGCCAGCGCCGGCCCCGGGGGCTGCGACACCACGTTTTTGTCCTCTACTGCAAAGTGTTCTGTGAAAAACAACCAACCAAATCCCACCCAACGACAACATCAAAAAACAAAGAGAAATCTCTCCAGCTCACACGAGCCTGAGCTCCCTCTCCGCTGCTTTTGTTCCAGTGTCTCGGGGGGGTCACGGCCGAGCTGAGATTGGGGGTGGGGGTGGGGGGAGTTTGCCCCATGGCTGTGATGGGGGGAGAAGGGGTGGGTGAGGAGTGGGGGATGTGGTGTGGGGGTTTTTTTTGGGGTGGTGGTGGTTTTTTGCCAGGTGTCGCTTTACCCAGTGGCTCGGGGAGGCGTTGGCATCAGGAAGCCTGTGCTAAAGCGGGGTGGGGGCCTCGCCGCAGTTGGTTAGCAAAGCCAAAGTCGTTATTAATGGTTATTAATGGTGCACTAATTACGCCCTTGTAACTGGGAAGCTCAGATGCCCCCTAAGCACCCCCCCGGTGCTTCTCTAGCCAGGCGAGCGCTGGGCGTCCCCCCCGCAGGAGAGGAGAGCACCTCCGGGGTGGGTGGAAGGGCATCACCCAACGGGGAGAGGACCAAGATGGGGCTTGGGTGTCCCTTGGGGTGGCCGGGTGGCGGGGTAGGGCTGCTGGGGGCTGCCACGATGAGGGACACCCCCACACCTTTCTCCATGGCTCCCAGAGCTCTGCTCCCTCCCTCCCTCCCTCCCACCCAGTGCCACCGGAGAGGGGGTGTCCCCCCTCCCGGGGCGGGCAGGGGCTGTGCCACCCCATCTAACACCTCAACACACCAAAGCACCTCACTGGGGGAGGGACTCTGCGCCTGGTAGCCCCGTGCTCCCCAGCACTGTAAGGATGGGGCTGAGCCCCCACCTCGGCCACCCTGTGCAAACCAAAGACCCCCCCACCCCCATTCCCCACAGCGCTGCGAGGATGCACAGCCGAGGGGTACGGGGAGGGCTCTCTCCATCCCACAGCCTCCCCCTTCCTCCTCCCTCGCCTCCCGACGCTATCCCTTTAGTTGGACTAACACAGGCAGAGAGAGAGAGAAAGAGAGGTTTTATTATTCTTTTTTTTTTTTAATTTTTTATTTCCTAAAAGCCACCGGTTTTTCATCCCAGGCATGGCCAGAGGAGCTCACCCAGCGTTGAGGGGGGGAGGTTGGGCTGCGGCACACAGCGCAGCGGCTCATCAGTTTTTAGAATTAACGTAACGATAACAAAACTAACGGCGATTTTTAAGTTTTGTAAGGATTTTAATTTTTTATTTATTTCATTTCAGAGGGGGTGGGGGCAGGAGGGGGATGTTTGTTTTTTAGCACAAGCCGGCTTTTCTAGAGGTTAAAGAAAGGCCGTGCTCGGCTGTAAATGCTTTGCAGAAAGATCCCGGTTGCAAGGAGAGAAGGTGGGAAAAGAGGGGCAGGGGGGGAAAACAGATTTCCAAGAGGTTGTCAGCCCAGGGCTGGAGAAAAAAAAAAAAAAAACTAGCAAATTTTTTTTTTTTTTAATTTCAAAAGTAAAACACGCACAACCCCCAACCCCAAATGACACACACACATCCACACACAAAAACTACCTCAGGTTTTCATACCTCAGCAGATTGCGCTTGTGTTTCCCTTTTAGAGATTTTGTATGCCTTGTAAACAAAAATAATGCTCCAGCTATCAGTTTTATTTTTTTAATTAAAAAAAAAGAGACGAGTTGGAAAACACAGTCTCTACTGAGTGCGAGGCGGGAGAAGGAAAGCAATCCCACGGGTGCCAGAGCTCTTCCATAGTCTCCTTCCGCTGGCTGAGAGCCAGGGGCCGTTCCTTCGGAGAAAGCTTGAGAGATGTTTGAAAAGAGAAAAAGAAAAAAACCAAAAGAAAAAAATGGGGGGAGAAAAAAAAAGAGGGGAAAGAAGAACAAAGAGAAAAAGGAGATAAAAGGGGGGGAAGAAAAAAAGGGGAAAAAGAAAAAAAGGGAAAATGAAAAAAGGGGAGGGAAGAGAAAAAAAAAGGAAAAGGAAACAAAACCCCAAATATAAAAAAAGAAAGGTAAAAAGGAAAAAAAAAAAAACAACCAAACCAAGCAAGGAAAGTGGTGAAAGCCATCGGGCAAGAGAAGGGACGAGAGCCGGGGGTGAGGTGGCAGTGCCAGCGCTGGCCCTGGGGGCTGCGACACCACACTGCAAAGTGTTCTGTGAAAAAAACCAACCAAAACCCACCCAACGACAACATCAAGCATCCAGTGGCTCGGGGAGTGTGACGAAACGGGAAAAAGGGCTTCACTGAGAGGTTCAAATTAACAATTTCTTTGGACTTCGCTCACGGGCCCAATACGTCACTATTGCAAGTTCTGTGTGTGCGATGGCGATTACACTATTGCGGTTTAAAAGAAATTAGTGGGATCCACTATTGCGAGCTACAAATGCCCCCGACAAGTAGCAACACAAACCACAAGGGCGCTAGATATTAATACCTTAGAAGAGTGCACCAGTCACAAACTCAATCGCATGCCCTATACCGTACGGATGTTTCTTAGTCACTTACCCTCTCTCTCTCAGGTGAGGTCGCTCCATCCCGGGGAAGTTACCCTGTACAGGGTCCTGGAGGGGGGGGGGGGGGGGGGCGGATCTCCGAGGGGCCAGCTGTATCCTTGGAGGATTCCCCATTTGTCTCCCCAGACCCTGCGGTTTATATTTCCTGACTCGGTGAGGGTGCAGGATTATGCCTGAGTGGATTACACTGTCTGGGATATTTCCATCTGGTGGGGCGATAGCGAAGTCTCTGTTGCCAATTTGTGATGTCCGGCGCTCAACCTCACGGGAATAGTGGTGGGATGGGACTCGGGGCATTTTGTTTGTTAAGGGCCATTTGGTTTTGGTTGTTCTGTGCCATCTGGAGATAAGCCCGGGCTGAGCTGTTTTGCAGCTCCCCCCAAGTTCTCTCTGCACAGCCAAGGCACGGCGGAGATGGAGCTGAGTGGGACGGCAGCTCCCTGCCTCTCACCTCTTGTGCTCTGAAACCGGCTTGGCTGGCTGCTCCCACACAGTGTGTTACTGGCTTGCCCAGCAGGTAAAGAACCCAGATTTGGGACGCCACTGGGGTGTCTGTAAGGGGTCCTGGGCTGCCCTTATGGGGTCCTGGGCGACACTCTTGCAGGCCAGAGGGAGTCTGGGGCAGCCCTTCAAGGATCTGGGGGTCCCCTCTGGTGCCTCTGGGGAGGGTTTTGTGGCTGGGGAGGGCCGAGATGGTTTCAAGAGGTGCTTCCTCCCTTTCTCCAGCCCACCCAGCTCCCCCGACACCCCCACCCCCCAGGTTGGTGGGTGCCAGCAGTGCCAGCCTGTCCCACTGGGTCGGGCACTGAGGGGGGCACAGCCCCAGCCGCGGGATGGGAGGAGGAACCACAGCACCAGGGATAGAGACCAACATTTTATTTCTTTAACATTTCCCATGGGGGGCACCCCAGGGTTGCGCGGCTGCACCGCAGCTGGTGCCAGGAGGGACTCCAACGTCCCCCCCACAGCTCACCTGGCTCCGCTCGTGATGCTTTTGATGGGGCTCAGCGCGGTCTCTTCTGTGCTACGGACCAAGCGGCTCCAGGTAGGCGACTGCTGCACCGCACTGTGCCACAGCGTGGGGTGGTGTGGGGGGCTGCGGCGCGGGGCTGGGAGCTGCTCCCATCTCACCCAGCTCCTGGGGTCCTGCAGAGGGACTGGAAGAAGCCAAAGCAAGGGACGACGGACGCGAGAGCCCGCCCAGAGGAGCAGAGCGGTGAGTGTCCCTGGCACCGAGCACCATGCAAACAGCCCACACCCCACGGCAGCCCTGAGCCGGGGCTGTGCCGGGGGCTGCCGGCCGCTCACTCCGTCCCCTCCCTCAGCAGCTTCTCGGCTAGCAGATGAAGGATGGGAGCTCAAGTCGATGCAGGAGAAGCAGGGAGTGTGGGGGAGACCCCCAGATCCTGCCCCAGACCCTCAGCCTGTGCCCTGCCCTGCCTGTGCTGGGCAGCCCTGCCCGCCTGCTGAGGAGGGGGTGCTGCCCGCGGGCTCCAGTGGAGGAGACGGGGTGCAGCGGGCTCTCTTCTCTCTCCTCCTCTGCAGGGCAACCGAGGAGGCAGCGAGGAGGGAGCACCGGGCCCCTCAGGACCCACTGGGCTCCCTGCCAACCATATACCATCCGAGCAGAGATGCCTCTCTCTACCCCCTGTCCCCCCCAAGCCCCCAGGTCCCCCTGCCCTCCTCTCCCGCCTATAGGTCCTATCAGTGGGGACAGCTCCTTCTGGTCCAGGCACCCCCCGGGCTCCTGGGCCCCCCGAGGGCCACCGCAAGAGACCCTGCAGCCTGTGCTCGCTGGCCAACTCGGAGGACTGCAGCAGCCTGTTGAGGAGCAGCTCCTCTTCCCAGAGCTCCCTCTACCACTTCCTGGAGCCCTGGCCCAGTGCAGCAACAGAGCCAGTGGTGCTCACACACTCAGGACAACCCCGCTCTCCCATGGCTGCTGCTGGGGCAGTGGGGAAACTGGGGCTGGTCCTCAGCCAGGAGCCTCCACAGGAGCTGCCAGCAGGGACCGAGAAAGAGTGGGTTCCCCGGCAGGAGATGGACAGGACACAGAGGCCCACGGACGAGCAACTGTCCCCCGGAAGGCCCCCAGCCATGGACATGGACAAGGTGGTGCGGGAGATCACCTGCGCTTTCCAGGCCTTGAAGGCAAAGACTGAGGAGTCCTGCAAGACCATGGGCAGGGAGTGTGGCCAGGCAGACCCAGGGCTGTGCAGGGCAGGAAGATGCCCACGGCAGGGCTGCGCCTGGCTGTGGGGCTACCTGAAGGGCTGGTGGAGATGCCACTAGCCGTGTCTGCTTCTGCCAGCCCTGCAAGTGGTGACAGCACCAGGCCCAGACGACCAACAGTGCCCCGAATACTGAGCGGCTGTGGGGTGTGGGGCCGGGAACCCCTCTGGGGTACCCCGTATGTGAAACGTTAAAGAAATAAAATGTTTGTCTCTAGCCCTCGTGCTGTCCTCCCTCCTCCCATCCCACCGCTGCGGGTGCTCCCCCGAGGGAGCAGGTGCAATCAGCAAGCACTGTGTGTTGAGCTCCCCTGCTCACAGCCATGCTCCGCCTGAAGGCGGCGAGGCAGGAGCAGTCCCCAGCCAACTTGGGCACAAAAAGGTTCATCTGACTCAGCGGGTGAGGAAGGGCCCGTTTCAACTCCGTACCTTTGGTATTCTCAGGTCAGAGGATTTGATGGAGCCAACTGAGAGCGGCAGCATACGCTGTGGGGCTCTGAGCTGCTGTGTGGTGCCAGGTCTATCCAACGTCAGGCAGTACATTCCCAGGAGATGTCACCACTAACAACTCTTCTGAGGAAGTCGGTCCGTTTCTGTAGTCGTAGCCTTCCTGGAGAAACAGCCCCACGGAGCTAATAGTCTGCTGAGCAGCAAGGGAGCAGAGTCGCTGACTCTCAACCAAGGACTGAAACACAACAACCCACTCTACTGCCTTCCCCCTACGCCCGCTGCCTCCCACAGTTTAGAAGAACCAGGGAGTTCCAAGTGAGGGGACACCTCCCCCACTCCCCCAAATCTGCTCAACATCCCCAAAGCTCCCTCAAGACACGGGACTCCTCCCACACACCTCCACTCCCCACACCGACAACCTTCCCCCTCCCCCAACGCTCCAAAAAGCAGCAGTCCTTAGGGCAGACTCCTTAAGCTGACTCCACAGCTACGGCTCCCCGTCGGCTCTGGGGGAGACAAGGGGGTCCCGCGGGTCTCCGTGGGCTTTAAGGGGGTCCCAGGGCTGCCCACGGGCTCCCAGCAATGCCCGTGCCCACCACACACCCCCGCTTCAGGGGGCCCAGCGCTGACAAACCCCGACCCATCTCGGGGGTACCTGGGGGGACTCGGCCGTGGGCTGGAGGCGGGCGAAGGGGGCACGGCCGGGCTGACCTGCCGGGGGCGGGGGGGGGGCTGAGAGCGGAGCCCAGAGCGGAGCCAAGCGCCCCGCCAGGCCGGCCCCGGGCACCCTGCGCTGCGGCCGGGGCTGCCGCCACCTGCGGGGAGCGAGCGGGGGGTGAGGGGGCGGCAGCGGGGGACGGGGGGGGGGGGGCTGAATCGGCCCTGTTTCCCCCGGGGACCCCCCACTCGGCTCTACACCCCCAAACAGGCCCAGACCGCCCCCCGAGCCCCCCAGCCCGGTCCCGCCACCCCACAAACCCCCGAACTGGCCCTGCACACCTCCGCGCCGCCGCCACCCCGCCCCGCCCGCCCGCTCCCGCCCTCCTCGGCTCCGGTCCCCCCGTCTCCCCCGGTACCGACCGTCGCAGCTCCCGCCCAACGCCGTACACCGGAAGTGCTCCCCCTCACGTCCGCCCACCCGCGCATGTGCCGAGGCGAAAACCCGGGCCACGCCCCCCTGCGTCGCCGCGGCAAACGCGAGCGAGGGGGCGGGGCCGCGCCGAGGACAACGAGCCCCGCACCACAGCTTCTCTCCGCGTCGGGCAATGCGAGGCCGAAACCATCCCAGCCCTCCCCAAAAAGAGCCGGACATCCGCCTGCAGAGCTCTGCCAGCCCCCCCGACGGACATGACGGGCATGGGGGGAAAGAAAACAACCAGAAAGGTACTGAAAATAGCTTGGAGGTGGGGCTTAGAGATCCTTCCGAGAAGCAAAACCCGGCCTTTGTTCTCATTTTTGAACACGGGGTTTCGCAGTGCTTCGCGGGCAGTGGTTATCCAGGGGCATCAGCTATCCCGGGAAGCGAAAGTTCCCATCCCATGTGGCAAAAATCCACTCACATGAATAACTTAAACAAAACCAGCTCTCAAAAGGACAAGAGGTGCGTTTGGTCACCTTTTCCTTGAAGCTTCGCGAAAACTGTATACTCAGATTGGCCCTGTCCTGCAGTTCTTTCCCAGAGTTTTGCCCCCAAACCCACGCTTCCGGCCCCGGTCCCCAATCCCTCCCTCAGGGCCCACCACCTTTCCCCAGCCCGGCCTGTCCTTAAAGCTTTTCTTTTCACACACAGCCCTTTCCACTCACCTCCCTCCGGGGCCTCCTCTCTCACAGACACCTCACAGCCCTGCAAACCTCCCTCTCCCGAAAACCCATTCCCCCCTGACTCCCCCCTCACACAACACCTACTCCCCTCACACCCTCGCTCCCACACCCCCCCCCATCTCTCCCCCCCCTTTCCCCTCTCCTCCCGTTCAAAATGGCGCCGCCCTTCCCTTCCCTTCCCTTCCCTTCCCTTCCCTTCCCTTCCCTTCCCTTCCCTTCCCTTCCCTTCCCTTCCCTTCCCTTCCCTTCCCTTCCCTTCCCTTCCCTTCCCTTCCCTTCCCTTCCCTTCCCTTCCCTTCCCTTCCCTTCCCTTCCCTTCCCTTCCCTTCCCTTCCCTTCCCTTCCCCTCCCGCATTTTCCTGCCACAGCCGCCGCCCCCCGCTCAGGTGACACCGCACACAGCCGCCATGAGGCGCGGCGGGGAGGGCCGGGGCTGTGAGAGGCGATGGCGGTGAGGGAACTCTTGGCTTTTCTCCTCTTCTTTTCATCTCCTCAGGCTTCGGGCAGCCCCGCGTGGGCGGCTGGAGATCCCCCCCTCCCCTTCCAGGAGTGGCCCCGGCCCTGGGGCGGCCCCCGCCTCCCTCCTCCCCACAGGCTCTCCTCAGGGAGAGCCCCCAAATCTGTCCCCCGGGCGGCCCCACAGCCTCCTGTGTGTCCGGGAATGGGGTTTCCTTCAGGGAGTGTCTCCAAACCTATTCCCGGGGTGTCCCCACAGCCTCCTGCGTTGCCGGGAATGGTGTTTCCCTCAGGGAGAGCCCCCAAATCCATCTCTGTCGTTCCCTTCAGCCTCCTGCATGGCTGGGAGCAGTGTTTCCCTCAGGGAGAGCCCCCAAATCTGTCCCCCGGGCGGCCCCACAGCCTCCTGTGTGTCCGGGAATGGGGTTTCCTTCAGGGAGAGTCTCCAAACCTATTCCCAGGGTGTCCCCACAGCCTCTTGCGTGGCCGGGAATGGGGTTTCCCTCAGGGAGAGCCCCCAAATCTGTCCCCCGGGTGGCCCCACAGCCTCCTGTGTGGCCAGGAATGGCGTTTCCCCTATGGATGGAGCCCTCTCCTTCCCCCGACTCCACTCCTGGGCAGCCTTTTCCTCCCTCCCACCTTCTCCCCACACCTCTTCCAGGGCTGGGAAAACACTCCTGCCCTTTCTCTTCCTGTGGGTTTTGAGAAGAAGAGCCCCCCCCCGTCTGCCCAGCCCACACGTGGGGTCTGGGCAGCTCCACACCTTGTGTTTGAACCGGGAATTGGGATATTTCAGTTTTCTTCTGCGATCAGGCCTGGTTGTGAAAGGGCCAGTTGTAGTGGTTAGGCTTTGGTGGGTGAGTAACAGCAACTCTTATTTAAATTTTCCTTTTTTTTAGATTTTGTGTAGGGGGCTTGTTGTCCTCACGCCCTCGAGTTCTGCTCCAGGTCAAGCGAAGCCCCATGGAACTGGCCCTAAGGGCGGCGGCGGCCATGGACCAGCGCCCCTTTGGCGTCGAGAACGTGGTTTATTTTGAGGTGAATCTCCCTGTTTTTCTTGAAAAGCGGGGGTCTGGTTTGTAGCGAGGCTTAAAACCCCGGGTTGTGCCTAAACGTGGGTCTGATTTCAACCTCAGGGGCTGCAACTCTGTCCAGCTCTGACTCACAGCCCTGGCAGCACCGTCAGCATGCCGGGCTCGGCGTTCTCTTGTATTTTGAAGGGTTTCTTACGGATCGGCAGCAGCCGGGGATATTTAGCAGCTGTGTATTGGTGGTGGAATCCATGTGGTGAAAAGATCTTTGCGGTAAAGAGGTGAATAGGTGTTGTTTTCTTTTTTTTCACCTCGAGACTGTTTCTTGTTGCCTTGTACCTGTAAAAAGATGTTCAAATCGTTAAGGTGTTCAAATCGTTTCATAAAATTACCCCCTAGACAGGAATATGTTTTGTGGTTGGTTTGGGTTTTTTTTTATGAGAGTCCTTTCAGCCTGCTCTCCAGGTGGAAATGGGAAATGCAAAGGCATTACAATGATAGATTTGCTAAATCTGTTGCCAAGGTGTATATTACTGGCTTTCCCTGAAGCGGGGAAAAGACGTCCTGTTTAATTGTTGTTTGCATTTGAAATTCTCTGTGAAATGGATTAAGCAGTGTGGGCTTCTTTTTGTGGGTCTGCCCTTGGAAGGAGAGCGCCTTTAGGAAAAGGCTTTTCTGGAGGGGACAGAGAATTTAATTGCTGATGGCTATAAAAGCGCGCCCTGTTTGGGTGGCCTGAAAACAAAACCCGTGAAAATCCATGACTGAAAAATGAGACTTTCTCCTAATGATTGGGGCTGCTGTTTCTACTGATTCGCCCATGAATAACAGCTCGTTCCTTACTGGTGGCTGAGGACCCTTGAATTGTTTCCCAAAGCCTAAGGCAGCAGGAAGGGCTGGGGTTGTCAGATCACTGCAAATCAAATAAAAGAGAGCGGTTTGGAGTTGTCTCGTTCCCTCTTTCTTTTCCCAAGAAAGAGGGGTGGAAAATGGTAAAATGTTTTGCAGCAAAGTTCAAAATGGCAAAGGATGTACCGTGTGGGGGGTGGGACGTGGGTTTAGGTGTTGGTGGGGACCCCAGCAATAAACCGTAAGAGGTAGAGCAGCTTTGTGGGACTTTTGGGGCTTGTTTTTGTGTGGATATTCGCTCGTTGCAGACCACGTTCTGGAGCCCTCCAACAGAGGCATTAGAAAAAGAAGTCTTTTTCTTAGTACTAATGCTTTGAATTTTCCAGTGTGGGAAAAGCCGCAAAAGTGTGTATTTCTGCCCAGCTGCGGAGAAATGGGTAATACTGAGCCCTACAATAGCTTGGTTGTTTTTTTTCCCCCTGTGTGATGACTGGTGTGGAGGGAGTTTGTACCAAAGAGTCAACTTCTGATTGTGGGCAGCCCCTGTTTTAGGAACTGTTGCACAGATTGCTTATCGATGCAACTGGTGCCGCGACTCCCGCACTCCCTGCTGAGTGATAATCCAAAACTGCAGAGCGAGCTGGGTGCCCGTGGAAGGGGAACTGCACTCTCAAGTGGAAATACTTGGGGTCTCGTTGCCTGTGGGAGGGAAAGGGATGTCAAGGGTCAACCTAAAGGAACTTCTCACCTTCAGAGATCGGGCTCTGGAGGTGACGGTTAATTGAGGGGAGTCGTGGAAGCGTGCTTTACTGAGCAACATGCTGCTGCTGGCCCAAGACTAAATGTCTCCAAAGTTTGGGGTTGGTTTAAGTGCTTTTTGGTTATTAGCTGGATGTCACTCTTACAAGCACCTCTTGCCCTGTCTGGAGGGGTTTGCTGCTGCCTCCTGCGTTGGGCCGAGGGGACCGGCAGCCCTCAGGACAGGGACTTTCTCAGGCACAGAGGTTAAACCTGGTGCGTGCTGCTTAAAAACTGCTCAGGGTGTTAGTGCAGTGGTCACGGTGAGAAATGTGTTGGCTTAGGGGAGCCTGAGATTCGCATTCCTCTTAAGTGCGGGGGATTTTGGGGAGCCTGGGTGGTACAATCCCCTTCCTGCTCCCAGATTCCTGTCGCTGACCCATCAGCGGGGTGTTAGCAGAGCTGATGCCCACAGCGGCTGAGGGTCGGCATGATCCCGGCATCGCCAGAGCTCTGGAGCCGAGGAATGGGAGCGTGGCCTGTTTCCATCATGGCTTGTGAGGGAAATAGTGCGGTTTGATATAGCCGGGGTGCGTAAACAGGGATTCCTCTTTGCACGTGTGCTTACAGGGTGCATGCAGGTGTGTTACTTGGAGTGTTTCTTAATGCCTGCGAAGCTTTCCGAGATTGATTAATGAGCGTTGCTTTGCTGTGCAAGTGCAAAGTGTTATTTTCATGGAGAAACCAGCTCGGATGTTCCATTTAGGCATTCTGCCTTTAAAAAAAGAAAAATATTTTAAAGCTTTCCTTGCAGGCAGAATAACATCTGCTTTTGAGGATTGTTTCTTTCCCTGCAGGGTGGAAAAATCTACAGCCTCGCTAAGGCTGCAGAGGAAGAAAACTTGTCAGTTTCCTAGAGCAAACTGCAGTTTGGAGAGGGGGGGTGGTTTGCCAGAGCGCCTTTTAGCACCTGGTCGGGCACATTTCTTTTCCCTCGGGGCTGAGGTTTAACATCGCCTTTTCATGTGGCTGGGTTTTGGTTGTATGAATTAATGGGTGTTTCAATGGGAACCACAAGACCTAATTTCTCAGTCGCCATCCCAAAAATTGTGCATTCTAAAAAATCAGAATGCGGATGCAAGAACAGAATTTGGACCAGATTCTCTGGCGCCAGGACAGTGCACCGATGCTCCAGGGTGCTTTCCCCGGCAGCGAAGGCCTGGTCTGGCAGGAAGGCGGTGGTGGGGATGGCGAGGTACTGCTGGCTCAGCCGCCCCACGGCCGGGAAGCGATGCTCATTCTTCTTCCACCAGCGCAGCAGAGCTGCTGCGCTTGCAGAGGGGCTCCGGGATGTAGTTTTCCAGTTGCTGATGGATCTCGGGTATGCTCTCCATCGGGTCCTACCCCAAAAGGATGTCATAGATGCTCTGAGATGGGGCACTGGTGCATGGGTCCTTGCGAGCAGGCAGCTGGCTGCCGGCATCTGCGCCTGTGGCTTTGGAATCCGAGTTTGGCACCCCAGACTGGGTGGCAGATGGGGACTGGTGGTTGCAAACCCACAACAGCGTGGTTCTCACTGGCTGGTGCAGCTCGCTTCTCAGGCTGGGGCTGAGAAACTGCATCTCCTTGAAGCGCGGGTCCAAAACAGAGGTGATAACTGCTGGGCTTTCGAGCACTTTCTCGAATGCAGTTCCCTTCAGTTTGGAAGACGGCAGAACACGGAGAATGGCATTATATGCGATCTGCTCCTTGGTGTGTTGATTGGACAGGGAATCAGTCAAAAGAGAAAATAAGAAAAATTAATTTGCCTTCTACTTGGATGGCAGAAACCTACGAGAGGCAATAGAAGTCGGATGGTTGAACAAAATCTTGCATGGCTTTGAGTTTGCCCTGAGCTGACGGCTGCAAAGCCTATTGCAAAACCTATTCATTTTTGTGATGGTAGTGATTTTTGTTGGTGTTTTGTTTGGATGTCTTAAGAGTATCGTTATCAAGCAATTATCTCCCCCCAGCCCCGCCATGCCCGCCGGCAGCAATGGGCCGATGGGGTCCTCAGCTGTCAGGTGGGAGGCAGCGGCACCGGGTCAGGGAGGGGGATGCCCGGTACCCCCGGGCGGGCCGTGCCGTGCCGCCGGTGTGGCTGGAGGATGCTCCATGGCTGCTCACTGCGGCATTTCCCATGGCAGGGAGGAAACACAGGGGGAGCAGGGGGTGGGGGCAAATGGGGGAGGCAAAGCATCTGCATGGGGGGGAGGGGAGGGGCTGTGAGGGCCATGGAAAGGGGAGCGAAGGGCATCTGCAAGGTTGGAGGGGGTAAGGAGGGTGGTAGGTGTCTAAAATGGGGTGCTGGGGGTGTGCAAGGAGGGGGGGCAGCAGGCCGCTGAAGGGGGGTGTAAGGCATCTGCAAGGCGGAGGGGTGGGGGCTCAAAGGGGGAGGTGAGGGGTACCCAAGGTGGGTGTGGGAGGGAGGCACCTGGGCGATGCCTGTTGGGGGTCTCCCCACCAGACCCCCCCTCCTTGTCCCCTCCTCCGCATCTCGATGTGACCCCCTGGTGATGCTGTGGCCCTTCAGAGCAGGGGGACAAAGGCCACTGTCCCCACAGAGCCCCATGCCACCCGGTCACCTCAGCTATTGTCCCACCGGATGCGCCTGGTGTTGGGGTGCAGGCAGGAGGTGGCTGGGTGGTCCCCCCATCTTTCTGCATTTCCTTAGCCTGGGGGAGGGCCTGTCCGCCCCCCCGCTGCACCCATGGGACCCGGCTGCAGGAGCTGCTCTCGGGGGCAAACGAGAGGTGGGGAATTAATTAATCTGCCCTGAAATTACAGCTCACGGGAAAGACAGAGGAATTTGCGTCTCCGCCAGCATGGGATGACAGTCACGTCCTGGTGATGCTCAGCTGTGACCTGCGTGTGTCCCCCCCTCACAGCCCCACTTTGGGGCTCTGGAGATGTGTCCTCTCCCGGGTCCAGTCCCCGTCACAGCCCAAATCCTGGCTCAGGAGCCAGAGGGGTCCCCGCAGGGGACGGTGCTGACCCCCACGATAGCAAAGGAGGGAGCCACAGGACCGGTGGCTTCGTCTGGGTAGGATGGAGATGGAGAGGGGCAAGGAGGGGGGTCTCCTGCTCCGCCACCAGAGCAGCTCCCCCAGTTTGGCCCCTCATCCCCTTATAACACTGGGATCAGTGTTATTAATTACACTTTGCGCGAGATTAATTACATTAATCCTCCCTCCTGCTGCTGGTGGCCAGTCCAGCTTGCGTGTGACGGGACGAGGGGGCCGAGGTGGGAAGTTTGCGTGCTTGTGCGATGCTTTTGGCCTCCCCCGGCACCGGGAGGACTCAAAGCCGGACCTGAACCTCTGCTTTGTACTTATCCTCAATTACACCAACGCTTCCCCAGGGAAAGATTTTTCTTTCTAACTGGAGGAGTTGCACTGAGGCAGGTAAACTGAGGCAGGACAGTCAAAAATCCCTCTCTCTCTCCTGCTGGGACAAAAAAAACGCTGCAGCAAAATAATAATTTGGAAAAGTTTTCTTGAGATGGAACAACACTCTCTGCTCCGAAACTCAAAAGTGAGCTCGCCATCCCCTTTCCCAGCCCAGTTTCGATGCTTTGAGGTTTTCCAGGCACCTGGCAGTGGCGGCGAAGGACAAAGTACTCGGGGGCCAGAAAAAGCTCATTCCCAGATGGGAACGTTTGTTCCTTTTGCTCGTTAAATTGGCTGGCGAGTGGGAGGTGTGAGCTTCCCCGAGCGTCGCTGCTGCGCGGCGGCAGGCGATGCCATTCGGTCAAAGCAGGAATTTGGGGGATAAAAAGCAGATTTGCGGTATTTTGCTCTTCTCTAAAGAGAAGGGTTTCCTGGAGGCCCTTTCAAAGCTGCAGTTGCGACTCGAGTGTGAGACGTGGTTGGTTTTTTATTTCTTTGAGCGCGGTGATCCCAGTGATGCTTCCCCAGCCCCGGGGGCAAGGGGAGAAGAGAACTCCTGTAGTTCTCCTTCAGCTTTTAAGGCACAGATGCTCTTTGTGCAGCGCTGGCAGTGGTATTTCAGCCAAGGAGGGCATTAGCTGTCAGCCCTTGGCTTTTTTCTTTTGAGGAGAAAAATGCAGTTTTGTGTGGAAAGCGGGCTTGCAGCAAGAGAAGCCTGAGCCTGGTTGGGCTGAAGACGAAGCTTCACCCTTGTAGGTTCTGAGGGCCTTTGGAGGTTGGTGGTGGCCATGTCCTGTGGCCAAGTGCCATCTAGTGAGTCCTGCAGGTATCACGTTTGGAGAATGAAACTGGCTGTGCTCAAAAGTGTGGGGTTGGGTCTCCCCACCCCACCCCCAGTTTGGAAATCCCTATTTTAATTTTTCGAAAGGAACCACAAGAATGAAGCAGGAGGTTTGGTTTTGGTTTGAAACACTCAACTGTCTCCCCTTTTAGTAAATCCTTCCAGACTCACGGTGTATACAATACAGGTGACATTACAGGTGGTTTTATTTGGGTAGGGGAAAAAAAACCTCCTCCAAGTCTGTGTTTTTAGGGCTGTGCCTGAAGGAGGAGACATGCAGAGGTGTGATGCTCGTTGGCTCGCGTGGCCGCGGGGATGGGTGATGACTGGGAGGACGTAAGGGAGCTCTCCTCACCTGGCCCCAACTTGTACCTTCTTCTTCTCGCTAAACAGAGACACGACGAGGAGGCGGTGATGGACCAGGGAAGAACGAGCACCGTTGCCAATATTCACTATGAGAAGGAGGAGCTGGAAGGTGAGTCGGGAGAGGTGGCACCAGCCCCACGCGTTTTCCCGTTGCGCAAAGTCCCTGCCGCGTCCTGTGCTCAGTGTACGCATCACCTGCAGCGAAACGTGGCGTGCTTCTAAATAAACAAGCACAGTTATTTTCACATTTTTTTTAATGTTGTGGCTTTTAGACAGAGGGGAAAAAGCCCCCGCGGCATCTGTGGTGTGAGTGTTGGCCACAGAGCTGGGCAGTTCCCAGCTTGTTTTCTCAGAGGCTGCTCTTGGCTTGGAGAGGTCAGGAGAATAATTTGATGGCTGCAGACACAGGGCTGTGATTTTCTTTTTTTTTGTTCCAGACTTCATTATCACGGGACTAATTGGATCTCCTCTTGTCGCCTTGTGCCGACAAAGATTTTAAAAATAATTACCTTCTGCCGCTGCTTAATGAGCAGGTCTGAGTGTTGTCGAGCCGAAGCTGGAATTTGAGACGAGGGTTGATACTTTCAGGGCACTTTTAGGTGACCCGGAGCCATCGCTTGTTGTTGCTCTGTTGTTGCACAGTTAGAGTAAAACAGGCTTGGAAAAAGGGACGGGTCTCTGACATTCAGGAATGCAGTGAAACTAAAATGAAGAGAAGTTGGTGTTTCCTCCTGGGATGGCTGTGCTGGTTTAATCATGGCAGCGGCGTCAACCGTCTCCGCAATATCGAGAGTGATGAGAACGCTGCTTTTTTTGCAGGCCACCACACCCTGTCCGTGGGCATGCGGATGCCGCTGGTGAGGCAAAGCCACCGGCACCACCGACCCCACCGCCAGAAGCATCGGAAGAAGGAACGGGAGGACTGTGCCCCGATGGAGCAGGGCTACCACTGTAAGTCCCGCCGCAGCATTCATGAGCCTCCTCGGGGCTGCGTGGGTGCCGGGGTCCTCTGCAAGCAGGTCCGTGTGGCTGATTGGTGTGGTTTGCTGTTCTTCTGAGGGAAAGTGGCATTATTTGGGAGGCAGTTGAAGGCATAATGGATTGAGGCTGGTCTTCCTTAGAGGGATCCTGCCTTTAAAAATGGAAACGTGGGGAAGGAAAGTGGCCCATCCTTATGCAGAGGTGGAACAGATGGTTCTCCTTCTCCATGGCTCTGTGCAAGCCTGGCCAGACCCGGGGGAGAGGGGCCAGCCCAATATTTAGGGCTGAACTGGTGCCAATCGATGGCCACGTAGGGCTTGCTCCAGCGCTCGCTGCCGTCTTCCACGTCCTCCTCAAACTTCAGCCACCTGCGGACATCGGGCACGATCGGCCCCGTTGCAAGAAAACAGCCTCAGCTCTGCAACCCCTTTGGTGCAGCTACGGGGCGGCAAGAGGAGAAGGCTCCGCGCATCGGCACCTGCAGCTGCAAAAGCTTTGCGTCCCAGAGAGCGGAAGGCAGAGCCCGCGGCCGCCACCGCAGCTGGCAGCAGGGATTTACCTTGCCGTTTCCTTCCACTCGGCATCTTCACCCTCCTTCAGGAAGATCTCATCCAGCTCGGTGAACAAGTGGTGGGGAATGTGCTGGTCATCCTCCTCGGTGCTGAGGATGAACTACACCCGCTGGGATGGGGTGTCTGGGGGCAGAAGATAAATCCCGTTACCACACCTGCATTCGGCCTGTCACGCTCACATGCAAAGCGGCCATCGATTGGCACCAGTTCAGCCCTAAATATTGGGCTAGCCCTTCTCCCCCGGGTCTGGCCAGGCTTGCACAGAGCCATGGAGAAGGAGAAACGCCAGATCGGGCAAAAAATGTCATTATCTAGGATGGGAAATAATTATCTGAGTGGAGTGATGAATAAGCACTTTGATGATGGCTTTTAGCAAAAGAGAATTCTTCCTTTTGCTGCAAAGGCTGAACTGCAGGTCCATGGCTACTATCATGACGGATGAGGTGTGACGAGATCAGAGATATCTCCGGGTCATTTTTGGGGCTTTCTTCACCTCTCCCTGTCTCTGTAGTAGTGAGGAAGAGGGTTTGTTGTCCCTCTTAGCTGCCTGCAGGAGGCTAAAATCCCACCTGGGCTGCAGCCTGTGCCTCATCCTTCTCCCCAGGGTCCCCAGCATGCTGCCCCCAGTGGTGGCATTGCCAGGGCCAGTGAAACTTCTCCTCTTGAAGCAGAAGGCTGTGGGGTGCCATGGGGGACGGGAGCCTGGTGGAGATGGTTACAAATACTGTGATGCACAGATTTTTCCTTTGGGGGGAATATTTCCTGCCATTTCCAACAGGCGATCTGCGGAAAATGACCTTGCATTTAGCCAAGAGCTTATTGCACTGGTTAGGACATCCGAGATGGGTCATCCTCTCACCTGGTTGTCTCCTACGGCAGGTCTTCCACGATGTTGCCTATAAAGCCAAGAACCGGGCTGACCTGGTGGCTGGCATCGATGAGTTTCTGGATCAGGTCATGGTTTTGCCGCCAGGAGAGTGGGATCCCTCCATCCGAATTGAGCCCCCGAAAAACGTCCCTTCGCAGGTGGGTGCTGCGGCAGAAGGAGGCACGATGGGGACGGGCAGGAGGGCAGCACGGCTGGGGGTGCTGCTCAGGGGCCCAAATTTACAGGTCACATACCCAGCCCAAAAAGGAAAACAAGCCAGTGGCTTAAAAGACATATCTTTATCTTATTTCCATTTTACCCGGAAAAAAGGAAGGTGCCAGAAGCTCTCGATGACAGTGCTTCTCACAGCAAGCCGGAGAAACACAGCGGTCCTGAACTGGAGCGGACAGGAAGGTGTGAACTGAAATAGTTTGGTGGGGTGTTTTTCTGTTTGCCCCTAAAATCTGAGTGCGCACCTCCCTTCTAGCAGAGTTTTGGGGTGAACTGGGTCAGTGAAGGGGCTCCAGGTTACCAGCTTGGTCCCTTGGGCTGGGTGGGTGGGAGATTTGGGCAGCTGGGCTCAGCCGCAGCGTGGTTGCACACAGGTTTTCTTGCTTTGTGGTGGAAGCAGATGTGTAAGTACCTCCAGGTAGAGCTGTGCTGCTTCTCAAAGTGAGGGACTGTTGCAATAAGAGGGGACGGGCTCTCAGGTTTGGTCTCTTTTTCTTTTTGTTGGAGGGTTTCTTTTGTTGGAGGATGGACAGTGGAGTAGATTGAGAACTGGCTGACAGATAGAGCTCAGAGGGTTGTGGTTAGTGGTGCAGTCTAGTTGGAGGTCAGTAACAAGTGGTGTCCCTCAGGGGTCAGTACTGGGTCCAGTCCTGTTCAATATATTCGTCGATGATCTGGATGAAGGGATAGAGTGTACCATCGGCAAGTTTGCTGATGACACTAAACTGGGAGGAGTGGCTGACAGGCCAGAAGGCTGTGCTGCTTTACAGCGTGACCTGGACAGGCTGGAGAGTTGGGCAGGGAGGAACCTAATGAAATTCAACAAGGGTGAATGTAGGGTACTGTATCTGGGGAGGAATAACCCCACGCATCAGTACAGGTTGGGGGCTGACTCTCTCCTGGAGAGCAGCTCTGTGGAAAGGGACCTGGGAGTCCTGGTGGACAACAGGATGACCATGAGCCAGCAATGTGCCCTGGTGGCCAAGAGGGCCAATGGCATCCTGGGGTGCATCAAAAAGAGTGTGGCCAGCAGGTGGAGGGAGGTCATCCTCCCCCTCTACTCTGCCCTGGTGAGGCCGCATCTGGAGTACTGCGTCCAGTTCTGGGCTCCCCAGTTCAAGAAAGACAGGGATCTGCTGGAGAGGGTCCAGCAAAGGGCTACGAAGATGATTAGGGGATTAGAACATCTTTCATATGAGGAAAGGCTGAGGAACTTGGGTCTCTTTAGTGTAGAGAAAAGAAGACCGAGGGGGGATCTTATTAATGCTTTCAAATACTTAAAGGGAGGATGCCAGAGGGATGGGAGGAGTCTTTTTTCAGCGGTGCCCATTGATAGGACGAGGGGTAATGGGCACAAGCTTGAACATAGGAAGTTCCATCTTAACATGAGGAGGAACTTCTTCACTTTGAGGGTAGTGGAGCACTGGAACAGGCTGCCCAGAGAGGTTGTGGAGTCTCCCACTCTGGAGATGTTCAAAACCCGCCTGGACGCTGTCCTGTGCAACCTGTTGTAGGTGACCCTGCTCTGGCAGGGGGTTGGACTAGATGATCTCCAGAGGTCCCTTCCAACCCTGACTATTCTGTGATTCTGTGTTTTTTTTGTATGCCTCAGTTTCTACTGGGGCTAAAATGGGAGAAGGAGACTTCTTTTTAGCAATGGAAGTTACTCTGTGCTTGCGATTGTCCTTCCTCAGCCAAGAAAACTTAACGTGGTCTTCCACGAAAATGGTTTAATTTTTTTTCCTTCCTCCAGGCTCTTTGGAGGTTTGATCCGGGATGTGAAGCGAAAAGCCCCCTGGTTCTGGAGTGACTTTCGGGATGGTCTGAGCCTGCAGTGTCTGGCGTCCTTCCTCTTCCTCTACTGTGCCTGCATGTCCCCCGTCATCAATCACCTTTGGGGGACTGCTGGGGGAGGCGACCAACAGCCACATAGTGAGCACCTCTCTCTGTTGGGTGGCACGAGGGAGGACAACACTCATGCAAAAGTCCTTGCTGCAGTGAATTTGCACTTGTGGTTTTCCCTCTAATGATTTAATTACTCGCTGCTGCCTCTCTTCCCTGGACAGAGTGCCATGGAGTCGCTGCTGGGCGCATCCATGACCGGCGTGGTGTATTTCCTCTTTGCTGGCCAACCTCTGGCCATCCTCGGCAGCACCGGCCCCGTCCTCGTGTTCGAGAAGATCCTCTACAAATTCTGCAAGTAAGGCTGGCTGCTGCGGCCAGGTGCTGCGAGCGCCTTCAGAAGAAGGCAGGGATGGAGAAAAGATGTTTTTCTTAGTGGAAGTTGGTAGATTTAAGTTGTCTTCTGTGTCACAGACATCACGCGCTGCTGCTTTAGTATGTGACGGTGCAGGAGCCCTCGGTCTCTGAAGGATGGATGGGTGGTTCAGGGTTTTTAGAGTTAAAGTGAAAGAGCAGGAGGAGGAGAAACCACAAGGATATGGATGCCCGAGATGGGCTGCACAGGGAAGATGAGACAAATGACTCTGGTTTGGGAATGAGGGAAGATTTGCTTTCCTCTCAGTACAAACTCGGGCACTTTTTTGCATGTTTTTTGCTGGAAGTGGAAATATATTTTACCCACATATCCAAGCAGTTCTCTGGTCAAATGTTTTGATGATTTTTGAAAAAGCAGGAGCTTTTCAGGCAAAATGGATATTTTCCATGACAGTCTTTTTGTTGTGGCAACTGTGATGGGAGATTAACCTCTCTTATTGCAATTAAATTTATTATGAAGCCCCAACTTGCTGGCAGCAGGTAACTGGGTGCAAACCCAGCCGGTTTGGCTGTTAGGGCATCGGGGTGATGTGGGAGAACACCACCTTCCACAACAGGGACCTGACCTCAATTAGCCTCCGAGGCATTAACACAAGGTAATTGTTAAAGAATGATAATTAAATAATTGGCCTCTCCTCCTGCGGGCCCACACCCTGCGCCGCAGCCCCGAGGCTGTCTGTCGTAGGACGTGGAAACTGCATTTACCATCCGCAGCCTTGACACGCTCCTGAATTGCTGCCGACTTTCCCCAAAGGAAGGCACGGCTCGGAGCCTCTTGCTGCCCTCTCCACCCTGCATTTTCTTTTGCTTTCCCAGGGACTACGCACTCTTCTACCTCTCTCTACGGCGTGCATTGGGCTGTGGACCGCCTTCTTCTGCATGGTGCTGGTGGCCACTGACGCTAGCTCTTTGGTGTGCTACATCACCCGCTTCACCGAAGAAGCCTTCGCCTCCCTCATCTGCATCATCTTCATCTATGAGGCTCTGGAGAAGCTGAGTCACCTGCGAGAGGCCTACCCTGTGCACACGCACAGCAAGCTGGACTTCCTCACCATCTCCTAGTGGGTTTCTTCCTCCTAAAGTGCCGCTGCCCCTTGGCAGGAGCTCAGGGCTGCACCTCCATCGCCTTCCCCTCACCTCTGTCTTGGCTCCTCTCCTCCCAGCTGTAAGGGTGAGGCACCGACCCATCCCAGCAACGAAACCCTGCAGTTCTGGGAGAGCAACAAGATCAATGTGTCTGGCATCACCTGGGAGAACCTCACGGTGACTGTAAGTGCCCCGAGTCACTGCTTCCTCGTGCCGTGGCCGTGGCGTCCAGGGGCACTGGCCTGGTGCAAAGCTCAGAGCCCTTCAGGTGATGATGGGCTTCCAACTGTGCCAGTGCTGCTCTGAAAAGTCGTTATTTCAGTCTAAGGTGTGGGTTTAACCCCCTTGGGCCTGGGAAGGAGAGTCCACCTCATCCCTGACATGGTGGGCAATAACTGTTATCCTCAGGACAGCGGTTCTGTCTGGGAGCAAGGTTCAGTGGGTGCTTTGGTTATTGGAGAAGTTGGAGGACTTCAGTTCATGCTTGAAGGCCATAATTAGCTTCCTTAATTGGTTCCTAGTAACTCCAGGCCTTGCTTTCTTACTCAGCGCTGTCTGAAGGTACGTGCATAAACTTGCATGTCTGAGCAGCTCCTTGGGCCATTGTTGCTGGAAGCAGAGCTCAGGCACAGGGTGGGACGCTCTTATGGACATCTTCACCCCCCTTGGCTGTGTCCTGTGAGCCCGCCCCCTGTGAGCCCGCCCCTGGGAAGGGACAATTTGTCTCTTCTCCTTTCCTGTCACTGTTGTCTTAGTCCTCCTTCCCCGTTCCCTCTTTCACTCTCCCCAAGAGTTTCCAGTGTTTCCTTCCCCTCTGGTGTCTTCTTCAGCCACGGTTACCTGCCGTTCAAGCGGAGGATGTGCCATAGGTCTGTGGTACGGTGTCCCATCACATCTCCTGTCTCCGCTGTCGTGGAGAGTTTCATGGACCTGCCTGTGGACACGATGGCCCCTACACACCTGAAGTCCTCTTCTGGTGCTGCATCCTCTTCTTCTCCACCTTTGTCCTGTCGAGCTTATTGAAGAAGTTTAAAACCAGCCGTTACTTCCCAACCAGAGTAGGTAGAAGACAGTGGCCAGCAGCAGTCTCCACACTCATTTCCCAAAATGGCTTTCCCAGAGCACTAAGCAGTGTTTGCCACCGCTTGGTCAAACTGGGAAATGTTGACCTTGAAGGCCAAACTTGCATGTCCCTCACTCATTTCCAGGAGTGCAAAACGATCGTAGCGTTTCCCACCTGCCTCGCAACCTGTCCTGGAGCGGTTTTTTGCCCAGGCAGTGGGAAATCAGGTCTTCCAAAGTTGGTTGGTTGTTGTTTTTTTGTTTGTGTTTTTTTTTCACCTGGTGTGCCCAAGGGGAAAGTTGATTCAAATGAGGAGCTGCCATAGAAAAAGACACAAAAGACACTGTTTCTTCCTTTTGAGGAGTAAATGATGCCTCAGTGCCTTATTCCCATTGTAGCTGTGAGTGCAGCTGTAGTGGCAGACATCTGTTTCCTTATTTTTTAATATTTATTGGCTTTTATTAAACTTTTTTTATTCTCTGACACCAGATCTCACAGGGACAAACACAGCAACAGTATCTAATCGAGGGATTTGCTGCATGTCCTCAGAGTGGTGGGAATTTGTTAACCAGCCTTAATGCTGCTGATGTCTTTAACTTTTCCATCTCACGGTATGGCCCTGTTTGTGCTGTCCCTTTCAGCTCTGCTTTCTTGCCCCAGGTACGGTCCGCAGTAAGTGACTTTGGTGTCTTCCTCACCATTGTCATCATGGTGCTCATTGACTTCCTGGTTGGGATCCCGTCACCGAAGCTCCATGTCCCCCACATGTTCAAGGTAATGGGGTGTTTTGGTGTGGAGCTGCTTTCAGCTCTTGGGGATGCCACAGGGTGATGCTGGGATAGGACAGGGCTGAGTCTGAGGATGCTGGTGGTGTTACCATCTCCTCTTCCACCTCCGAGTGCATCGTTTCCTTCTGGAAAGAAGAAGCCAGCCCCAAAACTTGATACCTACAGAAGCATCTATAGGTGCTTGTGACGAGGACACTGGCACTGCTGAACCCCGTAGGAGAGGGTGACACGAAGGCAGGGCCAGGAGATGAGGCACCACAGCAATGGAGGGGAAAATCAAAGCCAGTGAAGTGGCTGGGCTGGGAGTTGATCCTGATGTGTGGTTTGGCTTTGTTGCAGCCTACCAGAGACGACCGCGGGTGGTTGGTCAACCCCATAGGGCCCAACCCTTGGTGGACGGGTGTTGGCACGTCCATCCCAGCTCTGCTCTGCACCATCTTGATAGTCATGGACCAGCAGATCACGGCTGTCATTGTCAACAGGAAGGAGCACAAGCTGAAGGTAAGAGGCTGCAAGAGCTGACCCCATCCCCACCCCACTCTGGGCTGCAGGTGTGGGGAGAAGCTCCTATGCCAAGTGCTTTGTGAAGGCGTTGGCTTGGGACAAGGTCAGGCTGTGTGACAGGATGCTCTGCTGGATTAGTGATGTCACAGGGAGCAAACGAGGGGACTTCAGATGAGCAATCTTTTGGAGGAACAAATTAATTTTCGAGCACTATAGAAGCGTGTTTTTGTTTCAGAACGCCAGCAGGAGCTGGGGGAAGGAATCGTTTTGACGCGCTGCCAGGGATAACTCGGGGTCACGCCTTGCTTGCCAGTGGTAGAACTTTCTTTATGAATGAAAATAGTCTTTTTTGTTTGTTTTTTTTTTTTGAGAAGTAGCTATTGTACAAACCTCCCAAATCCACTTGGTCTGAACTCCTGCCAGATTTTCATGCAAGGTGCTTGGGCCGAGGCGAAGGAAAAGCATTTGCTCCCTGCGCTCCAGTTTTACATTGGAGTTTTTGGGGAATTTTTGTTTGTGTGTTTGTTTTATGATAATTATTTTTCTTGTTTCGGCTCTGCCATCAGCCTGGAAGCTGCAAAAGGCAGAAACGGCGCCTTCTCCTCCCCCGGCTGTTAAATTAATATAAGGCAGCGCTTCAGATCAAACCCCTCCAATCCGCCGGGTGGTGGCGGGAGCGGCCAGGCGAGACCTGGGGCTCTGTGTCCCCGGGCTGCCCCTCCGCTGTCCCTCCGCTTTCCTTCCTTTTCCCTCCCTGGCTCTCTCTCTTCCTCCTCCCCTCTCCTCACAAAGCCGCGTCTCTCTCGCAGGGTGGGATGAGCCCGGAGGCAAGTGGGAAGGTGCCTTTTCCTCCTCCTTTTTCCTGCCCCTTTGCAGGAAGAAGCTGTTGAGCAGAGATGGTTCTCGTGCTCTCTTCCCATCTCGGGGGGGTCGTTGGGCTGCGGCGTGGGGCTGCAGAGCCCGGGAGGAGAGGACAACCCCGAAGAAAAGGTCCCCTTGCCGCCCTCCACCAGCAGCGGTGGGATGGGTGCAGGGACCCTCCTGCCATCGGCTTATCCCGTCCCCTGCGGGAGCCTTTTTCTGCAGCAAACTGACCCAAACCGACAACGGCACGTTGGTGCTTCTTGCTAAATGGGGAGGGGGGAGAAAACCAAATCTATCAGTTTGCTCTGTAAGGATGGAAGCAGCGCATCCCCAAACAGGGCTAAAATCAGGCGGCTTTTACAGGATGGGGTTTTGCAAAGCTGCTGGTGCCAGTGCCCCATGGTGACGGTCAGAGGGGGGAAGAAACTGGTTGAGCCCTTAAAAGGAGGAAAAGAAAAAGGCTCGGAGGAAGGGAAAGGTGCAGTGCCGGGGTTTCCTTGCTGCTGTTCCTCCGGGATGCCCGTGCGCGTCCCCTCCACGCTGCCCTCCGGGCAGGACCGTGCTCGCTGCTCCGGCTCTGCCTCCCTGGAGGGGAAAGGTCCCGGCGCAGGAGAGTCCCCATCTCTCCCCCCTTCCCAAAAGAAACTTTAATTACCGGAGAGGTACATTATTACGCCGGTGACCCACAGTGGCTGTGGGGCTGGGGGGCTGTGGTACCAGCCCTATTGCTGCCCTACCCTTAAAATGGAATTATACACTTCTAATATAGGACAATTTGGTTTTCTTTTTTCCATTTTGTTTTCCTCCCTGTAAAAGGAGGGAGCGGGGCTGAGCTTCACTCCCTCCTGGCAGGGACCGGGAGAAATGAGAAAATCAGGATCTAATTTCTCATTTTTCAAAAAGTCTCCATCTGACTTTCAGAAGCTTGAGACACTGGCGTTTTTATAATTTCAGTATGTTATACAGCAGAAGGCCAACACTTTTGTTAGATTCATGAAAAAGTTAAGAGCCCCTGGGAGATAGCCTCCCAGCCTGCAGTTCCTAGACACATCCAGCCTTACTACAACTGTAATTGAGAGCTGGAAATCTTTTTGCTGGTTTATCCACTGCACTTTGGCTTGTGCTCAGTAGCACTCCAGTGTCATATGCAAATCTATAGCCTGGGATGAGCCAGTGACTTGGAATCCACCATGACGCAAGCTACAGCAAAGACACACAGATATGCACAGTGAACATTGTACCTCTGAGTGGCTGCCAAACCTAGTATGCTAAGGGAATTAAGGCAGAATCTTACTATTGACAACTAAGCATTGCTTCAATCTTGCAAATGATGCTTTTTTTTCTCTTTTTTAACCTTCTTGCTTTAACTGACATATCTTGATATCTGCAGAAACCCGATTTCTTTCCCAGAAAGAAAGAAAATAGGACTCTGGACAATTAGAACATCTTCCTACTAATAGTAGAGGATGAACAGGACAACCTGCTTACACTATATCCTTCAAGCCACTTCCCACTGCTTAGGTTCATCTTGTATACTAATTGAGACCAGGCTCGCTCTTAATTTATTTTTTAAAAAGCCATCTCCTTATACAAAACATGTATTAAGCAAGAGTCTGCAATTTACCTTGGGCTGGTCACATCATGGGTATTATGGAACAACTTCTGTATCTTGTTGCTAGAAACAACTCCCACTTTCACCAGGTAGGAATAGGCTTCCACGTGAAAAGCCCAGAAGTGCTTCCCTTTGGCAATCCCAGTGTCGCCAATGATGTAATCCAGGCTTGTGTAGCATCCGGCCTGCATGCGCTCAGACCCCAGCATGAGAGGAAATCCAGCCCTACTTTCCACAGAGGTTCTTCCTGGGTTCAGCAGGAGATGTTCGCTGTTGTACCCGCATTTGTCATCAAAAAGAAAACTGAGAACTGAAAAACAGCATCCCAAAATATTTTCTCTTAGTTAAGTATTTCTGTGCTTATAAACTATATTTTAAGTCATGCTGGCACTAGAATTCCTCGCTTTTAAAGGCTACCAGGAACATTACGCAAGCTAACACAGTCTCAGTATGCTACCTACTTAACCTGTTTGTTAACAGTGCTTTTAAACATGTATACAACCGGTAACAGTGTAGTAGAAGTCTGGGAGCTACTGGAAACCACCTACAGCTCTTAACACCACCAGCAGCTCGTGGACATAAGAAAAGCCAATACCTGGGGCTGGAGGCGTACGCAAGATAACTTCTCGGCTCCAAGGGCTAGAGATGGATCCTTTATATCCTCGAACTCTGAAGGCATAGCTGCTGTCGTCATCGAGATCAGATATGACTTTGCTCTTGCTGCAAACTTCGATCTCCTGCCACGTTGTACTCTCCTCTTCTCTATGAAGCTTATGATACTCAAGAACATAGATATCAGCTGAGTCTGTCTTCCCAGGGCATTCCCAACTGATCAGAGCTTTGTTGTACATTTTGCTCTGCTCTTCATTGATTTCTGGTATTTCTAGACCTGGAATGACAGAGATTCAGGAGAAAAAAACCTCAAATGTAGATACATGTTGTTTTAGAATTAAACACAGAAGCCCTTTGTTGAGTGGCTACAGCACTGGGGGGACAGTGGGGGGGGGAAATCTGACTCAGTCAAAGAGTGCAGATGAGGATGGGTCTGTTCATGCACTTAAATCCTTTCTGGTTTTACTTTGAAAGTTGTATTATTTATTTTTGCTGGCAACTAAAAAACCATATAAAAACCTATTCTTTTCTGTCATGCAATCACGACAAAAAGCTGCTAGGAAGACCTAGTATTACTTAACTACAATATTTTGGAAGCCAATGTAAACTGGTTCTGAATGCCATGGCATCTTAGCTTCTTTATCAAAGCTGAAGCTAGCATTGCTGCCAGGTAATGCCTTGAGAATCACAGAGGCAGAAGGGACAATGCAAGTCACAAGATTGAGTTCTGCAACTGCAGCCCTGCACAAGTTTTGCCTCTTTCCAGAGAAGCCCTTAAAGCTGTAACTCAAGAAAGACCTGATGCTCTCATAATTTGCCATTGGAATGGAAGGACAAGTCACCAAGGATCTCTTCTTGCTTGGCTATGTCCATCACAAAGTCCTTGAAAGTAGTTTCAGCTGCTGGCTTGAAGCTCTTGAGAGATTCAGTAGCTTTTTGGATTCTGAAAGCACAGAAGCAGAGGGATGGCAGAAGAGGGAAAAAGGAATTCACATGGGTGCATTCCTTAAAGCAAAACCGCTAGGTTTTGCTTTAAAAAAAGTTCTCTTTTCAGGTACTTACTCATGTGTCCCAGAAACTTGTCTCTCTAGACAGAATTAAAATGCAAAATTTAAAGGCCTTTTGTACATCAGTGTAAAGATAACTAACAGGGAATCTTTTGGTTGGCAGAGCATTTTAACAATTTGGGGCATTACATTCAAAGAACAAAATACGTGTGAAGCACTAATGGAGCACAACTATTCAGATCAAAGAGTTTAAAGCCAGAAGAGACCTGTTAGATTAACTTGCAAATACCCGATGCAATCTCTGAGCAAAGGACTGTATCAGTGAGCTGAATGGGTTACCCTTCCACTGCAGTCCTACTGAAGAAGGCTAGGCGTTGGCGCAGGACAGAGCCCCTCCTCTGGGCTGTTTTTTAACGCACACTGTAATATAGGAATTTCTACTGAATGGTACCGGGACCGCCTCTGAGGCTCTGCAACACAAAGTACTTGCATTCAGTACTTTCCTAGCAGGTGTCCAAAGAATAGGACTGACCAGACATCCCTGGAACAGTACCTGTACCTCAAACGGAAGATAATTAATAAGATACCTGACGTGAAGTTGTTTTGCTGTTTGAACAAAACAAGATGGATCGGTTTCTTTAAGCAGTTCTTGAGCAAGTCCTACAAGGCCATTATTTTCCAGGAGCCCTTGAGATTCTTCTGCTTGTGTTTGCAATTTTTCCAGCCTTAAATTCTTAGAAGCTTCAATTGCCCTAAGAGCTGCGGATTTCTTCTCTTCCAGGACATGAGATAATTTCTCAAAACTCTGAGATGCTTCTTCTTTAGCTCTTTCACTGTTGCACTAGGAGGGAACAAAAGACATTTTAGACGGATCCCACAGCACAGAGTACCCCTCTACCGGAAAAAGAAGAGTATAAAACCAGGGACTTTCGGGAAACGGGTGCGAGCCGTCGGCGGAGTGAGACTCCCGGGCCGCCCAGCGCTGTTTTGCTTGCTGCCGCTTGCTAATAAATACTTCAGTCTTAATTGGCTCCGTCTCCTTGCATCAATTTGTGGGACTAACCCATAACAAACCTGAAATTAATTACAGCTTGTTGGGAGTGTCGAGATGCTCGGTGGGGGCTCGGGGGTGGGTGGTGGGGGGAGAAGCGGTGCCCTGACCCCCACCTCTTGCTTTTCCCTTCTCCTCCCCAAGACTGCACAGCGCAAGATGAGGGAAATGCTCCAGCAGGTGAAGCAGCAGGAGCAGAAACACGCTCCGGGAGCCCCGGCCTCGCAGCACAGCAAGGGAGGCTCCCGCCGTGCCGCCCAGCACCGCCCGATGAATGTAACCCCGCCGCCGGACATCCCCCCCTCCCAAACCCTCCTCCCCCACCCCCAGCGGGTCAGGGGAGCAAACCAAAGACCCCCCCAAACACACAGCCCCCCATTCCCCGCGGAGCTGCGAGGATGCACAGCCGAGGGGTACGGGGAGCGCTCTCTCCATCCCACAGCCTCCCCCTTCCTCCTCCCTCGCCTCCCGACGCTCTCCCTTTAGTTGGACTAACGTGGGCAGGTTTGGGTACCTCAGCACCTCACGCTTGTGTCTCCCTTTTAGAGATTTTGTGTGCCTTGGAAACCTGAGAGTTGGAGACCTTTTTTTAATTAATTTTCTAATAAAAAAAGAACCGAGTTGGAAAAGCGATGGGGATAGGCAGCACTCTGGTCATTCTCTCCGGGGCGTTGTGGAGGAAGGCTGCCAGTCTTCCTCCCAGTGTACTTTTCCCCGTTGGCTCCAGACTGCTGCTGGGGCTGAGCTCTGAGCCGCCAGAGCGGTTCTCAGCAGACGGTCACTCGGCGCAGACAATGAGGCCCTGAATAGCCCTTCCTGTGCTCTTGATGGCTCCGGACGGCTCTGCTCCTCTGCTGCTTCTAAGGTGGGGCTGCCCCAGTGCCCTCACTCAGGAGCCTTTTGTCTGTGCAGGTCTCACTTGTGACAGGGGGTGGGGGTGTTGCCAAACTAACTGCTGTGCTGCGATGTGTGAGTGGGTGTTCCCGCCCGTGTCAGTGCCAGAGCTCTTCCGTAGGCTCTTCTGCCAGCGGAGAGCCAGGGGCCGCTCCTTCGGGAGAGAGCTTGTTTAAAAACAGAAAAAAAAAAAGGGGGGGTGGAGGGGGGGGAAGTGGGAAAAGAAAAAAGAGGAAAAAGATAAAAAAAGGGGAAAAAAGTAAAAAAAGAGAAAAATTAAAACGGAGGAAAAGGGAGAAACAGAGAAAAAAGGGGGGAAAAGAAAAAAAAGGGAAAAAGAACAAAGGGGACAAAGAGGAAAAAAGTAAAAAAAGAGAAAAAGTAAAACGGGGGGGGCGGGAAACAGAAAAAAAGGGGAAAAGGCAAAAAACAAAAAGGGAAAAAGAAAAAAGGGGAAAAAGAGAAAAAAGGGGGAAGAAGTGAAAAAAGAGAAAAATAAAAATGGGGGGGAAAGGGGAAACAGAGAAAAATGGGGGAAAAGGAAAAATAAATCGGAAAAAAAAGGGGAAAAAGAGAAAAAAGGAGGGGGAAGCGAAAAACAAAAGGGAGAAAGAAGAAAAAGGGCAAAAGAAAAAAAAAAACCCACATATTAAAAAAGAAAGGTAGAAAGGAAAAAAACAAACAAACAAACCAAGGAAGGAAAGTGGGAACATCCCCCGGGCAGGAGGAGGGACAGGAGCCGGGGGAGGGGGGAGGTGGGGGGAGGTGGCGGTGCCAGCGCCGGCCCCGGGGGCTGCGACACCACGTTTTTGTCCTCTACTGCAAAGTGTTCTGTGAAAAACAACCAACCAAATCCCACCCAACGACAACATCAAAAAACAAAGAGAAATCTCTCCAGCTCACACGAGCCTGAGCTGCTCTCCGCTGCTCTCTTTCCAGTGTCTCGGGGGGGTCACGGCCGAGCTGAGATTGGGGGGTGGTGGTGGTGGGAGTTTGCCCCATGGCTGTGATGGGGGGAGAAGGGGTGGGTGAGGAGTGGAGGATGTGGTGTGGGTTTTTTTTTTGGGGTGGTGGTGGTTTTTTGCCAGGTGTCGCTTTACCCAGCGGCTCGGGGAGGCGTTGGCATCAGGAAGCCTGTGCTAAAGCGGGGTGGGGGCCTCGCCGCAGTTGGTTAGCAGAGCCAAAGTCGTTATTAATGGTTATTAATGGTGCACTAATTACGCCCTTGTAACTGGGAAGCTCAGATGCCCCCTAAGCACCCCCCCGGTGCTTCTCTAGCCAGGCGAGCGCTGGGCGTCCCCCCCGCAGGAGAGGAGAGCACCTCCGGGGTGGGTGGAAGGGCATCACCCAACGGGGAGAGGACCAAGATGGCGCTTGGGTGTCCCTTGGGGTGGCCGGGTGGCGGGGTAGGGCTGCTGGGGGCTGCCACGATGAGGGACACCCCCACACCTTTCTCCATGGCTCCCAGAGCTCTGCTCCCTCCCTCCCTCCCTCCCACCCAGTGCCACCGGAGAGGGGGTGTCCCCCCTCCCGGGGCGGGCAGGGGCTGTGCCACCCCATCTAACACCTCAACGCACCAAAGCACCTCACTGGGGGAGGGACTCTGCGCCTGGTAGCCCCGTGCTCCCCAGCACTGTAAGGATGGGGCTGAGCCCCCACCACGGCCACCCTGTGCAAACCAAAGACCCCCCACCCCCATTCCCCACAGCGCTGCGAGGATGCACAGTCGAGGGGTACGGGGAGGGCTCTCTCCATCCCACAGCCTCCCCCTTCCTCCTCCCTCGCCTCCCGACGCTCTCCCTTTAGTTGGACTAACACAGGCAGAGAGAGAGAGAAAGAGAGGGTTTATTATTCTTTTTTTTTATTATTTTTTATTTTTTATTTCCTAAAAGCCACCGGTTTTTCATCCCAGGCATGGCCAGAGGAGCTCACCCAGCGTTGAGGGGGGGAGGTTGGGCTGCGGCACACAGCGCAGCGGCTCATCAGTTTTTAGAATTAATGTAACAATAACAAAACTAACGGCGATTTTTAAGTTTTGTAAGGATTTTATTTATTTATTTATTTATTTCATTTCAGAGGGGGTGGGGGCGGGAGGGGGATGTTTGTTTTTTAGCACAAGCCGGCTTTTCTAGAGGTTAAAGAAAGGCCGTGCTCGGCTGTAAACGCTTTGGGGAAAGATCCCGGTTGCAAGGAGAGAAGGTGGGAAAAGAGGGGCAGGGGGGGAAAACAGATTTCCAAGAGGTTGTCAGCCCAGGGCTGGGGGAAAAAAAAAACAAAACACTAGCAAAATTATTATTTTTTTTTTAATTTCAAAAATAAAACACACACAACCCCCAACCGCAAATGACACACACACATCCACACACAAAAACTACCTCAGGTTTTCATACCTCAGCACATCGCGCTTCTGTTTCCCTTTTAGAGATTTTCTATGCCTTGTAAAACTGATAGCTGGAGCATTATTTTTGTTTATTTTCTTAATAAAAAAAAAACGAGTTGGAAAACAAACTCTCTACTGAGTGCGAGTCGGGAGAAGGAAGGCAATCCCACGGGTGCCAGAGCTCTTCCATAGTCTCCTTCTGCTGGCTGAGAGCCAGGGGCTGTTCCTTCGGAGAAAGCTTGAGAGATATTTGAAAAGAGAAAAAGAAAAAAAAAAAAAAAACAAAAGAAAACAATGGGGGAAGAAAAAAAAAAGGGGAAAGAAGAACAAACAGAAAAAGAGATAAAAGGGGGGGAAGAAAAAAAGGGGAAAAAGAAAAAAG
Source organism: Vanellus vanellus (assembly GCF_965231255.1). Taxonomy (NCBI): domain Eukaryota; kingdom Metazoa; phylum Chordata; class Aves; order Charadriiformes; family Charadriidae; genus Vanellus; species Vanellus vanellus. The sequence goes on from NW_028127064.1 coordinate 1,282,752, forward strand.
GGAAGAGGAAAAAGGGGGGGGAAGAGAAAAGAAAGGAAAAGGAAACAAAACCCCCAAATATAAAAAAAGAAAGGTACAAAGGAAAAAAAAAAAACTAACCAAGCAAGGAAAGTGGTGAAAGCCACCGGGCAGGAGGAGGGACGACAGCCAGGGGGTGAGGTGGCGGTGCCACTGCAAAGTGTTCTGTGAAAAAAACCAACCAAATCCCACCCAACGACAACATCAAAAAACAAAGAGAAATCTCTCCAGCTCACATGAGCCTGAGCTGCTCTCCGTTGCTTTCGTTCCAGTGTCTCGGGGGGGTCACGGCCGAGCTGAGATTGGGGTGGTGGGAGTTTGCCCCATGGCTGTGATGGGGGGAGAAGGGGTGGGTGGGGAGTGGGGGATGTGGTGTGGGGTTTTTTTTGGGGTGGTGGTGGGTTTTTTGCCAGGTGTCGCTTTACCCAGTGGCTCGGGGAGTGTGACGAAACAGGAAAAGGGGCTTCACTGAGAGGTTCAAATTAACAATTTGTTTGGACTTCGCTCACGGGTCCAATACGTCACTATTGCAAGTTCTGTGTGTGCGATGGCGATTACACTATTGCAATTTAAAAGAAATTAGCGGGATCCACTATTGCGAGCTACAAATGCCCCCGACAAGTAGCAACGCAAACCACAAGGGCGCTAGATATTAATGCCTTAGAAGAGTGCACCAGTCACAAACTCAATCGCATGCCCTATTCCGTACGGATGTTTCTTAGTCACTTACCCTCTCTCTCTCAGGTGAGGTCGCTCCATCCTGGGGAAGTTACCCTGTACAGCGTCCTGGATGGGGGGGGGGCGGATCTCCGAGGGGCCAGCTGTATCCTTGGAGGATTCCCCATTTGTCTCCCCAGACCCTGCGGTTTATATTTCCTGACTCGGTGAGGGTGCAGGATTATGCCTGAGTGGATTACGCTGTCTGGGATATTTCCCTCTGGTGGTGCCATAGCGAAGTCTCTGTTGCCAATTTGTGATGTCCAGCGCTCAACCTCACGGGAATAGTGGTGGGATGGGACTCGGGGCATTTTGTTTGTTAAGGGCCATTTGGTTTTGGTTGTTCTGTGCCATCTGGAGATAAGCCCGGGCTGAGCTGTTTTGCAGCTCCCCCCAAGTTCTCTCTGCACAGCCAAGGCACGGCGGAGATGGGGCTGAGTGGGATGGCAGCTCCCTGCCTCTCACCTCTTGTGCTCTGAAACCGGCTTGGCTGGCTGCTCCCACACAGTGTGTTACTGGCTTGCCCAGCAGGTAAAGAACCCAGATTTGGGACGCCACTGGGGTGTCCGTAAGGGGTCCTGGGCGACACTCTTGCAGGCCAGAGGGAGTCTGGGGCAGCCCTTCAAGGATCTGGGGGGTCCCCTCTGGTGCCTCTGGGGAGGGTTTTGTGGCTGGGGAGGGCCGAGATGGTTTCAAGAGGTGCTTCCTCCCTTTCTCCAGCCCACCCAGCTCCCCCGACACCCCCACCCCCCCAGGTTGGTGCGTGCCAGCAGTGCCAGCCTGTCCCACTGGGTCGGGCACTGAGGGGGGCACAGCCCCAGCCGCGGGATGAGAGGATGAACCACAGCACCAGGGATAGAGACCAACATTTTATTTCTTTAACATTTCCCATGGGGGGCACCCCAGGGTTGCGCGGCTGCACCGCAGCTGGTGCCAGGAGGGACTCCAATGTCCCCCCCACAGCTCACCTGGCTCCGCTCGTGATGCTTTTGATGGGGCTCAGTGCAGTCTCTTCTGTGCTACGGACCAAGCGGCTCCAGGTAGGCGACTGCTGCACCGCACTGTGCCGCAGCGTGGGGTGGGGTGGGGGGCTGCGGCGCGGGGCTGGGAGCTGCTCCCATCTCACCCAGCTCCCGGGGTCCTGCAGAGGGACTGGAAGAAGCCAAAGCAAGGGACGACGGACACGAGAGCCCGCCCAGAGGAGCAGAGCGGTGAGTGGCCCTGGCACCGAGCACCACGCAAACAGCCCACACCCCACGGCAGCCCTGAGCCGGGGCTGTGCCAGGGGCTGCCGGCCGCTCACTCCGTCCCCTCCCTCAGCAGCTTCTCGGCTAGCGGATGAAGGATGGGGGCTCAAGTCGATGCAGGAGAAGCAGGGAGTGTGGGGGAGACCCCCAGATCCTGCCCCAGACCCTCAGCCTGTGCCCTGCCCTGCCTGCGCTGGGCAGCCCTGCCCGCCTGCTGAGGAGGGGGTGCTGCCCGCGGGCTCCAGCGGAGGAGACGGGGTGCAGCGGGCTCTCTTCTCTCTCCTCCTCTGCAGGGCAACCGAGGAGGCAGCGAGGAGGCAGCACCGGGCCCCACAGGACCCACTGGGCTCCCTGCCAACCATATACCATCTGAGCAGTGATGCCCCTCTCTACCCCCTGTCCCTCCCAAGCCCCCAGGTCCCCCTGCCCTCCTCTGCCGCCTATAGGTCCTATCAGTGGGGACAGCTCCTTCTGGTCCAGGCACCCCCCGGGCTCCTGGGCCCCCCGAGGGCCACCGCAAGAGCCCCTGCAGCTTGTGCTCGCTGGCCAACTCTGAGGACTGCAGCAGCCTGTTGAGGAGCAGCTCCTCTTCCCAGAGCTCCCTCTACCACTTCCTGGAGCCCTGGCCCAGTGCAGCAACAGAGCCAGTGGTGCTCACACACTCGGGACACCCCCGCTCTCCCATGGCTGCTGGTGGGGCAGTGGGGAAACCGGGAACGGTCCTGAGCCAGGAGCCTCCACAGGATCTGCCAGCCGGGACCGAGAAAGAGTGGGTTCCCAGGCAGGGGACGGAACTGAATGTGGAAGCATATGCTGTGGGGCTCTGAGCTGCTGCGTTGTGTCAGGTCTATCCAACGTCAGGCAGTACATTCCCAGGAGATGTCACTGCTATCAACTCTTCCGAGGAAGTCGGGCCGTTTCTGTAGTCATAGCCTGCCTGGAGAAAGAGCCCCACGGAGCCAATAGTCTGCTGAGCAGCAAGGGAGCAGAGTCGCTGACTCTCAACCAAGGACTGAAATACAGCAACCCACTCTACTGCCTTCCCCCTACGCCCGCTGCCTCCCACAGTTTAGAAGAAACCAACCAGGGAGTTCCAAGTGAGGGGACCCCTCCCCCACTCCCCCAAATCTGCCCAACACCCCAAACCTCCCTCACGACACGGGACTCCTCCCACACACCGCCAACCCTCCCCCTCCCCCAACGCTCCAAAAAGCAGCAGTCCTTAGGGCAGACTCCTTAAGCTGACTCCACAGCTACGGCTCCCCGTCGGCTCTGGGGGAGACAAGGGGGCCCCGGGGGTCTCCGTGGGCTTTAAGGGGGTCCCAGGGCTGCCCACGGGCTCCCAGCAATGCCCGTGCCCACCACACACCCCCGCTTCAGGGGGCCCAGCGCTGACACCCCCCGACCCATCTCGGGGGTACCTGGGGGGACTCGGCCGTGGGCTGGAGGCGGGCGAAGGGGGCACGGCCGGGCTGACCTGCCGGGGGCGGGGCGGGGCTAAGAGCGGAGCCCAGAGCGGAGCCAAGCGCCCCGCCAGGCCGGCCCCGGGCACCCTGCGCTGCGGCCGGGGCTGCCGCCACCTGCGGGGAGCGAGCGGGGAGTGAGGGGGCGGCAGCGGGGGACGGGGGGGGGGGGGCTGAATCGGCCCTGTTTCCCCCGGGGACCCCCCACTCGGCTCTGCCCCCCCAAACAGGCCCAGACCGCCCCCCGAGCCCCCCAGCCCGGTCCCGCCACCCCACAAACCCCCCGAACTGGCCCTGCACACCTCCGCACCCCTCCTGCCGCCACACACCCCCGGTCCCCCCCGTCTCCCCCGGTACCGACCGCCGCAGCTCCCGACCGCCGCCGCCCACCGGAAACGTTCTCCTTCGCGTCCGCCCACCCGCGCATGCGCCGAGGGGCAGACCCGGGCCACGCCCCCCAGCGGAGGAGGGGGCCGCGCCGAGGAGAACGAGGTCCCCTCAGCCCCGCGCCACCGCTTCCCTCCGCCCCGGGCACTGCGAGGCCGAAGAAACCAGCCCAGCCCTCCCCAAAACGAGCCGGGATCCCCCAAACCAGCCCAGCCCTCCCCAAAATGAGCCGGGACCCCCCAAACCAGCCCAGCCCTCCCCAAAATGAGGGTGTCCCTGGCACCCTCCTCCCGGCTGGGATGCGTCACCGCGGGGGCGGCCAGGGGCACCCAAACGGCCCAAAATGGGGGAGTTCATGGGGTCTTTGGACCCCCTGAACAGGCGGTTCCTGCGGGGCGACCCCCCCCCAGCACTGGGGGAGAAGGAGCCCACCCCTTCGCCTCCTGGCACGGGATCGGGCCCTGCCGCCACAAAAAATGGGGTGTCAGCACCATTTTAGAGACGGAATCCATCCAAAGGTACTCCAGGAACATTTGGGGCAGATGCTGGGTACGGGCATCGATACAGAGCTGGTGGGGAGAGAAAAAACCCAAATCGGGCTGGCAGAGACCCACGGGCAGCTCTGAAGGACTCGGGGTGGGGGGGAGGTTAATTACAGTTCCCCAAGTTATTGTAGAGATCGATAAACCAATAAAATACTCTCAATTCCTTTTAATATGCTGTGACTGCATCACCCGGACAAAGAACACATGCACGGGATGCCAAAAATGATATTGCCAAAAGCAGAGACAGAGACTGTTGCCGATGGGATTTGCATCCTCCAACAATTAACGGCTTTCTCCCCAAAAATGCTTTAGCTTCTGCGCGCCTTCATCAAATCAATATCTCTGAATTGTGGCTGAAAATCCTAAAGAAATGGGCAATGAAAGCAGGAAGGGAGGAGCGGGTTTGCCAGTGAGACGGGCACTGCTCCTTCTATTTGTCTGATCCCGTGTGCGAAGCCAGAAAAAAGCAGACGGAGGCAGCGCTGCAGGGACTTGGCACTGATTTAAAACACTATGAACAGTATCTTTATGGATATTCACTTACCAGGAAAAAAATTGTACTTAAGAAGGGTTCAAAACTGCTTTAGGGGGGCTGAAAAACTGCTTTGGAAGGGTTAACAAACTTCTTTAAGTAGTGTTCAAAACTCCTTTCAGGAGGGCTCCAAACTGCTTTTTGCAGCAGGGAAGCTGGGAGAAACCCTGCATTTCCCATCTGGAAAACCAACAAAAAGAAAGAAATAATCCACAGCCTCACTGAGGCCGCAAAGGAAGAAAACTTGTCAGCTGGGCACCCGGCGGCGGCACTGCAGTTTTGGCGGTGGGTTGTGTGTGCCAGAGCGCCTTTTAGCACCTCCTCGGGCACATTTCTTTTCCCTCGGGGCTGAGATTTAACAGGGCCTTCTCATCTGGCCAGCTTTCTGTTGCGCTCATTAATAGGGGTTGCCATTAGAATACCCTGGGAATCTTTGGATGGTTGTGCTTGCGTTGTTAAGTTTTGCGGGTTTGACCTTTGTCATTGTCTGGATCTGCGGTAGAGGGAAACGTCCGGCAGAGACCCCGCCGGCTCCTACTGGCCACAGCCGCCACCGGCCTCTATGGCGGGCAGTGATCCCATCCAGACTCCGCCGGCTGAGATCCTGCCGGCTCCTACGACAGCCCCCGCCGCCCCCCTGCTGTACACCGTACCGGCACAGCCCCCGCCAGCCCCCCCGATGGGCATCCCGCCTGCACAGCCCCCGCCAGCCCCCCCGATGGGCATCCCGCCTGCACAGCCCCCGCCAGCCCCTGCGACATACATCATCCCTGCGCAGCCCCTGTTGGCCCTGTGACAGACACTGACCCCATCCAGACCCCACCGCCTCCCACGACAGCACCCGCAGCTGCAACAAGGACCAGACCTACTCTGACCGTGGTGATGGCTGATGCAGCTGAGCTACAGACACAGTCGGTGCCGGTATCAGTCACCTCTGTGCATAAGAGGAAACGTGCAGTAGGGCCAGACAGCAATGGGCAACCAGGGACATCATACAACGAAGGAACAGAGGAAACTACTCCATCATTAGCCCCAAGTGAGCTGCGAGACATACGTAAGGATTACGGCTGTCAGGAAGGCGAGCAAGTGATTCCTTGGCTACTCCGATGCTGGGATACTGGAGCCGAGAGTTTGGAGTGAGATGGTAGAGAAGCCAAGCGGTTGGGACCATTGGCTAAAGATTCGGGTATTGACAGGGCTCTTGGAGGACCACCACAATGCCTCACCCTCTGGAGGCGACTCTGTGACGAAACGGGAAAAAGGGCTTCACTGAGAGGTTCAAATTAACAATTTCTTTGGACTTTGCTCACGGGTCCAATACATCACTATTGCAAGTTCTGTGTGTGCGATGGCGATTACACTATTGCAGTTTAGAAGCAATTAGCGGGATCCACTATTGCGAGCTACAAATGCCCCCGACAAGTAGCAACACAAACCACAAGGGCGCTAGATATTAATGCCTTAGAAGAGTGCACCAGTCACAAACTCAATCACATGGCATATACCGTACGGATGTTTCTTAGTCACTTACCCTCTCTCTCTCAGGTGAGGTCGCTCCATCCCGGGGAAGTTACCCTGTACAGCGTCCTGGATGGGGGGGGGGCGGATCTCCGAGGGGCCAGCTGTATCCTTGGAGGATTCCCCATTTGTCTCCCCAGACCCTGCGGTTTATATTTCCTGACTTGGTGAGGGTGCAGGATTATGCCTGAGTGGATTACACTGTCTGGGATATTTCCCTCCGGTGGTGCCATAGCGAAGTCTCTGTTGCCAATTTGTGATGTCCGGCGCTCAACCTCACGGGAAGAGTGGTGGGATGGGACTCGGGGCATTTTGTTTGTTAAGGGCCATTTGGTTTTGGTTGTTCTGTGCCATCTGGAGATAAGCCCGGGCTGAGCTGTTTTGCAGCTGCCCCCAAGTTCTCTCTGCACAGCCAAGGCACGGCGGAGATGGAGCTGAGTGGGAGGGCAGCTCCCTGCCTCTCACCTCTTGTGCTCTGAAACCGGCTTGGCTGGCTGCTCCCATACAGGGAGGTGTTGGCATCACGAAGCCTGTGCTAAAGTGGGGTGGGGGCAGTTGGTTAGCAAAGCCAAAGTGGTTATTAATGGTTATTAACAGCACACTAATTACGCCCATGTAACTGGGAAGCTCAGATGCCCCCTAACCACCCCCCCCGGTGCTTCTCTAGCCAGGCGAGTGCTGGACGTCCCCCCCGCAGGAGAGGAGCACACCTCTGAGGTGGGTGGAAGGGCATCACCCAACGGGGAGAGGACCAAGATGGGGCTTGGGTGTCCCTTGGGGTGGCCGGGTGGCGGGGTAGGGCTGCTGGGGGCTGCCACGATGAGGGACACCCCCACACCTTTCTCCATGGCTCCCAGAGCTCTGCTCCCTCCCTCCCAACCACCCATCCAGTGCCACCGGAGAGGTGGTGTCCCCCCTCCTGGGACGGGCAGGGGCTGTGCCACCCCATCTAACACCTCAACGCACCAAAGCACCGCACTGGGGGAGGGACTCTGTGCCTGGTAGCCCCGTGCTCCCCAGCACTGTAAGGATGGGGCTGAGCCCCCACCACGGCCACCCTGTGCGCAAGGACCATGTCACGGGGCACATGGCAGCGTGCCAAGTGTGCAAAGCTGGAGGAGGAACATCTCCTCCAGCTGTGCTGAGGGCAGCAACAGTGTCACTCGCACTGTGGCTCTACCCACGCTCTCCTGGCAGCACGGGAAAGCGCAAGCTCGTCACCTCCCAAAGGCCACTTCCTAACGAGAAGCGAGGCCCAGCTCCTGCACAACACGGCTGGCCCAAAGCGGGCTGATTCTGCCCCCTGGGGTGGTCTCAGGGGAGCTGGTGGGCACATATGGACATGCCGAAGGGCCAGAGCCCACCCTGTGACGCTGTAGGCAGAGGGGACAGTGGTACCTGGACAATGTCCCCACTGCCTCACACACGGAGGCTTTCAGCAGTCACAGCCACCCAGGCGCTGCCAAGGGGGCAGCAGGGGCTCCCCACGGGGGGTTTACAGAGCACAGAGAGCGTCCGTACACCACTAACCCCTCTCCAGGGGCGGATTTTCGGGATGCTGCTTGCTCATCTCACCGCTGAACAACTCCCCGATTGCCCCTTCAGCACGTTGTGACCATCGCTTCGTGGCTTTTGTGCTCCGATACTCATCCTGGCTCCAATCCTCTTCCTGGGGGATTGTGAGGGAGCAAAAGACCACATCGCTACATCCAACTTTTTCTTCAGTTAAATAAAAAAAAAAGAATAAATCACCCTCTGTCATTATCAGGTAGAGTTTCATTCCAGTCAGGCTCTTTTTATTAAAATAAATATTTAAATTATATAAAGAAATAAATATTTCTCTTTTCACATTAAATAACTCCCTGGAGACAGCAAAAAAAAACCCAGACAACCCAGAGTTACTGTCTCCAAAATAAGGATGGTGGGAGGGGAATAAACCATCTTAACTTCTACTTCATAACCTAAAGAGGAAAATTCGTCTAAGAAATGTAACTAAGATCTAAGAAATGTAACTAAGATCTAAGAAATGTAACTAAGATCTAAGAAATGTAACTAAGATCTAAGAAATGTAACTAAGATCTAAGAAATGTAACTAAGATCTAAGAAATGTAACTAAGATCTAAGAAATGTAACTAAGATCTAAGAAATGTAACTAAGATAAGAACTCTAATTGTCCACGTGTCACAGCAGCTGTTGATGGATTATCTCCCACACCATCTTCTTGCGCGAGTATGGCATGTGAGTCTGAAAAGAGAAGAGAAATCCATTAAATAACGACATCACGGCAGAAAGAGGCGGAAAACACGCATAAACGCCCAGCGGAGTCCTTAATAGGATGTTCCCTTTAAGAACTGTCAGCCATTTGGGTACAACACCCCACGCGGCTCCTAAGAGGGTGACACGACAACCCAACAAAACCAGATTGACTTGACCGCGCGACAGCTTACAAGCACGCTAACAAAAGACCGGTATAAAATAAAAATAAGCAGCGGCAGTATCTTGCCCAAGAGGAATCTCACCGGCAGCAGCTCCCAAAGGCGGGGATGGAGAACCACAGCTCTGCCCTGCCCAGGCCACTTGGAAGTTCTGACCCCAGCAACTACGCACCGAAACGGGGCACAAAACCTCAGTCCCTGCCCCAGACACAATTAAGAGCTGCTGCGTAACCTCCCTGGCTCCTGTCCCTGCGCGAAAGGGGCTGGAGGGGTTTATGACCTTCACTCACCTGGGTAAAGTTGAACGGTTTCTCTCTGGAGATGTAATCTGCGTATTTGCACATAAAGACGACGCAGTCGCTTCCGTTCAGCTGCTGAGGGATCTCCTAAGGAATGCAAAGAAGATGGAGGATTTCCCTCTGTATCAAAAGAAAAGCAACTCGGAAGTAGCGCACATTACCCACACCGACACTGCGCTCACCGCACACTCCTGACCCTACTTGCGTAATCCCGAATACCCACTCCCGCCCACGAGGAACAGACCCAGTTCACTGCTCACCATCCCTCCCCTCTGCCTCCCGGACTCGGACACTACAATCCAAATTCTTGGCAGGCCCAGAAGGGGCAGCAGCCCTCCTCCCTGCGAGGCCTCTCGAGGTTCGCACGGCGTCTTTCTCAAGTGACCTTTCTTAAATCCAGTCTGTAGGGACCGCTTTTTACTATTAACTCCTCGAGAAACATCAGCTCAACCCTTTGCTTTGTCACGTGCCAGGATCTGGGCCCCAAAGAAGCACTGACAGTTCCCATTTCAAACCCAAGTGGTGCTCACGTACACGTGGCTCCATGCTGTGAAGAGTCCACTCCGAAACATTCAGCTCCAGGTTTCTTTTTTCCCGGCTTTTTGCAGGTATTGGCTGGTTAAAACAAAAGGGAAAAACAGAAATCCCTTTTCATCTCTGTAATTTAGGCCAACAACAAAATAAAGCGGCTGAAGGATCACAGGAAGATGGACGGCAGGACGGGAAAATGTCAGAGGATCCTCACAGCAGCTGATTTAAGGCTGATTTGGGAGGAAAAATCCCAATCTGAAACTTACAAACATGGGGAGAGGCTGTGAGCTAATGGTCAAGAATGAGGCCAACAATTCCAACAGAGACTTCCACACAAACCTAAGTTCATTGCTTCGGAGAGGTCAAAAAACCCCAAATCACATGTTATCAGAGGACCAAGAGACAAACCAAGCAAGGAACCGTAATGCCATAATTCCACCGGGTGCCTTGATCCCACACCCTGGGCTCCGACTAACAAAGTCGGCACACGTGTGCCACGGGGCTATGGCGTATTTGGCTGTGCCTATCACGGGAAGGCGGCAGAATCCAGGCACCCCAGACCCTGGGTGGAGGGGACGCTGTGACACCAGATAAGCAGTAAATGCCAGACAACTCGCAGCAAGCAACTCCAGGATTCCTGGTTGGTTATCTACAAGCCATGTGAAAACTTGCAGTCGCCTTACAGGGACTAAATCTAAAAACCCTCTCCTCATTCACACCATAAAAGCAGTGACGGAGCGGTTACTTACAGCAAAGTCTGACAAATTTCATCCCCTTTCTGTGCCAGTGAGTTCAAGTATGTGATGGTCTTCTTTCTGACATCTATGACCTGTTATTAAAAGGTGACTGTGAGACAAAGCACAACCTTGTGCCGCACACCCACCAACACCTAAATGACTTCTCTTGCCAGTTTTTTCTCCCCATCCAACTCCAGAGAAAAAGCCCGTGGAACTCACAGCTAGTGTCCAGTGCGCTCACAAGTTCACAGGCATGAAGATGATGTCCTGCTTGAAGACATCCACACTCCTGGTCCACCTCCTGACTGCTTCATAGCCCCCCGATGTTAGTTTGGGATAAAAGAAGGTACTGAAAGCGTAGACCGCTGGATACCCTTCCTTCTTGCCTCTTTCCATCAGCAGACCCATGTAGAAATTAACGACCTGTACCATAAAGAGTAACCATGAGGTGTGAAAATAAGACGCTGGCTTTCCCAACGAAAAATACAGCACCACCTCTTTTCTGGCCACCCTTAAGCACGCAGCGGAGAGAACTCCAGCCTCAGCTGTCAGCTTTTGTTCCCAGAATTTCACACGGGGTTACATCGGCAGTTTGATCAAAACACCTGCCCCCCACGCCAATAACATGAACTAACTCCTGGAAGCTGCGTCATACAAGAAGTAAAGGAACTTCCAGAAACACTCGACCCTTCAATACCTCAAGTAAGAACTGTACAGAGATTTCTAGGCTCTGCAGCGGAGGTCGTCAAAGAACGTTGATGAGACTTCTGTACACGGCGGAGGGGTATTTTTCAATAAAGGCTGAATGAGACTGTCCCTGTGCTGCAGCTGGTTTTACCTCATCATTTAGCCAGCAAAGGTTCCTGAGCATGCGGATGTCCTCACGAGTGACCTTTAGTTTGAAGGCACTGCTCATGATCTCATCTGGCTCACCTCTGCCAAATGCGGCACTGACCTCTCTCTCCATGGCCTGAAAGGAACAATTCAATGGGGAAGGACTTGTGAAACAGAGCATGGAGCACGCTGACCTGCGGGCAGCTTTCCACTGAAACACGGCCTGTAAATTCAGCTCAGGTGACAGAGCAACTGCCTTCGACAGTTTCTTGGCTCAGTGAGCGATAGCGCTTTTGCCTTGCTTGCTTGGTTTCAGCATCCCAACTTTGAACTTTAGAGCCCAGGCTTGCTGCCATTTATTTTCACCAAGGACGTTGGGATAAAACCCGTAAACTTAGCAAACACGCTAAAGCAGCTGAAAATGGAACACAAGTCCGGCAAACTCCTTTCCCACGTGCTGCTGCGGCCCTCGCAATACCCAGGTTTAAGCCAACCCCAGCGGGCATCCTCTGTACCGAGGCAGCTAAGTCAGGAGCCTGAAAGAATGTGAAGGTGGGGGACTTCAAAGGGAACGGCAAAGGGGGAAACTGAGGCAGCTACACTGGAGTCAGGCAATGGGGAGTCCAGGTTGTACACGCAACTGGTCGCAATTTGCACGTTCCCATCTAAGTCTGCTTAAGGAATGCAAATAAATCAGTATGTCTGGTAGTATAAAATACTCTGATCTGCAATAGCATCTTCTTGCTTGAATCTGGGTGAGCAAAATAAGAAAACCACCCGGTTTCCCTTGTACCCAGCATCAACTCCGCAGACTTTGTAAACTCTGCATTTGCTCGCCCTTTCCAAGTCTATCCTCAACAGGCAGGAAAAGGCGGGGGGAGCTCAATTAGACTGCAACTCCGAAGAATAAAAGCAGCCAAAATTCATACAAGCAGGAGAAACTGAACTCCCACTCCCCGGTGGTCGGCACCATGGATCAGCAAGCTGATCTTTCAGGTTCTATCACCACAGTAGGACAAGAGGCACATCCAATATAACTGGATGAGTTGAGTAAGCACTGCTCTGGAGACTGGTGTTCAACCTGGACTCATTTTTTGTCCTGGTAACAGAAGGCCCACAAACCCTCAGGTCAGCACAACTGAAGGAGAGCTGGAGCACACGAAATCCTTCAAACCAGCTTTAGTGCTGACCCTCGCACTGTGAAGTCACAGCCGCAGACACTCGCTAACAGGTTCAATGCAAGTTCTTCAGATTTCAAAAAGCCTCAAGAACCACCTAGAATAAGAGGAGTTCCCTGCAGCTCTGTTGCAACCTTCTGTTTTGTGTAACAAACTGTTGGCTACGGTACCTCTGTGAGCGGAGGAAAGCGTTCCGCTGTTTTTCCCAAGCTTGGCACTTTCTTTCCTTCCACATTGAGGCTGGCTGACTTTTTGGACTGCACATGTGTTGGGTGTCCTCGGAATAACGCATCTTCTGAGATTTCAGTGCCACGCTGCCTCTGTTAGACAAATGGACGTTAAGCTAGCAATCAAGCGCAGATTTGTTTGCTCGGGGATAGGACAGAAAATCTTGCTTATATAGGAAACTGGAAGGGTCTTTGTACACACATCCAACCAGCAAACCCCAGAGTTACTTTTTATTGATGACTGCATTCCAACTGTGCACCCATGGAGTGCTGCACTCAGAGGCAAGAGAGGCAGAAAGCTCGTTTGGCTTGGGCTAGCGTTAAGAACCCCAGCAAAGCCTCCACGTGTAGGTATCAAGTTGAGAGCGAGATTACTATTTCTGATTTCCATTATTAAAATTTTATTTTTGACCTCAATCCTGACCAGAGGTGAAAGTCAAAGAGATGTACTTCCCATCCCAGCAAACAAGATAAGACTAAAGACACCCCAGTCCAGCTTTGCAGGTCAACTAAGGCTGTGCGCTAAAGATTTTGAGGCTATACCCAACACATGAAAGGGGAAGAATCAAAACGGTATAGTGTAGCGTGCTCCTAATAGTCCAGAAACAAAATTAACGGCAGCGTAAAACACTGCAACAGCGCTACTCATCAAATAATGCTCCCACTTTCCTGGGAAAAAAACAACCTGGGCAAATACAGATATTGTTGAGTAAGTCATGTGAAGTGGAGAGTGCTGAAGTTTCTGATCACAAATAGCTCTATTTTCCTTGTGAATAACACAAGCTTACCCCTGCCATGGTTTGTTTCACTGCTCCTTCCTCTTCCTGAGAGTTTTCTTCTGGTGTGCAGTACCTGCCAGGAGAGGGAGAGAGAGAAGTGAGCTGTGTAACCGTCCTGTCCCATGGAATTCTCAGGAATTCACCTTCTGGACAAGAAAGGCTTTTTCAAGGCTTATTCTGACTACAGCCCCGGTTGCGCACATCAACATGTGACAATATCGCCTCAACTTCCAGCACTGTTCTTTCTTAGCAGCAAGACTGGGATAGAATGAAGAGCTGGGAGCTTTGGAATTATGTTTTTTTTTTTTTCCATCTACTTGTACAAGACTCCTTTTGTTTCTCTTTATCAGTCGCATTATTTGGAAAACAGGGAAGCAACCAGCACTTCCTCTATCGAGTGCTTTGTGATCTACTGCTGATAAACACTGCACGCTGGGTGTTCTACTGCAAGGTGCAACAGGAACATCTGCAACTAGACTTGCATCCAAACAGAGTGAGCTTCGGGAAACTAAGGCCAGCACACTGAATTCCAAATGGGACAGCGACAGGATGTTTACTTGCCTTCTACAGGCCAGTCAAGAGAGTGATTATCCCCATTTGGAGAGGACTGTCATTCAAACCACACAGACTCTGAAGAGCAAACAAATACACAGACATTGAAGTTGTCCAGATATATGTCCCTGCTTCAAAACCACAAATTCGCATTGTCACCAAAAGACCCCTTTTTTTCAGGAGGGAGACCTACACCAGACTCTCATGGTATTCTACGCTCATTGTGCTTTAACGGCTTTCAGTCCAGCATGGTAAGAGGAGATATCACAAGCTTTGTCAAATCATTTCAGTTAGTAGCTAAATCTGAAAAAAAAAAAAAGGCAAGAAAATGTCCCTTTTACTTGAACGCATGAGTTATTTTTTCTCCATCTCTCCCCTCCAGCTTAGGGGAACCACTGACACTTTAAGCACACAACAGTGCCGCACAGCTAAATATAGCGCTAGTGTTTAAAGCGGGGAGAAGAACAGGGACAGAATTAGCTACAAAACAGGACTGCCGCAACTGAACCTCTCTCTGCTCCCATCTACGCTTTCTCCTCTCTCATGTAAGGGCAGGTCACTGCAGAAAGATGCGTGCATCTTACTGCCGTACAAAATCTCTCCCTCTAGCTGCACCTACTGCCCCCAAAACCCGTTTCCCTCAACACCACAAAGCCCTCAGAACTCACAGTCCTGCCAGCTCAGACAGCCAACACCCATGAGGCCACTGGCCTCTCAAACCCAACTGCATGCTGCCTTTTTCCCCCTCCTAGTCAAACCCCACGCATCCTCTAAGTCCCAAAAACTGCCTCAAGTCCCACCAGGCCTTACAAGCTCTCTCATCCTTATGCTCAGGATGCGAGTTTCCAAGCGAAAGAAATGAAATGTCAGCTTGTTGATGGCTCGGCAGAACGACTCACAAACCAAAACGGATTCTGCAAATCCAAGGACAACTTGGTACGGCCACCACTCGCACCCTTACTGGCTTTCTTCCCACAGCAAACACCACACCAGCACAACCCTCTTTGTCACGCAGCACGGCTCTCGCATGGGAGCTGTGTTGGAGATGCACCTGGCTTGCGAGCAATTCCGGAGCCGCAAGCTAGCTACTCCTCTTTCACAGCACTGAGACGATCAAATACCATTTGTCATCTTCGGGACTCTACCAGCGGCTGAGAGACACACTCACGCAGAGCCAAAAGAAACAAGAACCATCATTAAAAGAGACTCTACCTGATCGTATCACCTCTCTGCGACCACTGCGGGCAGCAAACATCTATACATTCAACACCTGCACAGAAAAGCAGTAGTAAGAAAACAAGAAGTCGACTTTCAATCACCATCAGAAAGACACAGCTCTCAATTTCTGGGTGATAAATAAAAAACCCCAAAACTTTTAATGATGACTGTATGGTCAGGAGGTTTGAATTCTGGCAAGCACTTTGAACATCATCTGCCAGTGTATAGGAAATGCCCTGTTCCGATTTGAAGTCTACCTACAAAGTGGAACGGATTGGAACCATGGGGATACTCACCGGTCCTTAGTGTTGGACGTGGACAGACATCTCCTCTGTGTTTTGGTTCTTCTACGTGACTCACAGTCATCACTGGTTCCTTGGAGGAGGCTTGAACGCTTTGGGGCAGGAAAAAAACAACAGAGGAGAATCACAATTTTTATATGTGGGGCATTTGTTATCAGTGCGTACCAATTCACGGTGGCTTTTTGGGTTTTTCTTTAGAAAGAAAAAAATATTCTTTGCACATCCGACAAATATCTGCATCAACCTGAGGAGGCCACTTTACTCTGTGGGACAAGACAGAGTTCATTTCAACCAGCCTTGACCAATTCTGCTCAATCTATTTGTTAAAGATCATGCTGACAGTGAGAATGGCAATGTCCACCACATCCATACTGCTGGGACATTTTACTTCAGACCCGCCCTGCTCTGACCTCAGGGACTATATGCTCTGTAGCAGTTGGAGTGCATTAGACCCGTTCCCCAGGAACCTTCTCTAGTTTAGCTTCCTCTGAAAAGAATCTCTTTCTCATGCTCCAGATCTGCTCCAAAATATGAGCCAAACCACAATAAGCAACGACTGGGAGATTAGACGCCGAAAGCAGAGTCTTGACCCGCTCTCAAATGCGGTGCACTTAAACTCAGTGCACCCAAAATTACATGAGAAAATGTTTTCTGTATCATTTTCATGGTATGGATTTTCATCTGAAGTGGCGGATTCTGGCGCAGCGCGCTCCTTAGTGGGCGGCCTCAGTGGTAAGAAGCTGTCTGGAGCAGCTTTGATGCTCTGTTTACCGTTCCGGCTTGTGCTGAAAACATCAACGGCAAAAGAAATCGTATCCAGAGAACATTTAAATATGCACCTCCACCACCAACTACTTTGTCAAGCACGTACACCGATGACGATGGAGACAGACACGAGATGTTCATGACTTTCAGATGAAGACCTGCTGTCTTCAACTGGCTAATGGGGAAGTACAGAGAAGTAAAAGTGAAAATCACAACAACTGCCTTGAAGATACACTGTCGATTGTGTCCTCAGCCTCCTCTCAAGTTCAACACTTCCTCTTACCGCAGACCTTTAATCTCTAGCCAGTCTCCTGCACCAATTAAGTAGCTGGGTTTAAAGAAGAAGTTTAAAATTGGTTCTTCGGGGAGGAAGCAGCTGGAAACCTCCCTTACCATAGGCAGTAAACCTTTCGGGGAAGAAGTCAAAGAAAACGGAAAGATTTTTACCTCAGACGTGGAATTCTCTTGTGAGGACGGGATAGTGTTTCCTTCGTCAGGTGAGCATGGGTTCCACACGGCATTTGAGCTACGAGAGAAGAGCATAAGGTATCAGTAACTCTCAAAGGAAACTGAAGAGGTTCATGAGTTTACAGTAACGAGCTTCACCTAAGATAAATTCTCATTTTCTCTCTCACATCATCATATTATTTGTGTTATGTCACTTGAGGACATTTTTGGGTTTTCACACTGGCAGCTACAGCAAGTTGTGCGCACAAGGTATTGCCAGTCAAAAACCTGAAATACAAAAGGCTTCTTGGGATCTACTACCTAAAAGGAGCCTTGAAAACAATCTACTTCTGGCAAGCTAACAGTGGACGGATCAGAACGGAAGGACTGCATCCAAGGCAGCTCTGGCACTGAGATGACAAGATAAACGCCCGGCCCCACTCCAGAAGCAATGCAAGGATGCAGGTAAGAAACAGAGGTCACGCTCAAGTCTTCCCAGATGCTGCCTCGTCCTGTGCCTGCAATAATCCGTACAGAACCCTAGGGGTAGGCTTGGACAGTACACAAGGTAGGGTGAAAATGAAACAAGTCGTATAACTTGATGTCAGCCTTACCAATTTGCAGCATTGATACATCGAGCGATGAAAATCGTGGTCTTTTAGTTGAAGGCTCAAAAGAAGTGGACCGAGGCTTAAAAGAAAACAAAAAAAAGTACCAATGTGAGTATAACTTGAATGTGAATCCAAGCAAACACACTTCCTGAGACTTAGTCAGCTCTGCTATGACTTGGGGACCATGACACGCTGGTTCACATTGCAGAAGAATGCAAATCTTTGCAGGACCTTTAACAGGTATGCTTTAATTTTTTAATACAGGCTCTCATATGTGAAGCAATTAAAAGAATACAAGCTTGTCACTCAGTAATCACTCAGTCAGCTCCTAAACATTCCAAAGTGTGATAGTTCAGCCCTTGAAAAATATATTTTGTACAAATCAGAGTTAATGACGCTCTCAGGAATGAAGAATTAGAGCCCGACAGTCTCTTAGCCCTCTTATCCCATGGGGCAATAAGAAAAATAGCACTACACCTTTGAACCAAACTAGGGAGTCAAGCAGTCGGTGGCTCATTTTTACAGAGCCAAAGTCTTACAGGAATCCTCTCCTGGGCTGGTGGCTAATGAGCAGAAAGAGGTTTATCCACAGGAAGTATGCAGTTTTTCTTGCCAGGTAGTGTATTTTGATTCCTTAACCACAAACTCGAGAAAGAGAATAACGCAGACTTGAGTAAGGCAAACCCAGCCCACATTAGAGCTGCCTGCTAGAAATGGAAAAGAACCACCTACAGCTGTACAGGCTCAGAGCAGGCTCAACCTCAAGATGCATTAGGGAGAGCTGCTTGCTCTCGCACCTTGCACAGACCCTAATATTTCAACCCCCTCACTAACCTCTTCCGCAGACTCTGTGAATGGAGCATCTTTGCTGACGGAGGCCGCCAGGCGTTTGGTTGCCTTGGTCGGCAACTGCAGCACAGCAGAAACTTTCTCTTTCTGTTCAGAGATGGAATAATCTAAAAACCAAAGACAGGCCATATAAGAACATGATAGAAAACCAACAGAGTTACATTGCGAATACAGCCAGGAGGGAGCACACAGCTTTGATTTAAAATACTCTTTCTGCTGACACGCGCGGGCTCACCGCCAGAGACCTGGGCTATCTCCTGCTGGCAGTAAAAGTATTGTGTCCTGCCACAGTCACCGCAGATAACGTCATACAGAGGGCTAAGCCCCACCATACACCCTCAAGCCATTGGCTATAGGGATAGATAGCCACAAGGAAAGAACAGCTTGAAAAGCCACTGTTTCAGGAACAATGCCAGAGCACAAAAGTCAGACTTTTCGAAGGGACACAAAACCTCAGAAAAATCAGGCATATTCAATACTTCTGTAATGTGCAATACCTGATGTTTTCTTTTTCGGCGGACTCTCGTCACCATCGTCCACAGGTATCCAAACGCTGAGGAAAGAACACACACAACAGCGTTTTGCAACCCTAGGGAAGCTCCCAAGAGGCTGACTTCCCTTCACAGGGCCCAAACTTCCAAAGTTACTTTTCCTATCCCGAAGGTCTCCCCCTCCAAGCGCCCCTGGGATCATCTCAGGCACACACACACCTAACTGCACCCCTCCTCAATACCCCCCAACCTCTCCCAGCCAACGACCGCTCTCAGAGAGCTAATTATCCCGCTGGAGCACATTAGGCCTCTTTTTCTCGTTCGGTTAATGCTCCCTAACATTTTACATTTGTTCCTATCGCCAAAAACTTAAGTTCATATGTAAAGTTTTCCTCTTTCCTCGGGGAAAGCAGCACACCAGAGATTACTACGCCATCTAAGTTCATAAATCACTACACCGAGTTGCAAAGAAAAGTCTAAGTAGGACAGGAAATAAAAGGTGGGAAAGCAACAACTGCATACACCCACTTCAATCACTTACTGCTAAATCAGTGCTCGTCAATGAGTTCTTGAAATAATTCTTTGCTGCACCCTTTCTTACTAAGCATAAGTCCAAGTATTATATCAGTTGATAACAATGATAACATCTAGTAAAAATTTTTCCTTTGGGAATGGAGCACAAAGGTTGCTCCTAGGTGGGTTTTCCTCTATTTGTTTTTTTTTTTTTTTTTTTTTTTTTTCTTCTATTTGCCCCCCCAAAATGTCATGACAGACTCCAAGGATTCTTTGAAGAATTCTTTGGTCTTTCTTACACAAAGGAATTTCTTTTAAACTGTTATGCCCTGAAACCCTGCTGATATCATTGCTTCTGGACTACCTTCTCTCTGTATCAGGAGCACAAAGAAGTCCCTAAAAGCACCTTTCATACAACATCAAGAGTATTGGCTATTACTATGCTATTAAAAGTCAGGCAGAAAATATTGGGGGGTAGGCATTAGAGGGAAATATCTTCCCATAAAAATGCATTCTTACTCAGCATATTTGATACTTCAAAAGGCAAAATCTTTGTATCCTCCTGCTCAATTGTTAGCAGGAGCTAACTCCTTCTGAGCTGCTCTCCAGGCTCAAGGCTACGTCCTGAGAGAAGCGCAGTTTCAATACCTGACTGCGGTTACGGCAACTGCCTGTGAACAGAAATGCCGCTTTCTCCAGCTTTACCAGAGCACCCAGCACCTGGGAGAGCATTGTTTTGTCCTTTTTTACCTTACCAGCCACTTGGAGGTTTAGAATCAGTTTGATGGCGAGAAAAGAAGAATTCTCTCTTGGGAAGTTGTAATAAGCTACTCCCCGCTCCTTCACCACTCCAAGTCTCCACCCCCTCTTTTTTCCTTTTCAAGCCCCCGCTGTGCAGACAGAAAGCCAACGAGGGGGTGGCTTTGCCCACGGATTTGGGGGGAACATCTGGAAGCCACAGTCATCTCAGCATCACAGGGGAACAACTCTGACTGCGGCACGGGGCGAGCCCACAGCGGCAGGAGCCACAGCCGCCGCACAGGGCCGGAAGGACGGGGATGCCGGGCTGGGAGAGGGCGGGGGGGGGCACGGAGCTGCCGGGGGCCCACCACGAGCCCCACCGCCCCGGAGGGGGGGCTCTGGGCGGGCAGAGGGGCCGAGCCCAGCCCAGGGGAGGGCAGCCAGAGCCAGGGGAACCCCAGAGCAAGACCCCACCCTGCACCCGAGCCCACAGAGCAACTAACGCCGCTCCCGCCCGAGGAGAGCCGGCCGAGGCGCCGGGCGGGCTCCCGCCAAGGAGGCCCCGGGGGTCCCGCAGGCCCCAGGCCGGGGGGGGGGGGGGGGGGGGCAGAGGCGGAGGGGGGAGTGGGCGCCGGGGCGATGCCTGGGGGCGGCCCTGAGGCGCCGGGGCGGCTCGCTGACCTGGGAGGGGCGGCCTCTTGCGCGGCGGCGGGGCCGGGGGCGGCGAGGACGGCGACGAGAGCCCTCAGCAGCCATTGCTACACAGGCCCCGGCCGGCCCCCGGCGGAAGTGCGGCCGACCCGCGCGCCCAGCGCCGCCTCCCCATTGGCTGCCGCCGCCGAGTCCCGGCCCCTACGAGCTGGAGGGGAGGCTGAAGGGGGGGGGAGGGGGCGGTGGATATGTGCAGGCGCGTTGCCGTCTGCGCTCTGCCTGAGGGAGCCGTTGAGGGCCGCCCAGCCCGCTTCTGCCCCTGCCCTGCGGTGGGGCCGGGCCGGCGCCGTCCCGCCTCGCCCCGCCCTCCTGTGTCTGGGGGAGGCGCTGGCCCTTCTCCGAAAGCCCCGAGCCGGGCGCCGGGAGGCCGAGGAGTGCCCGGAGGAGAGGAAGAGGCCTGTTTGCCCTCGGGGAGAGGCCCTCACAGAGGCCGGAGGGGGCCCCCTAGAAGCCCTCCAGAGACGGAGGGGCCTCCCAGAGAGCGGAGGGCCCCCCCAGAGAGCGGAAAAGCCTTTCGGCGTCCCGCAGGACAAAAGCAAAGGCAAAGCCACGCACATCGCACCTGGGTGCATCTTCCATAACCTTGTCTCCTGTCCACTCGAGAGGGAGGGCGGCCCCCCCAAAAAATTCAGGTGCTCTTGAGGAGCGATGGAGGAAGCACAATTTAAAAAAAACAAACAAACAAAAAAAACCCCCAAAACCCCAACCAAACTTGAAATTAGTTACAGCTTGTCTGGAGTGAGAAGTTGCGAGCGTTGAGATGCTCGGTGGTGGGGGGAGAAGCGGTGCCCTGACCCCCACCTCTTGCTTTTCCCCTCTCCTCCCCAAGACTGCACAGCGCAAGATGAGGGAAATGCTCCAGCAGGTGAAGCAGCAGGAGCAGAAACACGCTCCGGGAGCCCCGGCCCCGCAGCACAGCAAGGGAGGCTCCCGCCGTGCCACCCAGCACCGCCTGATGAATGTAACCCAGCCACCGGACATCCCCCCCCCCCCTCTGTTATAGGTTAGCTTTATTTATATTCTGTCTTTGAGGAACAGATTCTTTAATTCCTTGATCAACTCTGGTGCGCAGATCCACCATATGAGTTTTATGTTCAGTGTCTTGATTAGTCCAGTTTGGCCGCTGTATTATTCGAAAAGTGTACCTATCCACGATGGCATATTCTGATTTTTGTTTCCCTTCCACTACCCATGAGGAGCCATCCACAAATAATTTTTCTCTTTCATCTAATTCTTCTTCTTCTTCTAAATCTTCTCTTATTTTGGTCTGTAGATTTATTAACTGGAGACAGTAGTCTTTCTTTGGGCTCTCCGTATAAAAATTGGGCTGGATTTTGAATGGAAGTCATTTCCATTTCCAATCTAGGGGAGTTAATCAGAATTCTCTCATACTTCAACAACTGACTGTCAGTAAGGCATTTATCAGCTCGTTGTTGCAACACTCCCCGGATGTTATGGGGGGTATATACTTTCAGTTCACCTCCTAAGGTGACTTTTCCGACCTCCTCTATCAATAATGCGGTTGCCACTACCACTTGCAGGCAAGTGGTCCACCCCTGGCTTACAGGATCTAAGATTTTAGAATAATATCCTACAGGTTTTCTCTGCCCTGCCCATCCCTGGGTCAAAACCCCATATGTTGTTCTATTATCCACATTGATGAAAAGTTGAAAGGGTTTACGGATATCAGGTAAGATGAGGACAGGTGCTTCTATCAATTTTCTTTTTATCTCTTCCCAACGCCTCTCGTCCTCAGAGGTCCATTTAACTAGTCCATTTTTAGTTAATTTCATTCATATAAATATTCTACTTTATTACTATATCCTTTATCCATTATCGACAGTACCCCAACAATCCTAACAATTGTTTTATTTGCCTTTTATTAGTGGGTATTGTTAGAGACAAGATTCCCTTTACTCTTTCAGGATCTAATTTCTAATGCCCCTTTGTAAGCCAGTGCTCTAGATATTTTACTTCTTCTTCTGTAAACTTTAACTTAGATCTTGAAACTTTTAGTCCCTGGAGACTTAGAAAATGTAGCAACTTAATGCGTTCAGTTCTAACATCTTCTTGAGTTTTTCCAGCAATTAGTAAATCATCTACAATTGTATCAGAATCAACTCTTGAACTCAAATTCCAAAGTCTGTGGGCAGTATCCCTTTAAATTTGATATGCTATTGTAAGCAGCACACCCTCTACACAGTCAATTTTTTGCTGACAACAAATTGTAAAAAATAGGGAAACCTCTGAGGTGTGATGTAGTTTTAGGGACCGAAGAGCAGCTTTCCCAAAGTTTAGGACAAGTACCAAATAATATTGCACAGCTTAAAATACAGTTGTTTACGTTCTGACTTCAGTACAGTACAGCTTAACTGTGAATGTAAGGAATTAACATTTTGCATTGTGAGCCAAATTATTTGTGGCAGAAGGTCAAACATCACATAGAAAATTTAAACCTGGATGTTTTAAATGTCAACTTGTTACAGGACTTGTAAGCAAACTTTAAAAAGCTTAAAAAGCTGTTGGCCTCACTTTTGAGGGCTCCAAATACTCTTGCAAACCAACATTAATATTTCTGACCTATACAGGCCGTCCAACCCACTGTTCCCTAAAAAAGCTATCAGGCAGTAAGCATATTGTGAAGTACACGTTTATTTAACATTCCTAAAATAAGTTGTATCTACATATTACATAAATGAATGAAGTCTTAATATAAAATAGAAAACTGCATTGACAGAGGAAATCAAAGTCCATATGGAGTTACTTATCGAAGACCTTTTGTTTATGAAATTTTACAGTCATTTCTATAAATGATCTCTTCCAAATTAGACGATTTTTTTTTCTTTTCTCCTAATCCACACCATTTGGATGACTTTACAAACAGTGGTGTTCATTATAAACTTAAAAAACAGTTACAGCATCTTCTGGTGCACAAGTGGCTATGGAAAATGAGACAGTCTTTTTTTGTTCTTTCAGAGTGTTCTCTGCCATGTCTGCGGTTTCTTTCTGTTTGCTTTTTGTTCCATCCACTGGACTTCCAAACGGAGAGATAAATTTGATTTCCGCTGGTGGAGGTGACCAACTAACTCCAAAAAAACCCTGTTCTCTAACAGCAAGACTATGGATAAGAATTAAAAGGCAACGACTCATGAGAAACTATGGATTGGCTTCTACCTGTGGCTTCTTCCCTCCCACCCCCCTCTAAAATCAACTACAAAGCTATTTAGGGGCAGTTACATGAGAACTGAAGAAATGGCAGGAAATAAATATAATGCATTAACAACCCTGAGAGCAGTCTACGAGAGGAAGTTCTGAAGGGGAATTAAACTACTTGGTTGGCTGCGGACATGCACACTGGGCATAATCTTGCAAGACGATCCATCGCTCTAGCTAGTGCGCTTCCAAAAGGAGAGGTGAATCTTGTTTCCACTGGGGCAGGTGACCAAGGACCTTCTTTTCTTGTGGTTCTGCAAAGACAGAAAAGTATCAAATTGATTCTTTTATTACCAACAGTATTTAGTAGAGGAAAAGAAACCCCGTGGAGTTACAAAATCAATGCCAAGGAATTATTTATGGCCTTCTTTGTAGACAGGATCAAGGCAGAAAAGGTACATCACGAAGCTTCCTTCTGCTGTCATTCCTTGCCAGACTGCCCCGAGCATTCTCAGTCACTATTCGCATGAGCTTTTAGAGCCCCTCCCACCTCCCAGGTTTTAAGAGGCAACCGTCCTCAAATGGTTTTCCAGAGGGAACCAGACAACATGGCCAGAAACAAGCAGTTCTCTTTACTCGTTGTCTGACCTTCTCCTGCATTCTATAGGGAACTAAAGACCATAAGAGTGTGGTTTCATAAGGTGGAATAAGACCTTAGATAGGCAGATAGACAGACAGACGGATAGAAGAGTGCGCCATCGTTGCAAAGAGTAGTGCCCACTTGCCCTTTTCTCTCCCATCCCTCTTCTGTTTCCATTAGAAAACTAAACCCCTAAGTGGGGAAAACGGTGCCCAGCAGACCAGCAAGCTGCACAGGCTCAGAAAGTCAGAGCAGAACTGTAGAGCCAAGTGAGGAAGAGGCAGTTCGGTGGCTAAAAGCTGAATCGCTAGCACGACAAAGGAATGCAAATAAGTGCTCAAAAAGAATTTCATACTTGCTTGCTTGCTTCATTTTTGATTTTGCAGCTCTCCCTCTCTTGAGTTTTGGCTTTCCTACAGACTCTCGGGAGTTGGTATCCTCCTCCTCTTGACTTGGAAGCTCCTGTGTCAAGGCAACAAAAACATTACTCGTGCACAAGTTCTTACACTTCTACAGAACACAAATGAATGTTTCTTTCATGAAGAAGTCATGACAGAGTGATTCCCAAAAGCATGACAGTTTCTCTCCACAAGAACAAACCTTCCCTCTCAAATTCTCCTACCATCCTACAAGCTGAAAGTCTGCAATTAAGAGGTAGCCCACCAAGTAAGTTTAAAGAAAGCTACTCTGCCTTTTGTTAAAGGCAAAGCAACGCTTCCTAATTCTTGACTTACACAGATTCAACGGTGATTTTTGTCGCTAGTTTCCATGAAGGAAAAAAATAATCAAATCATTTAGCTGATTAATTTCAAGCTCTCTTTCGATATACTTTCAAGGAAAAAGGCAAGGCCTTGCTAAGTATGATTTGAAAAAGCGGTACAGAGCAAAAGTCAAGAACGTGAGACAACCAGAGGTTTGCTTACTGGTTCTTTCACAATTCGGGAAATGCTAGACACATTTTTTTCCCCTCGACCTCAAAAGAGGGGGCGAAAAGACAGGTTGGGAAGACAAGTCTGGGTCTAAATCCTGAAGCTGCCCAGGATGGTCTGCTTCCCCAGCTAAGAGAGGTTGGTCACTAGGCTGCGCCTCTTCATCCCTGACTGTATTTTCAGCAAATTGTACCTTAAGGTTTTTCCGTTTTCTTGCACTTCTTCTGGGAGTGACTGCCGTTTTTATCTCATGAGCAGTGTCAATCTGGCCCATTCCTTGACATGGAGATGCTCCCAGTGCTGCACTATCTTCAATCCCCTGAAGTTAAAAAAGGTCCGTTAAGGCAATATTCATTACCAAACAGACTAACTTCAAGTCGAGCTAGATGAAACCGAGGACAGTGAAATGCTGCTTTTCCTTTCAGATCACCACTGGGTGTAAAAAGTTAAGACACGTACAAGGTACTCTCTGCTACAGATAACAGTTCATGTGTTGAAGGGATAGAAGAGAGCATTCAGTGCTCCATTTCTGGTGTTCCTCTTCACGAGTAACGATTTGTCCCCACTCGTGGACAAAGTGAGCGGCTTTACAATACAAGCTGCATACACAACTGCCAGTAATCATCCCATTGCAGTCCCTTCTGGACCGATTACTAACCCACACGGAGTGACCGACTCTGCACCTAACGGGGCAAAATGTCCCCAACGTCTGAAGTTTCAGTCATGAGAGGTGTGACCGCAACACTGCGCCAAACTGGCCAGGTATCACATTCGGCATCTCGACACTGCGCTTTCAGGAATCACTTGGATTACACGAGACAACACGTATATTTTAACTACCTCCACCTCGTGCTTTCTAGTTCCCTGTACGGAGCAATTCTTCTTTCCTTCTAGATCCTCAGATCTGACGATCCTGAGTGAGATACTCAGGCTTTTATGGTGAGAACAAAAGTAGTATCTGTGACTTATTTCCAGTGACTCCGATGCTCAAGAGAATTTAACCCCTGTGTAAGCACCTTTGCCCAGCCCTCTACGTTATCGTGCTAGCCAACGATGGCAGAAGGAAGAAGCCCCTCTGCAGCAGTCTCCATAGAACCGGCTCGTTTTCTTGCCTCCTGCCTTGTCCAAAGTTGCCAAAGCATCCTATGATAGCAACACACCATGCTTCACAACTAAACTCAAGACATACTAGTCTGCCATAAGCTTTCCTTTCATGCTTACAAATCTACAAACAAGAGAGCAGTGACTACTTTGTCCTCAATTCAGTGAAGGCAGACGAGCCAAAAGCAGGTGTTTACATCTAAATCAGGACAAAACAGTTATAACGAAAGCAGAAAAACCTTCCCCGTACTGCCACACGAATGACTGCAGAAGCTTTGTGACCGTCTCATGTACCCGCTGCCTTCTTCCCATCACAAATTTCCCGTCTACACCATAAGGGATTTACGTATTCCCAAGTCTGTAACCCTCTTCTCTACAGTGTCATCCTAAATCCCAAAGCCGAGACAGCTAAATAAGTGACTGCCCATTTAACTTCATCTCAAATGTGGGACACTGAAAAGCACTTTCTCTTACTTAAGACCGATCTATTTGTGGTACGCCTTCCCTTCAGTTTGCATTTCACTCCTAACTGTTACTAACGATTCATGGTGGATGTCTTCTGAAGAACTCATCAGCGCCAGCAGAAGTGAAAACAATGGGGAAGAACCTGGGACAACTGGAGAATCACTAGTTCTAATTTTCAGTCCATGTGAACAACCTTTCAAAATTCATATTTTACAAAGTTCAGATGGTAAAAAATGTAGTTTAAGAAAAAAAAAAAGACTTTTAAGTAGCTTGAAGTATCTTGATGCTGAAATTAACTCATTACGGGGAATTCTGTTTATGTTAATAAGGAACAGAGAGTAAACGATCTCAGCACCTAAATCATTCCGACAATGAGTTTGGTTCCCACAGCATTTTGTCATTTGGTAAACGGCCCCCAGTATCGAAAAGCTGCACTCCCCAACTTTTTGTGTTGTCTTTAACAATTAAACGACTTCTTTTATTAAGTCAAATAAGAAACTTTTAAGTTCTAACAAACCAAACGAATGTATGGTTATTTTAAAAAATAGTTTAGGCACTTTTGTTTTTCCTACTACAGCCCTCAAAGGCCCCAGTCTTGACGGGTTCTATTCGTTGTTAGAGGTCCACAAAACGCATAGGAGAAAAACAGAACTGCCCTTATGTAATGAGGCTTTAACTGCGTTCACCAGCTAAAGAAACTGAGACCGTTTTGGGTGCCTTCCAATTGTCAGTAAGACAGGACTGTCCTCCATTTGCAAAGAGTTTTTCTGTTTTGTCGAAAATGGGAACATAGCTGACTTACATTAATTTCCTCAGTTTTAGGAAAATTGTTAGAAACAGTTATTTCTTCCCGCGGAAAAGGAATATTTCCTTCAACTTCAGCTGCTTCCTGCCTACATTCTTGGGGAAATCCATACACTTCTCCTCAAGGCGATTTCCTGAATGAGTACTGACCACATGCCAGTGTTAACTCACTTTCTTCCATGCAATATAAAGAAGTGTATTTCCCAAAGCTATGGGACAATGGGCACACGGCAATTTAATTAGAGCTAAGCTTCCCCTCTTCAAGACTGGTCCTAACGCGCTGCTTCCAAAAGGACTGTATATGCAATACTCATGCGCACACTGAAAATATTCCACAAGGTGAACGCAACAGTGTTTCCGTTAAATTCTTTGGTGGTTTCATTTCACACCAAGTTTACCGGCGTCTGGTGTGGTCGGTTGTTGTTGCTGGCTTTTTTAAAATACAAACCTTAACCACAGGAGGAGTCTCAGGTACATTCAGCTCTGATGCTCCCGCGAATTTCTTGTGTGAGATGGGACCACACATATTTGATCCAAAGGGGCTGGATGCCACAGATGAAGTAGGTGGTCTGCATGGGAACTGCCAGCTACAAGCCCGCACGGGAGAACACGAAGGAACGGGACGGCCCACCAAATCCAGCAATCTGGAAGATTCACAATTTAAAAGATGAAAAGTAATAAATAAATGGGGGGAAAAAATCACGCCGCGGTCAAGAAATCTGACACGACCCATAACAAAAACATTCCAGGAACAAGAAATACAGGTGAACCCTCCCTGTTCAGGTGATGTATCAGGCCCAAGAACAAGCTACAGGCATCTTCTAGTTTCTCAAGTATTTTGGTACATCTCATGCTTAATTTCCCAAACCACTGCCACTGAGGAGAGAGGAATCCCTTGCAAATTGCGCAAGTCAGGTCAGTCTCACGCCAGAAGAAATATCATCTACATTGCAACACTGGCACCACTTCACATTCTCCCCTCACTTGTGTGCCCAAGTTGACCTTTTCTTTCACAGAGACAAAGCGGAATGCAAGCACTTGGAAAACACAGAAAGTCTACACACACACATCCATCCATCCACATACGAGAAGCAACACCTTTTGGAAAAATTCATGCTAGATCCACTATTCCTGGAACATTTTTGTGAAGATTTTGTAATTGGTGTCCCAGCAAACGCATCGCACAACTCTGCATCACGGGGAGTTGATGTTGTGGCTGGCGGTTCTGTAGCTCTAGGACTAGAATTACAAGGAAAATGTAACTGACTCCCATTCCCCTGAAGTCCACACATACCAGAATTCAAGTTTATTTGACCGTGCCACCCGTAGGAAAATCATCGGACAACCGCAAGCCTCTTTCCTGCTCATTAGAATTCTGCTTAAGTTGATGTAAAAAAGACAGAAACGAAGCAGCAACTGGGCAGGAAGCGGTAAAAGATTACTATTTGATCCCACGAGCAAGTCTATCAAAATCTGTACAACGGTACCTTAGTGGTAATCAAAGTTTTTGTGTCAGCCATCTTAAATTCTGTAAACACATTCACCATAATGGCAATGTGGTATGTATGTGTGTGTGTATATATTCATATATCTATATGTATTTGCATAAGTGAGATTTTCATAGCAGAACTCTCTCTCTAAATACTCCTTATGAAGGACAGTTTCTCAAGTGTTCTATATTGTACGTGCAAAAAAGCCAAAGTTTTGTGCAGGTGCACCTTCCCTCCAAAACACTCACATAATGCAAATGGATTTTTCTCTCTCTCTCCACACATGTAGCTCAAGACTGTGACAAAAGGCTGCTTACCCATCGCGTTGGGAGAAACTGGGTTTCTGCTCATTTCCTTCCCAGAATTTTCTGATATTGGCCAATACGTGACTGAGGAAATTTTCTCTTTTACACACATTTCCCACATGAGCTTGTTTCGTTATTGTTGATAATGGCTTTGGTCTTGAGTCTGTAAAGCAAGAAGGGAAACATATCAGCCTTGTGTAATCAAAGTGACAGTGAGTTGTCCACTATATTCCCTCTCCTAAAAGTTACCTTCTCTTAATACCAATGAAGGCAAACGGTAAGGCTTGGCTCTCTCAACAGCCCGCTTCCTTTCAATTCGAGGAAGGATCTTGCCAGATTGGGCTACTGCAGAACTTCTGGCAACTTTAGAAAAAAAGAGAACAAAAAAGAAATGAATCAAAAATTTCAAACTCAAAAAATACGTCACCTTAAAAGAAGGCAAGAAGTATTACCTTCAGATGTCCAACGTTTAATGCATCCTCTCAGAAGTTCTGCAGAACCTGTCTGGACAGCAGCTGACAATACCGCTTCCACCTGCTCCTCCTAAACATAACAGACAGAATAAAATGAGAATCTTACTTACTTTCAGCACCTGAACCATCAACGGTGAATGTTTGTTTCTAGCTGTATACTCAGTCAGACATCACAAAGTCAATTCGGAGACATGCGAGTCATTCCACATTCTTTGTCTTAATTTGAGCCACAGGCTGGACTGCTCCTTGGTCTGAGGAGCACAGTAACTTTTCCTCTGACATTTCAACTTACTGAAGGCTAATTCTGATCTTTAGATCCATGCCTCTGCAGTACAGGCTTCATGTACTGACTTCCAATTAGCTCTTTTCTGTAACATCCTCTGCCACTCCCCATTACGCATTCCGTGCGTGTAAGGTTGCCATCAGGAGTGCAGGAAGGGTGAAAGGTTCCTCCACAAACTTTTACTTTGCTCTTTTGGGGGTTTTGTTTAGTTGGGTTTTTTTAAAGACATTCAAAAGCATTTTCCCTTCTAGGCAAAATCGTTACATTCCAAGGGATTTCTACACAGTGGAACACACATGTGATATTTCCATCTTTTTCTGAAAACTGGTTGCAGGCAAGGAAACACACCAAATGCTATTCACAGCGGCAAACAAAACTGCAAACCAAGCTTCTCGACCCTACTGCTGCAATTTGTCTCACTAACATTCCAAAGGAATCCCTGCTCAAATGCATAACAAGTCTCTGAACGGCACAGTCACAATCCAGCAAAGGCTATTAAAAAACAGATGGGCTGTTCATCACAAAGACTCCATCTCTCATGAAACTCTTCAGATGAGAGAGAACGGTCGGTGCCAAAGGAAAACCTGTGACAGAGGGGGTGAAGTCACTATGGCGGGATAAAGGAGACAGAAGGCAGTGAGCGTCATGAGATAAAGGTGATGACGGTGTTGCAGCAACAAGAGGGCAGTCTAAGAGGAGTACGTTGGGCTACTGTAGCACGAGGCAAAGGCTGCAGAGGTGAAGATCTGCTTTCACCTGACACCAGTAATCCTTTACCACAGCTCTCTTCCTTGGAAGCAAACGGTCGTGTGTAGTGCAGCAAGCTGATGTTTGCAACAGCTCGCATCCCAGAGAGACACCCCCATCGTCAGCTACTGCACTAAACTTCATGCTTCGAGAAACTGATGGGGATGGAGGTTGCTCTGAGGGAAAGAGGCTTGATGTTGCGCGTGACCAGCACTGAGCGCACGCTTCCTTGTGCATGTCTGTGGCCCAGAATTAAGAGACGGGTCTCTAAAGACAAATCTCTTAGGGCTGTTCCCAGTCAAACTCCGTAGTTTGCGGCTAAGCATACTATTTCTTCTGCTAACTCCAGCCAACACTCGTATTTCAGGGCAACTGGCAAATAATACGAAAACCACGTTATCATGTCTTGTAGCCTCTCCAGCCCCGCCAAACCAGAGGGCTGTATCTCCCCCTTGATTCCCTCATATGCGCTCACCTGGCTCAAACTGGATGGCTGGACATCGACGAGTCTTGGAGACAGCAAGCCAGCTACCAGACACCTGTGGTAGCTCTCACCAATGGCTTCAGTCATTGAAGGGACAGATTTCTTCAAAAAATTCAAGGTCTGAAACATCAATCCAAAACTACTCATAAAGGCCGCATTGTTAGTCGGTCACTAAGGGCCTGGGTAACCGCTAAGAGAAATTATAGAAACGTCCCCTTAAACTGTCAGAAAGCCTGCATCAGGAATGTGCTTTGGCTTAGCCATCTGAGTAAGCGTTACTATGCCGAGTCTTAAAGACGGCAGCCAAACTAACAGTTACAGTTTATTTTAAAAATCCCGTGAAAGAAAAGAGCAGCCCTTGCAATGATTAAGTATTTTCTAGCTTCTCTCTCGATACACACGCCTTTCTTTTTCCCTGACCACTGACACAAAATGCATTCTATAGCAGCTAAACTAACACACAACTGTAAACCACGCTTTGGAAGATCCTTTCGATGCTTGCTTGTGCAGAAGCTGATCCATGTTGGAAATATTTAGCGAGCTGAAACTTAAGTCAACATTATTTGTCACAATCTGGGCAGTGGCTCGGAAGTTGCAATTGGGCCAAGTTTGGGAGAAAAAAAGTTTCCGTTCTTCTCAAACAGTTAAGTAATTTCTCATTTTCTCCATTCTGGCTCCCTTTTTTCAAGTTAATCGGGGATAAAAACTCTAACTCAAGACTATGCAGGCAGTTTGACCGATGGCTCGTAAAGAAGTAACAGCTTTCCCCGACTTCCACAACATTTCTGTTCTTGCTCCTAGAGCAACATTGCATTCCTTTCTAGACATCCAATCCCTGATCATGCTTCCACAGGAGACTGTGGTGGTTTTACAGTCCCAAGAGCGGACCTAAAGCATGAGCATTTGCATAAATCTGGTGACAGGCTACAATTGCAATTACGCGTGTGGATGGGCAGGAGGAGCATTAAATGGTCTCAGACACTGAAAGCAGTGCAACAGAAAGCTTAGAAAATGTCCACCTCGTGACATTCTCAACAGAGACAGAATAAAAGGTCACCTCCTTCTGGAAGCTGGTGCAAGTCATGTGAACAACTCCGGAGTTCAGCAAGCACGTGCCATCTGCAGAAACAACAAACGTTTGACAACCTTCCAGACTCTCTCAGTTATGTTATGACCAGTTTACATTGTTTACATAGCAGTATCTGGAAAGATAGAACCGAGTACTTTGAGCTTCAGTTCCAAGTCATTTCCTTCTATAACCAGCACCACTTCACAGGCTACGTCACAAAAGCAGCAAAACTCCGCAGACTGCCAGATATATTTCACAAGAGGAAATACCTCGTTAGTACAACGTCATCAGAGTTGGGTTGCGGGTGTGGGGGGTTGGGTTTGGTTTTTGTGTGACAGACAATGAACAAGAGAACCGAGAAATAGCATCTCATTTTAAGCTTATCGCTCTTAAAAGCACTGAAATACCTACCAAAAGTACAGGCACTCGGATTAAAAAACTGCTCCGGTGGTGGATAAAAAGGAGGAACTTCCCGACGTAGACTGCGCTCATGTACCAGAATATCCAAAAGGAGCTCGGGAGAAGTCATGCTTGTCACAGTCTCCAGTGACCACAAAGCAAAATAGGGGCAATCATGAAGGAACTCTTCTGGCCTTAAAGAAAACAAGGGCGTCAGCTAAACGCCGACATTCAAATGAATTATTTGCAGGGATATTGAAAGCAACTTAATAAAAATCTACCTTAGCGAGTCTGGCATTTGAGCATGATACCAGCTGTTAATGTCAAATACGCCCAAATAAGTAGATGGTTTGCCTTGACCGTATGTTTGCACTTGCCAACTGAAGACTGCTACACTGACGTCAGGATATATTGCTGTAAAAGAGAAGACATTGTTTTATTTGCAGAAAATAGGGTAGATCCGATATTTTTAAAACACCACTTTCGATTTTGGCTTAATTTTGTTCTATCACTCATGAAACACAACACTTACTAAGAGTAGTGAAAAAAATTACAGAGCAGCAAACATCTCTGCGACAGGTTTCAGTCATACTGCCCCTTTTGCTTGTTCAAATTGCATCCGTTCTAAGCAAAGTCAAATACACAATTATTAGCTAATTAAGTTCTCCGTACATGAAGAGCTGATCAAGACGTTTAGCTAGATGAACAGTTTAGCAAAAAAAGCATGCTAGGAACACATACATTGCGACTTTTAGAAAGCATACAAATAATTGTCGTATATGCTTGTCTCACACAGCTGGCATTATTCATTTCCAGCTTTGACTCAATGACGAGTTTTAAGAATAGCTCCTTTCCATGCATATTCCGAACGAAAGACCACAATTATCACACCAAATAAACAAAGAAACCCTGACAAACCAGAAATTGGAATAGAGATTTTAACATAAACTATTCACAACATTCACACCTCCACACTTACACACACAACACCAGTTCTCTTAATCCAAAGGCATTTCAGATGAAGACCCGTAAGATCGTTGAGTCCAACCATTAACCTAACAGCGACAGGTCTCTTACGTACCTCCAGGGATGGTGACTCAACCATTTCCCTGGGCAGCCTGTTCCAACGCTTTACAACCTTTCCCGTGAAGAATTTGTTTCTAATACTCATTCTAAACCAGACCTGGCACAACTTGAGCTCATTTCCTCTCATCCTGTTACTTGGGACAAGAGACTGACCCCCACCTCGTTACAACCTCCTTTCAGGTAGCTGAAGAGAGCAAGAAGCTCTCCCCTCAGCCTTCTTTTCTGCAGGCTAAACAACCCCAGTTCCCTCAGCCGCTCATCGCAAGACTTGTGCTCTACACCTCTCACCAGCTTCATTGCCCTTCTCTGGACATGCTCCAGCACCTCAAGGTCTTTCTTCCAGGGAGGGGCCCAAAACTGAACACGGTCTTCAAGCTGTGGCCTCACCAGTGCCGAGTACAGCAGGACAATCCCTTCCCGACTCCTGCCGGTCACACTATTTCTAAGACATGCCAGGATGCTATTGCTCTTCTTGGCCACCTGGGCACACTGTCGGCTCCTATTCAGATGCCTGTCGACCAGCACCCCCAGGTCCTTTTCCACCAGGCAGCTTTCCAGCCACTCTTAGAATCATAGAGGAGCGACACCCGGGCACTTGACCCGACCTGGCCAACAAGTCGATTTCATACAACGAACATCACATTCGATATCAATTAGAAACTTTGCTGTGAAGTGCTCTCTCTCCCCTCGATGGCTGTGATCCTGAGAACTTCTTCCCCAAGCTTGTACTGTTGCATGGGGTTGTTATGACACAAGCGTAGGATCTGGCACTTGGCCTTTGTTGGACCTCAGACCATTGGCCTCAGTCCGGCCAGCCAGCCTGTCCACATCCCTCTGTGGAGCCTTCCTACCCTCAAGCGGATCAAGGCTCCCACTCAGCTTGGTGTCCTCTGAAAAATTCTTGAGGGTGCGCTCCATTCCTCTGTCCAGATCATTAATAAAGGTAGGTATTAAAGACATCAGGCCCCAGTACTGAGCCCTGGGGAACACCACCTGTGAGGGACTACCATCTGGAAGTAGACACGCAAACAGGTTTGAACAGGGCAAAAAGAGATTCAGATAACATTCCAAAGCAGTGGAGAGAATGATCTTATTGTTCAAAGGTGACAGCTGAAGGAATAAAATGCCTGACCAGCAGTATACAGATGACCCCACCATACATCGCTAGAGCATGTCAGCAAGCGTGAAAACTCACCTAGTTTTTACCTTAAAGAAGTCTCACATAACTTAAGCACACGGTTTGTCTTTTTCAATAATCCCAACAATCCAGTCTGTACAGATATTTAAGGCTTTCAGACCCTGTGGCCAGAACAGCATCCATTGCTTACATTCCAAACCCACGTATTTTAAAATAATCAAACACAGGCATCAGAACAAACCTTCAATAATGCTATCCTCTCTGTCAACAGGGCTGAGAAATTTTTCTACGGTCTGACAGCTGAGTAGTTTAATACGGCTGATCTGCCCTCTCAAGGGAAAGACTCCTCCTGTGAGATCTAAAGTGTACCTCTCGTCACAGTTTTTCAAACCCTGGGGAAACAACAGAAGAGACAAAGGGTCATTTTGAGATAAAAACATACATTATAGCTAAATATGAAAGACACTCTATATCTCATATAATAAGCATATTTTACCGTGTATATTTCCCATGAGCTTATTTGTGACAATAAATAGAAACTACAAATGACATGCAAGAGAATTCAGTGTCAAACCCCAACAGCTAAGTTTGGCGGTACAGACCAGGCACGTTTTCAAACTCTAGCATTTCCCTAACATCATTCAGATCTAAATGCGTTTTGCAGACTTCCTTGCAATGTCAAGGTTTCTTTATAAACCTAAATATATATCTACAAAGAGATATCTGAAATAACGCAGCACGCATGCACACAAAGCTCTTTCCTCCGTGTCTTGGTCACAGAACTGATGAAGTCAGAGAAGTCACGCCATCGCAGCAGCTAAAGCTCTGTCGAGAGGTATGATCTAGAGGCACATCGCCAGAGTGAACGCACATCCCTCGCTGGGAACTACGAGAACTTCTTACTGATGAACAATCTTCTTTCAAACCACATAAGCTCCTGCCACCTCCTCTTCTCATCTTGTCAGAGACTGATTAATGGGTGAATTGGGTGAAATGGGTGAATGGCCCTCAGGTCCTTCACCGAGCACAGCCAACAGCAAAAGGGGAAAACAGAGAGGACATGGGATGCACGTGGCCAAGGCATTTAGGATCACAAAGCACTACAGAGTAAGCAAACTGCTTTGAGATACACTGAAACCCCGGCAGGATTGTGTTCAACCCCTGATGCCACCAGTTGCTAAGTAAGCATTAACTAAAATGAACCGTCTTTCCAAACACAGCATTGCTTCAAACTGTCTGCTGTACGGTGCAAGACTGGGCGTACTGTGGACACCAAACAAAAAAACAACAAAAATCCACCACCACCAAACAAAAGCCAACCCAGAAACGGATCACACCACGTTCTACCCAAGTTTCCTAAAACTTTCCTAAATTAGCATGAAACAACACATTCCCATATGATCTCATAACATACATCTAATTCACCTGAGAAGAGGCAAGCTTTCTCTTCATAGTTCCAGGAAATGTTTCAAATAAATATCAAGGCTGTCTAAAACCAGTAATAATTACAAAAAATTATGGTTTTCATTCCTAAAAAAAATAACAGACGTGCAGAGGAGATGAGGAAAATGAAAACCATCTCTTTGAAAAACTGATGTGAAGCATAGGCAAAGAGCCTCATTTTTTGTACAGAATGAATGATCACTACACCCAATTTTAATAAAAGATGTTGTCCTGAACGAGACATCCACCACTCCAAAAGACAGTTTCATCAGGTAAAGTACTAAAACTCCAGAAACCTGTCAGAGACTAATTTTAAGAGCTAGAAATTTAGACTTTCGTTCATATATGAAGAGCCAGTCCTCCACAAAGAGGGCGCAGAGGGAAAGGGCAAAATAATACCAAAACAATTCCTGCCTAAGACAACTTCTGAAGCAAAGCAGTCTATTTGAAACTTCCCACACTGGGGCAAGCAAATACCACTTAAGGAACTCCATTGTATGGAAGTGATGAAGGAGGGACTTTATCGACCAGTAAAACAGGAAGAGAGTTTTCAAATGAGATGCACTGGTCACACTCCGATATGGAAGTAGACGCTTTTCTGCCAGTGAGGATGGAAAGAAACTTGTCTCAGACAGCCGTGTAGGCAGACAGTCATGTGGTACCGACCAAGCTGTGATTCCAAGGAAGTGTTCTGGGACTAAAAGTGCCCATGGTAGAGTACAGATCCTGGCCTAATGCACCTTTTGGGGTTTGTCCTGTTGAGAATATGCAAGACAAAGGATCAAAATAGGAGGAAAGGCTTGCTCTGAATTAAGATTACTTTCCCCTCAAAAAGGTTTTGGAAGACTTCCGAGCATACTACTGAATAGAATTCTACATTACACAGATGCGCCCTATATCTGTTACATACCAGAGATATAATGATACCTCACCTGCATTTTAAACGCACCACCTTTGGAGCCAGCTTGTACATTTCTGTATTCTCTTCTGAACGAGTCATCCCACTGTTTACTGTATTTACATATTTTGCTGGCTCTGAGAGTGGATTCAATAGGTAACCCAGCCCAAGAGAAGAACAAGTTATCTTTACAGCTACAAGGTT
The DNA here is from genome assembly GCF_965231255.1 of Vanellus vanellus. Lineage (NCBI taxonomy): Eukaryota > Metazoa > Chordata > Aves > Charadriiformes > Charadriidae > Vanellus > Vanellus vanellus. Next base: position 1,320,510 of record NW_028127064.1, read on the forward strand.
TCAGGATCATCAACACGTAAGAGACGCTGTAGGTACATTTCATGTGAAGTACAGCTGACAGAGCTCAAAAGGAAACCAAGAAACTAAACCCAAAGATCAGCAAAGAAGAAACAGGTATAGATGACCGTCTTTGGAGAAAGGGAGACAGAGGGAAGCTTATTCAAGTCTGCAGGTTGGTTAAACAAAGCTATTCGAGGCCCTGTCTTTTCTTCCTACATGCCCTCAATTTGCTGTTTAAGAATAATTTTATTTGTAAAAGCTGCTTCCTCTTCAGGAATTGAATTGATAGGGGCTCTTTGCAGACGAATCTAGTTGCAACACACGACACTGCAGCACAAAATTGTACGCCTTGTTTTCAAAAAGCATGCACAAAGGCCAGGCCCAAGAAGACTCAGCAAAAGACTACTTTTTTTCCAGTCAGCTCTGAATTTTGATGGTCAATATTAGCCCTGCGAACTCAGCTGATGCTCACCCACAGAAAATAACTCTTCTTTTCACACGCGTGCACATCTTACCTCATACATGACTTGTCCTGATGCCAAGCACTTTCTGTCACCAAATGTTAACTGCAACAGATGTAAACTCAGCGCATCACCTTCGCTGAAAAGGGTATCAATGAGGAAATTAGATTACAAAGATGCTTTATAATCCTCATAATCATTTCATTAGTTCTAGACCGACGTTTTCTTAATAGCACGCTCTTGCTGACAAGAAAAACAACGCTTCCCAAAACACGGTAACTGGCCACATTTAGCCACTAAAATACATAAGAGGACATTTTGGCACTAAAAGCTCCAAGGGCAAATGCTAACCATACATTTTGAAAGCTTTAATACGTTGCATGGACTAAAACTTGTTGCATAGACTTCTTCACAGCCAAGAGGTCTCGATCACAACTGCTTTAAAGTCAAACTTAAAAAGACTGTCGCTCTCGGAATGGCTGAGATGATGCTGAAAGAGAGAGAGATCTTTCTCCCCTTCCCTTACCACCAAAGTTCCGGTCCCTCTCCTGCACCCACTGCACCCTCCCGCATTCGGATGTGATGCAGTCATCCAGCAGGAAACCGTTGACTTCTCTGCTGAATCCTTCCCTCCAGGTGAGCTGAACTGGCTCACGAAGGCTCACTGGCTCACGACTGCCGAAGCTGGCACAAGGCAATCGCCAATACTGTCACCGCCCTCCTTTAGGGGCAGCGGGCTGTTGTATCGGCACCTTTAGTCTTCTAGATCTGCAGCCTCAACTGCTTTTAATGGTATTTTAATACCATGCTGGGAGCATCAAACAAACCGTGAAGCAGTCAGCAAGAAACAAAAGGAAATCATTTAAGAATGCAAGCGCAAAAATGCAGCCACGGTTGCTTTGCCTTCTTTCCGAAGGCGGGAACTACCGGGTCCCTCTTCACATCTCTTAAAGCCTGTAAAAATGGCATTGTCAGCTTAAAACCTTCCCTACCTGACAGAATCTCCTGCATAGCTCAAGAAACAAAACAAATATACCTGTATCGACTGTATGCCGACAAACATATTAAAAAAAAATAAAATTCAGTGGCTCACTGAAGTGACACTGAAGTGTTTATTCACCTTTCCTGTGTAGACTGAACAGCCCACAAGTAGCAACAATTGAGAGGATCATTCTCAGGCTCTTGAAAAGTGACAGCATAGACAGGAATCCTTCCTCCTTCAAGCTGAGAGTGGTGCCTACAACGTTAAAAAAAAAAAAAAAAAGAAAAAGAAAAAGAAAAAAGAAAAGGTGAGCCTACCGGCCCTAACTGTTTGTAGAAGGGTAGCAGCTTCTTCCATGAAAAGAAGACCTTACGAGCTTATCCTCAAAGTACAGAAGGTCATACTTCCATCTCAAACAAGTGAGTCAAGGAAGAGACAACTGTATATGCAACAGTCAAGAGGTGAGGAAACTCCTGTCCAGCAAACGCAATAACCTGGGCTTATGTCCTCCTCTGCCTCAGGAGGAGGAACATCATAAAGGATTACTTCAGCAGCCAGGCAAAAGATTGCTCCTACTGTTGTAGCCTACTTCAGTATTGAACTTCAGATGCAGCATATCTTCTGAACAAATTTAAAACAGTGCCAAACACAAGTAGCTTCTCATTTCTTGGACTACACAAAGCATTTTTCTTCCAGACTTGTGAATCTTATTGGTACCTTCACAGTCCATTCTTGCCACCTAATTATTCCTCCACTGGCTATGCATCCAACAGCTTCTGGTGAGTCGCTGCAGACGTGCTGAAGTGAATCCCTGTCTGAAGCTGGCCAAATATTTCAAGTGAGATTGCTCTTTGGCAGATCTTAAATCACCTCTTAATTTTTCTTACTTATAAATTTACACCTCCCTTATTCTCACCGCCAAGTGTTGCAAGCAAACTTTCATTCACATGCATCGTTGCCTCGGAATGGGTCAATCTCTGATTTCAGCCAAAGCTGACGTGGAGGAAAGAATATATTTTCAGACACAGATCAGCTACTGATTTTTCGTCTCTCACTTGTTTCCTCCTGCACATTTTAACGACTAGCATCACCAAAATCACACCACTAACATACTTCAGCCTTTCAAAGTATGCCCTAGGTGCAGTTACTGGATCTGAAAAAGAGTTCCTCAAATCAGTTTCATCAAAATACGCACACAGGGAAACAACGGTTTCACTGAATACTACTGGTAGAACAGACTGTCTGATAAAAATCGGCTCTATCGCATCCCAACTGCTTGACGTGGAAAGCATGCTTCTTTGGGTTACAATTCCTCAATCCACAGGCACAATAAGGAAAACAATCCCAGTGCACGCAGGAGAAGGCCATCCACTTAATGCAGGTGTGACTTAAAAGGTATTGCAGAAGAGGATTTCTACACATTCCAAGATTGTACTCATACTGGGTTCAGTCCCTGAAAAAGTCCTCTTTAAATTCACATACTTCCTTAGGCAAAAAATGGAGACCGCTGCCCCTCCAGGCGTGGCCAAGGGTAAAGGCCTACTTACTCCCTCTTCAAAGTCTTCATGTTCCACAGTGACAGGTAGCCGTCTGAAAAACCCACAGCGAGCTGATTGCTTCTGCTTATGTAGCACAGCGTTGACACTGCTGTTCCGGAAGGATTTTCTAAATAAAAACAGAGACGTCTCCCTTCTCTGGTCACAGCTTCTCTCCTCTGTGGGACTTGAGCAGGACTTCTAGTGACAACTTCCAGATCTACACACACAAAACAAGGAATACGTGATGCCATTTAGCGTGCATTTTATACGCTGACGTCACAAAACCCATAATCTAAGTCGACCGTCCCAGGCAAAATACCAGTTTATGCAGCACTTTTTTTGCCATTTCCATTTTGTACGTCTTCAAAGAACATAAGAACTCTCTGATCAGACACGTATTCTCACTCGTAGGCAAAAATCAAGTAGAAGCGTAACCTTCATAGACAAATTCCTCTTGGACTCCATACATCAGGAGTTTGGGCCTCACAGTGAAGCTATTTGAAGTGACACCAACTCCTGAAGCCACTGTTGTAATAGTTAAAACAGTGGATGCAATCTGAATACACCAATCAGAGATTTCATTCATCCAAATGCAGGGGTTTTGACAAGTTGGATTTTTTTTAGAAAACAAGCCTAGAATTTGCCCCAAGTCACTTAAGACGAGCCAAAGAACGTTCCCAAGAAATAGGGCACCTCCGACACAACTTCCTACCAGGCAGCTGCACCGACTCAGATGGTAAAACTCCCACACCTCACTGGCAAGAACCATAGTGACACAGCGATCTCGGTGGGAGGGGGCATTTATAACACTAGAAGGAGTAATCAGCCACTCCTAGCTTTAATCAGTTCAGGACTATACAATGTCAGACCGCCACCTGCAGTCAGTACTCACAAATGTCTGCACACTAGTATCTTCAAAGCGGGATGCATACTGCTTCTTTAAAAGACACACATTTTCTTACACCTCAATTCATGTTTAAAAACTGAAGCTTACCCAATGCTTCGATATCGTTCTCACTGCAAGACAAATCATCCAAACAAAGGTCAACCAGAAGTAGATGACCAACATCTGTAGCCACTGCTGCCACTCCAAAGAGCCATTGCAGGCTCTGATGAAGGTGCTGAGTGCTCACACTGGCTCCTCCGTGACTCGTTATGGGCTCTATAGCAGTTACCTGCAGGAAAACTACAAGTTAATATTTCAGCTGTTTGACAACCCAAGTCGAAATCATTCAAAAGGGAAGCCAGAACTGGCACATCACAAACAAGAAAGTAAATACAGGAGCATAAGACTTAAAAACAAAGCATGGTTTCCGATTCTATCAAGGAAAAAGAAAAAGAAAACAGCCCTGTACAAAAATCTCTTATTGCCTTCCCTTTACTGTATTTCCTACAGCTATTTCACGGAATTAACTTCAACTGAAAAGGTGCAGTCTATTATTACAGCTTACCAACTTCCATTTCCTACTTAGAAATAATGAACTATGGAAGGAAGAAGCGCGCGCTGCTCTCTAACATGCCAAGCAGTCGGCATGCACCTCTATTACAAGGTGAGGACAGATTTTTCAGCACGTGTTGCAACACGTCCCAGGACAATACCCACTGCCAGAGCAGAGCACAAGCACAGGAAGACTCCTGCACTGAAGCTATACAACAGAAGGACACAGGCTATCGTTTAGCCCTCTCACAAAATGCAACCCAATGCAAACAGGAAGCTTTACATCAACAACAAACTGTTACAGGAAAATAAAGCAAGGGAGTGAACTTCACAAGGTAGTCCATTTTTTATCTTCTATTTTTACCCCCAGAGGTGGGGAAAAATAACCAAACCCCAAAGCCCCAAAGGTTTCTCCTCTCCCCTATCAAGCACTTGTTGCCACTACTCTGCCTGGCGACCTGCTCCACAATTTACCTTTCATCTTGCTCACAAGAATTCTAATCTTAGAAGCACCCGGAGCAATTTAGACCACTCTCATTTCCTGTTTCAGATTCCCTCTAAATCAAATCAAATTTCCAGTCTTCTCTCCTACTCGAAGGACTATCGCAAGCGCTTTGATTGTTCCAATTCTTGCTGCTCCAAGTCTTGAGGACTGTTATGAGGGAAGCAGAAATACGCTACACAGCTTGCTGCACAATTAGCCAAAGTTCAAGTGTCGCTTCCAACTTCTTTCTCTTCTAAGATTGTTTCCGTTGTTCAACTGGCTCCAAATGAATCTTCTCCATTTGTACATACGGTCTTCCAACAACGTTTCCCGATTTTAACACTGCCATTTACCACCTAGAAGCTCCTGAAACGGCCTAGTTTTCCACTGCGCTCTGCACAGGCTTTTCATATGCTCCTAGACTAATGCCGACTCATTCTGGGAATGAACTCAGAAAACTTTTCTCAGCTCACAGGATCCAAATGCTACCCCTCTGCCTCATACAAACCAGGAAAACTTGGGAAATTACCATTCCATACTTCTGAAACATACAGCCATTATAAACCCATTTAACAGAACTAATGTTTTTAATTCAGAGTTGCTTTTACTAGAAACCAATTCCAATAAGACTCCTTTAACATTTTCAGTTTTCTGCTGCATTTCACATGTATATCATCCAGAGGGTAAAAAGAGCTGTTGCCATGACCAAAAAAAAAAAAGCCAAAATTCTTTCTAAGCGTATAAGTTCCGTTTTCTAAGTCATTCCTTTTCTCTCTGAGCAACTACACACCTACTCTTCCACTAAAAGACAGTCATACAGTCACTACACATACCCTGTATTAATACACTCATGGCTTGACACCTCGGTCCGGAATTACTTGAAGTTGCTGTTAACCTGGATAACTTTGTTGTCCACAGAAGTCAACAGTCCAACCAGCAACACCTGTGTCCTGCCTATGCTCACCTAACCTCAGAGCAAAAAGATAGGAAGCGAAATGAAAGCAACAGACCAGACAGGTTTGTAATCAAGAGCATTCAGGCCATAAGAGCAGAAACTCAGATAAGCTTTGGCTTTATTCCCAAATTCACAACCTTCATCACACAACAGCCAACTTGTCCCCCCAAGGCTTCGTCATATTTTCTCCTCAACCACTCTTTTTGTGGTATGGAAAGACTCCCTGATACAACTGAGACTTATAACTCTATTTGGTTTCAAAACACTTCTGTAGACACAGACTCAATACATGACATGTTCCTTCTTCCCCTTTCCTGTTCTTCTTCCCAGCTTGCTTAGATTTCAGAAATAAAACTTAATAAAGCTACGTCCTTTTTCACACACATAATTTACTTATTGATTATACGCCTATGCCAGCACACAACTTGTCTTTCCAGCTACAACTCTCAGATTTACCCAGACGGTAGGCAAACGCACCCAGTGGAGCACCAACCCAACTCCTCGCTTTAGAAAGTACCGCAATACAAGTGCTTGAGACGAGTAAGCACACTGTAGCATTACAAACAAGCAAAACAGAAACTGTGGTCTGCTCTAAAGTCACCTGCTTGCTAGGCTGAGATTCATGGGAAAGGGTCCAAGTCATTTACAGCACAACTATGGAAGACCGAGATCTTTGAAAGACGGAATTCCTGACAGAAATTTCATTCTGACAGAAAAAAGCATTTCAGAAATTTCTGTTACAGACCTGTTAAGGGGTAGTGATTTATTTTTTCACTCGTGCCAAAAAAAAGGTATTTTTCAATGCCCTTTTGTGGAAGTGGAGAATCAGGTAACTTTGTGCTCTATGATGAAACTAGAAAACTTGGTTTACTATCCCTAAACTCAAAAGATAACAGTACCATTGTGCCCAAGATTTTACCTCAAGGCTCTCTCAGCTGGATACTCTCAAGTGACAGTACGTTAATGCACTAGACAAGAAATACCCCCTACAAAGAGGCGCTCCAAAGCTTGTCCTGAGACAGGGTCATGCAGCACCTAATAACATAAAAGCTTCGCTTCTCCAATTAAAAAGTACGTACCATTCCAGGAAGAACAACCGATTTCACCACTCGTGATGTTCCAAGGTCATACAGACAGAGAACACTTCCCTCTGCTTCTTCCAACCCAACCAGTAGTCCAGTTCTCTTCTGCCAGGAAAACTCCTTCACCACACGAACAGTGGGAGGCTGTTTCTTTACTCCACTGAAATGGTGCGCAGAGAGCCGCTCTGCTGTCACAGAGTTCACTACCTCAAGCTGAGGACCACGCGCCAACCACGCTAGGCCATTCCTCCCTGGAAGAGAAAAGAAAGCTGGCTAAAGCAAATGTCCAAGAGAAGGCTGAAAACAACTGAAAAATCACAGTCGCTGCCCCTTTCCTTCCCTAAAAGAACCTAACAGAGGAAGACCGACTTACCTCGTTCTGGTCACTTCCTTAAATCACCCACTGAAATCCTCAAGCCATACCTCTTAAAATTAACAGCCTTATTTATTCTTTTGCATTTCTACCTGTCATTCCTGCACTGAAGAATCTGGATTGTTTGGGATAAAGATTACAATATCTTGACCTAGAGTCTTTAGACCACATTCGGCTTGGTTTGGCTAGAAATCATCGAAATGCATATGGGAATGCAAATCTTCAGGCGGGCTTCCCACATAACAAATCTAAGCCAATTCATTCCTTGTTGATTAATTGTCCTTGACACAGGCCTACTTTGGGCAGGGATTTGGACCTCAACAAGACATTCTCTTAAAACGGGCACCGCATGAGTAAATGTAAACTTTTACACGTGCTGGTCACACGAAGAATTCAACGTGTTTTGTTTCACTGAACTACTTCAAGCTCCAAGGAAGTGTTGCCTCAATTACAGCCTTTACAGTCAGGTACATAGATTCTACCTGCTCTTAACAGAATCCTAGACATCCAGACAGGCACCCAGCTCTGCTTTCAGATCACCTGCAAAGTCCACTACCTAATCTGCTTAGCCGCTTTCAGCGGCTCTCCCGGGGTACTCATCTCCATCCTAGTAGATACTTTGGAAATATGGCTGCAGCGCTTAACAGCGTTATCCTCTTCCTTCTGTTTTTATTCAGACTAGAAAAGAAAAAGCAGGGGGGGTGCCTCTGTAACAGCCTAGAAGAACTATTTCTGCACGCGATGTTACGATGGTCATAGAGCTTGAGCCACTGAAAAGAAATACCGCCCAAAACACCACTATTCCCTTTTTGAAAATGCTTTCTTATGGAATTAAAAATTGAGGAGGGCTCACTGACTCAGCATGTTTAAGTAAACTATTTGAATTGCACAAGATCGGTGCAGGTTGTTATAACTTCAAAGTTTAACTATACCAATGTTCTAATATTAGCATACGTTGAAGCATCCTTTTTGGTCTCGCTAAGCCTGATGCACCTTAACAGCACCGACCTGGCACAGTTGATACTATGACCCGATGCTTCCGGTAACCTCCAGGCAATAACAACTTTATACCAAGTCCAAATTTAAAGGAAAATGCTCACCTCTAGAAAACTTCCCGCACAGCACAGAATTGCGGCTCCTCTCCTCTTCCCCAATTGCCTCAAGAGTCACCTCTGGAAACTGCAGCAGACTGCTCGTTACGTGAGCCCTCAGGTCTGGCATTCTTCACTGTAAATAAAAAAAAACATTGACCAAACAGACTCATGTCAGCCATAAATATTCTTGAGATTGACACTAGTTTCATCAGACGCAGGGAAAAATCTCCTAGGCATCACCTGTATCTCTTTTCCTTAAAAAAGGGGCACTCAGGACAGTTTTTCCTCCCACAGCAGAGCCAAAGGAGAATCCTTTGCTTTTCTGATGCCCGTGAAATCCCCAACAAAAAGTGACAGAGAGGTATGGATGAGATAAATAACAGGAAAAAACCCAGTACACTGAGTTCAAGGCTGCTCACACAGGTGAGTAAGAGGAGGTCTGAGAAAAATCCTATTGGGAAAAGCTTCTCAGTAACAGGCACAAGTTTCCAAGCTGAAGAGAGGATTTCACAAACCATGTTGACTGCGCTGCCACCAAAAGAGAGGCCTTGCTGCCGCCTCCCATCTCTCCATCTGCCCCTTTCTTCTACGACTGTACTCCTGTGGGCTTACCTTGCGCTGCCTTGAACACTTCTTAGAGCACTTTGGGAGCCAACTTACCTCCCTAAGCAGACAGGCAAATAAGCCAGAAAAGGAGACAGTGTTCCACCAGGTTAGAGAGTCCAACTGGCTTGCAGAGAGAACTCGCAAGTGTAAAAGGCGGCACAAGGAAGGGGGCAGGACAACGCGTTGGGAAGAAGGAGAGGGAATTCGTCCGTGTGCGCTTTGTGGCAGTAAGCCGGTATGCTAGCTCAGGCATGGGTGAACACCACACTCCGTTTGCAGGGAGAGCTAAAAACCCCTTTGCTTTTAGAAAGGACACCACCCAGGACACAGTCGGTCCACTTAGAACTCCCTCTTGCACGGAGAGGCCCCCCGTCTCACTGAGAAAGGCTGCAGCTGACAGGCGTCGCTCCTTCCTTCAGCCAGAGGTGGAAGCCAAAGTCATTTCAGGGAAGTGGTACTTGGTGATCAGAGAAGGGACGACATTGTGTGCCTCTACTCAGATCACATTTTCTAAGGAAACAGGACAAAGAGTGGGAAGAAGCCAAAGAAGAAGAAATGGAAAGAAAACTAAGTTCTTTTGGGAAAAACAGCATCCACTTTGTTGAACAACAGGTCAAGATCACAGAATCGCAGAATGGTCAGGGTTGGAAGGGACCTCTGGAGATCATCTAGTCCAATGCCCCCCTGCCCGAGCAGGATCACCTACAGCAGGTTGCACAGGACGGCGTCCAGCGGGTTTTGAATGTCTGGAATAAGAAGGAATAAGTCGTGCTGGAGTCCCAGCAAAAGCCTGACTGAAAGGACCACAAAGAGAGCGGCGTTCAGTCCTGAGCCCCAGAAAGGGCAGGAGGAGAGCAAAGGGGAGGAGAGGGGGGAACCTTCTCCTCCAGAAGGACCCAACAGACTGGGAAGCGAGCTGCTCCTGGGCAGGCAGGAATAGCTCTGTGTGGCACTGTCGCTGGGATCTGGCGCTGGGAAGCAGAGGTGACAAACACCTGGCAGCAGGGATCATCTGTAGGTTCTACGTTTCAACTCCATGCTGCATCACTGGGAGGGAAAAGGAAGGAAAGAAGCGGAATTAAGTCACACGTAGGAGAGAGACCCAGAATTCTCAGGAAAAACAGTCACCTCTGTCCCACAACTCAGTTGTGAAAATATATGCCCTCCGCTAATACGAACACAGAATAAGCTCTTAATCTGCTGCCTTTGCTTATTGACAGATTCGCTCTTTCTTCATCCAGAGCTGTCAATCACTTTGAAGGGGTATCTGTTGTCCTTTTGCCCAGCACCTGACTGCAATTTGCAGCAGGAACAGAACAGGAAAAATTATGAAAGCGTACCTTTCAGCATAGCGTAAGGCTGACAACGTTCCTTTGTAAGAGGTCTGCCGGACTCACGGCCGCAATCTGGAAGCGTATGAAAAGTATCAACTGACATTAGACTTTGAAGGAGATTTTTTTAAAGCACTGTTAAACACTACCAAAAATCAGATAGGGATTAAGTCCGTAAACATAAAAGGAGAATCCTAGTGTCTTAGCAACCTGGCTATAAATTAACTCCTTTAGCATGTGAAGAAACTCAGGTAAGCTGTTTCAAGGCTGTCAGCATTTAGTCAATGTTTTCACAGATGCACATTTTCTATTTGTATTCCTCCATCTCTCTATTGATAGTCCTTTCTTTAAGAAAAAATACCTCTCCAGAGATGCTGGAGTACACAGTTAGTTCCCTGAGACAAAGGCGATCCTTTGGCAGTTTCATCTTATTTAGGAATGAAACATCTTGTGCACAGCCCAAACGATAATCTCAGATTTCAGGAAAAAAATATAGTTGCTTCATAATACTGCTTCATTTTATGGAAAGAGCATGGCTTTTCTAAATAAAGGGGGGCTGCTTATGAGTGTTATACCTACATTTCTCTCTATTTAGATAAGTTTTTACAAATATGCAGAAAACACTTGCAGAAGAAATGGGGTTTGAATGGCTAATGTAGAAAGAGAGAGAGAGAGATTTTTGTTCTGAAAACAGAAGTGCTCTCCATTTGAGTAATGCGTTTCCTAGTGGCAAGAAACTTGTGACCAGCAGAAGGGTTCTCACCTTTATGTTGCATAGAAAGCAATCTTTTATCTTTTTATCTACACGCACTTTCACCACTGTTAGAGCCATGTGATCAGAATTAGAATCAGTTTACCATGATGGTCCGGCTGTTTCCCCCCAGAGCGGACTGCAGGAGTTTCGTCAGGACCGAGTCCTTGTATGGGATATGCAGCACTTCTTTCCTGGAGCAACCTCAGCCAGAGCACTAAGGGAAAGAAAGTCAAAATATGGGAGCAGTAAAGCATAACCATCAAAAGCAAATTAACGGGGGAGAAACTACCAGATTCTAAACTTCAGTACATTCCTGCTTATTTCATGCTTATGTTCATTCTTCAGTATATGAGTGCTTATGTACATCTCAGGCTTTATTCACTTAACTAACTTTATTAGCCACGCAGCAAGTTGGTCTCTGTCGCAATCCCCAGCACTTCCCGCTGGATTAGGCTTTGGGAAACAATTCCAGGGTCCCCAGCCACGAGTAAGGAACGAGCCGTTACTAACTGGCAAATCAGTAGAAACACCAGCCCCAGTCATGAGGAGAAAGTCTCATTTTTCAGTCATGGATTTTCACGGGTTTTGTTTTCAGGCCACCCAAACAGGGCGCGCTTTTATAGCCATCAGCAATTAAGTTCTCCGTCCCCTCCAGAAAAGCCTTTTCCTAAAGGCGCTCTCCTTCCAAGGGCAGACCCACAAAAAGAAGCCCTCTCTGCTTAATCCATTTCACAAAGAATTTCAAATTCAAAATAGAACTAAACAGGACGTCTTTTCCCCGCTTCAGGGAAAGCCAGTAATAGAGACCTTGGCAACATATTTAGCAAATCTATCATTGTAATGCCTTTGCATTTCCCATTTCCACCTGGAGAGCAGGCTGAAAGGACTCATAAAAAAACCCAAACCAACCACAAAACATATTCCTGTCTAGGGGGTAATTTTATGAAAATAGGACAGAAGTGAAATTCCTGCGAAACAGAGGGGTTATGATTGTTACCATCTTCTTCAGCCTTAACGATCTGAACCTCTTTTTACAGGTACACGGCATCAAGAAACATTTTCGAGGTGCAAAGAAAACCCCACTTATTCACCTCTTTACCCCAAAGATCTTTTCACCACATGGATTCCACCACCAATACACAGCTGCTAAATATCCCCAGCTGCTGCCGATCCGTAAGAAATCCTTCAAAATACAAGAGAACGCCGAGCCCGGCGCGCTGACGGTGCTGCCAGGGCTGTGAGTTGGAGCTGGACGGAGTCACAGCCCCTGAGGTTGAAATCAGACCCACGTTTAGGCACAACCCGGGGTTTTAAGCCTCGCTACAAACCAGCCCACTGCTTTTGAAAAAAAAAACACAAACAGGGAGATTCACCTCGAAAGAAACCACGTTCTCGACGCCAAAGGGGCGCTGGTCCATGGCCGCCGTCGCCCTTAGGGCCAGTTCCATGGGGCTTCGCTTGACCTGGAGCAGAAGTCGCGGGCGTGAGGACAACGAGACCCCTAAACAAAACCTAAAAAAAGGAAAAGTTCAATAAGATTTGCTGTTACTCACCCACCAAAGCCTACCCACTACAACTGGCCCTTTCACAACCAGGCCTGATCGCAGAAGAAAACTGAAATATCCCAATTCCCGGTTCAAACACAAGGCGTGGAGCTGCCCAGACCCCACGTGTGGGCTGGGCAGACGGGGGGGCTCTTCTTCTCAAATCCCGCAGGAAGAGAAAGGGCAGGAGTGTTCTCCCAGCCCTGGAAGAGGCTGTGGGGCTGCCCCAGATTTGGCGGAGTTTGGTAGCTCTTCCTGAGGGAAAACGCTGCTCTCGGCATGGACCTGGGGGCTCTCCCTGAGGGAATTGCTGCTCCCAGCCTTGCAGGAGTCTGTGGGGCAACTGCAGGAATGGATTTAGGGCTCTCCCTTGTTGTAAAATCACCAGATTGTGGTTATAGTAGAAGTAGAATGTGAGAGCACTGGGTGTTCTGAAACTCGTAACCATAGAGCCCTCACTAGGTAATCGTTGTTTTGTATCAAGGAACAAGTAGAACCCAGATGAAACAATGAAGAACAGAAAAGAGAAATTTTGTTTCAGGCTAGTAATTATAGAGACATGTTATGCACCAGTGACGCTGCTTAGAAACCCCCTTACCCTTCCCATCTTGATTTAAATATCTAGACCCAAAATAATAGATATTAATAGAAATAACCATTGATTATTTGGATATGGGTATTGAGAGTAATGTACAATCAAGGGACCGATCAATGAAAATCAAACCTGTAATAGGCATTTGGGAACTAGGTATGACCTAAACTAACTGTCGAACAATGTAGCTTTGAAGTACCTGTCAAGAAAGCGATGAGTTGTAGGCCTGGTTAGTAAACCGAGAAAATCTTCTGGAGGTTCCAAGATTAAAGGGGAGGTGGAACTCTGTGACCAAGCTGAGCACGCGCAAGGATCGGGTTCAACCAGCGGACACAGTGAGGAAGACCCTGGACGACCACCAGTGTACCTGAAGGCGCATGCATCATGGATATATTAATGAGTTCCCGGAAATTGTATAAATATGTTAATTGTTTCTCGGAAATGTGATGAATATGTCTATTTGGACTGTATATAATTTTTGTAGTGGAGCAAGTCGGTACGCACACTGGGTGGAGTGAACCCGTGCGTCGGGTGCCGTAATAAAGAAGTGCCTGCTTTGTAACTTAAATTAAGGCTTAGAAAGTTTGGTTCTGCTGATTTACGGTAACGGGGGGGGGGGGGGGGGGGGGGCTTCGTGTGGGGAGGTTATGGGGGGGGGGCGATAGGCGACGCCTCCTTTTGGGGAGGTACATTGTACTCGGAGACGTGGCGCGCAGCCGCCGCACCGGGAGGGCTGTCCGAGGGCGGCGGGGCCGGGCCTCGGGGAATGGGGGCAGAAGAGACGGCCGGGCCGGTGCCCGGGGAGGGGGCAGCCCCCCCGGCCCGCCGCCGCCGGTAGCGGAGTTAAGCGATTTCAAGCGGAATTGCGGCATTGGCAGAAACCCCCCGTGACGTCTGAGCAGCGGGGGGCTCCCACACCCCCCGCACGGGGGCTTCGGCGCGGGGGCTCCCACACCCCCCGCACGGGCTCCGGAGGCAGGGCCCCGCCCGGCACTGACGCACAGGGGCTCAGCGCGCTGCCTGACCGCCACCCGCACCCCCGCACCGACCCGCCCGCGGCTACCGGGGGGTGGACGGCGGCGGCGGGGACACCCCGGCTCGGTACGGGCGAAAAATAACGCACCCTCCCCCGCGCCTCTTGTCCTTTTGTGGGCTGGTTTTGTCTAAGTTATTCATGCGAGTGGACTTTTGCCACACGGGATGGGAACTTTCGCTTCCCGGGATAGCTGATGCCCCTGGATAAGCACTGCCCGCGAAGCACTGCGAAACCCCGTGTTCAAAAATGAGAACAAAGGCCGGGTTTTGCCTCTCGGAAGGATCTCTAAGCACCGCCTCCACGTTATTTCCAGTACCTTTCTGGTTGTTTTCTTCCCCCCCATCCCCGTGATGTCCGTCGGGGGGGCTGGCGGAGCTCCGCAAGCGGATGTCCGGCTCATTTTGGGGAGGGCTGGGATGGTTTCGGGGGGTCCCGGCTCATTTTGGGGAGGGCTGGGCTGGTTTCGGCCTCGCATTGCCCGACGCGGAGAGAAGCTGTGGTGCGGGGCTCGTTCTCCTCGGCGCGGCCCCGCCCCCTCGCTCGCGTTTGCCGCGGCGACGCAGGGGGGCGTGGCCCGGGTTTTCGCCTCGGCACATGCGCGGGTGGGCGGACGTGAGGGGGGGCACTTCCGGTGTACGGCGGCGGGCGGGAGCTGCGACGGTCGGTACCGGGGGAGACGGGGGGACTGGAGCCGAGGAGGGCGGGAGCGGGCGGGGCGGGGTGGCGGCGGCGCGGAGGTGTGCAGGGCCAGTTCGGGGGGTTTGTGGGGTGGCGGGACCGGGCTGGGGGGCTCGGGGGGCGGTGTGGGCCTCTTTGGGGGGGGGCAGAGCCGAGTGGGGGGGTCCCCGGGGGAAACAGGGCCGATTCAGGCCCCCCCGTCCCCTACTGCCGCCACCTCACCCCCCGCTCGCTCCCCGCAGGTGGCGGCAGCCCCGGCCGCAGCGCAGGGTGCCCGGGGCCGGCCTGGCCGGGTGCTTGGCTCCGCTCTGGGCTCCGCTCTCAGCACCCCCCGGCAGGTCAGCCCGGCCGTGCCCCCTTCGCCCGCCTCCAGCCCACGGCCGAGTCCCCCCAGGTACCCCCGAGATGGGTCGGGGGGTGTCAGCGCTGGGCCCCCTGAAGCGGGGGTGGGTGGTGGGCACGGGCATTGCTGGGAGCCCGTGGGCAGCCCTGGGACCCCCTTAAAGCCCACGGAGACCCCCGGGGCCCCCTTGTCTCCCCCAGAGCCGACGGGGAGCCGTAGCTGTGGAGTCAGCTTAAGGAGTCTGCCCTAAGGACTGCTGCTTTTTGGAGCGTTGGGGGAGGGGGAGGGTTGTCGGTGTGGGGAGTGGAGGTGTGTGGGAGGAGTCCCGTGTCTTTGGGGAGCTTTGGGGATGTTGGGCAGATTTGGGGGAGTGGGGGAGGGGTCCCCTCACTCGGAACCCCCTGGTTCTTCTAAACTGTGGGAGGCAGCGGGCGTAGGGGGAAGGCAGTAGAGTGGGTTGCTGTGTTTCAGTCCTTGGTTGAGAGTCAGCGACTCTGCTCCCTTGCTGCTCAGCAGACTATTAGCTCCGTGGGGCTATTTTTCCAGACAGGCTACGACTACAGAAACGGCCCCACTTCCTCGGAAGAGTTGTTAGCAGTGACGTCTCCTGTGAACGTACTGCCTGACGTTGGATAGACCTGGCACCATGCAGCAGCTCAGAGCCCCACAGCGTACGCTGCCGCTCTCAGTTGGCTCCATCAAATTTTCCGACCTGAGAATACCAAAGGTACGGAGTTGAAACGGGCCCTTCCTCACCCGCTGAGTCAGATGAACCTTTTTGTGCCCAAGTTGGCTGGGGACTGCTCCTGCCTCGCCGCCTTCAGGTGGAGCATGGCTGTGAGCAGGGGAGCTCAACACACAGTGCTTGCTGATTGCACCTGCTCCCTCGGGGGAGCACCTGCAGTGGTGGGATGGGAGAAGGGAGGACAGCACGAGGGCTAGAGACAAACATTTTATTTCTTTAACGTTTCACATAGGGGGTACCCGAGAGGGGTTCCCGGCCACACACCCCACAGCCGCTCAGTATTCGGGGCACTGTTGGTCTTCTGGGCCTGGCGCTGTCACCACTTGCAGGGCTGGCAGAAGAAGACACGGCTAGTGGCATCTCCACCAGCCCTTCAGGTAGCCCCACAGCCAG
Organism: Vanellus vanellus; assembly: GCF_965231255.1. Taxonomy (NCBI): domain Eukaryota; kingdom Metazoa; phylum Chordata; class Aves; order Charadriiformes; family Charadriidae; genus Vanellus; species Vanellus vanellus. The sequence continues at coordinate 1,336,939 of NW_028127064.1, forward strand.
GCGCAGCCCTGCCATGGGCATCTTCCTGCCCTGCACAGCCCTGGGTCTGCCTGGCCACACTCCCTGCCCGTGGTCTTGCAGGACTCCTCCCTCTTTGCCTTCAAGGCCTGGAAAGCGTGGGTGATCTCCAGCACCCGCTCCACCTTGTCCATGTCCATGACTGGGGGCCTTCTGGGGGACAGTTGCTCATCCGTGGGCCTCTGTGTCCTGTCCATCCCCTGCTGGGGAACCCACTCTTTCTCGGTCCCTGCTGGCAGCTCCTGTGGAGGCTCCTGGCTGAGAACCAGCCCCGGTTTCCCCACTGCTCCAGCAGCAGCCGTGGGAGAGCGGGGTTGTCCTGAGTGTGTGAGCACCACTGGCTCTGTTGCTGCACTGGGCCAGGGCTCCAGGAAGTGGTAGAGGGAGCTCTGGGAAGAGGAGCTGCTCCTCAACAGGCTGCTGCAGTCCTCAGAGTTGGCCAGCGAGCACAGGCTGCAGGGGCTCTTGCGGTGGCCCTCGGGGGGGCCCAGGAGCCCGGGGGGTGCCTGGACCAGAAGGAGCTGTCCCCACTGATAGGACCTATAGGCGGGAGAGGAGGGCAGGGGGACCTGGGGGCTTGGGGGGGGACAGGGGGTAGAGAGAGGCATCTCTGCTCGGATGGTATATGGTTGGCAGGGAGCCCAGTGGGTCCTGTGGGGCCCGGTGCTGCCTCCTCGCTGCCTCCTCAGTTGCCCTGCAGAGGAGGAGAGAGAAGAGAGCCCGCTGCACCCCGTCTCCTCCACTGGAGCCCGCGGGCAGCACCCCCTCCTCAGCAGGTGGGCAGGGCTGCCCAGCGCAGGCAGGGCAGAGCACGGGCTGAGGGTCTGGGGCAGGATCTGGGTGTCTCCCCCACACTCCCTGCTTCTCCTGCGTCGACTTGAGCTCCTATCCTTCATCTGCTAGCCAAGAAGCTGCTGAGGGAGGGGACGGAGTGAGCGGCCGGCAGCCCCCGGCACAGCCCCGGCTCAGGGCTGCCGTGGGGTGTGGGCTGTTTGCATGGTGCTCGGTGCCAGGGCCACTCACCGCTCTGCTCCTCTGGGCGGGCTCTCGTGTCTGTCATCCCTTGCTTTGGCTTCTGCAGGACCCCGGGAGCTGGGTGAGACGGGAGCAGCTCCCAGCCCCGCGCCGCAGCCCCCCACCCCACCCCACGCTGCGGCACAGTGCGGTGCAGCAGTCGCCTACCTGGAGCCGCTTGGTCCGTAGCACAGAAGAGACCGCGCTGAGCCCCATCAAAAGCATCGCGAGCGGAGCCAGGTGAGCTGTGGGGGGGACGTTGGAGTCCCTCCTGGCACCAGCTGCGGTGCAGCCGCGCAACCCTGGGGTGCCCCCCATGGGAAATGTTAAAGAAATAAAATGTTGGTCTCTATCCCTGGTGCTGTGGTTCCTCCTCCCATCCCGCGGCTGGGGCTGTGCCCCCCTCAGTGCCCGACCCAGTGGGACAGGCTGGCACTGCTGGCACCCACCAACCTGGGGGGGTGGGGGTGTCGGGGGAGCTGGGTGGGCTGGAGAAAGGGAGGAAGCACCTCTTGAAACCAGCTTGGCCCTCCCCAGCCACAAAACCCTCCCCAGAGGCACCAGAGGGGACCCCCAGATCCTTGAAGGGCTGCCCCAGACTCCCTCTGGCCTGCAAGATTCCCCCCCAGGACCACATAAGGGCAGCCCAGGACCCCTAACGGACACCCCAGTGGTGTCCCAAATCTGGGTTCTTTACCTGCTGGGCAAGCCAGTAACACACTGTGTGGGAGCAGCCAGCCAAGCCGGTTTCAGAGCACAAGAGGTGAGAGGCAGGGAGCTGCCGTCCCACTCGGCTCCATCCCCGCCGTGCCTTGGCTGTGCAGAGAGAACTTGGGGGGAGCTGCAAAACAGCTCAGCCCGGGCTTATCTCAAGATGGCACAGAACAACCAAAACCAAATGGCCCTTAACAAACAAAATGCCCCGAGTCCCATCCCACCACTCTTCCCGTGACGTTGAGCGCCGGACATCACAAATTGGCAACAGAGACTTCGCTATGGCACCACCAGAGGGAAATATCCCAGACAGTGTAATCCACTCGGGCATAATCCTGCACCCTCACCGAGTCAGGAAATATAAATCGCAGGGTCTGGGGAGACAAATGGGGAATCCTCCAAGGATACAGCTGGCCCCTCGGAGATCCGCCCCCCCCATCCAGGACGCTGTACAGGGTAACTTCCCCGGGATGGAGCGACCTCACCTGAGAGAGAGAGGGTAAGTGACTAAGAAACATCCGTACGGTATATGCCATGCGATTGAGTTTGTGACTGGTGCACTCTTCTAAGGCATTAATATCTAGCGCCCTTGTGGTTTGTGTTGCTACTTGTCGGGGGCATTTGTAGCTCGCAATAGTGGATCCCACTAATTTCTTTTAAATTGCAATAGTGTAATCGCCATCGCACACACAGAACTTGCAATAGTGACGTATTGGACCCGTGAGCGAAGTCCAAAGAAATTGTTAATTTGAACCTCTCAGTGAAGCCCTTTTTCCCGTTTCGTCACACTCCCCGAGCCACTGGGTAAAGCGACACCTGGCAAAAAAAAACACCACCACCACCCCAAAAAAAACCCCACACCACATCCCCCACTCCTCACCCACCCCTTCTCCCCCCATCACAGCCATGGGGCAAACTCCCACCCCCACCCCCCCAATCTCAGCTCGGCCATGACTCCCCCCGAGACACTGGAATGAAAGCAGCGGAGAGCAGCTCAGGCTCGTGTGAGCTGGAGAGATTTCTCTGTTTTTTGATGTTGTTGTCATTGGGTGGGTTTTGGTTGGTTTTTTTCACAGAACACTTTGCAGTGTGGTGTCGCAGCCCCCAGGGCCGGCGCTGGCACCGCCACCTCACCCCCGGCTCTCGTCCCTCCTCCTGCCCGGTGGCTTTCACCACTTTCCTTGCTTGGTTTGGATGTTTTTTTTTTTTCCTTTTTACCTTTCTTTTTTTATATTTGGGGTTTTTGTTTCCTTTTCCTTTTTTTTTTCTCTTCCCTCCCCTTTTTTCATTTTCCCTTTTTTTCTTTTTCCCCTTTTTTTCTTCCCCCCCTTTTATCTCTTTTTCTGTTTGTTCTTCTTTCCCCTCTTTTTTTTTCTTCCCCCATTGTTTTCTTTTGTTTTTTTTTTTTTTTTTCTTTTTCTCTTTTCAAACATCTCCAAGCTTTCTCCGAAGGAACAGCCCCCGGCTCTCAGCCAGCAGAAGGAGACTATGGAAGAGCTCTGGCACCCGTGGGATTGCCTTCCTTCTCCCGACTCGCACTCAGTAGAGAGTTTGTTATCCAACTCATTTTTTTTTTATTAAGAAAATAAACAAAAATAATGCTCCAGCTATCAGTTTTACAAGGCATAGAAAATCTCTAAAAGGGAAACAGAAGCGCAATGTGCTGAGGTATGAAAACCTGAGGTAGTTTTTGTGTGTGGATGTGTGTGTGTCATTTGGGGTTGGGGGTTGTGTGTGTTTTACTTTTGAAATTAAAAAAAAAATAATAATTTTGCTAGTGTTTTGGTTTTTTTTTCCCCCAGCCCTGGGCTGACAACCTCTTGGAAATCTGTTTCCCCCCCCTGCCCCTCTTTTCCCACCTTCTCTCCTTGCAACCGGGATCTTTCCCCAAAGCGTTTACGGCCGAGCACGGCCTTTCTTTAACCTCTAGAAAAGCCGGCTTGTGCTAAAAAACAAACATCCCCCTCCCGCCCCCACCCCCTCTGAAATGAAATAAATAAATAAATAAATAAAATCCTTACAAAACTTAAAAATCGCCGTTAGTTTTGTTATCGTTACATTAATTCTAAAAACTGATGAGCCGCTGCGCTGTGTGCCGCAGCCCAACCTCCCCCCCTCAACGCTGGGTGAGCTCCTCTGGCCATGCCTGGGATGAAAAACCGGTGGCTTTTAGGAAATAAAAAATTAAAAAAAAAAAGAATAATAAAACCTCTCTTTCTCTCTGCCTCTGTTAGTCCAACTAAAGGGATAGCGTCGGGAGGCGAGGGAGGAGGAAGGGGGAGGCTGTGGGATGGAGAGAGCCCTCCCCGTACCCCTCGGCTGTGCATCCTCGCAGCGCTGTGGGGAATGGGGGTGGGGGGGTCTTTGGTTTGCACAGGGTGGCCGAGGTGGGGGCTCAGCCCCATCCTTACAGTGCTGGGGAGCACGGGGCTACCAGGCGCAGAGTCCCTCCCCCAGTGAGGTGCTTTGGTGCGTTGAGGTGTTAGATGGGGTGGCACAGCCCCTGCCCGCCCCGGGAGGGGGGACACCCCCTCTCCGGTGGCACTGGGTGGGAGGGAGGGAGGGAGGGAGCAGAGCTCTGGGAGCCATGGAGAAAGGTGTGGGGGTGTCCCTCATCGTGGCAGCCCCCAGCAGCCCTACCCCGCCACCCGGCCACCCCAAGGGACACCCAAGCCCCATCTTGGTCCTCTCCCCGTTGGGTGATGCCCTTCCACCCACCCCGGAGGTGCTCTCCTCTCCTGCGGGGGGGACGCCCAGCGCTCGCCTGGCTAGAGAAGCACCGGGGGGGTGCTTAGAGGGCATCTGAGCTTCCCAGTTACAAGGGCGTAATTAGTGCACCATTAATAACCATTAATAACGACTTTGGCTTTGCTAACCAACTGCGGCGAGGCCCCCACCCCGCTTTAGCACAGGCTTCCTGATGCCAACGCCTCCCCGAGCCACTGGGTAAAGCGACACCTGGCAAAAAAACACCACCACCCCAAAAAAAACCCCCACACCACATCCCCCACTCCTCACCCACCCCTTCTCCCCCCATCACAGCCATGGGGCAAACTCCCCCCACCCCCACCCCCAATCTCAGCTCGGCCGTGACCCCCCCGAGACACTGGAACAAAAGCAGCGGAGAGGGAGCTCAGGCTCGTGTGAGCTGGAGAGATTTCTCTTTGGGTTTTGATGTTGCCGTTGGGTGGGATTTGGTTGGTTGTTTTTCACAGAACACTTTGCAGTAGAGGACAAAAACGTGGTGTCGCAGCCCCCGGGGCCGGCGCTGGCACCGCCACCTCCCCCCACCTCCCCCCACCTCCCCCCTCCCCCGGCTCCTGTCCCTCCTCCTGCCCGGGGGATGTTCCCACTTTCCTTCCTTGGTTTGTTTGTTTGTTTTTTTCCTTTCTACCTTTCTTTTTTAATATGTGGGGTTTTTTTTTCTTTTGCCCTTTTTCTTCTTTCTCCCTTTTGTTTTTCGCTTCCCCCTCCTTTTTTCTCTTTTTCCCCTTTTTTTTCCGATTTTTTTTGCCTTTTCCCCCATTTTTCTCTGTTTCCCCTTTCCCCCCCATTTTTATTTTTCTCTTTTTTCACTTCTTCCCCCTTTTTTCTCTTTTTCCCCTTTTTTCTTTTTCCCTTTTTGTTTTTTGCTTTTTCCCCCTTTTTTCTGTTTCCCGTCCCCCCCGTTTTACTTTTTCTCTTTTTTTACTTTTTTCCCCTTTTTTTATCTTTTTCCTCTTTTTTCTTTTCCCACTTCTCCCCCCCCCCCCCCCCCCCCTTTTTTTTTTTTTTTCTCTTTTTAAACAAGCTCTCTCCCGAAGGAGCGGCCCCTGGCTCTCCGCTGGCAGAAGGAGCCTACGGAAGAGCTCTGGCACTGACACGGGCGGGAACACCCACTCACACATCGCAGCACAGCAGTTAGTTTGGCAACACCCCCACCCCCTGTCACAAGTGAGACCTGCACAGACAAAAGGCTCCTGAGTGAGGGCACTGGGGCAGCCCCACCTTAGAAGCAGCAGAGGAGCAGAGCCGTCCGGAGCCATCAAGAGCACAGGAAGGGCTATTCAGGGCCTCATTGTCTGCGCCGAGTGACCGTCTGCTGAGAACCGCTCTGGCGGCTCAGAGCTCAGCCCCAGCAGCAGTCTGGAGCCAACGGGGAAAAGTACACTGGGAGGAAGACTGGCAGCCTTCCTCCACAACGCCCCGGAGAGAATGACCAGAGTGCTGCCTATCCCCATCGCTTTTCCAACTCGGTTCTTTTTTTATTAGAAAATTAATTAAAAAAGGATCTCCAACTCTCAGGTTACCAAGGCACACAAAATCTCTAAAAGGGAGACACAAGCGTGAGGTGCTGAGGTACCCAAACCTGCCCACGTTAGTCCAACTAAAGGGAGAGCGTCGGGAGGCGAGGGAGGAGGAAGGGGGAGGCTGTGGGATGGAGAGAGCCCTCCCCGTACCCCTCGGCTGTGCATCCTCGCAGCGCCGCGGGGAATGGGGGGCTGTGTGTTTGGGGGCGTCTTTGGTTTGCTCCCCTGACCCGCTGGGGGTGGGGGAGGAGGGTTTGGGAGGGGGGAATGTCCGGCGGCGGGTTACATTCATCGGGCGGTGCTGGGCGGCACGGCAGGAGCCTCCCTTGCTGTGCTGCGGGGCCGGGGCTCCCGGAGCGTGTTTCTGCTCCTGCTGCTTCACCTGCTGGAGCATTTCCCTCATCTTGCGCTGTGCAGTCTTGGGGAGGAGAGGGGAAAAGCAAGAGGTGGGGGTCAGGGCACCGCTTCTCCCCCCACCACCCACCCCTGAGCCCCCACCGAGCATCTCGACACTCCCAACAAGCTGTAATTAATTTCAGGTTTGTTATGGGTTAGTCCCACAAATTGATGCGAGGAGACGGAGCCAATTAAGACTGAAGTATTTATTAGCAAGCGGCAGCAAGCAAAACAGCGCTGGGCGGCCCGGGAGTCTCACTCCGCCGACGGCTCGCACCCGTTTCCCGAAAGTCCCTGGTTTTATACTCTTCTTTTTCCGGTAGAGGGGTACTCTGCATCTGCACGACACGACTTGTTGCTAGGGGGTCGTTTTCTGCTTTCCTTTTCCTCCTGGTTGTCGCAGGGATGAAGGATTCATGTCTTCCTCACATCATGTACTCTTCGTCTTCATGAGCCCCCCTCCCCTCCTCCAAGTCTTTTTCACATCCTACTTTGTTTGCATAACCTGACCTTTGCAGTTTTAGCCTTGCCCGCTCACAGGATGCGGGCTATCTTGCAACAGCAGGTTCAGCAATTGCCTTTTTGTAAAACAATGTGACAACGCGAGTTTCTAGGTTTGGTGAACAAACAGCGCTGAGCTTATCACAATTCCCCCCTTTTACTTTTTACTATTTTGTTCGTCAAACCGCTTAAGCGCTTGTGCTTGAGCTTTTATTGTGCTTGAGATAACCTACTGTCCAGACGGTCCTTGAGCGACTGGTTGGATCAGCAAATGATCTTCTGTTACTTATTACAATCCTTCCCCTCTTTTTCTTTTATTTACAAGAAATTTGCTGATCAAACCTGGACAGTACTTCACAAGCTGCATTTAACTCAGAGTTTTCATCTGGTATAATCTTCATTTCTAGTTTTGATTGCTTTATTACCATTAGTTGCACTGTTTTTAACCTGTTCTTAACAAAAGCTACAAATCTGTTAACAATAACAAGGCCCGAAGGTTAGAATTAACCACAGTATTATGAGGGGCCCCGCCAGGGTGGAAATTAAGGTAGTTAACTATGGTGCCAATGGAAGGGTTGGTGCTCATTTCTTGAGGCCGTGGTAGTGAAAGGATACCAGCTTTCATTGCCCCACTGTTTAATACCTCTCTGCCTGTCCTCGTCTACTCTCGTGCAGAGAGCAACGGGATATCAACATCTGCTCGGCAGCAGCAGGTAGTCTTCAGGGGAATTTTCTGGCTTTCCTTTTACCACGCCTCTCTCACTTTAGTAACTCTGCTGTTAATTTATCAATAATTCTTAAATATATTTCCACCTGTTTTGTTGCTGGGCCTGTTTCCAGAGGAATCTTACAGCACACTGTCTTAAGGCTCAATACCAGTTCATTTCATATACCTCCCAGGGTTCAGATATTGATAGTTCCCACCCCCAAAATAATTTACAGATTTTTGCTTGACTTTCTGATTCCTGATACGTCAGATTTTTGCGACAATTCATACAGCAAGATTGCATGTTAAACGAGACACATGACCACTTCCTACCAAACTTTGCACACTTGCAAACAACCCAACATAGGTATCCAGAAGTATGGTGCTTTATACATGGTTAAACTATCCGTTACTTCTCTTCTGGAAAAGTGCATTTACCAGTCTTGTTCCTTAATCTTACTCAAAGGTCTCTCGGTTCCGACATCATAGTCCACCTTTCTGGGAAGATAGGTCTTTTTATTCTGCTAGTGTGGGTCTATCCTTTCTCCGCTGTCCGTACTGCTGTATCTGTGTTAAGTAAAACAACAAAAAGGTCCCTCCCAGCGGGGCGTTAAAGATGTTTCTTTTCTGGTTTTGGTCAACACCTGATCTCCAGGTTGGATTCGGTGTATGGAAATGTTCAAGGGAGGTCTCTTCTTTTAGTGAGTTCTAAAATATACTCCGTTAAGATTTCATCTTCGACTTTCAGGTGTTTTACTAATATTCTGAAATCGTAAGGCATCCCATACAACAATTTAAAGGGGGATATACCAGTATCTGTTCTTGGCTGAGTTCTAATATGTAGTAAGGCTAATGGCAAACATATAACCCAATTCATTCTCGTCTCTACCTTCAGCTTGGTTAGATGTTTCTTTATCTCCTCATTCATTCTTTCTACTTTCCCAGAACTTTGAGGATACCAGGGAGTGTGGTATTCCCATTTTGTCCCAAATAATTTAGTTGCTTCTTGATTATTTTGGAGGTAAAATGTGGGCCTCTCTTCCAAGAGGACTTTAATAACTGTTTTCGCCGTAGTTCTTACCACCGAGAAGGCTTCTACAAAGATCATCAACCAAGACTAATAGATACTGATATCTCTCAACCTTCGGTAATTCAGTAAAATCTACTTGGGTTTTTTTTGTTTGGTTTTTTTTTTTTTTTTTTCAAATGGTCTTTTAGCCAATTCACGCCCTTCTTGTACTTTTTCTCTAAGTTGTCTCTTATTCACTTTGTGACAGGTTGGATGAGCATACGATCCGCTGGATCAAGCACTGGCTGACTGGAAGGTCCCAAAGAGTGGTGCTCAATGGATTTAAATCCAGCTGGCGGCCGGTCACAAGTGGTGTGCCTCAGGGATCAGTGTTGGGACCATTTCTGTTTAACGTCTTTATTGATGATCTCGATAAGGACATAGGGTGTATCATCAGCAAGTTTGCAGATGACACCACGTTAAGCAGGAGTGTTGATTCCCAGGAGGATAGGGAAGCTCTACAGAGAGACTTAGATTGGATCATTGGGCCAACATCAATGGTATGAGTTTCAACAAGGGCAAGTGCCAGGTCCTGCACTTGGGCCACAATAACCCCGTGCAGCGCTACAGGCTTGGGGAGGTGTGGCTGGAAAGCTGCCGGGCAGAAAGAGACCTGGGGGTTCTAATTGACAAGGGGCTGAATATAAGCCGGCAGTGTGCCCAGGTGGCCAAGAAAGCCACCGGCATCCTGGCTGGTCTTAGAAATAGCGTGGCCAGCAGAAGTAGGGAGGTGATTGTGCCCCTGTACTCAGCACTGGTGAGGCCACACCTCGAGTATTGTGTCCAGTTTTGGGCACCTCAATACAAGAGAGATATCGAGGTGCTGGAGGGAGTGCAGAGGAGGGCAACGAAGCTGGTGAAGGGCCTAGCAAACAAATCATACGAAGAGCGGTTGAAGAAGCTGGGACTGTTTAGTTTGAGGAGGAGGAGGCTGAGGGGAGACCTCATCACTCTCTACAACTATTTGAAAGGGCACTGTAGAGAGGTTGGTGCTGGTCTCTTCTCACAGGTAATTAATGACAGAACAAGAGGGAATGGCTTCAAGCTCCAACAGGGTAGAGTTAGACTGAACATTAGGAAAGAATTTTTCACAGAGAGAGTGGTCGGGCATTGGAATAGACTGCCCAGGGAGGCAGTTGAGTCACTATCCCTGGATGTGTTTAAGAGACGTTTAGATGTGGTGTTGGGGGATATGGTGTAGGGGAGAACTTTGTAGAGTAGGGTAGATGGTTGGACTCGATGATCCCAAGGGTCTCTTCCAACCTAGACAAGTCTATGATTCTATGATTCAATGATTCTACATATATTGTCACACACGTGGTGACTCCCTGTAACAACTGAGTGTAGATAGAAAAGGTGGAAATGGGCTGTTAACCCTTCGTGTACTTTCCTGAGATATACAACATACGTCTTTCATAGAGCTTTTCTTCATGATCAAGATTTGTGTGGTCTAAGTTTAGCCACCCTAAGGTTAGGAATGTAGTTTAAATTTCTCGTGTAGGCTCTCTGTTGGAAATGGAGAGATATAGGCACTCTTTTGGGGCTATTTATTGAATCATAAGACAGTGCCAAAGACAGGTGAGAGGACTCACTTTCCCAGAGGTGCTCCGTGCTCTCTGCTGGCTGTCTTGAGTGTCTACAGGATTAGATGCAGTGATACACCAAACTTTTATATTACTAAATGTAGATTAAATAAATACCCCCTTGAAGTGTCTTGTAAAAGGTAGTAACAAGAGAGTTCCGTTTTGTTTTGAATGTTGGGCTTTATCCAACATAATTAAGGTCAGAGGAAGACAAGCTAATAAATATTTACCTCCCTTAATATGTTTCTCCTTATTCTTGGCCAAGTGGCATGACTGAAGAAAATATAATTAGTTTATTCAATGAATCAGTAAGAATATAATTCCACTATAGGAGGGAGAGTTATGTTCTTAACATGACAAGACACCAGAGTAATCAGTAGATTAGGCATGAAGAATTGCCACTGACCTGCCACGTGTAATAAAAAAGATTATTATTGTTTGTTTTGTGTAAATGTGCGGGATAAAATCTTGATAATACTGTGTCGTTGTTCGGACGGACACGACACTGGACATCAAGTTGCAGCAATCCAATTTCTTTACTTAACAAGCAGTGCTTTTTTATAGTCTTTTACCCAGGTGCTTATCTATGCATATATTCTAGCATTCTACTTTTGTCCGATATGCTCTCACATCACACAATGTTCATGCTGTGGTCAAAGCCAGGATGTTTGCCAACCTTTATCTTTTTACTTAGCTCTTCTCAGGACTCCCCAGTCTCTTCAAGGGTACACGGATATCTGCTCAAGGTCAACGTTAAACTCGCATTCTGATCCCTCGGACCAGCCAAGGTTTCCCACAGGATGGAATACCCTGTTGGTCAGTTTTGGGTCACCTGTCCTGTCCGCTCCTCCCTCCAGGTGGGACCCCACTATGCTTTTCCGCTTCCGACCCTCCGATGGGGCAAATAACAAAGTTGGTTGGCCGTGGGGGTTATAGCAATAAGTGTAAGCAGGAGCCTCTCTGCATCCCATGCCTGGGCATCAGCTATAAACAATTGGTCTGATCTCTCTGAGAGAGTGAACACTGTCTGCACAATATGCAGTTATTTTAGTAGTTAGAAGAGGCCCCGCTAAGAAGCGAAGTTACTGAACAAAATCGGTTCTGTTTTACCTCAAACCAGGACAGTCTCCATCCACAACCTTGGGGGATTCCTCATACACAGGGGTGAAGAGGTGGAGGGTCAGATGTACACATGCGGCACGGGCTGCGTTAACCCCCGCGCCTCCCACTGCAGGAATGACCGCAGGCAGACGCACTGTGAACCAAACATCAAACCTTTAATGAATTAAGAAAGAGAGAGAGATGTGGGAGAGTGGGGCTGGGGCTGGAGTGGGTGGGTGCGGGTCGCATGCGGTGGGGATGCGTGCTCCACGCCTTCTCTATCAGCCCATGAAGAGAGGCTGGGGGAGCGTGGGGCACTTTGCCCCCCAGCATCCCCCAGGGTTCTGGGTCGCGTGGTGGCCATGGTGTTGCCATCTGCCCTCCATTTGTTGCTGCCCATGTGCTGCCTGCTGCTGCCCACTGCGGCACCGTCCCGCTCCGGCGTCCCCTCCCACAGGGGTTTGGAGTGTTTTTCCACCTGGCACACCACCATCTTCCTCTTCTTGGGTGGGATGTTGTCCCACGGGGAGGTCTCTTGCGTCCTGGGGGTGCCGTGTGGCGCGGGGCGCTTGGCCTGCTTGCCACCCCCCTCTCCCGATCTAGGCACAGCCTGGCAGGAGACAACGGCTGGTGGCAGCAGCGAGCGGGTCAGAACCTCCTGGGACTGCCTCCTCAGCAGCTCCTCCAACAGTTGGGCCATGCGGGGTGGCCGATGCTGGGGGACAGCCGGGGGTCTGGCCAGGGTTCTTGGCAGCGGGTGACAGAGGGTTCTCAGCAGGGAACTCTCTGGAGGACTCTTCAGGGGATCCTTCCAGGGACTCTTCACAGGACTGTCCTTTAAAGTCTTCTCTGAACTCTCCATGGAGGGACAGCTTTGCTGGTTTTGCTGCCTCGGCTCGGTGGTGGCCGTTGGAGGGCCCCGTAGGCAGGCTCCTTGAGCAGGCTGACCTCAGAACTCGTTGCCGATAATACGGCTATTACAGACATTATGAAGGCCGAGGCTTCGCGAGGATGGGAGGACTCGGCCTTCACCGCCTTCAGCACTGTGCGTTCGGTGAGGATTTTCTCCACTACTCCTTCTCTTCCTCCTTCTCCTTCTCTTCCTCCTTCTCTTCCTCTTTCTCCTCCTTCTCCTCCTCGTTCTTCTTCTCTTCCTCTTTCTCCTCCTTCTCTTCCTCCTTCTCTTCCTCCTTCTCCTCCTCTTCCTCCTCTATAGGACTGAGGGTTGGCTGCCATCTCTTGGCTCTGCGTCTATGTTGTCTTTTGGGCATTGCTTTGCCCTTGGGTTGGCTGGTCATGGGTTGGTTTGTGTCGGAGGAGACCCTTGGGACCACCAACTGCCGCCTGGAAGGACACAAAGGGAGAGGTCTACCTGAGGACACAATGGGTTTGGGGCTGCTTTCTGCCCCTCCCCATGAGCCACGTGCCTCCTCATGTAGCCAGCAGCAGGTTGGCTGAGGAAACCCCCTGTGCCGGGACCCTCATCTGACACACAGCTGTCCCATTGTCCCTAGACCACGCTGGGGCTCTCCTGAAGAGCTGGAGAAGATCCAGCCCTGTGAAATGGGGGTGTTCCCGGCAGCCACATCCCACCCCTCCAGGTGCTGCCTTCACCACTCTTGGGTGGTGATGACCAAGGAGCGTTCAGGGCTGGGGAACGGGCTCTTGCTGGGTCAGAAAATCATGGAATGGTTTGGGTTGGAAGGGACATTTAGAGGTTCATCTAGTCCAACGCTCCCCGCTGTCATCGGCAGGGCCACCTTCCAGTAGACCAGGTTGGTTCCAGCCCCATCCAACCTGACCTTGAACACCTCCAGTCAGGCTGATGGAATGGTTTGGGTGGGAAGGGACCTTTGAAGGTCCATCTAGTCCAACACCCCTGCCATGAGCAGGGAGGTCTTCAACCAGATCAGGTTGCTCAAAGCCCCATCCAACCTGGCCTGGAATGTCTCCAGGGATGGAGCGTCTCCCACCTCTCCGGGTAAAATGGCCCCGTGCGGCCGCCCACCCTGAGCCTTCAGCCTCACCTGGCCAGAGACCTTGTCCTCTTCTTCTGCAGCTCCAAGATTTCCCCGAACTGCGGTGTTTTGTTTTGAGTCGGGCTCGGAGCAGCAGGAAAGGGAAAACCGGGAAACCCCACTGGAACCAGAAAGAAGACACCTCCTCAGAAGAGCGTCGCTGTGACGCTGCCAGACCACCCAGGGACACGCAGGGGGTGCTCAGGCCCCTTCCCAAAATGTCTGAGGGTTGGACATTCTGCTCCTCTAGCAGCCCCATCGTGTCCTCCCCAACACCAGCACCATTTCCAATGTGGTTTTCCGACTTCATCATCATCATGATGGTCAGGAAGGAGGAGCCGGGTGGTGCCGGGGAGGGGACAGGTGTCATTTCTGAGGGGAAGAGGGGGAGGAGAAGGCCTTGGCCCACCATCCTCCCACTGTACCCTTGGGCACATCCCACCCCGGGGCTCTCTTTTGGTGACACCAACAAATCGTTAGGACAAAAGGCCCTCAGGAGTTGGCCTGAAGCTTTGGGACAAGTCGGAGCCTTTTGGCGCTCAGCGTCGGCCATTTCCCCACAACATGGCAGAAGTTGGCTGCCCGTCCCATGGAGAAGAGCTGGGAGCTGCTTTACCTTTCCCACCTTGCTGGAGAGGTGGCAAACTGTCTTTTCTCGTCTGCACATCCTCACCAGGGACTTGTCTCGAGGTCTTGAGGAGAGCCCTGGGTGGGTGTTTGGGCACACACTCCATCACAAACCTGGAAAGAAGGAGAAGACACCCATATGACCCATGGCACCACCAGCACTTGCCACTTGCTGCGGCCACTTGCCCGCAGGCAGAGTTTGGCATTGCCATGAAGGCCATTGACTTCCCAAGTCTACCACATCCCATCCCCAAGGACGGGCCTGGGAAATGGAGTCGCCCAGCAAAGAAGTCCAGGCCACCACGGGAAGAAATGTCACCCAAATTCCTCTGTCTTTCCCCTCAGAGCTGCCTTATGGGAGTGACTGCGGCCTGGGGACATCATCAAGAGTCGCCGCCTGGTGTCCCCAGGACACCCGCAGCGGCACAAGGAAGAGATGCTACCTTGGGCGTTGGCATCAAAGAGCGGCTACAGCCGCCAACGTACTCACTTGGGAAAGAGGATGACACGGCCGGAGAAGCTCAGTGAGGCCACGGGTACCACTGGGGACACAATCATGTCCTGCAATGGAGGAACACAAAGATTCAGGACATCCTCAACGTGGTTGAAGCACTGCACACTGGAGGATGCCAAAGACAGCAGGACATCCTCAATGTGGTTGAGGGTCTCAGTGTTAGAGGAGGCCAAAGATGGCAGGACATCCCTCAACGTGGTTAAAGCACCCCACATTGGAAGAGGCCAAAAATGGTGGGACATCCCCCACATGGCTGAGGCACTCAAGTGTCGGAGGAGCTTGAGGCAGCAAGTGTTGGCAGGACCGTAACTCTCACCTGGACCGAGTGGCTGAACGTGTCCTGAGGGACCCCACACAAGCAGTGCCAGAACACTGCCGTGGGACCGCACGCACCACAGAGAAACCAAAATGCTTACCTTGAAGACAACCTTCTCCAAGTTCTCCTTCCCAGACAGCCTCTCCAGGAAGCTGCGGTAGAATTTCACGCGCACTTTCGTGCCTTCGATGAGGAGCACCCCCACCTCCCTCAGGATGAGGGCCACATTCTCCCCCTTCCCCAGGCAGTGCGAGAGGAGGGTCGTGGTGCCTTGGATGCAGTCCACCACTTTCTGCCGGGACACGGCGGCTGCCACGGCCACCTTGGAGTACTTGAGGGGCTCCAGCTCCTTGTTGCCTGGAAGAACCACAGGAGAAGGATGGAGACGCTCACCCGGTGGCCCGTGTCCTACAGCTTGTGTGTCACAATCATTGCATTGCCCCAAAAAAACTCAAAACCACTCAATTATTGGACTTTGGAGTTGCTTCAGAGAAGATGACCATGCAGTCAGCCATCTTACCGGGCAGGTAGTCCTTGTTGTCCATCAGGTTGTGGACAACAGCAAGGTTCCTGGCCAGGTGGAACACCGGCTTCTGGATAGTCAGGGTTTCATCTCCGACCTGGACGCGTTCTAGGACAGTACCGAAGGAGCCAAGGGTGGGAATTCGGACGCCCTGCAAGTGGACGAGAAGGGTGGGAGGGTGAGGACTGGCTAGAGGGAAGATCTGGAGGTGACCTCCCCCGTCCAGGGATGGTGCTTCAGGCTGGATCCTGCCCTCTCCCACCGTTTGGAGGCACGAGCTGGGCGGTGGGGAGAACTTTGGGGAGGAGATGTTGAGTCCTTCCCCTCCTCAGGAGAAAAAAACAGCACTGGAGTTTGGGCAGAACCAGGATGAGGCCATCCCGGGGGGGTCTCCAGCGACCTGGATCAGCCCTACCAGAAGTGACACCAACATTACACAGGCCCCGTTTGGCCGTCAGTGGGGACTTTTGGGGTGAGATTCCTGTTTTCTGAGGAGTTGAAGGGTGAGAGCAGGCCACGCCCCAGGGGGATCCCACCACCCCTCATGGTGCATGAGGAGGACGCGGGTGTTGCACCACCTTGTGGAGCAGGAGTTGGTCTTGAATGTAGCCAGCCACTGCATCCCAGACGGCCGTTCGCTCTGAAAAAACAAAGAAGAACCAGGTCAGGCCCCATCTCCACCAGCTCTCAGGTCCACCCCAAACATCTCCCCCTTGAGCCGCGACGCGGTGGCAGACGCCAAGTGTCAGGGCTGGCTCCGAAATGGTGACAAGCCCTTGAGTCTTGGCTGCCGGAGAGGTGGCTGCGGTTGGCCGTACCTTCAGCGGTGACGCTGGACATAGCGAAGGTGTGCTCCATCCCATCCCAGAAGTCCATCTTGGTCCGCCTCACGCTGGCAGGTCGGTTCTTGGTGGCGACAGCCATGTTAGAGGTCATCTTATGGACGTTCCTCGAAAGTGTGGGACCCACCACCCGGTGGGCCCTTTTATACCCCCTGAGTGGGTGTGCCACGCACCTCTTGTGACATCAGGGTGACATGTTCATCGCTGATTGACTGAGCGTGGTGACACGGCAACCGCCAACCTCTGGTGGGGTGGCCATTAGCAGGGAGAGCTTCAAGCAGCTCAGGATGCTCCAAGCCCCGTCCAACCTGACCTCGGACCTTCCAGTCATGGACACACAGATTGGTTTGGCTTGGAGGAGACATTTGAAGGTCCATCTCGTCCAACCTCCCCTGTCTTCGGCAGGGGCATATTCCAGTAGAGCAGGTTACTCAACGCCCCATCCAACCGGACCTTGGATACATCCACTCAGACCCACAGAATGGTTTGCATTGGTTGAGTTGGATTTTTGGGTGGTTTGGGTTCCAACAGACCAGGTTGGTCCCAGCCCTGTCCAATCTGACCTTGAACCCCTCCAATCAGACTCATAGGTTTGGGTTGGTTGAGTTGGATTTTTGGGCTGGAAGGTTTGGGAACCAGTAGAGAAGGTTGGTCCCAGTCTCATCCAGCCTTACGTTGGACACTTCCAGTCATAGACCCACAGAACGGTTTGTGTTGAAGGGGACCTTTGAAGGTCCATCCAGTCCAACCTCCCCATCATCGGCTGGGACACCTTCCAGTAGACCAGGTTGGTCCCAGCCCCATCCAACCTGACCTTGAACACCTCCAACCGGACCCAAAGAACAGTTTGGATTGGATTTCTGGGTGGTTTGGGATCCAGTAGACGGGGTTGGTTGCAGCCCCATCCAACCTGACCTCAGACACTTCCAGTCATGGACCCAAAGACTGGTTTGGGTGGGAGGGGACCTTGGAAAGTCCATCCTGTCAAACCCCCCAATCACTGCAGTGGCCGAGAATAAAAGTAGTGCCACGAGTGGGGCGGGTGCTGCTGCGTTATTGTATCTCATCCTATTGTATTATTTTATCTCTTTCGTTTATTTTGTTTTTTCCTCTTGAGCTGTTGAGCAGAGATGGTTCTCGTGCTCTCTTCCCATCTCGGGGGGGTCGTTGGGCTGCGGCGTGGGGCTGCAGAGCCCGGGAGGAGAGGACAACCCCGAAGAAAAGGTCCCCTTGCCGCCCTCCACCAGCAGCGGTGGGATGGGTGCAGGGACCCTCCTGCCATCGGCTTATCCCGTCCCCTGCGGGAGCCTTTTTCTGCAGCAAACCGACCCAAAACGACAACGGCACGTTGGTGCTTCTTGCTAAATGGGGACGGGGGAGAAAACCAAATCTATCAGTTTGCTCTGTAAGGATGGAAGCAGCGCATCTCCAAACAGGGCCAAAATCAGGCGGCTTTTACAGGATGGGGTTTTGCAAAGCTGCTGGTGCCAGTGCCCCATGGTGACGGTCAGAGGGGGAAGAAACTGGTTGAGCCCTTAAAAAGAGGAAAAGAAAAAGGCTCGGAGGAAGGGAAAGGTGCAGTGCCGGGGTTTCCTTGCTGCTGTTCCTCCGGGATGCCCGTGCGCGTCCCCTCCACACTGCCCTCCGGGCAGGACCGTGCTCGCTGCTCCGGCTCTGCCTCCCTGGAGGGGAAAGGTCCCGGCGCAGGAGAGTCCCCATCTCTCCCCCCTTCCCAAAAGAAACTTTAATTACCGGAGAGGTACATTATTACGCCGGTGACCCACAGTGGCTGTGGGGCTGGGGGGCTGTGGTACCAGCCCTATTGCTGCCCTACCCTTAAAATGGAATTATACACTTCTAATATAGGACAATTTGGTTTTCTTTTTTCCATTTTGTTTTCCTCCCTGTAAAAGGAGGGAGCGGGGCTGAGCTTCACTCCCTCCTGGCAGGGACCGGGAGAAATGAGAAAATCAGGATCTAATTTCTCATTTTTCAAAAAGTCTCCATCTGACTTTCAGAAGCTTGAGACACTGGCGTTTTTATAATTTCAGTATGTTATACAGCAGAAGGCCAACACTTTTGTTAGATTCATGAAAAAGTTAAGAGCCCCTGGGAGATAGCCTCCCAGCCTGCAGTTCCTAGACACATCCAGGCTTACTACAACTGTAATTGAGAGCTGGAAATCTTTTTGCTGGTTTATCCACTGCACTTTGGCTTGTGCTCAGTAGCACTCCAGTGTCATATGCAAATCTATAGCCTGGGATGAGCCAGTGACTTGGAATCCACCATGACGCAAGCTACAGCAAAGACACACAGATATGCACAGTGAACATTGTACCTCTGAGTGGCTGCCAAACCTAGTATGCTAAGGGAATTAAGGCAGAATCTTACTATTGACAACTAAGCATTGCTTCAATCTTGCAAATGATGCTTTTTTTTCTCTTTTTTAACCTTCTTGCTTTAACTGACATATCTTGATATCTGTAGAAACCCGATTTCTTTCCCAGAAAGAAAGAAAATAGGACTCTGGACAATTAGAACATCTTCCTACTAATAGTAGAGGATGAAGAGGACAACCTGCTTACACTATATCCTTCAAGCCACTTCCCACTGCTTAGGTTCATCTTGTATACTAATTGAGACCAGGCTCGCTCTTAATTTATTTTTTAAAAAGCCATCTCCTTATACAAAACATGTATTAAGCAAGAGTCTGCAATTTACCTTGGGCTGGTCACATCATGGGTATTATGGAACAACTTCTGTATCTTGTTGCTAGAAACAACTCCCACTTTCACCAGGTAGGAATAGGCTTCCACGTGAAAAGCCCAGAAGCGCTTCCCTTTGGCAATCCCAGTGTCGCCAATGATGTAATCCAGGGTTGTGTAGCATCCGACCTGCATGCGCTCAGACCCCAGCAGTAGAGGAAATCCAGCCCTACTTTCCACAGAGGTTCTTCCTGGGTTCAGCAGGAGATGTTCACTGTTGTACCCGCATTTGTCATCAAAAAGAAAACTGAGAACTGAAAAACAGCATCCCAAAAAATTTTCTCTTAGTTAAGTATTTCTGTGCTTATAAACTATATTTTAAGTCATGCTGGCACTAGAATTCCTCGCTTTTAAAGGCTACCAGGAACATTACGCAAGCTAACACAGTCTCAGTATGCTACCTACTTAACCTGTTTGTTAACAGTGCTTTTAAACATGTATACAACCGGTAACAGTGTAGTAGAAGTCTGGGAGCTACTGGAAACCACCTACAGCTCTTACCACCACCAGCAGCTCGTGGACATAAGAAAAGCCAATACCTGGGGCTGGAGGCGTACGCAAGATAACTTCTCGGCTCCAAGGGCTAGAGATGGATCCTTTATATCCTCGAACTCTGAAGGCATAGCTGCTGTCGTCATCGAGATCAGATATTACTTTGCTCTTGCTGCAAACTTCGATCTCCTGCCACGTTGTACTCTCCTCTTCTCTATGAAGCTTATGATACTCAAGAACATAGATATCAGCTGAGTCTGTCTTCCCAGGGCATTCCCAACTGATCAGAGCTTTGTTGTACATTTTGCTCTGCTCTTCATTGATTTCTGGTATTTCTAGACCTGGAATGACAGAGATTCAGGAGAAAAAAACCTCAAATGTAGATACATGTTGTTTTAGAATTAAACACAGAAGCCCTTTGTTGAGTGGCTACAGCACTGGGGGGACAGTGGGGGGGGGGAATCTGACTCAGTCAAAGAGTGCAGATGAGGATGGGTCTGTTCATGCACTTAAATCCTTTCTGGTTTTACTTTGAAAGTTGTATTATTTATTTTTGCTGGCAACTAAAAAACCATATAAAAACCTATTCTTTTCTGTCATGCAATCACGACAAAAAGCTGCTAGGAAGACCTAGTATTACTTAACTACAATATTTTGGAAGCCAATGTAAACTGGTTCTGAATGCCATGGCATCTTAGCTTCTTTATCAAAGCTGAAGCTAGCATTGCTGCCAGGTAACGCCTTGTGAATCACAGAGGCAGAAGGGACAATGCAAGTCACAAGATTGAGTTCTGCAACTGCAGCCCTGCACAAGTTTTGCCTCTTTCCAGAGAAGCCCTTAAAGCTGTAACTCAAGAAAGACCTGATGCTCTCATAATTTGCCATTGGAATGGAAGGACAAGTCACCAAGGATCTCTTCTTGCTTGGCTATGTCCATCACAAAGTCCTTGAAAGTAGTTTCAGCTGCTGGCTTGAAGCTCTTGAGAGATTCAGTAGCTTTTTGGATTCTGAAAGCACAGAAGCAGAGGGATGGCAGAAGAGGGAAAAAGGAATTCACATGGGAATTCACAGTCATATTCAGAATATGACTGACCAGACATCCCTGGAACAGTACCTGTACCTCGAACGGAAGATAATTAATAAGATACCTGACATGAAGTTGTTTTGCTGTTTGAACAAAACAAGATGGATCAGTTTCTTTAAGCAGTTCTTGAGCAAGTCCTACAAGGCCATTATTTTCCAGGAGCCCTTGAGATTCTTCTGCTTGTGTTTGCAATTTTTCCAGCCTTAAATTCTTAGAAGCTTCAATTGCCCTAAGAGCTGCGGATTTCTTCTCTTCCAGGACATGAGATAATTTCTCAAAACTCTGAGATGCTTCTTCTTTCGCTCTTTCACTGTTGCACTAGGAGGGAACAAAAGACATTTTAGACGGATCCCACAGCACAGAGTACTCCCCTACCGGAAAAAGAAGAGTATAAAACCAGGGACTTTCGGGAAACGGGTGCGAGCCGTCGGCGGAGTGAGACTCCCGGGCCGCCCAGCGCTGTTTTGCTTGCTGCCGCTTGCTAATAAATACTTCAGTCTTAATTGGCTCCGTCTCCTTGCATCAATTTGTGGGACTAACCCATAACAAACCTGAAATTAATTACAGCTTGTTGGGAGTGTCGAGATGCTCGGTGGGGGCTCGGGGGTGGGTGGTGGGGGGAGAAGCGGTGCCCTGACCCCCACCTCTTGCTTTTCCCTTCTCCTCCCCAAGACTGCACAGCGCAAGATGAGGGAAATGCTCCAGCAGGTGAAGCAGCAGGAGCAGAAACACGCTCCGGGAGCCCCGGCCCCGCAGCACAGCAAGGGAGGCTCCCGCCGTGCCGCCCAGCACCGCCCGATGAATGTAACCCCGCCGCCGGACATCCCCCCCTCCCAAACCCTCCTCCCCCACCCCCAGCGGGTCAGGGGAGCAAACCAAAGACCCCCCCAAACACACAGCCCCCCATTCCCCGCGGAGCTGCGAGGATGCACAGCCGAGGGGTACGGGGAGCGCTCTCTCCATCCCACAGCCTCCCCCTTCCTCCTCCCTCGCCTCCCGACGCTCTCCCTTTAGTTGGACTAACGTGGGCAGGTTTGGGTACCTCAGCACCTCACGCTTGTGTCTCCCTTTTAGAGATTTTGTGTGCCTTGGAAACCTGAGAGTTGGAGACCTTTTTTTAATTAATTTTCTAATAAAAAAAGAACCGAGTTGGAAAAGCGATGGGGATAGGCAGCACTCTGGTCATTCTCTCCGGGGCGTTGTGGAGGAAGGCTGCCAGTCTTCCTCCCAGTGTACTTTTCCCCGTTGGCTCCAGACTGCTGCTGGGGCTGAGCTCTGAGCCGCCAGAGCGGTTCTCAGCAGACGGTCACTCGGCGCAGACAATGAGGCCCTGAATAGCCCTTCCTGTGCTCTTGATGGCTCCGGACGGCTCTGCTCCTCTGCTGCTTCTAAGGTGGGGCTGCCCCAGTGCCCTCACTCAGGAGCCTTTTGTCTGTGCAGGTCTCACTTGTGACAGGGGGTGGGGGTGTTGCCAAACTAACTGCTGTGCTGCGATGTGTGAGTGGGTGTTCCCGCCCGTGTCAGTGCCAGAGCTCTTCCGTAGGCTCTTCTGCCAGCGGAGAGCCAGGGGCCGCTCCTTCGGGAGAGAGCTTGTTTAAAAAGAGGAAAAAAAAAAGGGGGGGGAAGTGGGAAAAGAAAAAAGAGGAAGAAGATAAAAAAAAGGGGAAAAAAGTAAAAAAAGAGAAAAAGTAAAACGGGGGGGGAGGGAAACAGAAAAAAGGGGGAAAAAGCAAAAAACAAAAAGGGAAAAAGAAAAAAGGGGAAAAAGTGAAAAAAGGGGGAAGAAGTGAAAAAAGAGAAAAATAAAAATGGGGGGGAAAGGGGAAACAGAGAAAAATGGGGGAAAAGGCAAAAAAAATCGGAAAAAAAAGGGGAAAAAGAGAAAAAAGGAGGGGGAAGCGAAAAACAAAAGGGAGAAAGAAGAAAAAGGGCAAAAGAAAAAAAAACCCCACATATTAAAAAAGAAAGGTAGAAAGGAAAAAAACAAACAAACAAACCAAGGAAGGAAAGTGGGAACATCCCCCGGGCAGGAGGAGGGACAGGAGCCGGGGGAGGGGGGAGGTGGGGGGAGGTGGGGGGAGGTGGCGGTGCCAGCGCCGGCCCCGGGGGCTGCGACACCACGTTTTTGTCCTCTACTGCAAAGTGTTCTGTGAAAAACAACCAACCAAATCCCACCCAACGACAACATCAAAAAACAAAGAGAAATCTCTCCAGCTCACACGAGCCTGAGCTGCTCTCCGCTGCTCTCTTTCCAGTGTCTCGGGGGGGTCACGGCCGAGCTGAGATTGGGGGTGGTGGTGGTGGGAGTTTGCCCCATGGCTGTGATGGGGGGAGAAGGGGTGGGTGAGGAGTGGAGGATGTGGTGTGGGTTTTTTTTTTGGGGTGGTGGTGTTTTTTTGCCAGGTGTTGCTTTACCCAGTGGCTCGGGGAGGCGTTGGCATCAGGAAGCCTGTGCTAAAGCGGGGTGGGGGCCTCGCCGCAGTTGGTTAGCAAAGCCAAAGTCGTTATTAATGGTGCACTAATTACGCCCTTGTAACGGGGAAGCTCAGATGCCCCCTAAGCACCCCCCCGGTGCTTCTCTAGCCAGGCGAGCGCTGGGCGTCCCCCCCGCAGGAGAGGAGAGCACCTCTGGGGTGGGTGGAAGGGCATCATCCAACGGGGAGAGGACCAAGATGGGGCTTGGGTGTCCCTTGGGGTGGCTGGGTGGCGGGGTAGGGCTGCTGGGGGCTGCCACGATGAGGGACACCCCCACACCTTTCTCCATGGCTCCAAGAACTCTGCTGGGGGCTGCCACGATGAGGGACACCCCCACACCTTTCTCCATGGCTCCCAGAGCTCTGCTCCCTCCCTCCCTCCCTCCCACCCAGTGCCACCGGAGAGGGGGTGTCCCCCCTCCCGGGGCGGGCAAGGGCTGTGCCACCCCATCTAACACCTCAACGCACCAAAGCACCTCACTGGGGGAGGGACTCTGCGCCTGGTAGCCCCGTGCTCCCCAGCACTGTAAGGATGGGGCTGAGCCCCCACCACGGCCACCCTGTGCAAACCAAAGACCCCCCCACCCCCATTCCCCATGGCGCTGCGAGGATGCACAGCCAAGGGGTACGGGGAGGGCTCTCTCCATCCCACAGCCTCCCCCTTCCTCCTCCCTCACCTCCCGACGCTCTCCCTTTAGTTGGACTAACACAGGCAGAGAGAGAGAGAAAGAGAGGGTTTATTATTCTTTTTTTTTAATTTTTTATTTCCTAAAAGCCACCAGTTTTTCATCCCAGGCATGGCCAGAGGAGCTCACCCAGCGTTGAGGGGGGGCGGTTGGGCTGCGGCACGCAGCGCAGCGGCTCATCAGTTTTTAGAATTAATGTAACGATAACAAAACTAACGGCGATTTTTAAGTTTTGTAAGGTTTTTATTTAATTATTTATTTATTTATTTCATTTCAGAGAGGCTGGGGGTGGGAGGGGGATGTTTGTTTTTTAGCACAAGCCGGCTTTTCTAGAGGTTAAAGAAAGGCCGTGCTCGGCCGTAAACGCTTTGGGGAAAGATCCCGGTTGCAAGGAGAGAAGGTGGGAAAAGAGGGGCAGGGGGGGAAAACAGATTTCCAAGAGGTTGTCAGCCCAGGGCTGGAGAAAAAAAAAACTAGCAAATTTTTTTTTTTAATTTCAAAAATAAAACACACACAACCCCCAACCCCAAATGACACACACACATCCACACACAAAACCTACCTCAGGCTTTCATACCTCAGCAGATTGCGCTTCTCTTTCCCTTTTAGAGATTTTGTATGCCTTGTAAACAAAAATAATGCTCCAGCTATCAGTTTTATTTTTTTAATTAAAAAAAAAGAGACGGGTTGGAAAACACAGTCTCTACTGAGTGTGAGGCGGGAGAAGGAAAGCAATCCCACGGGTGCCAGAGCTCTTCCATAGTCTCCTTCTGCTGGCTGAGAGCCAGGGGCTGTTCCTTCGGAGAAAGCTTGAGAGATGTTTGAAAAGAGAAAAAGAAAAAAACCAAAAGAAAAAAATGGGGGGAGAAAAAAAAAAGAGGGGAAAGAAGAACAAAGAGAAAAAGGAGATAAAAGGGGGGGGAAAAAAAAGGGGGAAAAAGTAAAAAAGGGAAAATGAAAAAAGGGGAGGGAAGAGAAAAAAAAAGGAAAAGGAAACAAAACCCCCAAATATAAAAAAAGAAAGGTAAAAAGGAAAAAAAAAACCAACCAAACCAAGCAAGGAAAGTAGTGAAAGCCATCGGGCAAGAGGGACGAGAGCCG
Source organism: Vanellus vanellus (assembly GCF_965231255.1). Classification (NCBI taxonomy): domain Eukaryota; kingdom Metazoa; phylum Chordata; class Aves; order Charadriiformes; family Charadriidae; genus Vanellus; species Vanellus vanellus. The sequence goes on from NW_028127064.1 coordinate 1,361,772, forward strand.
GGGGTGAGGTGGCGGTGCCAGCGCCGGCCCTGGGGGCTGCGACACCACACTGCAAAGTGTTCTGTGAAAAAAACCAACCAAAACCCACCCAACGACAACATCAAAAAACAAAGAGAAATCTCTCCAGCTCACAAGAGCCTGAGCTCGCTCTCCGCTGCTTTCGTTCCAGTGTCTCGGGGGGGTCACGGCCGAGCTGAGATTGGGGGGGTGGTGGTGGGAGTTTGCCCCATGGCTGTGATGGGGGGAGAAGGGGTGGGTGGGGAGTGGGGGATGTGCTGTGGGGTTTTTTTTGGGGTGGTGGTGGTGGTTTTTTTGCCAGGTGTCGCTTTACCCAGTGGCTCGGGGAGTGTGACAAAACGGGAAAAAGGGCTTCACTGAGAGGTTCAAATTAACAATTTCTTTGGACTTCGCTCACGGGTCCAATACATCACTATTGCAAGTTCTGTGTGTGCGATGGCGATTATACTATTGCAATTTAAAAGAAATTAGCGGGATCCACTATTGCGAGCTACAAATGCCCCTGAAAAATAGCAACACAAACCACAAGGGCGGTAGATATTAATGCCTTAGAAGAGTGCACCAGTCACAAACTCAATCGCATGGCATATACTGTACGGATGTTTCTTAGTCACTTACCCTCTCTCTCTCAGGTGAGGTGGCTCCATCCCTGGGAAGTTACCCTGTACAGCGTCCTGGATGGGGGGGACGGATCTCCTAGGGGCCAGCTGTATCCTTGGAGGATTCCCCATTTGTCTCCCCAGACCCTGACGTTTATATTTCCTGACTCGGTGAGGGTGCAGGATTATGCCTGAGTGGATTACACTGTCTGGGATATTTCCATCTGGTGGTGCCATAGCGAAGTCTCTGTTACCAATTTGTGATGTCCGGCGCTCAACGTCACAGGAAGAGTGGTGGGATGGGACTCGGGGCATTTTGTTTGTTAAGGGCCATTTGGTTTTGGTTGTTCTGTGCCATCTTGAGATAAGCCCGGGCTGAGCTGTTTTGCAGCTGCCCCCAAGTTCTCTCTGCACAGCCAAGGCACGGCGGAGATGGAGCTGAGTGGGATGGCAGCTCCCTGCCTCTCACCTCTGGTGCTCTGAAACCGGCTTGGCTGGCTGCTCCCACACAGTGTGTTACTGGCTTGCCCAGCAGGTAAAGAACCCAGATTTGGGACGCCACTGGGGTGTCCGTAAGGGGTCCTGGGCTGCCCTTATGTGGTCCTGGGAGGGAGTCTGTAAGGGGTCCTGGGTAGCCCTTATGGGGTCCTGGGAGGGACTCTTGCAGGCCAGAGGGAGTCTGGGGCAGCCCTTCAAGGATCTGGGGGTCCCCTCTGGTGCCTCTGGGGAGGGTTTTGTGGCTGGGGAGGGCCAAGCTGGTTTCGAGAGGTGCTTCCTCCCTTTCTCCAGCCCACCCAGCTCCCCCGACACCCCCACCCCCCCAGGTTGGTGGGTGCCAGCAGTGCCAGCCTGTCCCACTGGGTCGGGCACTGAGGGGGGCACCGCCCCAGCCGCGGGATGGGAGGAGGAACCACAGCACCAGGGATAGAGACCAACGTTTTATTTCTTTAACATTTCCCATGGGGGGCACCCCAGGGTTGCGCGGCTGCACCGCAGCTGGTGCCAGGAGGGACTCCAATGTCCCCCCCACAGCTCACCTGGCTCCGCTCGTGATGCTTTTGATGGGGCTCAGCGCAATCTCTTCTGTGCTACGGACCAAGCGGCTCCAGGTAGGCGACTGCTGCACCGCACTGTGCCGCAGCGTGGGGTGGTGTGGGGGGCTGCGGCGCGGGGCTGGGAGCTGCTCCCATCTCACCCAGCTCCCGGGGTCCTGCAGAAGGACTGGAAGAAGCCAAAGCAAGGGACGACAGACACGAGAGCCCGCCCAGAGGAGCAGAGCGGTGAGTGGCCCTGGCACCGAGCACCATGCAAACAGCCCACACCCCACGGCAGCCCTGAGCCGGGGCTGTGCCGGGGGCTGCCGGCCGCTCACTCCGTCCCCTCCCTCAGCAGCTTCTTGACTAGCAGATGAAGGATGGGAGCTCAAGTCGATGCAGGAGAAGCAGGGAGTGTGGGGGAGACCCCCAGATCCTGCCCCAGACCCTCAGCCTGTGCCCTGCCCTGCCTGCGCTGGGCAGCCCTGCCCGCCTGCTGAGGAGGGGGTGCTGCCCGCGGGCTCCAGCGGAGGAGACAGGGTGCAGCGGGCTCTCTTCTCTCTCCTCCTCTGCAGGGCAACTGAGGAGGCAGCGAGGAGGGAGCACCGGGCCCCACAGGACCCACTGGGCTCCCTGCCAACCATATACCATCCGAGCAGAGATGCCTCTCTCTACCCCCTGTCCCCCCCAAGCCCCCAGGTCCCCCTGCCCTCCTCTGCCGCCTATAGGTCCTATCAGTGGGGACAGCTCCTTCTGGTCCAGGCACCCCCCGGGCTCCTGGGCCCCCCGAGGGCCACCACAAGAGCCCCTGCAGCCTGTGCTCGCTGGCCAACTCGGAGGACTGCAGCAGCCTGTTGAGGAGCAGCTCCTCTTCCCAGAGCTCCCTCTACCACTTCCTGGAGCCCTGGCCCAGTGCAGCAACAGAGCCAGTGGTGCTCACACACTCGGGACACCCCCGCTCTCCCATGGCTGCTAGTGGGGCAGTGGGGAAACCGGGACCGGTCCTGAGCCAGGAGCCTCCACAGGAGCTGCCAGCCAGGACCGAGAAAGAGTGGGTTCCCAGGCAGGGGACGGAACTGAATGTGGAAGCATATGCTGTGGGGCTCTGAGCTGCTGCGTGGTGCCAGGTCTATCCAACGTCAGGCAGTACATTCCCAGGAGATGTCACTGCTATCAACTCTTCCGAGGAAGTGGGGCCGTTTCTGTAGTCATAGCCTGCCTGGAGAAACAGCCCCACGGAGCTAATAGTCTGCTGAGCAGCAAGGGAGCAGAGTCGCTGACTCTCAACCAAGGACTGAAACACAGCAACCCACTCTACTGCCTTCCCCCTACGCCCACTGCCTCCCACAGTTTAGAAGAACCAGGGGGTTCCGAGTGAGGGGACCCCTCCCCCACTCCCCCAAAGCTGCTCAACATCCCCAAACCTCCCTCAAGACACGGGACTCCGCCCACACACCTCCACTCCCCACACCGACAACCCTCCCCCTCCCCCAACGCTCCAAAAAGCAGCAGTCCTTAGGGCAGACTCCTTAAGCTGACTCCACAGCTACGGCTCCCCGTCGGCTCTGGGGGAGACAAGGGGGCCCCGGGGCTCTCCGTGGGCTTTAAGGGGGTCCCAGGGCTGCCCACGGGCTCCCAGCAATGCCCGTGCCCACCACCCACCCCCGCTTCAGGGGGCCCAGCGCTGACAAACCCCGACCCATCTCGGGGGTACCTGGGGGGACTCGGCCGTGGGCTGGAGGCGGGCGAAGGGGGCACGGCCGGGCTGACCTGCCGGGGGGTGCTGAGAGCGGAGCCCAGAGCGGAGCCAAGCGCCCCGCCAGGCCGGCCCCGGGCACCCTGCGCTGCGGCCGGGGCTGCCGCCACCTGCGCGGAGCGAGCGGGGGGTGAGGGGGCGGCAGCGGAGGACGGGGGGGGGGGGCTGAATCGGCCCTGTTTCCCCCGGGGACCCCCCACTCGGCTCTGCCCCCCCCAAACAGGCCCAGACCGCCCCCCGAGCCCCCCAGCCCGGTCCCGCCACCCCACAAACCCCCCGAACTGGCCCTGCACACCTCCGCACCCCTCCTGCCGCCACACGCCCCCGGTCCCCCGTCTCCCCCGGTACCGACCGCCGCAGCTCCCGACCGCCGCCGCACACCGGAAACGTTCTCCTTCGCGTCCGCCCACCCGCGCATGCGCCGAGGGCCAGACCCGGGCCACGCCCCCCAGCGGGGGGTGGGGCCGCGCCGAGGAGAACGAGGCCCCCTCAGCCCCGCGCCACCGCTTCCCTCCGCCCCTGGCACTGCGAGGCCGAAGAAACCAGCCCAGCCCTCCCCAAAACGAGCCGGGATCCCCCAAACCAGCCCAGCCCTCCCCAAAATGAGCCGGGATCCCCCAAACCAGCCCAGCCCTCCCCAAAATGAGCCGGGACCACCCCGAAACCAGCCCAGCCCTCCCCAAAACGAGCCGGGATCCCCCAAACCAGCCCAGCCCTCCCCAAAATGAGGGTGTCCCTGGCACCCTCCTCCCGGCTGGGATGCGTCACCGCGGGGGCGGCCAGGGGCACCAAAACGGCCCAAAATGGGGGAGTTCATGGGGTCTTTGGACCCCCTGAACAGGCGGTTCCTGCGGGGCGACCCCCCCCCCCCAGCACTGGGGGAGAAGGAGCCCACCCCTTCGCCTCCTGGCACGGGATCGGGCCCTGCCGCCACAAAAAATGGGGTGTCAGCACCATTTTAGAGACGGAATCCATCCAAAGGTACTCCAGGAACATTTGGGGCGGATGCTGGGTACGGGCATCGATACAGAGCTGGTGGGGAGAGAAAAAACCCAAATCGGGCTGGCAGAGACCCACGGGCACCTCTGAAGGACTCGGGGGGGGGGGGGTTAATTACAGTTGCCCAAGTTATTGTAGAGATCGATAAACCAATAAAATACTCTCAATTCCTTTTAATATGCTGTGACTGCATCACCCGGACAAAGAACACATGCACGGGATGCCAAAAATGATATTGCCAAAAGCAGAGACAGAGACTGTCGCCGATCGGATTTGCATCCTCCAACAATTAACGGCTTTCTCCCCAAAAATGCTTTAGCTTCTGCGCGCCTTCATCAAATCAATATCTCTGAATTGTGGCTGAAAATCCTAAAGAAATGGGCAATGAAAGCAGGAAGGGAGGAGCGGGTTTGCCAGTGAGACGGGCACTGCTCCTTCTATTTGTCTGATCCCGTGTGCGAAGCCAGAAAAAAGCAGACGGAGGCAGCGCTGCAGGGACTTGGCACTGATTTAAAACACTATGAACAATATCTTTATGGATATTCACTTACCAGAAAAGAAATTGTACTTAAGAAGGGTTCAAAACTGCTTTAGGGGGGCTGAAAAACTGCTTTGGAAGGGTTAACAAACTGCTTTAAGTAGTGTTCAAAACTCCTTTCAGGAGGGTTCCAAACTGCTTTTTGCAGCAGGGAAGCTGGGAGAAACCCCGCATTTCTCATCTGGAAAACCAACAAAAAGAAAGAAATAATCCACAGCCTCACTGAGGCCGCAAAGGAAGAAAACTTGTCAGCTGGGCACCCAGCGGTGGCACTGCGGTTTTGGGGGTGGGTTGTGTGTGCCAGAGCGCCTTTTAGCACCTCCTCGGGCACATTTCTTTTCCCTTGGGGCTGAGATTTAACAGGGCCTTCTCATCTGGCCAGCTTTCCATTGCGCTCATTAATAGGGGTTGCCATTAGAATACCCTGGGAATCTTTGGATGGTTGTGCTTGCGTTGTTAAGTTTTGCGGGTTTGACCTTTGTCATTGTCTGGATCTGCGGTAGAGGGAAACGTCCGGCAGAGACCCCGCCGGCTCCTACCGGCCACAGCCACCGCCGGCCTCTATGGCGGGCAGCGATCCCATCCAGACTCCGCCGGCTGAGATCCTGCCGGCTCCTACAACAGCCCCCGCCACCCCCCGGCTGTACACCGTACCGGCACAGCCCCCGCCAGCCCCCCCGACGGGCATCCTGCCTGCACAGCCCCCGCCAGCCCCCCCGATGGGCATCCCGCCTGCACAGCCCCCGCGACATACATCATCCCTGCGCAGCCCCTGTTGGCCCTGTGACAGACACTGATCCCATCCAGACCCCACCGCCTCCCACGACAGCACCCGCAGCTGCAACAAGGACCAGACCTACTCTGACCGTGGTGATGGCTGATGCAGCTGAGCTACAGACACAGTCAGTCGGTGCCGGTATCAGTCACCTCTGTGCATAAGAGGAAACGTGCAGTAGGGCCAGACAGCAATGGGCAACCAGGGACATCATACAACGAAGGAACAGAGGAAACTACTCCATCATTAGCCCCAAGTGAGCTGCGAGACATACGTAAGGATTACGGCTGTCAGGAAGGCGAGCAAGTGATTCCTTGGCTACTCCGATGCTGGGATACTGGAGCCGAGAGTTTGGAGTGAGATGGTAGAGAAGCCAAGCGGTTGGGACCATTGGCTAAAGATTCGGGTATTGACAGGGCTCTTGGAGGACCACCACAATGCCTCACCCTCTGGAGGCGACTCTGTGATGAAACGGGAAAAAAGGACTTCACTGAGAGGTTCAAATTAACAATTTCTTTGGACTTCGCTCACAGGTCCAATACATCACTATTTCAAGTTCTGTGTGTGCGATGGTGATTACACTATTGCAGTTTAGAAGCAATTAGCGGGATCCACTATTGCGAGCTACAAATGCCCCCGACAAGTAGCAACACAAACCACAAGGGCGCTAGATATTAATGCCTTAGAAGAGTGCACCAGTCACAAACTCAATCACATGGCATATACCGTACAGATGTTTCTTAGTCACTTACCCTCTCTCTCTCAGGTGAGGTTGCTCCATCCCGGGGAAGTTACCCTGTAGAGCGTCCTGGATGGGGGGGGACGGATCTCCGAGGGGCCAGCTGTATCCTTGAAGGATTCCCCATTTGTCTCCCCAGACCCTGCGGTTTATATTTCCTGACTCGGTGAGGGTGCAGGATTATGCCTGAGTGGATTACACTGTCTGGGATATTTCCCTCTGGTGGTGCCATAGCGAAATCTCTGTCGCCAATTTGTGATGTCCGGCGCTCAACGTCACGGGAAGAGTGGTGGGATGGGACTCGGGGCATTTTGTTTGTTAAGGGCCATTTGGTTTTGGTTGTTCTGTGCCATCTGGAGATAAGCCCGGGCTGAGCTGTTTTGCAGCTGCCCCCAAGTTCTCTCTGCACAGCCAAGGCACGGCGGGGATGGAGCTGAGTGGGATGGCAGCTCCCTGCCTCTCACCTCTTGTGCTCTGAAACCGGCTTGGCTGGCTGCTCCCATACAGGGAGGTGTTGGCATCACGAAGCCTGTGCTAAAGCGGGGTGGGGGCAGTTGGTTAGCAAAGCCAAAGTGGTTATTAATGGTTATTAACAGCACACTAATTACGCCCATGTAACTGGGAAGCTCAGATGCCCCCTAAGCACCCCCCCGGTGCTTCTCTAGCCAGGCGAGTGCTGGACGTCCCCCCCGCAGGAGAGGAGCACACCTCTGAGGTGGGTGGAAGGGCATCACCCAACGGGGAGAGGACCAAGATGGGGCTTGGGTGTCCCTTGGGGTGGCCGGGTGGTGGGGTAGGGCTGCTGGGGGCTGCCACGATGAGGGACACCCCCACACCTTTCTCCATGGCTCCCAGAGCTCTGCTCCCTCCCTCCCAACCACCCATCCAGTGCCACCGGAGAGGTGGTGTCCCCCCTCCTGGGACGGGCAGGGGCTGTGCCACCCCATCTAACACCTCAACGCACCAAAGCACCACACTGGGGGAGGGACTCTGTGCCTGGTAGCCCCGTGCTCCCCAGCACTGTAAGGATGGGGCTGAGCCCCCACCACGGCCACCCTGTGCGCAAGGACCATGTCACGGGGCACATGGCAGCGTGCCAAGTGTGCAAAGCTGGAGGAGGAACATCTCCTCCAGCCGCGCTGAGGGCAGCAACAGTGTCACTCGCACTGTGGCTCTACCCACGCTCTCCTGGCAGCACAGGAAAGCGCAAGCTCGTCACCTCCCAAAGGCCACTTCCTAACGAGAAGCGAGGCCCAGCTCCTGCACAACACGGCTGGCCCAAAGCGGGCTGATTCTGCCCCCTGGGGTGGTCTCAGGGGAGCTGGTGGGCACATATGGACATGCCGAAGGGCCAGAGCCCACCCTGTGACGCTGTAGGCAGAGGGGACAGTGGTACCTGGACAATGTCCCCACCGCCTCACACACGGAGGCTTTCAACAGTCACAGCCACCCAGGCGCTGCCAAGGGGGCAGCAGGGGCTCCCCACGGGGGGTTTACAGAGCACAGAGAGCGTCCGTACACCACTAACCCCTCTCCAGGGGCGGATTTTCGGGATGCTGCTTGCTCATCTCACCGCTGAACAACTCCCCGATTGCCCCTTCAGCACGTTGTGACCATCGCTTCGTGGCTTTTGTGCTCCGATACTCATCCTGGCTCCAATCCTCTTCCTGGGGGATTGTGAGGGAGCAAAAGACCACATCGCTACATCCAACTTTTTTTTCAGTTAAATAAAAAAAAAAGAATAAATCACCCTCTGTCATTATCAGGTAGAGTTTCATTCCAGTCAGGCTCTTTTTATTAAAATAAATATTTAAATTATATAAAGAAATAAGGTCTAAGAAGGAAGTAGCGCACATTACCCACACCGACACTGCGCTCACCGCACACTCCTGACCCTACTTGCGTAATCCCAAATACCCACTCCCGCCCACGAGGAACAGACCCAGTTCACTGCGCACCATCCCTCCCCTCTGCCTCCCGGACTCGGACACTACAATCCAAATTCTTGGCAGGCCCAGAAGGGGCAGCAGCCCTCCTCCCTGCGAGGCCTCTCGAGGTTCGCACGGCGTCTTTCTCAAGTGACCTTTCTTAAATCCAGTCTGTAGGGACCGCTTTTTACTATTAACTCCTCGAGAAACATCAGCTCAACCCTTTGCTTTGTCACGTGCCAGGATCTGGGCCCCAAAGAAGCACTGACAGTTCCCATTTCAAACCCAAGTGGTGCTCACGTACACGTGGCTCCATGCTGTGAAGAGTCCACTCCGAAACATTCAGCTCCAGGTTTCTTTTTTCCCGGCTTTTTGCAGGTATTGGCTGGTTAAAACAAAAGGGAAAAACAGAAATCCCTTTTCATCTCTGTAATTTAGGCCAACAACAAAATAAAGCGGCTGAAGGATCACAGGAAGATGGACGGCAGGACGGGAAAATGTCAGAGGATCCTCACAGCAGCTGATTTAAGGCTGATTTGGGAGGAAAAATCCCAATCTGAAACTTACAAACATGGGGAGAGGCTGTGAGCTAATGGTCAAGAACGAGGCCAACAATTCCAACAGAGACTTCCACACAAACCTAAGTTCATTGCTTCGGAGAGGTCAAAAAACCCCAAATCACATGTTATCAGAGGACCAAGAGACAAACCAAGCAAGGAACCGTAATGCCATAATTCCACCGGGTGCCTTGATCCCACACCCTGGGCTCCGACTAACAAAGTCGGCACACGTGTGCCACGGGGCTATGGCATATTTGGCTGTGCCTATCACGGGAAGGTGGCAGAATCCAGGCACCCCAGACCCTGGGTGGAGGGGACGCTGTGACACCAGATAAGCAGTCAATGCCAGACAACTCGCAGCAAGCAACTCCAGGATTCCTGGTTGGTTATCTACAAGCCATGTGAAAACTTGCAGTCGCCTTACAGGGACTAAATCTAAAAACCCTCTCCTCATTCACACCATAAAAGCAGTGACGGAGCGGTTACTTACAGCAAAGTCTGACAAATTTCATCCCCTTTCTGTGCCAGTGAGTTCAAGTATGTGATGGTCTTCTTTCTGACATCTATGGCCTGTTATTAAAAGGTGACTGTGAGACAAAGCACAACCTTGTGCCGCACACCCACCAACACCTAAATGACTTCTCTTGCCAGTTTTTTTCTCCCCATCCAACTCCAGAGAAAAAGCCCGTGGAACTCACAGCTAGTGTCCAGTGCGCTCACAAGTTCACAGGCATGAAGATGATGTCCTGCTTGAAGACATCCACACTCCTGGTCCACCTCCTGACTGCTTCATAGCCCCCCGATGTTAGTTTGGGATAAAAGAAGGTACTGAAAGCGTGGACCGCTGGATACCCTTCCTTCTTGCCTCTTTCCATCAGCAGACCCATGTAGAAATTAACGACCTGTACCATAAAGAGTAACCATGAGGTGTAAAAATAAGACGCTGGCTTTCCCAACGAAAAATACAGCACCACGTCTTTTCTGGCCACCCTTAAGCACGCAGAGGAGAGAACTCCAGCCTCAGCTGTCAGCTTTTGTTCCCAGAATTTCACACGGGGTTACATCGGCAGTTTGATCAAAACACCTGCCCCCCCCCCCCCCAATAACACGAACTAACTCCTGGAAGCTGCGTCATACAAGAAGTAAAGGAACTTCCAGAAACACTCGACCCTTCAATACCTCAAGTAAGAACTGTACAGAGATTTCTAGGCTCTGCAGCGGAGGTCGTCAAAGAACGTTGATGAGACTTCTGTACACGGCGGAGGGGTATTTTTCAATAAAGGCCAAATGAGACTGTCCCTGTGCTGCAGCTGGTTTTACCTCATCATTTAGCCAGCAAAGGTTCCTGAGCGTGCGGATGTCCTCACGAGTGACCTTTAGTTTGAAGGCACTGCTCATGATCTCATCTGGCTCACCTCTGCCAAATGCGGCACTGACCTCTCTCTCCATGGCCTGAAAGGAACAATTCAATGGGGAAGGACTTGTGACACAGAGCATGGAGCACGCTGACCTGGGGGCAGCTTTCCACTGAAACACGGCCTGTAAATTCAGCTCAGGTGACAGAGCAACTGCCTCCGACAGTTTCTTGGCTCAGTGAGCGATAGCGCTTTTGCCTTGCTTGCTTGGTTTCAGCATCCCAACTTTGAACTTTAGAGCCCAGGCTTGCTGCCATTTCTTTTCACCAAGGACGTTGGGATAAAACCCATAAACTCAGCAAACACGCTAAAGCAGCTGAAAATGGAACACAAGTCTGCCAAACTCCTTTCCCACGTGCTCCCGCGGCCCTCGCAATACCCAGGTTTAAGCCAACCCCAGCGGGCATCCTCCGTACTGAGGCAGCTAAGTCAGGAGCCTGAAAGAATGTGAAGGTGGGGGACTTCAAAGGGAACGGCAAAGGGGGAAACTGAGGCAGCTACACTGGAGTCAGGCAATGGGGAGTCCAGGTTGTACACGCAACTGGTCGCAATTTGCACGTTCCCATCTAAGTCTGCTTAAGGAATGCAAATAAATCAGTATGTCTGGTAGTATAAAATACTCTGATCTGCAATAGCATCTTCTTGCTTGAATCTGGGTGAGCAAAATAAGAAAACCACCCGGTTTCCCTTGTACCCAGCATCAACTCCGCAGACTTTGTAAACTCTGCATTTGCTCGCCCTTTCCAAGTCCATCCTCAACAGGCAGGAAAAGGCGGGGGGAGCTCAATTAGACTGCAACTCTGAAGAATAAAAGCAGCCGAAATTCATACAAGCAGGAGAAACTGAACTCCCACTCCCCGGTGGTCGGCACCATGGATCAGCAAGCTGATCTTTCAGGTTCTATCACCATGGTAGGACAAGAGGCACATCCAATATAACTGGATGAGTCGAGTAAGCACTGCTCTGGAGACTGGTGTTCAGCCTGGACTCATTTTTTGTCCTGGTAACAGAAGGCCCACAAACCCTCAGGTCAGCACAACTGAAGGAGCGCTGGAGCACACGAAATCCTTCAAACCAGCTTTAGTGCTGACCCTCGCACTGTGAAGTCACAGCCACAGACACTCGCTAACAGGTTCAATGCAAGTTCTTCAGATTTCAAAAAGCCTCAAGAACCACCTAGAATAAGAGGAGTTCCCTGCAGCTCTGTTGCAACCTTCTGTTTTGTGTAACAAACTGTTGGCTACGGTACCTCTGTGAGCGGAGGAAAGCGTTCCGCTGTTTTTCCCAAGCTTGGCACTTTCTTTCCTTCCACATTGAGGCTGGCTGACTTTTTGGACTGCACACGTGTTGGGTGTCCTCGGAATAACGCATCTTCTGAGATTTCAGTGCCACGCTGCCTCTGTTAGACAAACGGACGTTAAGCTAGCAATCAAGCACAGATTTGTTTGCTCGGGGATAGGACAGAAAATCTTGCTTATATAGGGAACTGGAAGGGTTTTTGTATACACATCCAACCAGCAAACCCCAGAGTTACTTTTTATTGACGACTGCATTCCAACTGTGCACCCATGGAGTGCTGCACTCAGAGGCAAGAGAGGCAGAAAGCTCGTTTGGCTTGGGCTAGCGTTAAGAACCCCAGCAAAGCCTCCACGTGTAGGTATCAAGTTGAGAGCGAGATTACTATTTCTGATTTCCATTATTAAAATTTTATTTTTGACCTCAATCCTGACCAGAGGTGAAAGTCAAAGAGATGTACTTCCCATCCCAGCAAACAAGATAAGACTAAAGACACCCCAGTCCAGCTTTGCAGGTCAACTAAGGCTGTGCGCTAAAGATTTTGAGGCTATACCCAACACATGAAAGGGGAAGAATCAAAACGGTATAGTGTAGCGTGCTCCTAATAGTCCAGAAACAAAATTAACGGCAGCGTAAAACACTTTGCAACAGCGCTACTCATCAAATAATGCTCCCACTTTCCTGGGAAAAAAACAACCTGGGCAAATACAGATATTGTTGAGTAAGTCATGTGAAGTGGAGAGTGCTGAAGTTTCTGATCACAAATAGCTCTATTTTCCTTGTGAATAACACAAGCTTACCCCTGCGATGGTTTGTTTCACTGCTCCTTCCTCTTCCTGAGAGTTTTCTTCTGGTGTGCAGTACCTGCCAGGAGAGGGAGAGAGAGAAGTGAGCTGTGTATCCATCCTGTCCCATGGAATTCTCAGGAATTCACCTTCTGGACAAGAAAGGCTTTTTCAAGGCTTATTCTGACTACAGCCCCGGTTGCGCACATCAACATGTGACAACATCGCCTCAACTTCCAGCACTATTCTTTCTTAGCAGCAAGACTGGGATAGAATGAAGAGCTGGGAGCTTTGGAATTATTTTTTTTTCCATCTACTTGTAGAACACTCCTTTTCTTTCTCTTTATCAGTTACATTATTTGGAAAACAGGGAAGCAACCAGCACTTCCTCTATCGAGTGCTTTGTGATCTACTGCTGATAAACACTGCACGCTGGGTGTTCTACTGCAAGGTGTAACAGGAACATCTGCAACTAGACTTGCATCCAAACAGAGTGAGCTTCGGGAAACTAAGATCAGCACACTGAATTCCAAATGGGACAGCGACAGGATGTTTACTTGCCTTCTACAGGCCAGTCAAGAGAGTGATTATCCCCATTTGGAGAGGATTGTCATTCAAACCACGCAGACTCTGAAGAGCAAACAAATACACAGACATTGAAGTTGTCCAGATATATGTCCCTGCTTCAAAAACACAAATTCGCATTGTCACCAAAAGACCCCTTTTTTTCAGGAGGGAGACCTACACCAGACTCTCACGGTATTCTACGCTCATTGTGCTTTAACGGCTTTCAGTCAAGCATGGTAAGAGGAGATATCACAAGCTTTGTCAAATCATTTCAGTTAGTAGCTAAATCCGAAAAAAAAAAAAAAGGCAAGAAAATGTCCCTTTTACTTGAACGCATGAGTTATTTTTTCTCCATATCTCCCCTCCAGCTTAGGGGAACCACTGACACTTTAAGCACACAACAGTGCCACACAGCTAAATATAGCGCTAGTGTTTAAAGCGGGGAGAAGAACAGGGACAGAATTAGCTACAAAACAGGACTGCCGCAACTGAACCTCTCTCTGCTCCCATCTACGCTTTCTCCTCTCTCATGTAAGGGCAGGTCACTGCAGAAAGATGCGTGCATCTTACCGCCGTACAAAATCTCTCCCTCTAGCTGCACCTACCGTCCCTCAACACCACAAAGCCCTCAGAACTCACAGTCCTGCCAGCTCAGACAGCCAACACCAATGAGGCCACTGGCCTCTCAAACCCAACCGCACGCTGCCTTTTTCCCCCTCCTAGTCAAACCCCACGCATCCTCTAAGTCCCAAAAACTGCCTCAAGTCCCACCAGGCTTTACAAGCTCTCTCATCCTTATGCTCAGGATGCGAGTTTCCAAGCGAAAGAAATGAAATGTCAGCTCGTTGACGGCTCGGCAGAACGACTCACAAACCAAAACGGATTCTGCAAATCCAAGGACAACTTGGTACGGCCACCACTCGCACCCTTACTGGCTTTCTTCCCACAGCAAACACCACACCAGCACAACCCTCTTTGTCACGCAGCACGGCTCTCGCATGGGAGCTGTGTTGGAGATGCACCTGGCTTGCGAGCAATTCCGGAGCCGCAAGCTAGCTACTCCTCTTTCACAGCACTGAGACGATCAAATACCATTGGTCATCTTCGGGACTCTACCAGCGGCTGAGAGACACACTCACGCAGAGCCAAAAGAAACAAGAACCATCATTAAAAGAGACTCTACCTGATCGTATCACCTCTCTGCGACCACTGCGGGCAGCAAACATCTATACATTCAACACCTGCACAGAGAAGCAGTAGTAAGAAAACAAGAAGTCGACTTTCAATCACCATCAGAAAGACACAGCTCTCAATTTCTGGGTGATAAATAAAAAACCCCAAAACTTTTAATGATGACTGTATGGTCAGGAGGTTTGAATTCTGGCAAGCACTTTGAACATCATCTGCCAGTGTATAGGAAATGCCCTGTTCCGATTTGAAGTCTACCTACAAAGTGGAACGGATTGGAACCATGGGGATACTCACCGGTCCTTAGTGTTGGATGTGGACAGACATCTCCTCTGTGTTTTGGTTTTTCTACGTGACTCACAGTCATCACTGGTTCCTTGGAGGAGGCTTGAACGCTTTGGGGCAGGAAAAAAACAACAGAGGAGAATCACAATTTTTATATGTGGGGCATTTGTTATCAGTGCGTACCAATTCACAGTGGCTTTTTGGGTTTTTCTTTAGAAAGAAAAAAATATTCTTTGCACATCCGACAAATATCTGCATCAACCTGAGGAGGCCACTTTACTCTGTGGGACAAGACAGAGTTCATTTCAACCAGCCTTGACCAATTCTGCTCAATCTATTTGTTAAAGATCATGCTGACAGTGAGAATGGCAATGTCCACAACATCCACACTGCTGGGACATTTTACTTCAGACCCGCCCTGCTCTGACCTCAGGGACTATATGCTCTGTAGCAGTTGGAGTGCATTAGACCCGTTCCCCAGGAACCTTCTCTAGTTTAGCTTCCTCTGAAAAGAATTTCTTTCTCATGCTCCAGATCTGCTCCAAAATATGAGCCAAACCACAATAAGCAACGACTGGGAGATTAGACGCCGAAAGCAGAGTCTTGACCCGCTCTCAAATGCGGTGCACTTAAACTCAGTGCACCCAAAATTACATGAGAAAATGTTTTCTGTATCATTTTCATGGTATGGATTTTCATCTGAAGTGGCGGATTCTGGCGCAGCGCGCTCCTTAGTGGGCAGCCTCAGTGGTAAGAAGCTGTCTGGAGCAGCTTTGATGCTCTGTTTGCCATTCCAGCTTGTGCTGAAAACATCAACAGCAAAAGAAATCGTATCCAGAGAACATTTAAATATGCACCTCCACCACCAACTACTTTGTCAAGCACGTACACCGATGACGATGGAGACAGACACGAGATGTTCGTGACTTTCAGATGAAGACCTGCTGTCTTCAACTGGCTAATGGGGAAGTACAGAGAAGTAAAAGTGAAAATCACAACAACTGCCTTGAAGATACACTGTCGATTGTGTCCTCAGCCTCCTCTCAAGTTCAACACTTCCTCTTACCGCAGACCTTTAATCTCTAGCTAGTCTCCTGCACTAATTAAGTAGCTGGGTTTAAAGAAGAAGTTTAAAATTGGTTCTTCGGGGAGGAAGCAGCTGGAGACCTCCCTTACCATAGGCAGTAAACCTTTCGGGGAAGAAGTCAAAGAAAATGGAAAGATTTTTATCTCAGACGTGGAATTCTCTTGTGAGGACGGGATAGTGTTTCCTTCGTCAGGTGAGCATGGGTTCCACACGGCATTTGAGCTACGAGAGAAGAGCATAAGGTATCAGTAACTCTCAAAGGAAACTGAAGAGGTTCATGAGTTTACAGTAACGAGCTTCACCAAAGATAAATTCTCATTTTCTCTCTCACATCATCGTATTATTTGTGTTATGTCACTTGAAGACATTTTTGGGTTTTCACACTGGCAGCTACAGCAAGTTGTGCGCACAAGGTATTGCCAGTCAAAAACCTGAAATACAAAAGGCTTCTTGGGATCTACTACCTAAAAGGAGCCTTGAAAACAATCTACTTCTGGCAAGCTAACAGTGGACGGATCAGAATGGAAGGACTGCATCCAAGGCAGCTCTGGCACTGAGATGACAAGATAAACGCCCGGCCCCACTCCAGAAGCAATGCAAGGATGCAGGTAAGAAACAGAGGTCACGCTCAAGTCTTCCCAGATGCTGCCTCGTCCTGTGCCTGCAATAATCCGTACAGAACCCTAGGGGTAGGCTTGGACAGTACACAAGGTAGGGTGAAAATGAAACAAGTCGTATAACTTGATGTCAGCCTTACCAATTTGCAGCATTGATACATCGAGCGACAAAAATCGTGGTCTTTTAGTTGAAGGCTCAAAAGAAGTGGACCGAGGCTTAAAAGAAAACAAAAAAAAAGTACCAATGTGAGTATAACTTGAATGTGAATCCAAGCAAACACACTTCCTGAGACTTAGTCAGCTCTGCTATGACTTGGGGACCATGACACGCTGGTTCACACTGCAGAAGAATGCAAATCTTTGCAGGACCTTTAACAGGTATGCTTTAATTTTTTAATACAGGCTCTCATACGTGAAGCGATTAAAAGAATACAAGCTTGTCACTCAGTAATCACTCAGTCAGCTCCTAAACATTCCAAAGTGTGATAGTTCAGCCCTTGAAAAATATATTTTGTACAAATCAGAGTTAATGACGCTCTCAGGAATGAAGAATTAGAGCCCGACAGTCTCTTAGCCCTCTTATCCCATGGGGCAATAAGAAAAATAGCACTACACCTTTGAACCAAACTAGGGAGTCAAGCAGTCGGTGGCTCATTTTTACAGAGCCAAAGTCTTACAGGAATCCTCTCCTGGGCTGGTGGCTAATGAGCAGAAAGAGGTTTATCCACAGGAAGTATGCAGTTTTTCTTGCCAGGTAGTGTATTTTGATTCCTTAACCACAAACTCGAGAAAGAGAATAACGCAGACTTGAGTAAGGCAAACCCAGCCCACATTAGAGCTGCCTGCTAGAAATGGAAAAGAACCACCTACAGCTGTACAGGCTCAGAGCAGGCTCAACCTCAAGATGCATTAGGGAGAGCTGCTTGCTCTCGCACCTTGCACAGACCCTAATATTTCAAACCCCTCGCTAACCTCTTCCGCAGACTCTGTGAATGGAGCATCTTTGCTGACGGAGGCCGCCGGGCGTTTGGTTGCCTTGGTCGGCAACTGCAGCACAGCAGAAACTTTCTCTTTCTGCTCGGAGATGGAACAATCTAAAAACCAAAGACAGGCCATATAAGAACATGATAGAAAACCAACAGAGTTACATTGCGAATACAGCCAGGAGGGAGCACACAGCTTTGATTTAAAATACTCTTTCTGCTGACACGCGTGGGCTCACCGCCAGAGACCTGGGCTATCTCCTGCTGGCAGTAAAAGTATTGTGTCCTGCCACAGTCACCGCAGATAACGTCATACAGAGGGCTAAGCCCCACCATACACCCTCAAGCCATTGGCTATAGGGATAGATAGCCACAAGGAAAGAACAGCTTGAAAAGCCACTGTTTCAGGAACAATGCCAGAGCACAAAAGTCAGACTTTTCGAAGGGACACAAAACCTCAGAAAAATCAGGCATATTCAATACTTCTGTAATGTGCAATACCTGATGTTTTCTTTTTCGGCGGACTCTCGTCACCATCGTCCACAGGTATCCAAACGCTGAGGAAAGAACACACACAACAGCGTTTTGCAACCCTAGGGAAGCTCCCAAGAGGCTGACTTCCCTTCACAGGGCCCAAACTTCCAAAGTTACTTTTCCTATCCCGAAGGTCTCCCCCTCCAAGCGCCCCTGGGATCATCTCAGGCACACACACACCTAACTGCACCCCTCCTCAACACCCCCCAACCTCTCCCAGCCAACGACCGCTCTCAGAGAGCTAATTATCCCGCTGAAGCACATTAGGCCTCTTTTTCTCGTTCGGTTAATGCTCCCTAACATTTTACATTTGTTCCTATCGCCAAAAACTTAAGTTCATATGTAAATTTTCCTCTTTCCTCGGGGAAAGCAGCACACCAGAGATTACTACGCCATCTAAGTTCATAAATCACTACACCGAGTTGCAAAGAAAAGTCTAAGTAGGACAGGAAATAAAAGGTGGGAAAGCAACAACTGCATACACCCACTTCAATCACTTACTGCTAAATCAGTGCTCGTCAATGAGTTCTTGAAATAATTCTTTGCTGCACCCTTTCTTACTAAGCATAAGTCCAAGTATTATATCAGTTGATAACATCTAGTAAAAATTTTTCCTTTGGGAATGAAGCACAAAGGTTGCTCCTAGGTGGGTTTTCCTCTATTTGTTTTTTTTTTTTTTTTCTTCTATTTGCCCCCCCAAAATGTCATGACAGACTCCAAGGATTCTTTGAAGAATTCTTTGGTCTTTCTTACACAAAGGAATTTCTTTTAAACTGTTATGCCCCGAAACCCTGCTGATATCATTGCTTCTGGACTACCTTCTCTCTGTATCAGGAGCACAAAGAAGTCCCTAAAAGCACCTTTCATACAACATCAAGAGTATTGGCTATTACTATGCTATTAAAAGTCAGGCAGAAAATATTAGGGGGTAGGCATTAGAGGGAAAT
This sequence comes from Vanellus vanellus, assembly GCF_965231255.1. Taxonomy (NCBI): domain Eukaryota; kingdom Metazoa; phylum Chordata; class Aves; order Charadriiformes; family Charadriidae; genus Vanellus; species Vanellus vanellus. The sequence continues at coordinate 1,380,422 of NW_028127064.1, forward strand.
ATCTTCCCATAAAAATGCATTCTTACTCAGCATATTTGATACTTCAAAAGGCAAAATCTTTGTATCCTCCTGCTCAATTGTTAGCAGGAGCTAACTCCTTCTGAGCTGCTCTCCAGGCTCAAGGCTACGTCCTGAGAGAAACGCAGTTTCAATACCTGACTGCGGTTACGGCAACTGTCTGTGAACAGAAATGCCGCTTTCTCCAGCTTTACCAGAACACCCAGCACCTGGGAGAGCATTGTTTTGTCCTTTTTTACCTTACCAGCCACTTGGAGGTTTAGAATCAGTTTGATGGCGAGAAAAGAAGAATTCTCTCTTGGAAAGTTGTAATAAGCTGCTCCCCGCTCCTTCACCACTCCAAGTCTCCACCCCCTCTTTTTTCCTTTTCAAGCCCCCGCTGTGCAGACGGAAAGCCAACGAGGGGGTGGCTTTGCCCACGGATTTGGGGGGAACATCTGGAAGCCACAGTCATCTCAGCATCACAGGGGAACAACTCTGACTGCGGCACGGGGCGAGCCCACAGCGGCAGGAGCCACAGCCGCCGCACAGGGCCGGAAGGACGGGGATGCCGGGCTGGGAGAGGGCGGGGGGGGCACGGAGCTGCCGGGGGCCCACCACGAGCCCCACCGCCCCGGAGGGGGGGCTCTGGGCGGGCAGAAGGGCCGAGCCCAGCCCAGGGGAGGGCAGCCAGAGCCAGGGGAACCCCAGAGCAAGACCCCACCCCGCACCCGAGCCCACAGAGCGACTAACGCCGCTCCCGGCCGAGGAGAGCCGGCCGAGGCGCCGGGCGGGCTCCCGCCAAGGAGGCCCCGGGGGTCCCGCAGGCCCCAGGCGGGGGGAGGGGGGGAGAGAGGCGGAGGGGGGAGTGGGCGCCGGGGCGATGCCTGGGGGCGGCCCTGACGCGGCGGGGCGGCTCGCTGACCTGGGAGGGGCGGCCTCTTGCGCGGCGGCGGGGCCGGGGGCGGCGAGGACGGCGACGAGGGCCCCCAGCAGCCATTGCTACACAGGCCCCGGCCGGCCCCCGGCGGAAGTGCGGCCGACCCGCGCGCCCAGCGCCGCCTCCCCATTGGCTGCCGCCGCCGAGTCCCGGCCCCTACGAGCTGGAGGGGAGGCTGAAGGGGGGGGGAGGGGGGGTGGATATGCGCAGGCGCGTTGCCGTCTGCGCTCTGCCTGAGGGAGCCGTTGAGGGCCGCCCAGCCCGCTTCTGCCCCTGCCCTGCGGTGGGGCCGGGCCGGCGCCGTCCCGCCTCGCCCCGCCCTCCTGTGTCTGGGGGAGGCGCTGGCCCTTCTCCGAAAGCCCCGAGCCGGGCGCCGGGAGGCTGAGGAGTGCCCGGAGGAGAGGAAGAGGCCTGTTTGCCCTCGGGGAGAGGCCCTCACAGAGGCCGGAGGGGGCCCCCTAGAAGCCCTCCAGAGACGGAGGGGCCTCCCAGAGAGGGTACCATGGTTTTGATGCTGCTGGACATGGGGTCATTGTCAGCTTTGGGGATGGAGAGGCACAGCGGGCACTGCCTGATGGTTTTCCTTTCTGTCCGTGTCCTCCCCAGGCCCAGGGGTGAATATTTGGGAAGCTGAAAGAGGATAACTTCTTTAATCCAAAAGAAGTGAAGCTTGAAGCCCACATCAAGGTGCCTTCCTTTGCCTCCAGCTGCATGATAGGCAAAGGTGGCAAGACAGTAGGGGTGTGTGTGTGTGTGTGCATGGGTGCCCCCCCCCCCCTTTGCCCCGGGGACACAGAGTTTGGCATCAGCCGTCACCCCTGCCCACCCCAGGGGGACAAATCCCGGGTGCTCAGTGGTTTCAGCGATGTCTTGACCCTCAGCCCCCATGTCCTGGTGGTGGTTCTCGTTGGTCCCAAGGAAGGGAGAGACACACAGGGTGCCTGGTGCCGTGGTGACACCGGCAGTGGAGGATTTTGGCTCTTCCACAACAAAACCCTCTTGTGGTTTGCTCCAGGTGAATGAACTGCAAAACTTAACCAGTGTGGAAGTCCTTGTGCCACAAGACCAAACCCCAGACGAGAACGAGGAGGTCATCGTTAAAATCATTGGGCATTTCTTTGCCAGTCAGGTATGGTTTGGCCGTGGCTTTACCCGATCTTCCCCGGCTGCTTTCGTCCACCGAGGAAAGGCGCGGAGTGGCTGAGCCCAGCACCACCCGAGCATCCCGCCGCTCTTCTTTTGGGTGGTCCCTGTGTCCCCAAGAGGCACTGAAGGTGTTTCGGTAGCTCCCCCCGGCTGTGCGAGCGCTGAAATTAAAGATTGGTTTGTTTGAGCTAATAATGGGTGTTTTGGATGCTGTGCAGAGCAGCACCCAGGGTGTGAATGGAATCTTCGGCGCTGGCAAAGCCACGCACATCGCACCTGGGTGCATCTTCCATAACCTTGTCTCCTGTCCACTTGAGAGGGAGGGCGGCCCCCCCAAAAAATTCAGGTGCTCTTGAGGAGCGATGGAGGAAGCACAATTTAAAAAAACAAACAAACAAACAAAAACCCCAAAACCCTAACCAAACTTGAAATTAGTTACAGCTTGTCTGGAGTGAGAAGTTGCGAGCGTTGAGATGCTCGGTGGGGGGTGGAGAAGCGGTGCCCTGACCCCCACCTCTTGCTTTTCCCTTCTCCTCCCCAAGACTGCACAGCGCAAGATGAGGGAAATGCTCCAGCAGGTGAAGCAGCAGGAGCAGAAACATGCTCCGGGAGCCCCGGCCTCGCAGCACAGCAAGGGAGGCTCCCGCCGTGCCACCCAGCACCGCCTGATGAATGTAACCCAGCCACCGGACATCCCCCACCTCCTCTGTTATAGGTTAATTTTATTTATATTCTGTTTTGAGGAACAGATTCTTTAATTTCTTGATCAACTCTGGTGCGCAGATCCACCGTATGAGTTTTATGTTCAGTGTCTTGATTAGTCCAGTTTGGCCGCTGTATTATTCGAAAAGTGTACCTATCCACGATGGCATATTCTGATTTTTGTTTCCCTTCCACTACCCATGAGGAGCCATCCACAAAGAATTTTTCTCTTTCATCTAATTCTTCTTCTTCTTCTTCTAAATCTTCTCTTACTTTGGTCTGTAGATTTATTAACTGGAGACAGTAGTCTTTCTTTGGGCTCTCCGTATAAAAATTGGGCCAGATTTTGAATGGAAGTCATTTCCATTTCTAATCTAGGGGAGTTAATCAGAATTCTCTCATACTTCAACAACCAACTGTCAGTAAGGCATTTATCAGCTCGTTGTTGCAACACTCCCCGGATGTTATGGGGGGTATATACTTTCAGTTCACCTCCTAAGGTGACTTTTCCGACCTCCTCTATCAATAATGCGGTTGCCACTACCACTTGCAGGCAAGTGGTCCACCCCTGGCTTACAGGATCTAAGATTTTAGAATAATATCCTACAGGTTTTCTCTGCCCTGCCCATTCCTGGGTCAAAACCCCATATGTTGTTCTATTTTCTACATTGATGAAAATTTGAAAGGGTTTACGGATATCAGGTAAGTTGAGGACAGGTGCTTCTATCAATTTTCTTTTTATCTCTTCCCAACGCCTCTTGTCCTCAGAGGTCTACTTTACTAGTTCATTTTTAGTTAATTTCGTTCATATAAATATTTTACTTTATTGCTCTAATCTTTTATCCATTGTTGACAGTACCCTAACAATTCTAATTGTCTTATTTGCCTTTTATTAGTAGGTATTGTTAGAGACAAGATTCCCTTTACTCTTTCGGGATTTAATTTCTAATGCCCCTTTGTAAGCCAGTGCTCTAGATATTTTACTTCTTCTGTAAACTGTAATTTAGATCTTGAAACCTTTAGTCCCTGGAGACTTAGAAAATTTAGCAACTTAATCCTTTCAGTTCTAACATCTTCTTGAGTTTTTCCAGCAATTAGTAAATCATCTACATATTGTATCAGAATCAACTCTTGAACTCAAATTCCAAAGTCTGTGGGCAGTATCCCTTTAAATTTGATATGCTATTGTAAGCAGCACACCCTCTACACAGTCAATTTTTTGCTGACAACAAATTGTAAAAAATAGGGAAACCTCTGAGGTGTGATGTAGTTTTAGGAACCGAAGAGCAGCTTTCCCAAAGTTTAAGACAAGTACCAAATAATATTGCACAGCTTAAAATACAATTGTTTACGTTCTGACTTCAGTACAGTACAGCTTAACTGTGAATGTAAGGAATTAACATTTTGCATTGTGAGCCAAATTATTTGTGGCAGAAGGTCAAACATCACATAGAAAATATAAACCTGGATGTTTTAAATGTCAACTTGTTACAGGACTTGTAAGCAAACTTTAAAAAGCTTAAAAAGCTGTTGGCCTCACTTTTGAGGGCTCCAAACACTCCTGCAAACCAACATTAATATTTCTGACCTATACAGACCGTTCAACCCACTGTTCCCTAAAAAAGCTATCAGACAGTAAGCATATTGTGAAGTACACGTTTATTTAACATTCCTAAAATAAGTTGTATCTACATACTACATAAATGAATGAAGTCTTAATATAAAATAGAAAACTGCATTGACAGAGGAAATCAAAGTCCATATGGAGTTACTGATCGAAGACCATTTGTTTATGAAATTTTACAGCCATTTCTATAAATGATCTCTTCCAAATTAGACGATTTTTTTCTTTTCTCCTAATCCACACCATTTGGATGACTTTACAAACAGTGGTGTTCATTATAAACTTAAAAAACAGTTACAGCATCTTCTGGCGCACAAGTGGCTGTGGAAAATGAGACAGTCTTTTTTTGTTCTTTCAGTGTTCTCTGCCATGTCTGCGGTTTCTTTCTGTTTGCTTTTTGTTCCATCCACTGGACTTCCAAACGGAGAGATGAATTTGATTTCCACTGGTGGAGGTGACCAACTAACTCCAAAAAAACCCTGTTCTCTAACAGCAAGACTATGGATAAGAATTAAAAGGCAACGACTCACGAGAAACTATGGATTGGCTTCTACCTGTGGCTTCTTCCCCCCCACCCCCTCTAAAATCAACTACAAAGCTATTTAGGGGCAGTTACATGAGAACTGAAGAAATGGCAGGAAATAAATGTAATGCAGTAACAACCCTGAGAGCAGTCTTCTACAAGAGGAAGTTCTGAAGGGGAATTAAACTACTTGGTTGGCTGCGGACATGCACACTGGGCGTGTTCTTGCCAAACGATCCATTGCTCTAGCTAGTGTGCTTCCAAAAGGAGAGGTGAATCTTGTTTCCACTGGGGGAGGTGACCAAGGACCTTCTTTTCTTGTGGTTCTGCAAAGACAGAAAAGTATCAAATTGATTCTTTTATTACCAACAGTATTTAGTAGAGGAAAAGAAACCCCGTGGAGTTACAAAATCAATGCCAAGGAATTATTTATGGCCTTCTTTGTAGACAGGATCAAGGCAGAAAAGGTACATCAAGAAGCTTCCTTCTGCTGTCATTCCTTGCCAGACTGTCCCAAGCATTCTCAGTCACTATTCGCAGGAGCTTTCAGAGCCCCTCCCGCCTCCCAGGTTTTAAGAGGCAACCGTCCTCAAATGGTTTTCCAGAGGGAACCGGACAACATGGCCAGAAACAAGCAGTTCTCTTTACTCGTTGTCTGACCTTCTCCTGCATTCTATAGGGAACTAAAGACCATAAGAGTGTGGTTTCATAAGGTGGAATAAGACCTTAGATAGGCAGATAGACAGACAGACGGATAGAAGAGTGTGCCATCGTTGCAAAGAGTAGTGCCCACTTGCCCTTTTCTCTCCCGTTCCTCTTCTGTTTCCATTAGAAAACTAAACCCCTAAGTGGGGAAAACGGTGCCCAGCAGACCAGCAAGCTGCACAGGCTCAGAAAGTCAGAGCAGAACTGTAGAGCCAAGTGAGGAAGAGGCAGTTCGGTGGCTAAAAGCTGAATCGCTAGCACGACAAAGGAATGCAAATAAGTGCTCAAAAAGAATTTCATACTTGCTTGCTTGCTTCATTTTTGATTTTGCAGCTCTCCCTCTCTTGAGTTTTGGCTTTCCTACAGACTCTCGGGAGTTGGTATCCTCCTCCTCTTGAGTTGGAAGCTCCTGTGTCAAGGCAACAAAAACATTACTCGTGCACAAGTTCTTACACTTCTACAGAACACAAATGAATGTTTCTTTCATGAAGAAGTCATGACAGAGTGATTCCCAAAAGCATGACAGTTTCTCTCCACAAAAACAAACCTTCCCTCTCAAATTCTCCTACCATCCTACAAGCTGAAAGTCTGCAATTAAGAGGTAGCCCACCAAGTAAGTTTAAAGAAAGCTACTCTGCCTTTTGTTAAAGGCAAAGCAACGCTTCCTAATTCTTGACTTACACAGATTCAACGGTGATTTTTGTCGCTAGTTTCCACGAAGGAAAAAAATAATCAAATCATTTAGCTGATTAATTTCAAGCTCTCTTTCGATATACTTTCAAGGAAAAAGGCAAGGCCTTGCTAAGTATGATTTGAAAAAGCGGTAGAGAGCAAAAGTCAAGAACGTGAGACAACCAGAGGTTTGCTTACTGGTTCTTTCACAATTCGGGAAATGCTAGACACATTTTTTTCCCTTGACCTCAAAAGAGGGGGCAAAAAGACAGGTTGGGAAGACAAGTCCGGGTCTAAATCCTGAAGCTGCCCAGGATGGTCTGCTTCCCCAGCTAAGAGAGGTTGGTCACTAGGCTGCGCCTCTTCATCCCTGACTGTATTTTCAGCAAATTGTACCTTAAGGTTTTTCCGTTTTCTTGCACTTCTTCTGGGAGTGACTGCCGTTTCTATCTCATGAGCAGTGTCAATCTGGCCCATTCCTTGACACGGAGATGCTCCCAGTGCTGCACTATCTTCAATCCCCTGAAGTTAAAAAAGGTCCGTTAAGGCAATATTCATTACCAAACAGACTAACTTCAAGTCGAGCTAGATGAAACCGAGGACAGTGAAATGCTGCTTTTCCTTTCAGATCACCACTGGGTGTAAAAAGTTAAGACACGTACAAGGTACTCTCTGCTACAGATAACAGTTCATGTGTTGAAGGGATAGAAGAGAGCATTCAGTGCTCCGTTTCTGGTGTTCCTCTTCACGAGTAACGATTTGTCCCCACTCGTGGACAAAGTGAGCGGCTTTACAATACAAGCTGCATACACAACTGCCAGTAATCATCCCATTGCAGTCCCTTCTGGACCGATTACTAACCCACACGGAGTGACTGACTCTGCACCTAATGGGGCAAAATGTCCCCAACGTCTGAAGTTTCAGTCATGAGAGGTGTGACCGCAACACTGCGCCAAACTGGCCAGGTATCACATTCGGCATCTCGACACTGCGCTTTCAGGAATCACTTGGATTACACGAGACAACACGTATATTTTAACTACCTCCACCTCGTGCTTTCTAGTTCCCTGTACGGAGCAATTCTTCTTTCCTTCTAGATCCTCAGATCTGACGATCCTGAGTGAGATACTCAGGCTTTTATGGTGAGAACAAAAGTAGTATCTGTGACTTATTTCCAGTGACTCCGATGCTCAAGAGAATTTAACCCCTGTGTAAGCACCTTTGCCCAGCCCTCTACGTTATCGTGCTAGCCAACGATGGCAGAAGGAAGAAGCCCCTCTGCAGCAGTCTCCATAGAACCGGCTCGTTTTCTTGCCTCCTGCCTTGTCCAAAGTTGCCAAAGCATCCTATGATAGCAACACACCATGCTTCACAACTAAACTCAAGACATACTAGTCTGCCATAAGCTTTCCTTTCATGCTTACAAATCTACAAACAAGAGAGCAGTGACTACTTTGTCCTCAATTCAGTGAAGGCAGACGAGCCAAAAGCAGGTGTTTACATCTAAATCAGGGCAAAACAGTTATAACGAAAGCAGAAAAACCTTCCCCGTACTGCCACACGAATGACTGCAGAAGCTTTGTGACCGTCTCATGTACCCGCTGCCTTCTTCCCATCACAAATTTCCCGTCTACACCATAAGGGATTTACGTATTCCCAAGTCCGTAACCCTCTTCTCTACAGTGTCATCCTAAATCCCAAAGCCGAGACAGCTAAATAAGTGACTGCCCATTTAACTTCATCTCAAATGTGGGACACTGAAAAGCACTTTCTCTTACTTAAGACCGATCTATTTGTGGTACGCCTTCCCTTCAGTTTGCATTTCACTCCTAACTGTTACTAACGATTCATGGTGGATGTCTTCTGAAGAACTCATCAGCGCCAGCAGAAGTGAAAACAATGGGGAAGAACCTGGGACAACTGGAGAATCACTAGTTCTAATTTTCAGTCCATGTGAACAACCTTTCAAAATTCATATTTTACAAAGTTCAGATGGTAAAAAATGTAGTTTAAGAAAAAAAAAAAGACTTTTAAGTAGCTTGAAGTATCTTGATGCTGAAATTAACTCATTACGGGGAATTCTGTTTATGTTAATAAGGAACAGAGAGTAAACGATCTCAGCACCTAAATCATTCCGACAATGAGTTTGGTTCCCACAGCATTTTGTCATTTGGTAAACGGCCCCCAGTATCGAAAAGCTGCACTCCCCAACTTTTTGTGTTGTCTTTAACAATTAAACGACTTCTTTTATTAAGTCAAATAAGAAACTTTTAAGTTCTAACAAACCAAACGAATGTATGGTTATTTTAAAAAATAGTTTAGGCACTTTTGTTTTTCCTACTACAGCCCTCAAAGGCCCCAGTCTTGACGGGTTCTATTCGGTGTTAGAGGTCCACAAAACGCATAGGAGAAAAACAGAACTGCCCTTATGTAATGAGGCTTTAACTTGCGTTCACCAGCTAAAGAAACTGAGACCGTTTTGGGTGCCTTCCAATTGTCAGTAAGACAGGACTGTCCTCCATTTGCAAAGAGTTTTTCTGTTTTGTCGAAAATGGGAACATAGCTGACTTACATTAATTTCCTCAGTTTTAGGAAAATTGTTAGAAACAGTTATTTCTTCCTGCGGAAAAGGAATATTTCCTTCAACTTCAGCTGCTTCCTGCCTACATTCTTGGGGAAATCCATACACTTCTCCTCAAGGCGATTTCCTGAATGAGTACTGACCACATGCCAGTGTTAACTCACTTTCTTCCATGCAATATAAAGAAGTGTATTTCCCAAAGCTATGGGACAATGGGCACACGGCAATTTAATTAGAGCTAAGCTTCCCCTCTTCAAGACTGGTCCTAACGCGCTGCTTCCAAAAGGACTGTATATGCAATACTCACGCGCACACTGAAAATATTCCACAAGGTGAACGCAACAGTGTTTCCGTTAAATTCTTTGGTGGTTTCATTTCACACCAAGTTTACCGGCGTCTGGTGTGGTCGGTTGTTGTTGCTGGCTTTTTTAAAATACAAACCTTAACCACAGGAGGAGTCTCAGGTACATTCAGCTCTGATGCTCCCGCGAATTTCTTGTGTGAGATGGGACCACACATATTTGATCCAAAGGGGCTGGATGCCACGGATGAAGTAGGTGGTCTGCATGGGAACTGCCAGCTACAAGCCCGCACAGGAGAACACGAAGGAACGGGACGGCCCACCAAATCCAGCAATCTGGAAGATTCACAATTTAAAAGATGAAAAGTAATAAATAAATGGGGGGAAAAAATCACGCTGCGGTCAAGAAATCTGACACGACACATAACAAAAACATTCCAGGAACAAGAAATACAGGTGAACCCTCCCTGTTCAGGTGATGTATCAGGCCCAAGAACAAGCTACAGGCATCTTCTAGTTTCTCAAGTATTTTGGTACATCTCATGCTTAATTTCCCAAACCACTGCCACTGAGGAGAGAGGAATCCCTTGCAAATTGCGCAAGTCAGGTCAGTCTCACGCCAGAAGAAATATCATCTACATTGCAACACTGGCACCACTTCACATTCTCCCCTCACTCGTGTGCCCAAGTTGACCTTTTCTTTCACAGAGACAAAGCGGAATGCAAGCACTTGGAAAACACAGAAAGTCTACACACACACATCCATCCATCCACATACGAGAAGCAACACCTTTTGGAAAAATTCATGCTAGATCCACTATTCCTGGAACATTTTTGTGAAGATTTTGTAATTGGTGTCCCAGCAAACGCATCGCACAACTCTGCATCACGGGGAGTTGATGTTGTGGCTGGCGGTTCTGTAGCTCTAGGACTAGAATTACAAGGAAAATGTAACTGACTCCCATTCCCCTGAAGTCCACACATACCAGAATTCAAGTTTATTTGACCGTGCCACCCGTAGGAAAATCATCGGACAACCGCAAGCCTCTTTCCTGCTCATTAGAATTCTGCTTAAGTTGATGTAAAAAAGACAGAAACGAAGCAGCAACTGGGCAGGAAGCGGTAAAAGATTACTATTCGATCCCACGAGCAAGTCTATCAAAATCTGTACAACGGTACCTTAGTGGTAATCAAAGTTTTTGTGTCAGCCATCTTAAATTCTGTAAACACATTCACCATAATGGCAATGTGGTATGTATGTGTGTGTGTATATATTCATATATCTAAATGTATTTGCATAAGTGAGATTTTCATAGCAGAACTCTCTCTCTAAATACTCCTTATGAAGGACAGTTTCTCAAGTGTTCTATATTGTACGTGCAAAAAAGCCAAAGTTTTGTGCAGGTGCACCTTCCCTCCAAAACACTCACATAATGCAAATGGATTTTTCTCTCTCTCTCCACACATGTAGCTCAAGACTGTGACAAAAGGCTGCTTACCCATCGCGTTGGGAGAAACTGGGTTTCTGCTCATTTCCTTCCCAGAATTTTCTGATATTGGCCAATACGTGACTGAGGAAATTTTCTCTTTTACACACATTTCCCACATGAGCTTGTTTCGTTATTGTTGATAATGGCTTTGGTCTTGAGTCTGTAAAGCAAGAAGGGAAACATATCAGCCTTGTGTAATCAAAGTGACAGTGAGTTGTCCACTATATTCCCTCTCCTAAAAGTTACCTTCTCTTAATACCAATGAAGGCAAACGGTAAGGCTTGGCTCTCTCAACAGCCCGCTTCCTTTCAATTCGAGGAAGGATCTTGCCAGATTGGGCTACTGCAGAACTTCTGGCAACTTTAGAAAAAAAGAGAACAAAAAAGAAATGAATCAAAAATTTCAAACTCAAAAAATACGTCACCTTAAAAGAAGGCAAGAAGTATTACCTTCAGATGTCCAACGTTTAATGCATCCTCTCAGAAGTTCTGCAGAACCTGTCTGGACAGCAGCTGACAATACTGCTTCCACCTGCTCCTCCTAAACATAACAGACAGAATAAAATGAGAATCTTACTTACTTTCAGCACCTGAACCATCAACGGTGAATGTTTGTTTCTAGCTGTATACTCAGTCAGACATCACAAAGTCAATTCGGAGACATGCGAGTCATTCCACATTCTTTGTCTTAATTTGAGCCACAGGCTGGACTGCTCCTTGGTCTGAGGAGCACAGTAACTTTTCCTCTGACATTTCAACTTACTGAAGGCTAATTCTGATCTTTAGATCCATGCCTCTGCAGTACAGGCTTCATGCACTGACTTCCAATTAGCTCTTTTCTGTAACATCCTCTGCCACTCCCCATTACGCATTCCGTGCGTGTAAGGTTGCCATCAGGAGTGCAGGAAGGGTGAAAGGTTCCTCCACAAACTTTTACTTTGTTCTTTTGGGGGTTTTGTTTAGTTGGGTTTTTTAAAGACATTTAAAAGTATCTTTCCCTTCTAGGCAAAATCGTTACATTCCAAGGGATTTCTACACAGTGGAACACACATGTGATATTTCCATCATTTTCTGAAAACTGGTTGCAGGCAAGGAAACACACCAAATGCTATTCACAGTGGCAAACAAAACTGCAAACCAAGCTTCTCGACCCTACTGCTGCAATTTGTCTCACTAACATTCCAAAGGAATCCCTGCTCAAATGCATAACAAGTCTCTGAACGGCACAGTCACAATCCAGCAAAGGCTATTAAAAAACAGACGGGCTGTTCATCACAAAGACTCCATCTCTCATGAAGCTCTTCAGATGAGAGAGAACGGTCGGTGCCAAAGGAAAACCTGTGACAGAGGGGGTGAAGTCACTATGGCGAGATAAAGGAGACAGAAGGCAGTGAGCGTCATGAGATAAAGGTGATGACGGTGTTGCAGCAACAAGAGGGCAGTCTAAGAGGAGTACGTTGGGCTACTGTAGCACGAGGCAAAGGCCGCAGAGGTGAAGATCTGCTTTCACCTGACACCAGTAATCCTTTACCACAGCTCTCTTCCTTGGAAGCAAACGGTCGTGTGTAGTGCAGCAAGCTGACGTTTGCAACAGCTCGCATCCCAGCGAGACACCCCCATCGTCAGCTACTGCACTAAACTTCATGCTTCGAGAAACTGATGGGGATGAAGGTTGCTCTGAGGGAAAGAGGCTTGATGTTGCGCGTGACCAGCACTGAGCGCACGCTTCCTTGTGCATGTCTGTGGCCCAGAATTAAGAGACGGGTCTCTAAAGACAAATCTCTTAGGGCTGTTCCCAGTCAAACTCCGTAGTTTGCGGCTAAGCATACTATTTCTTCTGCTAACTCCAGCCAACACTCGTATTTCAGGGCAACTGGCAAATAATACGAAAACCACGTTATCATGTCTTGTAGCCTCTCCAGCCCCGCCAAACCAGAGGGCTGTATCTCCCCCTTGATTCCCTCATATGCGCTCACCTGGCTCAAACTGGATGGCTGGACATCGACGAGTCTTGGAGACAGCAAGCCAGCTACCAGACACCTGTGGTAGCTCTCACCAATGGCTTCAGTCATTGAAGGGACAGATTTCTTCAAAAAATTCAAGGTCTGAAACATCAATCCAAAATTACTGATAAAGGCCGCATTGTTAGTCGGTCACTAAGGGCCTGGGTAACCGCTAAGAGAAATTATAGAAACGTCCCCTTAAACTGTCAGAAAGCCTGCATCAGGAATGTGCTTTGGCTTAGCCATCTGAGTAAGCGTTACTATGCCGAGTCTTAAAGACGGCAGCCAAACTAACAGTTACAGTTTATTTTAAAAATCCTGTGAAAGAAAAGAGCAGCCCTTGCAATGATTAAGTATTTTCTAGCTTCTCTCTCGATACACACGCCTTGCTTTTTCCCTGACCACTGACACAAAATGCATTCTATAGCAGCTAAACTAACACACAACTGTAAACCACGCTTTGGAAGATCCTTTCGATGCTTGCTTGTGCAGAAGCTGATCCATGTTGGAAATATTTAGCGAGCTGAAACTTAAGTCAACATTATTTGTCACAATCTGGGCAGTGGCTCGGAAGTTGCAATTGGGCCAAGTTTGGGAGAAAAAAAGTTTCCGTTCTTCTCAAACAGTTAAGTAATTTCTCATTTTCTCCATTCTGGCTCCCTTTTTTCCAGTTAATCGGGGATAAAAACTCTAACTCAAGACTATGCAGGCAGTTTGACCGATGGCTCGTAAAGAAGTAACAGCTTTCCCCGACTTCCACAACATTTCTGTTCTTGCTCCTAGAGCAACATTGCATTCCTTTCTAGACATCCAATCCCTGATCATGCTTCCACAGGAGACCGTGGTGGTTTTACAGTCCCAAGAGCGGACCTAAAGCATGAGCATTTGCATAAATCTGGTGACAGGCTACAATTGCAATTACGCGTGTGGATGGGCAGGAGGAGCATTAAATGGTCTCAGACACTGAAAGCAGTGCAACAGAAAGCTTAGAAAATGTCCACCTCGTGACATTCTCAACAGAGACAGAATAAAAGGTCACCTCCTTCTGGAAGCTGGTGCAAGTCATGTGAACAACTCCGGAGTTCAGCAAGCACGTGCCATCTGCAGAAACAACAAACGTTTGACAACCTTCCAGACTCTCTCAGTTATGTTATGACCAGTTTACATTGTTTACATAGCAGTATCTGGAAAGATAGAACTGAGTACTTTGAGCTTCAGTTCCAAGTCATTTCCTTCTATAACCAGCACCACTTCACAGGCTACGTCACAAAAGCAGCAAAACTCCACAGACTGCCAGATATATTTCACAAGAGGAAATACCTCGTTAGTACAACGTCATCAGAGTTGGGTTGGGGGTGTGGGGGGTTGGGTTTGGTTTTTGTGTGACAGACAATGAACAAGAGAACCGAGAAATAGCATCTCATTTTAAGCTTATCGCTCTTAAAAGCACTGAAATACCTACCAAAAGTACAGGCACTCGGATTAAAAAACTGCTCCGGTGGTGGATAAAAAGGAGGAACTTCCCGACGTAGACTGCGCTCATGTACCAGAATATCCAAAAGGAGCTCGGGAGAAGTCATGCTTGTCACAGTCTCCAGTGACCACAAAGCAAAATAGGGGCAATCATGAAGGAACTCTTCTGGCCTTAAAGAAAACAAGGGCGTCAGCTAAACGCCGACATTCAAATGAATTATTTGCAGGGATATTGAAAGCAACTTAATAAAAATCTACCTTAGCGAGTCTGGCATTTGAGCATGATACCAGCTGTTAATGTCAAATACGCCCAAATAAGTAGATGGTTTGCCTTGACCGTATGTTTGCACTTGCCAACTGAAGACTGCTACACTGATGTCAGGATATATTGCTGTAAAAGAGAAGACATTGTTTTATTTGCAGAAAATAGGGTAGATCCGATATTTTTAAAACACCACTTTCGATTTTGGCTTAATTTTGTTCTATCACTCATGAAACACAACTTACTAAGAGTAGTGAAAAAAATTACAGAGCAGCAAACATCTCTGCGACAGGTTTCAGTCATACTGCCCCTTTTGCTTGTTCAAATTGCATCCGTTCTAAGCAAAGTCAAATACACAATTATTAGCTAATTAAGTTCTCCGTACATGAAGAGCTGATCAAGACGTTTAGCTAGATGAACAGTTTAGCAAAAAAAGCATGCTAGGAACACATACATTGCGACTTTTAGAAAGCATACAAATAATTGTCGTATATGCTTGTCTCACACAGCTGGCATTATTCATTTCCAGCTTTGACTCAATGACGAGTTTTAAGAATAGCTCCTTTCCATGCATATTCCGAACGAAAGACCACAATTATCACACCAAATAAACAAAGAAACCCTGACAAACCAGAAATTGGAATAGAGATTTTAACATAAACTATTCACAACATTCACACCTCCACACTTACACACACAACACCAGTTCTCTTAATCCAAAGGCATTTCAGATGAAGACCCGTAAGATCGTTGAGTCCAACCATTAACCTAACAGCGACAGGTCTCTTACGTACCTCCAGGGATGGTGACTCAACCATTTCCCTGGGCAGCCTGTTCCAACGCTTTACAACCTTTCCCGTGAAGAATTTGTTTCTAATACTCATTCTAAACCAGACCTGGCACAACTTGAGCTCATTTCCTCTCATCCTGTTACTTGGGACAAGAGACTGACCCCCACCTCACTACAGCCTCCTTTCAGGTAGCTGAAGAGAGCAAGAAGCTCTCCCCTCAGCCTTCTTTTCTGCAGGCTAAACAACCCCGGTTCCCTCAGCCGCTCATCGCAAGACTTGTGCTCTCCACCTCTCACCAGCTTCATTGCCCTTCTTTGGACATGCTCCAGCACCTCAAGGTCTTTCTTCCAGGGAGGGGCCCAAAACTGAACACGGTCTTCAAGCTGTGGCCTCACCAGTGCCGAGTACAGCAGGACAATCCCTTCCCGACTCCTGCCGGTCACACTATTTCTAAGACATGCCAGGATGCTATTGCTCTTCTTGGCCACCTGGGCACACTGTCGGCTCCTATTCAGCTGCCTGTCGACCAGCACCCCCAGGTCCTTTTCCACCAGGCAGCTTTCCAGCCACTCTTAGAATCATAGAGGAGCGACACCCGGGCACTTGACCCGACCTGGCCAACAAGTCGATTTCATACAACGAACATCACATTCGATATCAATTAGAAACTTTGCTGTGAAGTGCTCTCTCTCCCCTCGATGGCTGTGATCCTGAGAACTTCTTCCCCAAGCTTGTACTGTTGCATGGGGTTGTTATGACACAAGCGTAGGATCTGGCACTTGGCCTTTGTTGGACCTCAGACCATTGGCCTCAGTCCAGCCAGCCAGCCTGTCCACATCCCTCTGTGGAGCCTTCCTACCCTCAAGCGGATCAAGGCTCCCACTCAGCTTGGTGTCCTCTGAAAAATTCTTGAGGGTGCGCTCCATTCCTCTGTCCAGATCATTAATAAAGGTAGGTATTAAAGACATCAGGCCCCAGTACTGAGCCCTGGGGAACACCGCCTGTGAGGGGCTACCATCTGGAAGTAGACACGCAAACAGGTTTGAACAGGGCAAAAAGAGATTCAGATAACATTCCAAAGCAGTGGAGAGAATGATCTTATTGTTCAAAGGTGACAGCTGAAGGAATAAAATGCCTGACCAGCAGTATACAGATGACCCCACCATACATCGCTAGAGCATGTCAGCAAGCGTGAAAACTCACCTAGTTTTTACCTTAAAGAAGTCTCACATAACTTAAGCACACGGTTTGTCTTTTTCAATAATCCCAACAATCCAGTCTGTACAGATATTTAAGGCTTTCAGACCCTGTGGCCAGAACAGCATCCATTGCTTACATTCCAAACCCACATATTTTAAAATAATCAAACACAGGCATCAGAACAAACCTTCAATAATGCTATCCTCTCTGTCAACAGGGCTGAGAAATTTTTCTACGGTCTGACAGCTGAGTAGTTTAATACTGCTGATCTGCCCTCTCAAGGGAAAGACTCCTCCCGTGAGATCTAAAGTGTACCTCTCGTCACAGTTTTTCAAACCCTGGGGAAACAACAGAAGAGACAAAGGGTCATTTTGAGATAAAAACATACATTATAGCTAAATATGAAAGACACTCTATATCTCACATAATAAGCATATTTTACCGTGTATATTTCCCATGAGCTTATTTGTGACAATAAATAGAAACTACAAATGACATGCAAGAGAATTCAGTGTCAAACCCCAACAGCTAAGTTTGGCGGTACAGACCAGGCACGTTTTCAAACTCTAGCATTTCCCTAACATCATTCAGATCTAAATGTGTTTTGCAGACTTCCTTGCAATGTCAAGGTTTCTTTATAAACCTAAATATATATCTACAAAGAGATATCTGAAATAACGCAGCACGCATGCACACAAAGCTCTTTCCTCCGTGTCTTGGTCACAGAACTGATGAAGTCAGAGAAGTCACGCCATCGCAGCAGCTAAAGCTCTGTCGAGAGGTATGATCTAGAGGCACATCACCAGAGTGAACGCACATCCCTCGCTGGGAACTACGAGAACTTCTTACTGATGAACAATCTTCTTTCAAACCACATAAGCTCCTGCCACCTCCTCTTCTCATCTTGTCAGAGACTGATTAATGGGTGAATTGGGTGAAATGGGTGAATGGCCCTCAGGTCCTTCACCGAGCACAGCCAACAGCAAAAGGGGAAAACAGAGAGGACATGGGATGCACGTGGCCAAGGCATTTAGGATCACAAAGCACTACAGAGTAAGCAAACTGCTTTGAGATACACTGAAACCCCGGCAGGATTGTGTTCAACCCCTGATGCCACCAGTTGCTAAGTAAGCATTAACTAAAATGAACCGTCTTTCCAAACACAGCATTGCTTCAAACTGTCTGCTGTACGGTGCAAGACTGGGCGTACTGTGGACACCAAACAAAAAAACAACAAAAATCCACCACCACCAAACAAAAGCCAACCCAGAAACGGATCACACCACGTTCTACCCAAGTTTCCTAAAACTTTCCTAAATTAGCATGAAACAACACATTCCCATATGATCTCATAACATACATCTAATTCACCTGAGAAGAGGCAAGCTTTCTCTTCATAGTTCCAGGAAATGTTTCAAATAAATATCAAGGCTGTCTAAAACCAGTAATAATTACAAAAAATTATGGTTTTCATTCCTAAAAAAAATAACAGACGTGCAGAGGAGATGAGGAAAATGAAAACCATCTCTTTGAAAAACTGATGTGAAGCATAGGCAAAGAGCCTCATTTTTTGTACAGAATGAATGATCACTACACCCAATTTTAATAAAAGATGTTGTCCTGAACGAGACATCCACCACTCCAAAAGACAGTTTCATCAGGTAAAGTACTAAAACTCCAGAAACCTGTCAGAGACTAATTTTAAGAGCTAGAAATTTAGACTTTCGTTCATATATGAAGAGCCAGTCCTCCACAAAGAGGGCGCAGAGGGAAAGGGCAAAATAATACCAAAACAATTCCTGCCTAAGACAACTTCTGAAGCAAAGCAGTCTATTTGAAACTTCCCACACTGGGGCAAGCAAATACCACTTAAGGAACTCCATTGTATGGAAGTGATGAAGGAGGGACTTTATCGACCAGTAAAACAGGAAGAGAGTTTTCAAATGAGATGCACTGGTCACACTCCGATATGGAAGTAGACGCTTTTCTGCCAGTGAGGATGGAAAGAAACTTGTCTCAGACAGCCGTGTAGGCAGACAGTCATGTGGTACCGACCAAGCTGTGATTCCAAGGAAGTGTTCTGGGACTAAAAGTGCCCACGGTAGAGTACAGATCCTGGCCTAATGCACCTTTTGGGGTTTGTCCTGTTGAGAATATGCAAGACAAAGGATCAAAATAGGAGGAAAGGCTTGCTCTGAATTAAGATTACTTTCCCCTCAAAAAGGTTTTGGAAGACTTCCGAGCATACTACTGAATAGAATTCTACATTACACAGATGCGCCCTATATCTGTTACATACCAGAGATATAATGATACCTCACCTGCATTTTAAACGCACCACCTTTGGAGCCAGCTTGTACATTTCTGTATTCTCTTCTGAACGAGTCATCCCACTGTTTACTGTATTTACATATTTTGCTGGCTCTGAGAGTGGATTCAATAGGTAACCCAGCCAAAGAGAAGAACAAGTTATCTTTACAGCTACAAGCTTTCAGGATCATCAACACGTAAGAGACGCTGTAGGTACATTTCATGTGAAGTACAGCTGACAGAGCTCAAAAGGAAACCAAGAAACTAAACCCAAAGATCAGCAAAGAAGAAACAGGTATAGATGACCGTCTTTGGAGAAAGGGAGACAGAGGGAAGCTTATTCAAGTCTGCAGGTTGGTTAAACAAAGCTATTCGAGGCCCTGTCTTTTCTTCCTACATGCCCTCAATTTGCTGTTTAAGAATAATTTTATTTGTAAAAGCTGCTTCCTCTTCAGGAATTGAATTGATAGGGGCTCTTTGCAGACGAATCTAGTTGCAACACACGACTGCAGCACAAAATTGTACGCCTTGTTTTCAAAAAGCATGCACAAAGGCCAGGCCCAAGAAGACTCAGCAAAAGACTACTTTTTTTCCAGTCAGCTCTGAATTTTGATGGTCAATATTAGCCCTGCGAACTCAGCTGATGCTCACCCACAGAAAATAACTCTTCTTTTCACACGCGTGCACATCTTACCTCATACATGACTTGTCCTGATGCCAAGCACTTTCTGTCACCAAATGTTAACTGCAACAGATGTAAACTCAGCGCATCACCTTCGCTGAAAAGGGTATCAATGAGGAAATTAGATTACAAAGATGCTTTATAATCCTCATAATCATTTCATTAGTTCTAGACCGACGTTTTCTTAATAGCACGCTCTTGCTGACAAGAAAAACACCGCTTCCCAAAACACGGTAACTGGCCACATTTAGCCACTAAAATACATAAGAGGACATTTTGGCACTAAAAGCTCCAAGGGCAAATGCTAACCATACATTTTGAAAGCTTTAATACGTTGCATGGACTAAAACTTGTTGCATAGACTTCTTCACAGCCAAGAGGTCTCGATCACAACTGCTTTAAAGTCAAACTTAAAAAGACTGTTGCTCTCAGAACGGCTGAGATGATGCTGAAAGAGAGAGAGATCTTTCTCCCCTTCCCTTACCACCAAAGTTCCGGTCCCTCTCCTGCACCCACTGCACCCTCCCGCATTCGGATGTGATGCAGTCATCCAGCAGGAAACCGTTGACTTCTCTGCTGAATCCGTCCCTCCAGGTGAGCTGAACTGGCTCACGAAGGCTCACTGGCTCACGAATGCCGAAGCTGGCACAAGGCAATCGCCAATACTGTCACCGCCCTCCTTTAGGGGCAGCGGGCTGTTGTATCGGCACCTTTAGTCTTCTAGATCTGCAGCCTCAGCTGCTTTTAACGGTATTTTAATACCATGCTGGGAGCATCAAACAAACCGTGAAGCAGTCAGCAAGAAACAAAAGGAAATCATTTAAGAATGCAAGCGCAAAAATGCAGCCACAGTTGCTTTGCCTTCTTTCCGAAGGCGGGAACTACCGGGTCCCTCTTCACATCTCTTAAAGCCTGTAAAAATGGCATTGTCAGCTTAAAACCTTCCCTACCTGACAGAATCTCCTGCATAGCCCAAGAAACAAAACAAATATACCTGTATCGACTGTATGCCGACAAACATATTAAAAAAAAATAAAATTCAGTGGCTCACTGAAGTGACACTGAAGTGTTTATTCACCTTTCCTGTGTAGACTGAACAGCCCAAAAGTAGCAACAATTGAGAGGATCATTCTCAGGCTCTTGAAAAGTGACAGCATAGACAGGTATCCTTCCTCCTTCAAGCTGAGAGTGGTGCCTACAACGTTAAAAAAAAAAAAAAAAAAAAAAGAAAAAGAAAAAGAAAAAAAGAAAAAGAAAAAAGAAAAGGTGAGCCTACCGGCCCTAACTGTTTGTAGAAGGGTAGCAGCTTCTTCCATGAAAAGAAGACCTTACGAGCTTATCCTCAAAGTACAGAAGGTCATACTTCCATCTCAAACAAGTGAGTCAAGGAAGAGACAACTGTATATGCAACAGTCAAGAGGTGAGGAAACTCCTGTCCAGCAAACGCAATAACCTGGGCTTATGTCCTCCTCTGCCTCAGGAGGAGGAACATCATAAAGGATTACTTCAGCAGCCAGGCAAAAGATTGCTCCTACTGTTGTAGCCTACTTCAGTATTGAACTTCAGATGCAGCATATCTTCTGAACAAATTTAAAACAGTGCCAAACACAAGTAGCTTCTCATTTCTTGGACTACACAAAGCATTTTTCTTCCAGACTTGTGAATCTTATTGGTACCTTCACAGTCCATTCTTGCCACCTAATTATTCCTCCACTGGCTATGCATCCAACAGCTTCTGGTGAGTCGCTGCAGATGTGCTGAAGTGAATCCCTGTCTGAAGCTGGCCAAATATTTCAAGTGAGATTGCTCTTTGGCAGATCTTAAATCACCTCTTAATTTTTCTTACTTATAAATTTACACCTCCCTTATTCTCACCGCCAAGTGTTGCAAGCAAACTTTCATTCACATGCATCGTTGCCTCGGAATGGGTCAATCTCTGATTTCAGCCAAAGCTGACGTGGAGGAAAGAATATATTTTCAGACACAGATCAGCTACTGATTTTTCATCTCTCACTTGTTTCCTCCTGCACATTTTAACGACTAGCATCACCAAAATCACACCACTAACATACTTCAGCCTTTCAAAGTATGCCCTAGGTGCAGTTACTGGATCTGAAAAAGAGTTCCTCAAATCAGTTTCATCAAAATACGCACACAGGGAAACAACGGTTTCACTGAATACTACTGGTAGAACAGACTGTCTGATAAAAATCGGCTCTATCGCATCCCAACTGCTTGACGTGGAAAGCATGCTTCTTTGGGTTACAATTCCTCAATCCACAGGCACAATAAGGAAAACAATCCCAGTGCACGCAGGAGAAGGCCATCCACTTAATGCAGGTGTGACTTAAAAGGTATTGCAGAAGAGGATTTCTACACATTCCAAGATTGTACTCATACTGGGTTCAGTCCCTGAAAAAGTCCTCTTTAAATTCACATACTTCCTTAGGCAAAAAATGGAGACCGCTGCCCCTCCAGGCGTGGCCAAGGGTAAAGGCCTACTTACTCCCTCTTCAAAGTCTTCATGTTCCACAGTGACAGGTAGCCGTCTGAAAAACCCACAGCGAGCTGATTGCTTCTGCTTATGTAGCACAGCGTTGACACTGCTGTTCCGGAAGGATTTTCTAAATAAAAACAGAGACGTCTCCCTTCTCTGGTCACAGCTTCTCTCCTCTGTGGGACTTGAGCAGGACTTCTAGTGACAACTTCCAGATCTACACACACAAAACAAGGAATGCGTGATGCCATTTAGCGTGCATTTTATACGCTGACGTCACAAAACCCATAATCTAAGTAGACCGTCCCAGGCAAAATACCAATTTATGCAGCACTTTTTTTGCCATTTCCATTTTGTACGTCTTCAAAGAACATAAGAACTCTCTGATCGGACACGCATTCTCACTCGTAGGCAAAAATCAAGTAGAAGCGTAACCTTCATAGACAAATTCCTCTTGGACTCCATACATCAGGAGTTTGGGCCTCACAGTGAAGCTATTTGAAGTGACACCAACTCCTGAAGCCACTGTTGTAATAGTTGAAACAGTGGATGCAATCTGAATACACCAATCAGAGATTTCATTCATCCAAACGCAGGGGTTTTGACAAGTTGGATTTTTTTTAGAAAACAAGCCTAGAATTTGCCCCAAGTCACTTAAGACGAGCCAAAGAACGTTCCCAAGAAATAGGGCACCTCCGACACAACTTCCTACCAGGCAGCTGCACCGACTCAGATGGTAAAACTCCCACACCTCACTGGCAAGAACCATAGTGACACAGCGATCTCGGTGGGAGGGGGCATTTATAACACTAGGAGGAGTAATCAGCCACTCCTAGCTTTAATCAGTTCAGGACTATACAATGTCAGACCGCCACCTGCAGTCAGTACTCACAAATGTCTGCACACTAGTATCTTCAAAGCGGGATGCATACTGCTTCTTTAAAAGACACACATTTTCTTACACCTCAATTCATGTTTAAAAACTGAAGCTTACCCAATGCTTCGATATCGTTCTCACTGCAAGACAAATCATCCAAACAAAGGTCAACCAGAAGTAGATGACCAACATCTGTAGCCACTGCTGCCACTCCAAAGAGCCATTGCAGGCTCTGATGAAGGTGCTGAGTGCTCACACTGGCTCCTCCGTGACTCGTTATGGGCTCTATAGCAGTTACCTGCAGGAAAACTACAAGTTAATATTTCAGCTGTTTGACAACCCAAGTCGAAATCATTCAAAAGGGAAGCCAGAACTGGCACATCACAAACAAGAAAGTAAATACAGGAGCATAAGACTTAAAAACAAAGCATGGTTTCCGATTCTATCAAGGAAAAAGAAAAAGAAAACAGCCCTGTACAAAAATCTCTTATTGCCTTCCCTTTACTGTATTTCCTACAGCTATTTCACGGAATTAACTTCAACTGAAATGGTGCAGTCTATTATTACAGCTTACCAACTTCCATTTCCTACTTAGAAATAATGAACTATGGAAGGAAGAAGCGCGCGCTGCTCTCTAACATGCCAAGCAGTCGGCATGCACCTCTATTACAAGGTGAGGACAGATTTTTCAGCACGTGTTGCAACACGTCCCAGGACAATACCCACTGCCAGAGCAGAGCACAAGCACAGGAAGACTCCTGCACTGAAGCTATACAACAGAAGGACACAGGCTATCGTTTAGCCCTCTCACAAAATGCAACCCAATGCAAACAGGAAGCTTTACATCAACAACAAACTGTTACAGGAAAATAAAGCAAGGGAGTGAACTTCACAAGGTAGTCCATTTTTTATCTTCTATTTTTACCCCCAGAGGTGGGGAAAAATAACCAAACCCCAAAGCCCCAAAGGTTTCTCCTCTCCCCTATCAAGCACTTGTTGCCACTACTCTGCCTGGCGACCTGCTCCACAATTTACCTTTCATCTTGCTCACGAGAATTCTAATCTTAGAAGCACCCGGAGCAATTTAGACCACTGTCATTTCCTGTTTCAGATTCCCTCTAAATCAAATCAAATTTCCAGTCTTCTCTCCTACTCGAAGGACTATCGCAAGCGCTTTGATTGTTCCAATTCTTGCTGCTCCAAGTCTTGGGGACTGTTATGAGGGAAGCAGAAATACGCTACACAGCTTGCTGCACAATTAGCCAAAGTTCAAGTGTCGCTTCCAACTTCTTTCTCTTCTAAGATTGTTTCCGTTGTTCAACTGGCTCCAAATGAATCTTCTCCATTTGTACATACGGTCTTCCAACAACGTTTCCCGATTTTAACACTGCCATTTACCACCTAGAAGCTCCTGAAACGGCCTAGTTTTCCACTGCGCTCTGCACAGGCTTTTCATATGCTCCTAGACTAATGCCGACTCATTCTGGGAATGAACTCAGAAAACTTTTCTCAGCTCACAGGATCCAAATGCTACCCCTCTGCCTCATACAAACCAGGAAAACCTGGGAAATTACCATTCCATACTTCTGAAACATACAACCATTATAAACCCATTTAACAGAACTAATGTTTTTAATTCAGAGTTGCTTTTACTAGAAACCAATTCCAATAAGACTCCTTTAACATTTTCAGTTTTCTGCTGCATTTCACATGTATATCATCCAGAGGGTAAAAAGAGCTGTTGCCATGACAAAAAAAAAAAAAAGCCAAAATTCTTTCTAAGCTTATAAGTTCCGTTTTCTAAGTCATTCCTTTTCTCTCTGAGCAACTACACACCTACTCTTCCACTAAAAGACAGTCATACAGTCACTACACATACCCTGTATTAATACACTCATGGCTTGACACCTCGGTCCGGAATTACTTGAAGTTGCTGTTAACCTGGATAACTTTGTTGTCCACAGAAGTCAACAGTCCAACCAGCAACACCTGTGTCCTGCCTATGCTCACCTAACCTCAGAGCAAAAAGATAGGAAGCGAAATGAAAGCAACAGACCAGACAGGTTTGTAATCAAGAGCATTCAGGCCATAAGAGCAGAAACTCAGATAAGCTTTGGCTTTATTCCCAAATTCACAACCTTCATCACACAACAGCCAACTTGTCCCCCCAAGGCTTCGTCATATTTTCTCCTCAACCACTCTTTTTGTGGTATGGAAAGACTCCCTGATACAACTGAGACTTATAACTCTATTTGGTTTCAAAACACTTCTGTAGACACAGACTCAATACATGACATGTTCCTTCTTCCCCTTTCCTGTTCTTCTTCCCAGCTTGCTTAGATTTCAGAAATAAAACTTAATAAAGCTACGTCCTTTTTCACACACATAATTTACTTATTGATTATACGCCTATGCCAGCACACAACTTGTCTTTCCAGCTACAACTCTCAGATTTACCCAGACGGTAGGCAAACGCACCCAGTGGAGCACCAACCCAACTCTTCGCTTTAGAAAGTACCGCAATACAAGTGCTTGAGACGAGTAAGCACACTGTAGCATTACAAACAAGCAAAACAGAAACTGTGGTCTGCTCTAAAGTCACCTGCTTGCTAGGCTGAGATTCATGGGAAAGGGTCCAAGTCATTTACAGCACAACTATGGAAGACCGAGATCTTTGAAAGACGGAATTCCTGACAGAAATTTCATTCTGACAGAAAAAAGCATTTCAGAAATGTCTGTTACAGACCTGTTAAGGGGTAGTGATTTATTTTTTCACTCGTGCCAAAAAAAAGGTATTTTTCAATGCCCTTTTGTGGAAGTGGAGAATCAGGTAACTTTGTGCTCTATGATGAAACTAGAAAACTTGGTTTACTATCCCTAAACTCAAAAGATAACAGTACCATTGTGCCCAAGATTTTACCTCAAGGCTCTCTCAGCTGGATACTCTCAAGTGACAGTACGTTAATGCACTAGACAAGAAATACCCCCTACAAAGAGGCACTCCAAAGCTTGTCCTGAGACAGGGTCATGCAGCACCTAATAACATAAAAGCTTCACTTCTCCAATTAAAAAGTACGTACCATTCCAGGAAGAACAACCGATTTCACCACTCGTGATGTTCCAAGGTCATACAGACAGAGAACGCTTCCCTCTGCTTCTTCCAACCCAACCAGCAGTCCAGTTCTCTTCTGCCAGGAAAACTCCTTCACCACACGAACAGTGGGAGGCTGTTTCTTTACTCCACTGAAACGGTGCGCAGAGAGCCGCTCTGCTGTCACAGAGTTCACTACCTCAAGCTGAGGACCACGCGCCAACCACGCTAGGCCATTCCTCCCTGGAAGAGAAAAGAAAGTTGGCTAAAGCAAATGTCCAAGAGAAGACTGAAAACAACTGAAAAATCACAGTCGCTGCCCCTTTCCTTCCCTAAAAGGACGTAACAGAGGAAGACCGACTTACCTCGTTCTGGTCACTTCCTTAAATCACCCACTGAAATCCTCAGGCCATACCTCTTAAAATTAACAGCCTTATTTATTCTTTTGCATTTCTACCTGTCATTCCTGCACTGAAGAATCTGAATTGTTTGGGATAAAGATTACAATATCTTGACCTAGAGTCTTTAGACCACATTCGGCTTGGTTTTGCTAGAAATCATCAAAATGCATATGGGAATGCAAATCTTCAGGCGGGCTTCCCACATAACAAATCTAAGCCAATTCATTCCTTGTTGATTAATTGTCCTTGACACAGGCCTACTTTGGGCAGGGATTTGGACCTCAACAAGACATTCTCTTAAAACGGGCACCGCATGAGTAAATGTAAACTTTTACACGTGCTGGTCACACGAAGAATTCAACGTGTTTTGTTTCACTGAACTACTTCAAGCTCCAAGGAAGTGTTGCCTCAATTACAGCCTTTACAGTCAGGTACATAGATTCTACCTGCTCTTAACAGAATCCTAGACATCCAGACAGGCACCCAGCTCTGCTTTCAGATCACCTGCAAAGTCCACTACCTAATCTGCTTAGCCGCTTTCAGCGGCTCTCCCGGGGTACTCATCTGCATCCTAGTAGATACTTTGGAAATATGGCTGCAGCGCTTAACAGCGTTACCCTCTTCCTTCTGTTTTTATTCAGACTAGAAAAGAAAAAGCAGGGGGGGTGTCTCTGTAACAGCCTAGAAGAACTATTTCTGCACGCGATGTTACGATGGTCATAGAGCTTGAGCCACTGAAAAGAAATACCGCCCAAAACACCACTATTCCCTTTTTGAAAATTGTTTCTTATGTAATTAAAAATTGAGGAAGGCTCACTGACTCAGCATGTTTAAGTAAACTATTTGAATTGCACAAGATCGGTGCAGGTTGTTATAACTTCAAAGTTTAACTATACCAATGTTCTAATATTAGCATACGTTGAAGCATCCTTTTTGGTCTCGCTAAGCCTGATGCACCTTAACAGCACCGACCTGGCACAGTTGATACTATGACCCGATGCTTCCGGTAACCTCCAGGCAATAACAACTTTATACCAAGTCCAAATTTAAAGGAAAATGCTCACCTCTAGAAAACTTCCCGCACAGCACAGAATTGCGGCTCCTCTCCTCTTCCCCAACTGCCTCAAGAGTCACCTCTGGAAACTGCAGCAGACTGCTCGTAACGTGAGCCCTCAGGTCTGGCATTCTTCACTGTAAATAAAAAAAAACATTGACCAAACAGACTCATGTCAGCCATAAATATTCTTGAGATTGACACTAGTTTCATCAGACGCAGGGAAAAATCTCCTAGGCATCACCTGTATCTCTTTTCCTTAAAAAAGGGGCACTCAGGACAGTTTTTCCTCCCACAGCAGAGCCAAAGGAGAATCCTTTGCTTTTCTGATGCCCGTGAGATCCCCAACAAAAAGTGACAGAGAGGTATGGATGAGATAAATAACAGGAAAAAACCCAGTACACTGAGTTCAAGGCTGCTCACACAGGTGAGTAAGAGGAGGTCTGAGAAAAATCCTATTGGGAAAAGCTTCTCAGTAACAGGCACAAGTTTCCAAGCTGAAGAGAGGATTTCACAAACCATGTTGACTGCGCTGCCACCAAAAGAGAGGCCTTGCTGCCGCCTCCCATCTCTCCATCTGCCCCTTTCTTCTACGACTGTACTCCTGTGGGCTTACCTTGCGCTGCCTTGAACACTTCTTAGAGCACTTTGGGAGCCAACTTACCTCCCTAAGCAGACAGGCAAATAAGCCAGAAAAGGAGACAGTGTTCCACCAGGTTAGAGAGTGCAACTGGCTTGCAGAGAGAACTCGCAAGTGTAAAAGGCGGCACAAGGAAGGGGGCAGGACAACGCATTGGGAAGAAGGAGAGGGAATTCGTCCGTGTGCGTTTTGTGGCAGTAAGCCGGTATGCTAGCTCAGGCATGGGTGAACACCACACTCCGTTTGCAGGGAGAGCTAAAAACCCCTTTGCTTTTAGAAAGGACACCACCCAGGACACAGTCGGTCCACTTAGAACTCCCTCTTGCACGGAGAGGCCCCCCGTCTCACTGAGAAAGGCTGCAGCTGACAGGCGTCGCTCCTTCCTTCAGCCAGAGGTGGAAGCCAAAGTCATTTCAGGGAAGTGGTACTTGGTGATCAGAGAAGGGACGACATTGTGTGCCTCTACTCAGATCACATTTTCTAAGGAAACAGGACAAAGAGTGGGAAGAAGCCAAAGAAGAAGAAATGGAAAGAAAACTAAGTTCTTTTGGGAAAAACAGCATCCACTTTGTTGAACAACAGGTCAAGATCACAGAATCGCAGAATGGTCAGGGTTGGAAGGGACCTCTGGAGATCATGTAGTCCAACGCCCCCCTGCCCGAGCAGGGTCACCTACAGCAGGTTGCACAGGATGGCATCCAGGCGGGTTTTGAATGTCTGCGGAGTGGGAGACTCCACCACCGCTCCGGGCAGCCTCTTCAAGTGCTCTGCCAGCCTCAAAGTAAAGAAGTTCCTCCTCATGTTAAGATGGAGCTTCCTATGTTCAAGTTTTTCCCCATTACCTCTTGTCCTATCGCTGGGCACCACTGTAAAAAGACTGTTCCCATGCCCCTGGCACCCTCCCTCTAAGTATTTATAAGTATTAATAAGATCCCGCCTCAGTCATCTTCTCTCTAGACTAAAAAGACCCAGGTTCCTCAGCCTTCCCTCATGAGAGAGATGCTCCAATCCCCTAATCATCTTAGTAACCTTTTGCTGGAGCCTCTCCAGCAGTTCCCTGACCTTCCTGATCTGGGGAGCCCAGAACTGGACGCAATACTCCAGATGCGGCCGCACCAGGGCAGAGTAGAGGGGAAGGATGACCTCCCTCCACCTGCTGGCCACACTCTTCTTGATGCACCCCAGGATGCCACTGGCCTTCTTGGCCACCGGGGCACATTGCTGGCTTGTGGTCATCCTGTTGTCCACCAGGACTCCCAGGTCCCTTTCCACAGAGCTGCTCTCCAGCAGGTCAGCCCCCAACCTGTACTGATGCACGGCGTTATTCCTCCCCAGATGCAGTACCTTACACTTGCCCTTGTTGAATTTCATAAGGTTCCTCTCCGCCCAACTCTCCAGCCTGGCCAGGGCACGCTGTATGGTGGCACAGCCTTCCGGCGTGTCAGCCACTCCTCCCAGTTTTGTGACATCAGCAAACTTGCTGAGGGTACACTCTATCCCTTCATCCAGGTCATTGATGACTATATTGAACAGGACTGCATCCTGTACTGACCCCTGAGGGACACCACTTCTTACTCACCTCCAACTAAGCTCTGCAACACTAACCGCAACCCTCTGAGCTCTATCTGTCAGCCACAAGTCAATCATTATTAATTGAATTATTATTCATAGTATTAAAATATTATTAGACTTATAATATTAGCAGACTAATAACAGATAATCATGCATTTTTATAATTATATTATATTATGTTATTCATATAAAAATATCTTTCGATTTATAATTATAATAAATTGTATTATTAATAATATTAATGTATTCTTATTAAGGACTGGTTCAGTGACGTTTTCCCCAGAACAACAGCAAGCAACTCACAAGGACTGGAGGAGCAGTAGATGGAAAGGTCACTTTCTGCGCCTTAGTAGTCAGCTTCAGTGAATTTGTATTTTGCCGTATTTTACTCCTGCGGAAAGAGGATTTAGTGAGTGAGTCAGCAGGTGATTAGTGAGTACCACTGGCTTGGGTCTTTCCCACGTAGGCAGAAAGCCTCCCCCTGATGTTTTAGGCAAAACCGCTCCATTTAACCCAAGCCCTAAGTTTTACTCTAGAAAGCCACAAGCGTAACAGAGGCGGTCTCATTTCACTCAAGTGCAGCCTACAGACTGTCTTGCCGAGTTTGTGCAGATGCTCTGCAAGCACAAATCTACAGCAGAGGTGAGAAGACGACAGAATTTCAGCTCTCTGTCCCAACAGCCCCCAACAGCTAAGGTCCTGTACCTGATGCAGACCATAGCTTTGATTTCCCTTTAAAAAACAAGCAAACAAACAGAAAAAACACCACCAGAAACAACAAAGCAAACACCACAGATCAGAATTTGACACTGGAGCCACGTGACCCCGCTGCGCCCTACACTTATCCCCTAACATGACTGTGCTTTCATTCCAGAGTGGCAATCCCCGTCCAACGTGGCTAAGCTCGCAAAAGTTCCTCAAGTCACTTCTGACACTACGCTCTTTTTCACCTTGCTTGGTGCACCTGGACAGACAGACGTAGGTGCCGAGCGTCTCGGTACAGAAGACACACGCAGCCTTCCCGACAGAGGGAGGCAGTCGTGAACAAGACGCTTTCCAGCGTACCGCACCGCTTGTCCCTCCCAGCACCAATTTCAGAATCACAGAATGGCAATGAAGAGGAAGGCCTTCCCCAATCACCGGAGGTCGTCTGGGCCAGCCCCGCTGCTCCAGCAGGGCCACCTGCGGTGGGCTGCCCAGGGCCGTGTCCAGGCGGCGGTTGAATACCTCATTGTGAAACATACTTTTACAAAGAGCAACCTGACAAGCTGAACCGCAAAAACACTGGCAACACATGCAACAGGCCCAGCTTTATGGTGACTCTCTCCTGTCAATTTAAGGGTTCTCTCCACCACGCCACTAAAGCAATACCGCACCAGCAAAGGCTTGTCGCCATTAGTTCTCTAAAACTGGAGCCAACAGCTTACTCGGTACAAGACGGGAGATTAATAGAAGCCCGATTACGTTCGTCTTACTCTCTGAAAAAAGCAAACTCCAGGCAAATCAATGTTGGAAAAGCAGTTGGTGCAGCAGGTGCACATCAGCCTCAGGAGACCAGAGGTTAATGCATCTGTTTGCCCGTTACCGGGAAACACGCCTGAGCCATGGCAACCTACTGGTGCTCCCGCTCCTTCCAGGCTTCCTCCAGGCCGGACTGCCACATCACCTGCGTGCTCTGCATCACTCGTTCTCTGAACCACTCGTTCTCAGCCAGCAGGAACATTTGTCCCCCCTGCCTACAACATCCTTACTTACACTTCTTTTGGGCTTTTGCCTTGAGCAAACCACCAACGCTTGATAAGGGAACTGACTTTGGCAACCCAATGTGCCAGTGCTGCAAATGAGGACGGGGACCATTTCTCAAAGGCAGAGCTGTCTTCTTTTCCTTTGACCTTTTTAAAAGGTCTGGGGAGAAAAAAACAAAAACAAAAAAAACTTTGGAAAAAAGTCCCAAGTCACAGATATTAAGTACCACTCCCGTATTGACAGGCAGAAACGCAGCAGTGCTGCTAAGTGGCCTTAACACAGCAGAGCACGAGCTGGCCGGCAGGCAGTAAGGGGAGAGCATCCACTGTCGCGGAGTGCCCGCTCAGGACAAGGCTTCTGGTGGTCTTGGTTCTCATGAGCCTCATCTCAGGGTCAGATGGAGTCCTAATCCAGACACAAGGGGTGTGCTCCCACACGCGTGTCGGGGCTGAGCAGAGGTAGCGCAGGTCTCCTCTCTCCCACCCAACTCTTTTGGAAGACTTGAAACTGGCATACCAGGGTGCACATTCTTCTTCTTCTTCTTCTTCTTCTTCTTGGAAGACTTGAAACTGGCATACCAGGGTGCACATTCTTCTTCTTCTTCTTCTTCTTCTTCTTCTTCTTCTTCTTCTTGGAAGACTTGAAACTGGCATACCAGGGTGCACATTCTTCTTCTTCTTCTTCTTCTTCTTCTTCTTCTTCTTCTTCTGTTCTTTTTCCTGTTCAGAAATATCCCGTGTAGCTCTGGAACTTCACAAGTGGAAACGTCTCACGGCCACTTTGCTCCGCGGGTGGAAGCATCTGCTGCCCTCTCTCGTACCGCTACCAGCGGTCACCGCCTGGTTTGCTTTGGACCCTGCCAGCCCGGGAAAATCCCCTCCTCTCCAGCTAAGCCTGACTTGCAGCAATGCAGCCACAGCTGCTGTGCCCCTGGTACGCGGCGCAATGTGGGATGGGGTACTTCCAAACCAGACCTCATCCACCCCAAGCGTGGGTACGCCAGGCAGGCGGACAAATCCCCTGCAGAGACAACTCCAGCTGCCCCTGCACAGAGCTGGCTCCGGCGTGGGGAGTTTCTTGGTCTGCGTCCCTCGGCACGTGAAAGCAATTCAGCCCTTTGCAAGACTGAATCGATGCTGGAAAAAATAAATTTTCTGTGCCTGCTATCTCCTAGTAGGCGGGCTGCTGCAGCTACAAGGTGACTGAGACGTGATCCGCTTTGGCATAACAGCAGTGTAAGCGCCTGAGCTCTTTTTGGGGCAGCTGGAATAAGAAGGACTAAGTCGTGCTGGAGTCCCAGCAAAAGCCTGACTGAAAGGACCACAAAGAGAGCGGCGTTCAGTCCTGAGCCCCAGAAAGGGCAGGAGGAGAGCAAAGGGGAGGAGAGGGGGGAACCTTCTCCTCCAGAAGGACCCAACAGACTGGGAAGCGAGCTGCTCCTGGGCAGGCAGGAATAGCTCTGTGTGGCACTGTCGCTGGGATCTGGCGCTAGGAAGCAGAGGTGACAAACACCTGGCAGCAGGGATCATCTGTAGGTTCTACGTTTCAACTCCATGCTGCATCACTGGGAGGGAAAAGGAAGGAAAGAAGCGGAATTAAGTCACACGTAGGAGAGAGACCCAGAATTCTCAGGAAAAACAGTCACCTCTGTCCCACAACTCGGTTGTGAAAATATATGCCCTCCGCTAATACGAACACAGAATAAGCTCTTAATCTGCTGCCTTTGCTTATTGACAGATTCGCTCTTTCTTCATCCGGAGCAGTCAATCACTTTGAAGGGGAATCTTTTGTCCTTTTGCCCAGCACCTGACTGCAATTTGCAGCAGGAACAGAACAGGAAAAATTATGAAAGCGTACCTTTCAGCATAGCGTAAGGCTGACAACGTTCCTTTGTAAGAGAGGTCTGCCGGACTCACGGCCGCAATCTGGAAGCGTATGAAAAGTATCAACTGACATTAGACTTTGAAGGAGATTTTTTTTTAAAGCAGTGTTAAACACTACCAAAAATCAGATAGGGATTAAGTCCATAAACATAAAAGGAGAATCCTAGTGTCTTAGCAACCTGGCTATAAATTAACTCCTTTAGCATTTGAAGAAACTCAGGTAAGCTGTTTCAAGGCTGTCAGCATTTAGTCAATGATTTCACAGATGCACTTTTTCTATTTGTATTCTTCCATCTCTCTACTGATAGTCCTTTCTTTAAGAAAAAATACCTCTTCAGAGATGCTGGAGTACACAGTTAGTTCCGTGAGACAAAGGCGATCCTTTGGCAGTTTCATCTTATTTAGGAATGAAACATCTTGTGCACAGCCCAAAAGATAATCTCAGATTTCAGGAAAAAAATATAGTTGCTTCATAATATTGCTTCATTTTATGGAAAGAGCATGGCTTTTCTAAATAAAGGGGGGCTGCTTATGAGTGTTATATCTAAATAGAGAGAAATGTAGGTAAGTTTTTACAAATATGCAGAAAACTCTTGCAGAAGAAATGGGGTTTGAATGGCTAATGTAGAAAGAGAGAGAGAGAGATTTTTGTTCTGAAAACAGAAGTGCTCTCCATTTGAGTAATGCGTTTCCTAGTGGCAAGAAACTTGTGACCAGCAGAAGGGTTCTCACCTTTATGTTGCATAGAAAGCAATCTTTTATCTTTTTATCTACACGCACTTTCACCACTGTTAGAGCCATGCGATCAGAATTAGAATCAGTTTACCATGATGGTCCGGCTGTTTCCCCCCAGAGCGGACTGCAGGAGTTTCGTCAGGACCGAGTCCTTGTATGGGATATGCAGCACTTCTTTCCTGGAGCAACCTCAGCCAGAGCACTAAGGGAAAGAAAGTCAAAATATGGGAACAGTAAAGCATAACCATCAAAAGCAAATTAACGGGGGAGAAACTACCAGATTCTAAACTTCAGTACATTCCTGCTTATTTCATGCTTATGTTCATTCTTCAGTATATGAGTGCTTATGTACATCTCAGGCTTTATTCACTTAAGTAACTTTATTAGCCACGCAGCAAGTTGGTCTCTGTCGCAATCCCCAGCACTTCCCGCTGGATTAGGCTTTGGGAAACAATTCAAGGGTCCTCAGCCACCAGTAAGGAACGAGCCGTTACTAACTGGCAAATCAGTAGAAACACCAGCCCCAGTCATGAGGAGAAAGTCTCATTTTTCAGTCATGGATTTTCACGGGTTTTGTTTTCAGGCCACCCAAACAGGGCGCGCTTTTATAGCCATCAGCAATTAAGTTCTCCGTCCCCTCCAGAAAAGCCTTTTCCTAAAGGCGCTCTCCTTCCAAGGGCAGACCCACAAAAAGAAGCCCTCTCTGCTTAATCCATTTCACAAAGAATTTCAAATTCAAAATAGAACTAAACAGGACGTCTTTTCCCCGCTTCAGGGAAAGCCAGTAATAGAGACCTTGGCAACATATTTAGCAAATCTATCATTGTAATGCCTTTGCATTGCCCATTTCCACCTGGAGAGCAGGCTGAAAGGACTCTTATTAAAAAGAAAAAACAACAACAAAAAAAAAAGGCAAAACATATTCCTGTCTAGGGGGTAATTTTATGAAAATAGGACAGAAGTGAAATTCCTGTGAAACAGAGGAGTTATGATTGTTACCGTCTTCTTCAGCCTTATCAATCTGAATGTCTTTTTATACGTACAAGGCAACAAGAAACATTCTCGAGGTGCAAAAAAACCCCACCTAGTCACCTCTTTACCCCAAAGATCTTTTCACCACATGGATTCCACCACCAATACACAGCTGCTAAATATCCCCGGCTGCTGCCGATCTGTAAGAAACCCTTCAAAATACAAGAGAACGCTGAGCCCGGCATGCTGACGGTGCTGCCAGGGCTGTGAGTCAGAGCTGGACGGAGTCACAGCCCCTGAGGTTGAAATCAGCCCCACACTCAGGCACAACCCGGGGTTTTAAGCCTCGCTACAAACCAGCCCACTGCTTTTGAAAAAAAAAAAAAAAACAAACAGGGAGATTCACCTCGAAAGAAACCACGTTCTCGACGCCAAAGGGGCGCTGGTCCATGGCTGCCGCCGCCCTTAGGGCCAGTTCCATGGGGCTTCGCTTGACCTGGAGCAGAACTCGAGGGCATGAGGACAAAGAGTACCCTACACAAAATCTAAAAAAAGGAAGTTAAATAAGATTTGCTGTTACTCACCCACCAAAGCCTACCCACTACAACTGGCCCTTTCACAACCAGGCCGGATCGCAGAAGAAAACTGAAATATCCCAATTCCCGGTTCAAACACAAGGTGTGGAGCTGCCCAGACCCCACGTGTGGGCTGGGCAGACGGGGGGCTCTTCTTCTCAAAACCCACAGGAAGAGAAAGGGCAGGAGTGTTCTCCCAGCCCTGGAAGAGGCTGTGGGGCTGCCCCAGATTTGGCGGAGTTTGGTAGCTCTTCCTGAGGGAAAACGCTGCTCTCGGCATGGACCTGGGGGCTCTCCCTGAGGGAATTGCTGCTCCCAGCCTTGCAGGAGTCTGTAGGGCAACTGCAGGAATGGATTTGGGGCTCTCTCTTGTTGTAAAATCACCAGATTTTGGTTATAGTAGAAGTAGAATGTGAGAGCACTGGGTGTTCTGAAACTCGTAACCATAGAGCCCTCACTAGGTAATCGTTGTTTTCTATAAAGGAACAAGTAGAACCCAGATGAAACAATGAAGAACAGAAAAGAGAAATTTTGTTTCAGGCTAGTAATTCTAGAAACCTGTTATGCACCAGTGACGCTGCTTAGAAACCCCCTTACCCTTCCCATCTTGATTTAAATATCTAGACCCAAAATAATAGATATTAATAGAAATAACCATTGATTATTTGGATATGGGTATTGAGAGTAATGTATAGTCAAGGGACCGATCAATGAAAATCAAACCCGTAATAGGCATTTGGGAACTAGGTATGACCTAAACTAACTGTTGAACAACGTAGCTTTGAAGTACCTGTCAAGAAAGCGATGAGTTGTAGGCCTGGTTAGTAAACCGAGAAAATCTTCTGGAGGTTCCAAGATTAAAGGGGGGGTGGAACTCTGTGACCAAGCTGAGCACGCGCAAGGACCAGGTTCAACCAGAGGACACAGTGAGGAAGACCCTGGACGACCACCAGTGTACCTGAAGGCGCATGCATCATGGATATATTAATGAGTTCCCGGAAATTGTATAAATATGTTAATTGTTTCTCGGAAATGTGATGAATATGTCTATTTGGACTGTATATAATTTTTGTAGTGGAGCAAGTCGGTACGCACACTGGGTGGAGTGAACCCGTGCGTCGGGTGCCGTAATAAAGAAGTGCCTGCTTTGTAACTTAAATTAAGGCTTAGAAAGTTTGGTTCTGCTGATTTACGGTAACGGGGGGGGGGGGGGGGGGGGCTTCGTGTGGGGAGGTTATGGGGGGGGGGCGATAGGCGACGCCTCCTTTTGGGGAGGTACATTGTACTCGGAGACGTGGCGCGCAGCCGCCGCACCGGGAGGGCTGTCCGGGGGCGGCGGGGCCGGGCCTCGGGGAATGGGGGCAGAAGAGACGGCCGGGCCGGTGCCCGGGGAGGGGGCAGCCCCCCCGGCCCGCCGCCGCCGGTAGCGGAGTTAAGCGATTTCAAGCGGAATTGCGGCATTGGCAGAAACCCCCCGTGACGTCTGAGCAGCGGGGGGCTCCCACACCCCCCGCACGGGGGCTTCGGCGCGGGGGCTCCCACACCCCCCGCACGGGCTCCGGAGGCAGGGCCCCGCCCGGCACTGACGCACAGGGGCTCAGCGCGCTGCCTGACCGCCACCCGCACCCCCGCACCGACCCGCCCGCGGCTACCGGGGGGTGGACGGCGGCGGCGGGGACACCCCGGCTCGGTACGGGCGAAAAATAACGCACCCTCCCCCGCGCCTCTTGTCCTTTTGTGGGCTGGTTTTGTCTAAGTTATTCATGCGAGTGGACTTTTGCCACACGGGATGGGAACTTTCGCTTCCCGGGATAGCTGATGCCCCTGGATAAGCACTGCCCGCGAAGCACTGCGAAACCCCGTGTTCAAAAATGAGAACAAAGGCCGGGTTTTGCCTCTCGGAAGGATCTCTAAGCACCGCCTCCACGTTATTTCCAGTACCTTTCTGGTTGTTTTCTTCCCCCCCATCCCCGTGATGTCCGTCGGGGGGGCTGGCGGAGCTCCGCAAGCGGATGTCCGGCTCATTTTGGGGAGGGCTGGGATGGTTTCGGGGGGTCCCGGCTCATTTTGGGGAGGGCTGGGATGGTTTCGGCCTCGCATTGCCCGACGCGGAGAGAAGCTGTGGTGCGGGGCTCGTTCTCCTCGGCGCGGCCCCGCCCCCTCGCTCGCGTTTGCCGCGGCGACGCAGGGGGGCGTGGCCCGGGTTTTCGCCTCGGCACATGCGCGGGTGGGCGAACGTGAGGGGGAGCACTTCCGGTGTACGGCGTCGGGTGGGAGCTGCGACGGTCGGTACCGGGGGAGACGGGGGGACCGGAGCCGAGGAGGGCGGGGCGGGGTGGCGGCGGCGCGGAGGTGTGCAGGGCCAGTTCGGGGGGTTTGTGGGGTGGCGGGACCGGGCTGGGGGGCTCGGGGGGCGGTGTGGGCCTCTTTGGGGGGGGGCAGAGCCGAGTGGGGGGGTCCTCGGGGGAAACAGGGCCGATTCAGGCCACCCCCCCCTCCCCCCCGCTGCCGCCCCCTCCCCCCCGCTGCCGCCCCCTCCCCCCCGCTGCCGCCCCCTCACCCCCCGCTCGCTCCCCGCAGGTGGCGGCAGCCCCGGCCGCAGCGCAGGGTGCCCGGGGCCGGCCTGGCGGGGCGCTTGGCTCCGCTCTGGGCTCCGCTCTCAGCACCCCCCGGCAGGTCAGCCCGGCCGTGCCCCCTTCGCCCGCCTCCAGCCCACGGCCGAGTCCCCCCAGGTACCCCCGAGTTGGGTCGGGGGGTGTCAGCGCTGGGCCCCCTGAAGCGGGGGTGGGTGGTGGGCACGGGCATTGCTGGGAGCCCGTGGGCAGCCCTGGGACCCCCTTAAAGCCCACGGAGACCCGCAGGGCCCCCTTGTCTCCCCCGGAGCCGACGGGGAGCCGTAGCTGTGGAGTCAGCTTAAGGAGTCTGCCCTAAGGACTGCTGCTTTTTGGAGCGTTGGGGGAGGGGGAGGGTTGTCGGTGTGGGGAGTGGAGGTGTGTGGGAGGAGTCCCGTGTCTTGAGGGAGGTTTGGGGATGTTGAGCAGATTTGGGGGAGTGGGGGAGGGGTCCCCTCACTCAGAACCCCCTGGTTCTTCTAAACTGTGGGAGGCAGCGGGCGTAGGGGGAAGGCAGTAGAGTGGGTTGCTGTGTTTCAGTCCTTGGTTGAGAGTCAGCGACTCTGCTCCCTTGCTGCTCAGCAGACTATTAGCTCCGTGGGGCTATTTTTCCAGGAAGGCTACGACTACAGAAACGGCCCCACTTCCTCGGAAGAGTTGTTAGCAGTGACGTCTCCTGTGAACGTACTGCCTGACGTTGGATAGACCTGGCACCATGCAGCAGCTCAGAGCCCCACAGCGTACGCTGCCGCTCTCAGTTGGCTCCATCAAATTTTCCGACCTGAGAATACCAAAGGTACGGAGTTGAAACGGGCCCTTCCTCACCCGCTGAGTCAGATGAACCTTTTTGTGCCCAAGTCGGCTGGGGACTGCTCCTGCCTTGCCGCCTTCAGGCGGAGCATGGCTGTGAGCAGGGGAGCTCAACACACAGTGCTTGCTGATTGCACCTGCTCCCTCGGGGGAGCACCCGCAGCGGTGGGATGGGAGGAGGGAGGACAGCACGAGGGCTAGAGACAAACATTTTATTTCTTTAACGTTTCACATAGGGGGTACCCCAGAGGGGTTCCCGGCCCCACACCCCACAGCCGCTCAGTATTCGGGGCACTGTTGGTCTTCTGGGCCTGGCGCTGTCACCACTTGCAGGGCTGGCAGAAGCAGACACGGCTAGTGGCATCTCCACCAGCCCTTCAGGTAGCCCCACAGCCAGGCACAGCCCTGCCGTGGGCATCTTCCTGCCCTGCACAGCCCTGGGTCTGCCTGGCCACACTCCCTGCCCGTGGTCTTGCAGGACTCCTCCCTCTTTGCCTTCAAGGCCTGGAAAGCGTGGGTGATCTCCAGCACCCGCTCCACCTTGTCCATGTCCATGGCTGGGGGCCTTCTGGGGGACAGTTGCTCATCCGTGGGCCTCTGTGTCCTGTCCATCCCCTGCTGGGGAACCCACTCTTTCTCGGTCCCTGCTGGCAGCTCCTGTGGAGGCTCCTGGCTGAGAACCAGCCCCGGTTTCCCCACTGCTCCAGCAGCAGCCGTGGGAGAGCGGGGTTGTCCTGAGTGTGTGAGCACCACTGGCTCTGTTGCTGCACTGGGCCAGGGCTCCACGAAGTGGTAGAGGGAGCTGTGGGAAGAGGAGCTGCTCCTCAACAGGCTGCTGCAGTCCTCCGAGTTGGCCAGCGAGCACAGGCTGCAGGGGCTCTTGTGGTGGCCCTCGGGGGGGCCCAGGAGCCCGGGGGGTGCCTGGACCAGAAGGAGCTGTCCCCACTGATAGGACCTATAGGCGGCAGAGGAGGGCAGGGGGGCTTGGGGAGGGCAGGGGGTAGAGAGAGGCATCACTGCTCAGATGGTATATGGTTGGCAGGGAGCCCAGTGGGTCCTGCGGGGCCCGGTGCTCCCTCCTCGCTGCCTCCTCGGTTGCCCTGCAGAGGAGGAGAGAGAAGAGAGCCCGCTGCACCCCGTCTCCTCCACTGGAGCCCGCGGGCAGCACCCCCTCCTCAGCAGGCGGGCAGGGCTGACCAGCGCAGGCAGGGCAGAGCACGGGCTGAGGGTCTGGGGCAGGATCTGGGTGTCTCCCCCACACTCCCTGCTTCTCCTGCGTCGACTTGAGCTCCCATCCTTCATCTGCTAGTCAAGAAGCTGCTGAGGGAGGGGACAGAGTGAGCGGCCGGCAGCCCCTGGCACAGCCCCGGCTCAGGGCTGCCGTGGGGTGTGGGCTGTTTGCATGGTGCTCGGTGCCAGGGCCACTCACCGCTCTGCTCCTCCAGGCAGGCTCTCGTGTCTGTCATCCCTTGCTTTGGCTTCTTCCAGTCCCTCTGCAGGACCCCGGGAGCTGGGTGAGACGGGAGCAACTCCCAGCCCCGTGCCGCAGCCCCCCACACCACCCCACGCTGTGGCACAGTGCGGTGCAGCAGTCGCCTACCTGGAGCCGCTTGGTCCGTAGCACAGAAGAGACCGCGCTGAGCCCCATCAAAAGCATCACGAGCGGAGCCAGGTGAGCTGTGGGGGGGACGTTGGAGTCCCTCCTGGCACCAGCTGCGGTGCAGCCGCGCAACCCTGGGGTGCCCCCCATGGGAAATGTTAAAGAAATAAAATGTTGGTCTCTATCCCTGGTGCTGTGGTTCCTCCTCCCATCCCGCGGCTGGGGCTGTGCCCCCCTCAGTGCCCGACCCAGTGGGACAGGCTGGCACTGCTGGCACCCACCAACCTGGGGGGGTGGGGGTGTCGGGGGAGCTGGGTGGGCTGGAGAAAGGGAGGAAGCACCTCTTGAAACCAGCTTGGCCCTCCCCAGCCACAAAACCCTCCCCAGAGGCACCAGAGGGGACCCCCAGATCCTTGAAGGGCTGCCCCAGACTCCCTCTGGCCTGCAAGATTCCCCCCCAGGACCACATAAGGGCAGCCCAGGACCCCTAACGGACACCCCAGTGGTGTCCCAAATCTGGGTTCTTTACCTGCTGGGCAAGCCAGTAACACACTGTGTGGGAGCAGCCAGCCAAGCCGGTTTCAGAGCACAAGAGGTGAGAGGCAGGGAGCTGCCGTCCCACTCAGCTCCATCTCCGCCGTGCCTTGGCTGTGCAGAGAGAACTTGGGGGCAGCTGCAAAACAGCTCAGCCCGGGCTTATCTCAAGATGGCACAGAACAACCAAAACCAAATGGCCCTTAACAAACAAAATGCCCCGAGTCCCATCCCACCACTCTTCCCGTGAGGTTGAGCGCCGGACATCACAAATTGGCAACAGAGACTTCGCTATGGCACCACCAGAGGGAAATATCCCAGACAGTGTAATCCACTCGGGCATAATCCTGCACCCTCACCGAGTCAGGAAATATAAATCGCAGGGTCTGGGGAGACAAATGGGGAATCCTCCAAGGATACAGCTGGCCCCTCGGAGATCCGTCCCCCCCCATCCAGGACGCTGTACAGGGTAACTTCCCAGGGATGGAGCGACCTCACCTGAGAGAGAGAGGGTAAGTGACTAAGAAACATCCGTACGGTATAGGGCATGCGATTGAGTTTGTGACTGGTGCACTCTTCTAAGGCATTAATATCTAGCGCCCTTGTGGTTTGTGTTGCTACTTGTCGGGGGCATTTGTAGCTCGCAATAGTGGATCCTGCTAATTTCTTTTAAATTGCAATAGTGTAATCGCCATCGCACACACAGAACTTGCAATAGTGACGTATTGGGCCCGTGAGCGAAGTCCAAAGAAATTGTTAATTTGAACCTCTCAGTGAAGCCCTTTTTCCCGTTTCGTCACACTCCCCGAGCCACTGGGTAAAGCGACACCTGGCAAAAAAAACACCACCACCACCCCAAAAAAAACCCCACACCACATCCCCCACTCCTCACCCACCCCTTCTCCCCCCATCACAGCCATGGGGCAAACTCCCACCCCCCCCCCCCCAATCTCAGCTCGGCCGTGACCCCCCCGAGACACTGGAACGAAAGCAACGGAGAGCGAGCTCAGGCTCTTGTGAGCTGGAGAGATTTCTCTGTTTTTTGATGTTGTTGTCATTGGGTGGGTTTTGGTTGGTTTTTTTCACAGAACACTTTGCAGTGTGGTGTCGCAGCCCCCAGGGCCGGCGCTGGCACCGCCACCTCACCCCCGGCTCTCGTCCCTCCTCCTGCCCGGTGGCTTTCACCACTTTCCTTGCTTGGTTTGGATGTTTTTTTTTTTTCCTTTTTACCTTTCTTTTTTTATATTTGGGGTTTTTGTTTCCTTTTCCTTTTTTTTTCTCTTCCCTCCCCTTTTTTCATTTTCCCTTTTTTTCTTTTTCCCCTTTTTTTCTTCCCCCCCTTTTATCTCTTTTTCTGTTTGTTCTTCTTTCCCCTCTTTTTTTTTCTTCCCCCATTGTTTTCTTTTGTTTTTGTTTTTTTTTTTTCTTTTTCTCTTTTCAAACATCTCTCAAGCTTTCTCCGAAGGAACAGCCCCCGGCTCTCAGCCAGCAGAAGGAGACTATGGAAGAGCTCTGGCACCCGTGGGATTGCTTTCCTTCTCCCGCCTCGCACTCAGTAGAGAGTTTGTTTTCCAACTCGTTTTTTTTTTATTAAGAAAATAAACAAAAATAATGCTCCAGCTATCAGTTTTACAAGGCATAGAAAATCTCTAAAAGGGAAACAGAAGCGCAATGTGCTGAGGTATGAAAACCTGAGGTAGTTTTTGTGTGTGGATGTGTGTGTGTCATTTGGGGTTGGGGGTTGTGTGTGTTTTACTTTTGAAATTAAAAAAAAAATAATAATTTTGCTAGTGTTTTGGTTTTTTTTTCCCCCAGCCCTGGGCTGACAACCTCTTGGAAATCTGTTTTCCCCCCCTGCCCCTCTTTTCCCACCTTCTCTCCTTGCAACCGGGATCTTTCCCCAAAGCGTTTATGGCCGAGCACGGCCTTTCTTTAACCTCTAGAAAAGCCGGCTTGTGCTAAAAAACAAACATCCCCCTCCCGCCCCCACCCCCTCTGAAATGAAATAAATAAATAAATAAATAAAATCCTTACAAAACTTAAAAATCGCCGTTAGTTTTGTTATCGTTACATTAATTCTAAAAACTGATGAGGGGCTGCGCTGTGTGCCGCAGCCCAACCTGCCCCCCTCAACGCTGGTTGAGCTCCTCTGGCCATGCCTGGGATGAAAAACCGGTGGCTTTTAGGAAATAAAAAATTAAAAAAAAAAAGAATAATAAAACCTCTCTTTCTCTCTGCCTCTGTTAGTCCAACTAAAGGGATAGCGTCGGGAGGCGAGGGAGGAGGAAGGGGGAGGCTGTGGGATGGAGAGAGCCCTCCCCGTACCCCTCGGCTGTGCATCCTCGCAGCGCTGTGGGGAATGGGGGTGGGGGGGTCTTTGGTTTGCACAGGGTGGCCGTGGTGGGGGCTCAGCCCCATCCTTACAGTGCTGGGGAGCACGGGGCTACCAGGCGCAGAGTCCCTCCCCCAGTGAGGTGCTTTGGTGCGTTGAGGTGTTAGATGGGGTGGCACAGCCCCTGCCCGCCCCGGGAGGGGGGACACCACCTCTCCGGTGGCACTGGATGGGTGGGAGGGAGGGAGGGAGCAGAGCTCTGGGAGCCATGGAGAAAGGTGTGGGGGTGTCCCTCATCGTGGCAGCCCCCAGCAGCCCTACCCCGCCACCCGGCCACCCCAAGGGACACCCAAGCCCCATCTTGGTCCTCTCCCCGTTGGGTGATGCCCTTCCACCCACCCCGGAGGTGCTCTCCTCTCCTGCGGGGGGGACGCCCAGCGCTCGCCTGGCTAGAGAAGCACCGGGGGGGTGCTTAGAGGGCATCTGAGCTTCCCAGTTACAAGGGCGTAATTAGTGCACCATTAATAACCATTAATAACGACTTTGGCTTTGCTAACCAACTGCGGCGAGGCCCCCACCCCGCTTTAGCACAGGCTTCCTGATGCCAACGCCTCCCCGAGCCACTGGGTAAAGCGACACCTGGCAAAAAAACACCACCACCCCAAAAAAAACCCCCACACCACATCCCCCACTCCTCACCCACCCCTTCTCCCCCCATCACAGCCATGGGGCAAACTCCCACCACCCCCACCCCCAATCTCAGCTCGG
This sequence comes from Vanellus vanellus, assembly GCF_965231255.1. Taxonomy (NCBI): domain Eukaryota; kingdom Metazoa; phylum Chordata; class Aves; order Charadriiformes; family Charadriidae; genus Vanellus; species Vanellus vanellus. The sequence continues at coordinate 1,424,522 of NW_028127064.1, forward strand.
CCGTGACCCCCCCGAGACACTGGAACAAAAGCAGCGGAGAGGGAGCTCAGGCTCGTGTGAGCTGGAGAGATTTCTCTTTGTTTTTTGATGTTGTCGTTGGGTGGGATTTGGTTGGTTGTTTTTCACAGAACACTTTGCAGTAGAGGACAAAAACGTGGTGTCGCAGCCCCCGGGGCCGGCGCTGGCACCGCCACCTCCCCCCACCTCCCCCCACCTCCCCCCTCCCCCGGCTCCTGTCCCTCCTCCTGCCCGGGGGATGTTCCCACTTTCCTTCCTTGGTTTGTTTGTTTGTTTTTTTCCTTTCTACCTTTCTTTTTTAATATGTGGGGGTTTTTTTTCTTTTGCCCTTTTTCTTCTTTCTCCCTTTTGTTTTTCGCTTCCCCCTCCTTTTTTCTCTTTTTCCCCTTTTTTTTCCGATTTTTTTTGCCTTTTCCCCCATTTTTCTCTGTTTCCCCTTTCCCCCCCATTTTTATTTTTCTCTTTTTTCACTTCTTCCCCCTTTTTTCACTTTTTCCCCTTTTTTCTTTTTCCCTTTTTGTTTTTTGCTTTTTCCCCCTTTTTTCTGTTTCCCTCCCCCCCCGTTTTACTTTTTCTCTTTTTTTACTTTTTTCCCCTTTTTTTTATCTTCTTCCTCTTTTTTCTTTTCCCACTTCCCCCCCCTTTTTTTTTTCCTCTTTTTAAACAAGCTCTCTCCCGAAGGAGCGGCCCCTGGCTCTCCGCTGGCAGAAGAGCCTACGGAAGAGCTCTGGCACTGACACGGGCGGGAACACCCACTCACACATCGCAGCACAGCAGTTAGTTTGGCAACACCCCCACCCCCTGTCACAAGTGAGACCCGCACAGACAAAAGGCTCCTGAGTGAGGGCACTGGGGCAGCCCCACCTTAGAAGCAGCAGAGGAGCAGAGCCGTCCGGAGCCATCAAGAGCACAGGAAGGGCTATTCAGGGCCTCATTGTCTGCGCCGAGTGACCGTCTGCTGAGAACCGCTCTGGCGGCTCAGAGCTCAGCCCCAGCAGCAGTCTGGAGCCAACGGGGAAAAGTACACTGGGAGGAAGACTGGCAGCCTTCCTCCACAACGCCCCGGAGAGAATGACCAGAGTGCTGCCTATCCCCATCGCTTTTCCAACTCGGTTCTTTTTTTATTAGAAAATTAATTAAAAAAGGATCTCCAACTCTCAGGTTTCCAAGGCACACAAAATCTCTAAAAGGGAGACACAAGCGTGAGGTGCTGAGGTACCCAAACCTGCCCACGTTAGTCCAACTAAAGGGAGAGCGTCGGGAGGCGAGGGAGGAGGAAGGGGGAGGCTGTGGGATGGAGAGAGCCCTCCCCGTACCCCTCGGCTGTGCATCCTCGCAGCGCCGTGGGGAATGGAGGGCTGTGTGTTTGGGGGGGTCTTTGGTTTGCTCCCCTGACCTGCTGGGGGTGGAGGAGGAGGATTTGGGAGTGGGGGATGTCCGGCGGCGGGGTTACATTCACCGGGCGGTGCTGGGCAGCACGGCAGGAGCCTCCCTTGCTGTGCTGCGGGGCCGGGGCTCCCGGAGCGTGTTTCTGCTCCTGCTGCTTCACCTGCTGGAGCATTTCCCTCATCTTGCGCTGTGCAGTCTTGGGGAGGAGAGGGGAAAAGCAAGAGGTGGGGGTCAGGGCACCGCTTCTCCCCCCACCACCCACCCCCGAGCCCCCACCGAGCATCTCGACACTCCCAACAAGCTGTAATTAATTTCAGGTTTGTTATGGGTTAGTCCCACAAATTGATGCGAGGAGACGGAGCCAATTAAGACTGAAGTATTTATTAGCAAGCGGCAGCAAGCAAAACAGCGCTGGGCGGCCCGGGAGTCTCACTCCGCCGACGGCTCGCGCTCGTTTCTCGAAAGTCCCTGGTTTTATACTCTTCTTTTTCCGGTAGAGGGGTACTCTGCATCTGCACGACACGACTTGTTGCTAGGGGGTCGTTTTCTGCTTTCCTTTTCCTCTTGGTTGTCGCAGGGATGAAAGATTCATGTCTTCCTCACATCATGTACTCTTTGTCTTCATGAGCCCCCCTCCCCTCCTCCAAGTCTTTTTCACATCCTACTTTGTTTGCATAACCTGACCTTTGCAGTTTTAGCCTTGCCCGCTCACAGGATGCGGGCTATCTTGCAACAGCAGGTTCAGCAATTGCCTTTTTGTAAAACAATGTGACAATGCGAGTTTCTAGGTTTGGTGAACAAACAGCGCTGAGCTTATCACAATTCCCCCCTTTTACTTTTCACTATTTTGTTCATCAAACCGCTTAAGCGCTTGTGCTTGAGCTTTTATTGTGCTTGAGATAACCTACTGTCCAGACGGTCCTTGAGCGACTGGTTGGATCAGCAAATGATCTTCTGTTACTTATTACAATCCTTCCCCTCTTTTTCTTTTATTTACAAGAAATTTGCTGATCAAACCTGGACAGTACTTCACAAGCTGCATTTAACTCAGAGTTTTCATCTGGTATAATCTTCATTTCTAGTTTTGATTGCTTTATCACCATTAGTTGCACTGTTTTTAACCTGTTCTTAACAAAAGCTACAAATCTGTTAACAATAACAAGGCCCGAAGGTTAGAATTAACCACAGTATTATGAGGGGCCCCGCCAGGGTGGAAATTAAGGTAGTTAACTATGGTGCCAGTTGAAGGGTTGGTGCTCATTTCTTGAGGCCGTGGTAGTGAAAGGATACCAGCTTTCATTGCCCCACTGTTTAATACCTCTCTGCCTGTCCTCGTCCACTCTCGTGCAGAGAGCAACGGGATATCAACATCTGCTCGGCAGCAGCAGGTAGTCTTCAGGGGAATTTTCTGGCTTTCCTTTTACCACGCCTCTCTCACTTTAGTAACTCTGCTGTTAATTTATCAATAATTCTTAAATATATTTCCACCTGTTTTGTTGCTGGGCCTGTTTCCAGAGGAATCTTACAGCACACTGTCTTAAGGCTCAATACCAGTTCATTTCATATACCTCCCAGGGTTCAGATATTGATAGTTCTCATCCCCAAAATAATTTACAGATTTTTGCTTGACTTTCTGATTCCTGATATGTCAGATTTTTGCCACAATTCATACAGCAAGATTGCATGTTAAACGAGACACATGACCACTTCCTACCAAACTTTGCACACTTGCAAACAACCCAACATAGGTATCCAGAAGTACGGTGCTTTATACATGGTTAAACTATCCGTTACTTCTCTTCTGGAAAAGTGCATTTACCAGTCTTGTTCCTTAATCTTACTCAAAGGTCTCTCGGTTCCGACGTCATAGTCCACCTTTCTGGGAAGATAGGTCTTTTTATTCTGCTAGTGTGGGTCTATCCTTTCTCCGCTGTCCATACTGCTGTATCTGTGTTAAGTAAAACAACAAAAAGGTCCCTCCCAGCGGGGCGTTAAAGATGTTTCTTTTCTGGTTTTGGTCAACACCTGATCTCCAGGTTGGATTCGGTGTATGGAAATGTTCAAGGGAGGTCTCTTCTTTTAGTGAGTTCTAAAATATACTCCGTTAAGATTTCATCTTCGACTTTCAGGTGTTTTACTAATATTCTGAAATCGTAAGGCATCCCATACAACAATTTAAAGGGGGATATACCAGTATCTGTTCTTGGCTGAGTTCTAATATGTAGTAAGGCTAATGGCAAACATATAACCCAATTCATTCTCGTCTCTACCTTTAGCTTGGTTAGAAGTTTCTTTATCTCCTCATTCATTCTTTCTACTTTCCCAGAACTTTGAGGATACCAGGGAGTGTGGTATTCCCATTTTGTTCCAAATAATTTAGTTGCTTCTTGATTATTTTGGAGGTAAAATGTGGGCCTCTCTTCCAAGAGGACTTTAATAACTGTTTTCGCCGTAGTTCTTACCACCGAGAAGGCTTCTACAAAGATCATCAACCAAGACTAATAGATACTGATATCTCTCAACCTTCGGTAATTCAGTAAAATCTACTTGTTTGTTTGTTTTTGTTTTTTTTTTTTTTCAAATGGTCTTTTAGCCAATTCACGCCCTTCTTGTACTTTTTCTTTAAGTTGTCTCTTATTCACTTTGTGACAGGTTAAACATCTTTCTAAGATCCTTTTTGCTAAACCGTATATCCCGACACAGGCATAGTTAGTTTCAAATTGATCTACAAGGGCTTGAATTCCTCAATGGGTTCTGCTGTGTAATTTGTTAAGTATGCCCCGGGCTAATTCTTTTGGTAGGATTTCCAAAGGTATGTACCACCTCAAAGGCATACTTGGAATCCGTATAAATAGTCCCAATTTTATTTTCTAAAAGTTTTTGGTGCTTTCAACATAGCATATGATTCACAGGCTTTTGCAGACCCAGCCGTATTCAATGGCCCCGATTCTCTTATTCGAAAAGTGTACTTATCCACGATGGCATATCCTGATTTTTGTTTCCCTTCCACTACTCATGAGGAGCCGTCCACAAAGAATTTTTCTCTTTCATCTAATTCTTCTTCTTCTAAATTTTCTTTTATTTTGGTCTGTAGATTTATTAACTGGAGACAGTAGTCTTTCTTTGGGCTCTCCGTATAAAAATTGGGCCGGATTTTGAATGGAAGTCATTTCCATTTCTAATCTAGGGGAGTTAATCAGAATTCTCTCATACTTCGACAACCGACTGTCAGTAAGGCATTTATCAGCTCGTTGTTGCAACACTCCCCGGATGTTATGGGGGGTATATACTTTCAGTTCACCTCCTAAGGTGACTTTTCCAATCTCCTCTATCAATAATGCGGTTGCCACTACCACTTGCAGGCAAGTGGTCCACCCCTGGCTTACAGGATCTAAGATTTTAGAATAATATCCTACAGGTTTTCTCTGCCCTGCCCATCCCTGGGTCAAATCCACATATGTTGTTCTATTATCCACATTGATGAAAATTTGAAAGGGTTTACGGATATCAGGTAAGTTGAGGACAGGTGCTTCTATTAATTTTCTTTTTATCTCTTCCCAACGCCTCTTGTCCTCAGAGGTCTACTTTACTGGTTCATGTTTAGTTAATTTCATTCATATAAATATTTTACTTTATTACTATAATCTTTTATCCATTGTCGACAGTACTCTAACAATTCTAATTGTCTTATTTGCCTTTTATTAGTAGGTATTGTTAGAGGCAAGATTCCTTTTACTCTTTCGGGATTTAATTTTTAATGCCCCTTTGTAAGCCAGTGCTCTAGATATTTTACTACTTCTTCTGTAAACTGTAATTTAGATCTTGAAACTTTTAGTCTTTGGAGACTTAGAAAATTTAGCAACTTAATGCTTTCAGTTCTAACATCTTCTTGAGTTTTTCCAGCAATTAGTAAATTATCTACATATTGTATCAGAATCAACTCTTGATTTAATTCATAGGATTCTAATAATTGCTCTAAAGCTTTTCCAAACATATTTGGGGATTCTGTAAACCCCTGGGGCAAGACGGTCCACCGTAATTGCTGTTTTCTATGTGTTTTGGGATTTTCCCATTTGAAGGCGAAATAATTCCTGCAATCTTCCTCTAAGGAGGAGGCCCAAAAGGCATCTTTTAAATTTATGACACTATACCATTTGTAATCTGGGCTTAATTGATTAAGTATAGTGTTGTACCAGATGATAGGACCCATCCGGCTGCTTTACGGGCAGGATGGGAGTATTGTGAGGAGACATACAGGGTTTTAAAAGTCTTTGGGTCAAAAATCCCTAGATTGTTGGTTGCAACTCTTCTCTCCCTTCTCTGGAGATGGGATATTGTTTTATCTTAATTGGTTGGTCTGGGTCTCTTATGGAGACTGTGATCGGTTTAATATTTTTTTTTTTTTTTCTTTTTCACCGATCCTGGGCTATACCAGGTTTCTGGATTAATTCTGGCTTCATGTTCCGCAGTTAATAAGCATAATTTTACTTTTAGTTTCTCCTGATCTACTCTCAAATTAATTCCTTATTTTACTATCAGGTCTCGTCTCAAAAAGTTATATTCAGCTTCTGGAACTAATAAAAATGTTCTCACTCCATATTTATTTGGAGTTTCTATTGTTACACTTTTTATCAGGGGCACTTTAAAAGTTTTCCTCTTTGCACAGATTACTCGGAGTTTTTCCTTTGATTCAACACATCCAGATGGTAACCTTTGGACGGTTGATCTTTTGGCGCCCAAGTTCACAAGGAACTCGGACACTTCGTGTTGGGGACTCAATTTTAACTTCATTTAGGGCTCGGTGACTTTACGAGTCCCCAGTAAATAGAAACTTTGACCCCTCTAATCTTCATTAAAATCTTTTTGTCTTATATTCCTTTTCAACAATGTTTTTATAAATGTCGGGGGGGTTATCTTTCCTTTGATATTCACTAAGAGTTTTATTTATATTCTGTCTTTGAGGAACAGATTCTTTAATTTCTTGATCAACTCTGGTGCACAGATCCACCATATGAGTTTTATGTTCAGTGTCTTGATTAGTCCAGTTTGGCCGCTGTAGTAGCCATTTAATGTCTGCGCCTGGACTATGTCGATGTTCACTCTCCTCTATTATAAAAATTCTTTTTCGCTTAGGGCGAACACACAAACTCTGCACCTCACTCACTCAAACACTCACTCAGTCATATCAAAGAGCCTATTACACTTCTCACTCACACCAAAAGATTTTCTAATTAAAACAATAGCTAGTTACGTGTAACTTAAACTATTTGCCGTTTACCACTAATCTGCACCAAGATAGTCAGACTGTTACCACTAATCTGCACCAAGATAGTCAGACTGATCACAAATCTAAATTGGCCAGTATAAACATTTTCTCATTTGTTTCTTTTTCTCCATATTTCCATACAATAGTGAATCAATTTTACTTTGTCCTTACCCCGCCTAGAAGGGGTAATCATCCTAATATTTGATCATTAAACTTAACGGACTGTCTGGTGGTATTTGGGGAAGTCTCACATGAGGTCCCAATCCACCCATGGGATCAGAGGGCTTGCTCTTCCTCTGTCCCATCTTCCGGAGTGCCTTCTTACACACACACACACGCTCCCCCTATTCGTGGCCCAGTCCCTCGCGGGAGATGGGAACTGCACTACTAAGGGGTCCGCACTCACTTCATCCGGTGGACTACTAAGTCCGGTGGACGTCTCACATTATCACACTCCAGGATACCCAACCCCAACCGAACGGATAACCGGCCTATACTCACGCGTTCCTGCGTCTTCGTTCAGGGCTTCGTGCACAAAGATTACAGGGTTTGCCGGCTTTCTTTTGCTTGTTGCCGAATTTAGGGTTCGTCGGTAGAGGATGTGATGCGATAGCACCCAGCCAGGGCCGCTGAATTTCAGCGGGGCGCCTCCCCGTATGGGGCTTCTCACCAGATTGCCTCTATCCGAGTCACGGCACCAAAAATTGTTATAAGTTGATCCCACAAATTGATGCGAGACAGAGTCAATTAAAAATTTGCAATATTTATTTAGCAAGCGGCAGCAAGCAAATCAGCGCTGGGCGGCCCGGGAGTCTCACTCCGCCGACGGCTCGCGCTCGGTTCTCGAAAGTCCCTGGTTTTATACTCTTCTTTTTCCGGTAGAGAGGTACTCTCCATCTGCACGACACGACTTGTTGCTAGGGGGTCGTTTTCTGCTTTCCTTTTCCTCTTGGTTGTCGCAGGGATGAAAGATTCATGTCTTCCTCACATCATGTACTCTTTGTCTTCATGAGCCCCCCTCCCCTCCTCCAAGTCTTTTTCACATCCTACTTTGTTTGCATAACCTGACCTTTGCAGTTTTAGCCTTGCTCGCTCAACAGGATGCGGGCTATCTTGCAACAGCAGGTTCAGCAATTGCCTTTTTGTAAAACAGTGTAACAATGTAAGTTTCTAGGTTTGGTGAACAAACAGCGCTGAGCTTATCACACTGCAGATGGCCTTTGTGCTTCATAGTTCCTTTTATCCAGGGCACTCATCAGAGGTGGCACTACAGGGCATAGGGGAGAAACTGGGCTGGACTCCCAGTTCAGGGTGACTGGGGAAGGTGGAAGAGCACCTAGGTCTTGGGCATGAAGACTTCAGACGCTGACTTGCTTTTACAGTGCTTTTCCATGAACTATTTAGACAAACGCTGCGCGTAACTCAATACATAATCGGAGGAATAATTTCCTGCTCTTTCCTCTCTGTGTTAACGTAGGAGACGCTTACTAGCTTGGGTGCAGTGCTGATTGCATTTTCAGTGTTGAAGAGCATAACAAAGCTCGTTAGTCTTGTCAGTCAAACAGATGACTAGTTTGCTCTGATCTCTTGAACAACCCTAAGTACGTTTCTGTACACAGCCACAGTGCTGTGGGATCCGTCTAAAATGTCTTTTGTTCCCTCCTAGTGCAACAGTGAAAGAGCTAAAGAAGAAGCATCTCAGAGTTTTGAGAAATTATCTCATGTCCTGGAAGAGAAGAAATCCGCAGCTCTTAGGGCAATTCAAGCTTCTAAGAATTTAAGGCTGGAAAAATTGCAAACACAAGCAGAAGAATCTCAAGGGCTCCTGGAAAATAATGGCCTTGTAGGACTTGCTCAAGAACTGCTTAAAGAAACCAATCCATCTTGTTTTGTTCAAACAGCAAAACAACTTCACGTCAGGTATCTTATTAATTATCTTCCGTTTGAGGTACAGGTACTGTTCCAGGGATGTCTGGTCAGTCATATTCTTTGCACACCTGCTAGGAAAGTACTGAATGCAAGTACTTTGTGTTGCAGAGCCTCAGAGGCGGTCCCGGTACCATTCAGTAGAAATTCCTATATTACAGTGTGCGTTAAAAAACAGCCCAGAGGAGGGGCTCTGTCCTGCGCCAACGCCTAGCCTTCTTCAGTAGGACTGCAGTGGAAGGGTAACCCATTCAGCTCACTGATACAGTCCTTTGCTCAGAGATTGCATCGGGTATTTGCAAGTTAATCTAACAGGTCTCTTCTGGCTTTAAACTCTTTGATCTGAATAGTTGTGCTCCATTAGCGCTTCACACCTATTTTGTTCTTTGAATGTAATGCCCCAAATTGTTAAAATGCTCTGCCAACCAAAAGATTCCCTGTTAGTTATCTTTACACTGATGTACAAAAGGCCTTTAAATTTTGCATTTTAATTCTGTCTAGAGAGACAAGTTTCTGGGACACATGAGTAAGTACCTGAAAAGAGAACTTTTTTTAAAGCAAAACCTAGCGGTTTTGCTTTAAGGAATGCACCCATGTGAATTCCTTTTTCCCTCTTCTGCCATCCCTCTGCTTCTGTGCTTTCAGAATCCAAAAAGCTACTGAATCTCTCAAGAGCTTCAAGCCAGCAGCTGAAACTACTTTCGAGGACTTTGTGATGGACATAGCCAAGCAAGAAGAGATCCTTGGTGACTTGTCCTTCCATTCCAATGGTAAATTATGAGAGCATCACGTCTTTCTTGAGTTACAGCTTTAAGGGCTTCTCTGGAAAGAGGCAAAACTTGTGCAGGGCTGCAGTTGCAGAACTCAATCTTGTGACTTGCATTGTCCCTTCTGCCTCTGTGATTCACAAAGCGTTACCTGGCAGCAATGCTAGCTTCAGCTTTGATAAAGAAGCTAAGATGCCATGGCATTCAGAACCAGTTTACATTGGCTTCCAAAATATTGTAGTTAAGTAATACTAGGTCTTCCTAGCAGCTTTTTGTCGTGATTGCATGACAGAAAAGAATAGGTTTTTATATGGTTTTTTAGTTGCCAGCAAAAATAAATAATACAACTTTCAAAGTAAAACCAGAAAGGATTTAAGTGCATGAACAGACCCATCCTCATCTGCACTCTTTGACTGAGTCAGATTCCCCCCCCCCACTGTCCCCCCAGTGCTGTAGCCACTCAACAAAGGGCTTCTGTGTTTAATTCTAAAACAACATGTATCTACATTTGAGGTTTTTTTCTCCTGAATCTCTGTCATTCCAGGTCTAGAAATACCAGAAATCAATGAAGAGCAGAGCAAAATGTACAACAAAGCTCTGATCAGTTGGGAATGCCCTGGGAAGACAGACTCAGCTGATATCTATGTTCTTGAGTATCATAAGCTTAATAGAGGAGAGTACAACGTGGCAGGAGATCGAAGTTTGCAGCAAGAGCAAAGTAATATCTGATCTCGATGACGACAGCAGCTATGCCTTCAGAGTTCGAGGATATAAAGGATCCATCTCTAGCCCTTGGAGCCGAGAAGTTATCTTGCGTACGCCTCCAGCCCCAGGTATTGGGTTTTCTCATGTCCACGAGCTGCTGGTGGTGTTAAGAGCTGTAGGTGGTTTCCAGTAGCTCCCAGACTTCTACTACACTGTTACCGGTTGTATACATGTTTAAAAGCACTGTTAACAAACAGGTTAAGTAGGTAGCATACTGAGACTGTGTTAGCTTGCATAATGTTCCTGGTAGCCTTTAAAAGCGAGGAATTCTAGTGCCAGCATGACTTAAAATATAGTTTATAAGCACAGAAATACTTAAGTAAGAGAAAATTTTTTGGGATGCTGTTTTTCAGTTCTCAGTTTTCTTTTTGATGACAAATGCGGCTACAACAGTGAACATCTCCTGCTGAACCCAGGAAGAACCTCTGTGGAAAGTAGGGCTGGATTTCCTCTACTGCTGGGGTCTGAGCGCATGCAGGTCGGATGCTACACAACCCTGGATTACATCATTGGCGACACTGGGATTGCCAAAGGGAAGCACTTCTGGGCTTTTCACGTGGAAGCCTATTCCTACCTGGTGAAAGTGGGAGTTGTTTCTAGCAACAAGATACAGAAGTTGTTCCATAATACCCATGATGTGACCAGCCCAAGGTAAATTGCAGACTCTTGCTTAATACATGTTTTGTATAAGGAGATGGCTTTTTAAAAAATAAATTAAGAGCGAGCCTGGTCTCAATTAGTATACAAGATGAACCTAAGCAGTGGGAAGTGGCTTGAAGGATATAGTGTAAGCAGGTTGTCCTGTTCATCCTCTACTATTAGTAGGAAGATGTTCTAATTGTCCAGAGTCCTATTTTCTTTCTTTCTGGGAAAGAAATCGGGTTTCTACAGATATCAAGATATGTCAGTTAAAGCAAGAAGGTTAAAAAAGAGAAAAAAAAGCATCATTTGCAAGATTGAAGCAATGCTTAGTTGTCAATAGTAAGATTCTGCCTTAATTCCCTTAGCATACTAGGTTTGGCAGCCACTCAGAGGTACAATGTTCACTGTGCATATCTGTGTGTCTTTGCTGTAGCTTGCGTCATGGTGGATTCCAAGTCACTGGCTCATCCCAGGCTATAGATTTGCATATGACACTGGAGTGCTACTGAGCACAAGCCAAAGTGCAGTGGATAAACCAGCAAAAAGATTTCCAGCTCTCAATTACAGTTGTAGTAAGCCTGGATGTGTCTAGGAACTGCAGGCTGGGAGGCTATCTCCCAGGGGCTCTTAACTTTTTCATGAATCTAACAAAAGTGTTGGCCTTCTGCTGTATAACATACTGAAATTATAAAAACGCCAGTGTCTCAAGCTTCTGAAAGTCAGATGGAGACTTTTTGAAAAATGAGAAATTAGATCCTGATTTTCTCATTTCTCCCGGTCCCTGCCAGGAGGGAGTGAAGCTCAGCCCCGCTCCCTCCTTTTACAGGGAGGAAAACAAAATGGAAAAAAGAAAACCAAATTGTCCTATATTAGAAGTGTATAATTCCATTTTAAGGGTAGGGCAGCAATAGGGCTGGTACCACAGCCCCCCAGCCCCACAGCCACTGTGGGTCACCGGCGTAATAATGTACCTCTCCGGTAATTAAAGTTTCTTTTGGGAAGGGGGGAGAGATGGGGACTCTCCTGCGCCGGGACCTTTCCCCTCCAGGGAGGCAGAGCCGGAGCAGCGAGCACGGTCCTGCCCGGAGGGCAGCGTGGAGGGGACGCGCACGGGCATCCTGGAGGAACAGCAGCAAGGAAACCCCGGCACTGCACCTTTCCCTTCCTCCGAGCCTTTTTCTTTTCCTCTTTTTAAGGGCTCAACCAGGTTCTTCCCCCTCTGACCGTCACCATGGGGCACTGGCACCAGCAGCTTTGCAAAACCCCATCCTGTAAAAGCCGCCTGATTTTGGCCCTGTTTGGGGATGCGCTGCTTCCATCCTTACAGAGCAAACTGATAGATTTGTTTTTCTCCCCCCTCCCCATTTAGCAAGAAGCACCAACGTGCCGTTGTAGTTTTGGGTCGGTTTGCTGCAGAAAAAGGCTCCCGCAGGGGACGGGATAAGCCGATGGCAGGAGGGTCCCTGCACCCATCCCACCGCTGCTGGTGGAGGGCGGCAAGGGGACCTTTTCTTCGGGGTTGTCCTCTCCTCCCGGGCTCTGCAGCCCCACGCCGCAGCCCAACAACCCCCCCGAGATGGGAAGAGAGCACGAGAACCATCTCTGCTCAACAGCTTCTTCCTGCAAAGGGGCAGGAAAAAGGAGGAGGAAAAGGCACCTTCCCACTTGCCTCCGGGCTCATCCCACCCTGTGAGAGAGACGCGGCTTTGTGAGGAGAGGGGAGGAGGAAAAAACACCACAGAGAGAGAGCCAGGGAGGGAAAAGGAAGGAAAGCGGAGGGACAGCGGAGGGGCAGCCCGGGGACACAGAGCCCCAGGTCTCGCCTGGCCGCTCCCGCCACCACCCGGCGGATTGGAGGGGTTTGATCTGAAGCGCTGCCTTATATTAATTTAACAGCCGGGGGAGGAGAAGGCGCCGTTTCTGCCTTTTGCAGCTTCCAGGCTGATGGCAGAGCCGAAACAAGAAAAATAATTATCATAAAACAAACAAACAAACAAAAATTCCCCAAAAACTCCAATGTAAAACTGGAGCGCAGGGAGCAAATGCTTTTCCTTCGCCTCGGCCCAAGCACCTTGCATGAAAATCTGGCAGGAGTTCAGACCAAGTGGATTTGGGAGGTTTGTACAATAGCTACTTCTCAAAAAAAAAAAAAAAACAAACAAAAAAGACTATTTTCATTCATAAAGAAAGTTCTACCACTGGCAAGCAAGGCGTGACCCCGAGTTATCCCTGGCAGCGCGTCAAAACGATTCCTTCCCCCAGCTCCTGCTGGCGTTTTGAAACAAAAACACGCTTCTATAGTGCTCGAAAATTAATTTGTTCCTCCAAAAGATTGCTCATCTGAAGTCCCCTCTTTTGCTCCCTGTGACATCACTAATCCAGCAGAGCATCCTGTCACACAGCCTGACCTTGTCCCAAGCCAACGCCTTCACAAAGCACTTGGCATAGGAGCTTCTCCCCACACCTGCAGCCCAGAGTGGGGTGGGGATGGGGTCAGCTCTTGCAGCCTCTTACCTTCAGCTTGTGCTCCTTCCTGTTGACAATGACAGCCGTGATCTGATGGTCCATGAATATCAAGATGGTGCAGAGCAGAGCTGGGATGCGCGTGGCCAACACCCGTGCACCAAGGGTTGGGCCCTATGGGGTTGACCAACCACCCGCGGTCGTCTCTGGTAGGCTGCAACAAAGCCAAACCACACATCAGGATCAACTCCCAGCCCAGCCACTTCACTGGCTTTGATTTTCCCCTCCATTGCTGTGGTGCCTCATCTCCTGGCCCTCTCCTACGGGGTTCAGCAGTGCCAGTGTCCTCGTCGCAAGCACCTATAGATGCTTCTGTAGGTATCAAGTTTTGGGGCTGGCTTCTTCTTTCCAGAAGGAAACGATGCACTCGGAGGTGGAAGAGGAGATGGTAACACCACCAGCATCCTCAGACTCAGCCCTGTCCTATCCCAGCATCACCCTGTGGCATCTCCAAGAGCTGAAAGCAGCTCCACACCAAAACACCCCATTACCTTGAACATGTGGGGGACATGGAGCTTCGGTGACGGGATCCCAACCAGGAAGTCAATGAGCACCATGATGACAATGGTGAGGAAGACACCAAAGTCACTTACTGCGGACCGTACCTGGGGCAAGAAAGCAGAGCTGAAAGGGACAGCACAAACAGGGCCATACCGTGAGGTGGAAAAGTTAAAGACATCAACAGCATTAAGGCTGGTTAACAAATTCCCACCACCCTGAGGACATGCAGCAAATCCCTCGGTTAGATACTGTTGCTGTGTTTGTCCCTGTGAGATCTGGTGTCAGAGAATAAAAAAAGTTTAATAAAAGCCAATAAATATTAAAAAATAAGGAAACAGATGTCTGCCACTACAGCTGCACTCACAGCTACAATGGGAATAAGGCACTGAGGCATCATTTACTCCTCAAAAGGAAGAAACAGTGTCTTTTGTGTCTTTTTCTATGGCAGCTCCTCATTTGAATCAACTTTCCCCTTGGGCACACCAGGTGAAAAAAAAAACCACAAACAAAAAAACAACAAACAACCAACTTTGGAAGACCTGATTTCCCACTGCCTGGGCAAAAAACCGCTCCAGGACGGGTTGCGAGGCAGGTGGGAAACGCTACGATCGTTTTGCACTCCTGGAAATGAGTGAGGGACATGCAAGTTTGGCCTTCAAGGTCAACATTTCCCAGTTTGACCAAGCGGTGGCAAACACTGCTTAGTGCTCCGGGAAAGCCATTTTGGGAAATGAGTGGGGAGACTGCTGCTGGCCACTGTCTTCTACCTACTCTGGTTGGGAAGTAACGGCTGGTTTTAAACTTCTTCAATAAGCTCGACAGGACAAAGGTGGAGAAGAAGAGGATGCAGCACCAGAAGAGGACTTCAGGTGTGTAGGGGCCATCGTGTCCACAGGCAGGTCCATGAAACTCTCCACGACAGCGGAGACAGGAGATGTGATGGGACACCGTACCACAGACCTATGGCACATCCTCCGCTTGAACGGCAGGTAACCGTGGCTGAAGAAGACACCAGAGGGGAAGGAAACACTGGAAACTCTTGGGGAGAGTGAAAGAGGGAACGGGGAAGGAGGGCTAAGACAACAGTGACAGGAAAGGAGAAGAGACAAATTGTCCCTTCCCAGGGGCGGGCTCACAGGGGGCGGGCTCACAGGACACAGCCAAGGGGGGTGAAGATGTCCATAAGAGCGTCCCACCCTGTGCCTGAGCTCTGCTTCCAGCAACAATGGCCCAAGGAGCTGCTCAGACATGCAAGTTTATGCACGTACCTTCAGACAGCGCTGAGTAAGAAAGCAAGGCCTGGAGTTACTAGGAACCAATTAAGGAAGCTAATTATGGCCTTCAAGCATGAACTGAAGTCCTCCAACTTCTCCAATAACCAAAGCACCCACTGAACCTTGCTCCCAGACAGAACCGCTGTCCTGAGGATAACAGTTATTGCCCACCATGTCGGGGATGAGGTGGACTCTCCTTCCCAGGCCCAAGGGGGTTAAACCCACACCTTAGACTGAAATAACGACTTTTCAGAGCAGCACTGGCACAGTTGGAAGCCCATCATCACCTGAAGGGCTCTGAGCTTTGCACCAGGCCAGTGCCCCTGGACGCCACGGCCACGGCACGAGAAAGCAGTGACTCGGGGCACTTACAGTCACCGTGAGGTTCTCCCAGGTGATGCCAGACACATTGATCTTGTTGCTCTCCCAGAACTGCAGGGTTTCGTTGCTGGGATGGGTCGGTGCCTCACACTTACAGCTGGGAGGAGAGGAGCCAAGACAGAGGTGAGGGGAAGGCGATGGAGGTGCAGCCCTGAGCTCCTGCCAAGGGGCAGCGGCACTTTAGGAGGAAGAAACCCACTAGGAGATGGTGAGGAAGTCCAGCTTGCTGTGCGTGTGCACAGGGTAGGCCTCTCGCAGGTGACTCAGCTTCTCCAGAGCCTCATAGATGAAGATGATGCAGATGAGGGAGGCGAAGGCTTCTTCGGTGAAGCGGGTGATGTAGCACACCAAAGAGCTAGCGTCAGTGGCCACCAGCACCGTGCAGAAGAAGGCGGTCCACAGCCCAATGCACGCCGTAGAGAGAGGAAGAGTGCGTAGTCCCTGGGAAAGCAAAAGAAAATGCAGGGTGGAGAGGGCAGCAAGAGGCTCCGAGCCGTGCCTTCCTTTGGGGAAAGTCGGCAGCAATATCGGAGCGTGTCAAGGCTGCGGATGGTAAATGCAGTTTCCACGTCCTACGACAGACAGCCTCGGGGCTGCGGCGCAGGGTGTGGGCCCGCAGGAGGAGAGGCCAATTATTTAATTATCATTCTTTAACAATTACCTTGTGTTAATGCCTCGGAGGCTAATTGAGGTCAGGTCCCTGTTGTGGAAGATGGTGTTCTCCCACATCACCCCGATGCCCTAACAGCGAAACCGGCTGGGTTTGCACCCAGTTACCTGCTGCCAGCAAGTTGGGGCTTCATAATAAATTTAATTGCAATAAGAGAGGTTAATCTCCCATCACAGTTGCCACAACAAAAAGACTGTCATGGAAAATATCCATTTTGCCTGAAAAGCTCCTGCTTTTTCAAAAATCATCAAAACATTTGACCAGAGAACTGTTTGGATATGTGGGTAAAATATATTTCCACTTCCAGCAAAAAACATGCAAAAAAGTGCCCGAGTTTGTACTGAGAGGAAAGCAAATCTTCCCTCATTCCCAAACCAGAGTCATTTGTCTCATCTTCCCTGTGCAGCCCATCTCGGGCATCCATATCCTTGTGGTTTCTCCTCCTCCTGCTCTTTCACTTTAACTCTAAAAACCCTCAACCACCCATCCATCCTTCAGAGACCGAGGGCTCCTGCACCGTCACATACTAAAGCAGCAGCGCGTGATGTCTGTGACACAGAAGACAACTTAAATCTACCAACTACCACTAACAAAAACATCTTTTCTCCATCCCTGCCTTCTTCTGAAGGCGCTCGCAGCACCTGGCCGCAGCAGCCAGCCTTACTTGCAGAATTTGTAGAGGATCTTCTCGAACACGAGGACGGGGCCGGTGCTGCCGAGGATGGCGAGAGGTTGGCCAGCAAAGAGGAAATACACCACGCCGGTCATGGATGCGCCCAGCAGCGACTCCATGGCACTCTGTCCAGGGAAGAGAGGCAGCAGCGAGTAATTAAATCATTAGAGGGAAAACCACAAGTGCAAATTCACTGCAGCAAGGACTTTTGCATGAGTGTTGTCCTCCCTCGTGCCACCCAACAGAGAGAGGTGCTCACTATGTGGCTGTTGGTCGCCTCCCCCAGCAGTCCCCCAAAGGTGATTGATGACGGGGGACATGCAGGCACAGTAGAGGGAGAGGAAGGACGCCAGACACTGCAGGCTCAGACCATCCCGAAAGTCCCTCCAGAACCAGGGGGCTTTTCGCTTCACATCCCGGATCAAACCTCCAAAGAGCCTGGAGGAAGGAAAAAAAATTAAACCATTTTCGTGGAAGACCACGTTAAGTTTTCTTGGCTGAGGAAGGACAATCGCAAGCACAGAGTAACTTCCATTGCTAAAAAGAAGTCTCCTTCTCCCATTTTAGCCCCAGTAGAAACTGAGGCATACAAAAAAAACACAGAATCACAGAATAGTCAGGGTTGGAAGGGACCTCTGGAGATCATCTAGTCCAACCCCCCTGCCAGAGCAGGGTCACCTACAACAGGTTGCACAGGACAGCGTCCAGGTGGGTTTTGAACATCTCCAGAGTGGGAGACTCCACAACCTCTCTGGGCAGCCTGTTCCAGTGCTCCACTACCCTCAAAGTGAAGAAGTTCCTCCTCATGTTAAGATGGAACTTCCTATGTTCAAGCTTGTGCCCATTACCCCTCGTCCTATCAATGGGCACCACTGAAAAAAGACTCCTCCCATCCCTCTGGCATCCTCCCTTTAAGTATTTGAAAGCATTAATAAGATCCCCCCTCAGTCTTCTTTTCTCTACACTAAAGAGACCCAAGTTCCTCAGCCTTTCCTCATATGAAAGATGTTCTAATCCCCTAATCATCTTCGTAGCCCTTTGCTGGACCCTCTCCAGCAGATCCCTGTCTTTCTTGAACTGGGGAGCCCAGAACTGGACGCAGTACTCCAGTTGCGGCCTCACCAGGGCAGAGTAGAGGGGGAGGATGACCTCCCTCCACCTGCTGGCCACACTCTTTTTGATGCACCCCAGGATGCCATTGGCCCTCTTGGCCACCAGGGCACATTGCTGGCTCATGGTCATCCTGTTGTCCACCAGGACTCCCAGGTCCCTTTCCACAGAGCTGCTCTCCAGGAGAGAGTCAGCCCCCAACCTGTACTGATGCGTGGGGTTATTCCTCCCCAGATACAGTACCCTACATTCACCCTTGTTGAATTTCATTAGGTTCCTCCCTGCCCAACTCTCCAGCCTGTCCAGGTCACGCTGTAAAGCAGCACAGCCTTCTGGCCTGTCAGCCACTCCTCCCAGTTTAGTGTCATCAGCAAACTTGCCGATGGTACACTCTATCCCTTCATCCAGATCATCGACGAATATATTGAACAGGACTGGACCCAGTACTGACCCCTGAGGGACACCACTTGTTACTGACCTCCAACTAGACTGCACCACTAACCACAACCCTCTGAGCTCTATCTGTCAGCCAGTTCTCAATCCACCCCACTGTCCATCCTCCAACAAAAGAAACCCTCCAACAAAAAGAAAAAGAGACCAAACCTGAGAGCCCGTCCCCTCTTATTGCAACAGTCCCTCACTTTGAGAAGCAGCACAGCTCTACCTGGAGGTACTTACACATCTGCTTCCACCCCAAAGCAAGAAAACCTGTGTGCAACCACGCTGCGGCTGAGCCCAGCTGCCCAAATCTCCCACCCACCCAGCCCAAGGGACCAAGCTGGTAACCTGGAGCCCCTTCACTGACCCACTTCACCCCAAAACTCTGCTAGAAGGGAGGTGCGCACTCAGATTTTAGGGGCAAACAGAAAAACACCCCACCAAACTATTTCAGTTCACACCTTCCTGTCCGCTCCAGTTCAGGACCGCTGTGTTTCTCCGGCTTGCTGCGAGAAGCACTGTCATCGAGAGCTTCTGGCACCTTCCTTTTTTCCTGGTAAAATGGAAATAAGATAAAGATATGTCTTTTAAGCCACTGGCTTGTTTTGCTTTTTGGGCTGGGTATGTGACCTGTAAATTTGGGCCCCTGAGCAGCACCCCCAGCCGTGCTGCCCTCCTGCCCGTCCCCATCGTGCCTCCTTCTGCCGCAGCACCCACCTGCGAAGGGACGTTTCTCGGGGGCTCAATTCGGATGGAGGGATCCCACTCTCCTGGCGGCAAAACCATGACCTGATCCAGAAACTCATCTATGCCAGCCACCAGGTCAGCCCGGTTCTTGGCTTTATAGGCAACATCGTGGAAGACCTGCCGTAGGAGACAACCAGGTGAGAGGATGACCCATCTCGGATGTCCTAACCAGTGCAATAAGCTCTTGGCTAAATGCAAGGTCATTTTCCACAAATCGCCTGTTGGAAATGGCAGGAAATATTCCCCCCAAAGGAAAAATCTGTGCATCACAGTATTTGTAACCATTTCCACCAGGCTCCCGTCCCCCATGGCACCCCACAGCCTTCTGCTTCAAGAGGAGAAGTTTCACTGGCCCTGGCAATGCCACCACTGGGGGCAGCATGCTGGGGACCCTGGGGAGAAGGATGAGGCGCAGGCTGCAGCCCAGGTGGGATTTTAGCCTCCTGCAGGCAGCTAAGAGGGACAACAAACCCTCTTCCTCACTACTACAGAGACAGGGAGAGGTGAAGAAAGCCCCCAAAATGACCCGGAGATATCTCTTATCTCGTCACACCTCATCTGTCATGATAGTAGCCATGGACCTGCAGTTCAGCCTTTGCAGCAAAAGGAAGAATTCTCTTTTGCTAAAAGCCATCATCAAAGTGCTTATTCATCACTCCGCTCAGATAATTATCTCCCATCCTAGATAATGACATTTTTTGCCCGATCTGGCGTTTCTCCTTCTCCATGGCTCTGTGCAAGCCTGCCCAGACCCGGGGGAGAGGGGCTAACCCAATATTTAGGGCTGAACTGGTGCCAATTGATGGCCGCTTTGCATGTGAGCGTGACAGGCCGAATGCAGGTGTGGTAACGGGATTTATCTTCTGCCCCCAGACACCCCATCCCAGCGGGTGTAGTTCATCCTCGGCACCGAGGAGGATGAGCAGCACATTCCCCACCACTTGTTCACCAAGCTGGATGAGATCTTCCTGAAGGAGGGTGAAGATGCCAAGTGGAAGGAAACGGCAAGGTAAATCCCTGCTGCCAGCTGCGGTGGCGGCCGTGGGCTCTGCCTTCCGCTCTCTGGGACGCAAAGCTTTTGCAGCTGCAGGTGCCAATGCGCGGAGCCTTCTCCTCTTGCCGCCCCGTAGCTGCACCAAAGGGGTTGCAGAGCTGAGGCTGTTTTCTTGCAACGGGGCCGATCGTGCCCGATGTCCGCAGGTGGCTGAAGTTTGAGGAGGACGTGGAAGACGGCAGCGAGCGCTGGAGCAAGCCCTACGTGGCCATTGATTGGCACCAGTTCAGCCCTAAATATTGGGCTGGCCCCTCTCCCCCGGGTCTGGCCAGGCTTGCACAGAGCCATGGAGAAGGAGAACCATCTGTTCCACCTCTGCATAAGGATGGGCCACTTTCCTTCCCCATGTTTCCATTTTTAAAGGCAGGATCCCTCTAAGGAAGACCAGCCTCAATCCATTATGCCTTCAACTGCCTCCCAAATAATGCCACTTTCCCTCAGAAGAACAGCAAACCACACAAATCAGCCACACGGACCTGCTTGCAGAGGACCCCGGCACCCACGCAGCCCCGAGGAGCCTCATGAATGCTGCGGCGGGACTTACAGTGGTAGCCCTGCTCCATCGGGGCACAGTCCTCCCGTTCCTTCTTCCGATGCTTCTGGCGGTGGGGTCGGTGGTGCCGGTGGCTTTGCCTCACCAGCGGCATCCGCATGCCCACGGACAGGGTGTGGTGGCCTGCAAAAAAAGCAGCGTTCTCATCACTCTCGATATTGCGGAGACGGTTGATGCCGCTGCCATGATTAAACCAGCACAGCCATCCCAGGAGGAAACACCAACTTCTCTTCATTTTAGTTTCACTGCATTCCTGAATGTCAGAGACCCATCCCTTTTTCCAAGCCTGTTTTACTCTAACTTTGCAACAACAGAGCAACAACAAGCGATGGCTCCGGGTCACCTAAAAGTGCCCTGAAAGTATCAACCCTCGTCTCAAATTCCAGCTTCGGCTGGACAACACTCAGACCTGCTCATTAAGCAGCGACAGAAGGCACAAGGCGACAAGAGGAGATCCAATTAGACCCGTGATAATGAAGTCTGGAACAAAAAAAAAGAAAATCACAGCCCTGTGTCTGCAGCCATCAAATTATTCTCCTGACCTCTCCAAGCCAAGAGCAGCCTCTGAGAAAACAAGCTGGGAACTGCCCAGCTCCGTGGCCAACACTCACACCACAGATGCCGCGGGGGCTTTTTCCCCTCTGTCTAAAAGCCACAACATTAAAAAAAATGTGAAAATAACTGTGCTTGTTTATTTAGAAGCACGCCACGTTTCGCTGCAGGTGATGCGTACACTGAGCACAGGACGCGGCAGGGACTTTGCGCAACGGGAAAACGCGTGGGGCTGGTGCCACCTCTCCCGACTCACCTTCCAGCTCCTCCTTCTCATAGTGAATATTGGCAACGGTGCTCGTTCTTCCCTGGTCCATCACCGCCTCCTCGTCGTGTCTCTGTTTAGCGAGAAGAAGAAGGTACAAGTTGGGGCCAGGTGAGGAGAGCTCCCTTACGTCCTCCCAGTCATCACCCATCCCCGCGGCCACGCGAGCCAACGAGGATCACACCTCTGCATGTCTCCTCCTTCAGGCACAGCCCTAAAAACACGGACTTGGAGGAGGTTTTTTTTCCCCTACCCAAATAAAACCACCTGTAATGTCACCTGTATTGTATACACCGTGAGTCTGGAAGGATTTACTAAAAGGGGAGACAGTTGAGTGTTTCAAACCAAAACCAAGCCTCCTGCTTCATTCTTGTGGTTCCTTTCGAAAAATTAAAATAGGGATTTCCAAACTGGGGGTGGGCTGGGGTGGGGAGACCCAACCCCACACTTTTGAGCACAGCCAGTTTCATTCTCCAAACGTGATACCTGCAGGACTCACTAGATGGCACTTGGCCACAGGACATGGCCACCACCAACCTCCAAAGGCCCTCAGAACCTACAAGGGTGAAGCTTCGTCTTCAGCCCAACCAGGCTCAGGCTTCTCTTGCTGCAAGCCCGCTTTCCACACAAAACTGCATTTTTCTCCTCAAAAAAAAAAAGCCAAGGGCTGACAGCTAATGCCCTCCTTGGCTGAAATACCACTGCCAGCGCTGCACAAAGAGCATCTGTGCCTTAAAAGCTGAAGGAGAACTACAGGAGTTCTCTTCTCCCCTTGCCCCCGGGGCTGGGGAAGCATCACTGGGATCACCGTGCTCAAAGAAATAAAAAACCAACCACGTCTCACACTCGAGTCGCAACTGCAGCTTTGAAAGGGCCTCCAGGAAACCCTTCTCTTTAGAGAAGAGCAAAATACCGGAAATCTGCTTTTTATCCCCCAAATTCCTGCTTCGACCGAATGGCATCACCTGCCGCCGCGCAGCAGCGACGCTCGGGGAAGCTCACACCTCCCACTCGCCAGCCAATTTAACGAGCAAAAGGAACAAACGTTCCCATCTGGGAATGAGCTTTTTCTGGCCCCCGAGTACTTTGTCCTTTGCCGCCGCTGCCAGGTGCCTGGAAAACATCAAAGCATCGAAACTGGGCTGGGAAAGGGGATGGCGAGCTCACTTTTGAGTTTCGGAGCAGAGAGTGTTGTTCCATCTCAAGAAAACTTCTCCAAATTATTATTTTGCTGCAGCGTTTTTTTTGTCCCAGCAGGAGAGAGAGGGATTTTTGACTGTCCTGCCTCAGTTTACCTGTCTCAGTGCAACTCCTCCAGTTAGAAAGAAAAATCTTTCCCTGGGGAAGCGTTGGTGTAATTGAGGATGAGGAAAAGTACAAAGCAGAGGTTCAGGTCCGGCTTTGAGTCCTCCCGGTGCCGGGGGAGGCCAAAAGCATCGCACGAGCACGCAAACTTCCCACCTCGGCCCCCTCGTCCCGTCACACGCAAGCTGGACTGGCCACCAGCAGCAGGAGGGAGGATTAATGTAATTAATCTCGCGCAAAGTGTAATTAATAACACTGATCCCAGTGTTATAAGGGGATGAGGGGCCAAACTGGGGGAGCTGCTCTGGTGGCGGAGCAGGAGACCCCCCTCCTTGCCCCTCTCCATCTCCATCCTACCCAGACGAAGCCACCGGTCCTGTGGCTCCCTCCTTTGCTATCGTGGGGGTCAGCACCGTCCCCTGCGGGGATCCCTCTGGCTCCTGAGCCAGGATTTGGGCCGTGACGGGGACTGGACCCGGGAGAGGACACATCTCCAGAGCCCCAAAGTGGGGCTGTGAGGGGGACACACACGCAGGTCACAGCTGAGCATCACCAGGACGTGACCGTCATCCCTTGCTGGTGGAGACGCAAATTCCTCTCAGTCTTTCCCGTGAGCTGTAATTTCAGGGCAGATTAATTAATTCCCCACCTCTCGTTTGCCCCCGAGAGCAGCTCCTGCAGCCGGGTCCCATGGGTGCAGCGGGGGGGCGGACAGGCCCTCCCCCAGGCTAAGGAAATGCAGAAAGATGGGGGGACCACCCAGCCACCTCCTGCCTGCACCCCAACACCAGGTGCCTCCGCACAAGCGCCCGGTGGGACAATAGCTGAGGTGACCGGGTGGCATGGGGCTCTGTGGGGACAGTGGCCTTTGTCCCCCTGCTCTGAAGGGCCACAGCATCACCAGGGGGTCACATCGAGATGCGGAGGAGGGGACAAGGAGGGGGGGTCTGGTGGGGAGACCCCCAACAGGCATCGCCCAGGTGCCTCCCTCCCACACCCACCTTGGGTACCCCTCACCTCCCCCTTTGAGCCCCCACCCCTCCGCCTTGCAGATGCCTTACACCCCCCTTCAGCGGCCTGCTGCCCCCCCTCCTTGCACACCCCCAGCACCCCATTTTAGACACCTACCACCCTCCTTACCCCCTCCAACCTTGCAGATGCCCTTCACTCCCCTTTCCATGGCCCTCACAGCCCTCCCCCTCCCCCCCGTGCAGATGCTTTGCCTCCCCCATTTGCCCCCACCCCCTGCTCCCCCTGTGTTTCCTCCCTGCCATGGGAAATGCCGCAGTGAGCAGCCATGGAGCATCCTCCAGCCACACCGGCGGCACAGCCCGCCCGGGGGTACCGGGCATCCCCCTCCCTGCCCCGGTGCCGCTGCCTCCCACCTGACAGCTGAGGACCCCATCGGCCCATTGCTGCCGGCGGGCATGGCGGGGCTGGGGGGAGATAATTGCTTGATAACGATACTCTTAAGACATCCAAACAAAACACCAACAAAAATCACTACCATCACAAAAATGAATAGGTTTCGCAATAGGCTTTGCAGCCGTCAGCTCAGGGCAAACTCAAAGCCATGCAAGATTTTGTTCAACCATCCGACTTCTATTGCCTCTCGTAGGTTTCTGCCATCCAAGTAGAAGGCAAATTAATTTTTCTTATTTTCTCTTTTGACTGATTCCCTGTCCAATCAACACACCAAGGAGTAGATCGCATGTAATGCCATTCTCCGTGTTCTGCCGTCTTCCAAACTGAAGGGAACTGCATTCGAGAAAGTGCTCGAAAGCCCAGCAGTTATCACCTCTGTTTTGGACCCGCGCTTCAAGGAGATGCAGTTTCTCAGCCCCAGCCTGAGAAGCGAGCTGCACCAGCCAGTGAGAATCACGCTGTTGTGGGTTTGCAACCACCAGTCCCCATCTGCCACCCAGTCTGGGGTGCCAAACTCGGATTCCAAAGCCACAGGCGCAGATGCCGGCAGCCAGCTGCCTGCTCACAAGGACCCATGCACCAGCGCCCCATCTCAGAGCATCTATGACATCCTTTTGGGGTAGGACCCGATGGAGAGCATACCCGAGATCCACCAGCAACTGGAAAACTACATCCTGGAGCCCCTCTGCAAGCGCAGCACCAGCTGCTGCGCTGGTGGAAGAAGAACGAGCATCGCTTCCCGGCCGTGGGGCGGCTGAGCCAGCAGTACCTCGCCATCCCCACCACCGCCTTCCTGCCAGACCAGGCCTTCGCTGCCGGGGAAAGCACCCTGGAGCATCGGTGCACTGTCCTGGCGCCGGAGAATCTGGTCCAAATTCTGTTCTTGCATCCGCATTCTGATTTTTTAGAATGCACAATTTTTGGGATGGCGACTGAGAAATTAGGTCTTGTGGTTCCCATTGAAACACCCATTAATTCATACAACCAAAACCCAGCCAAATGAAAAGGCCATGTTAAACCTCAGCCCCGAGGGAAAAGAAATGTGCCCGACCAGGTGCTAAAAGGCGCTCTGGCAAACCACCCCCCTCTCCAAACTGCAGTTTGCTCTAGGAAACTGACAAGTTTTCTTCCTCTGCAGCCTTAGCGAGGCTGTAGATTTTTCCACCCTGCAGGGAAAGAAACAATCCTCAAAAGCAGATGTTATTCTGCCTGCAAGGAAAGCTTTAAAATATTTTTCTTTTTTTAAAGGCAGAATGCCTAAATGGAACATCCGAGCTGGTTTCTCCATGAAAATAACACTTTGCACTTGCACAGCAAAGCAATGCTCATTAACCAATCTCGGAAAGCTTCGCAGGCATTAAGAAACACTCCCAAGTAACACACCTGCGTGCACCCTGTAAGCACACGTGCAAAGAGGAATCCCTGTTTACGCACCCCGGCTATATCAAACCGCACTATTTCCCTCACAAGCCATGATGGAAACGGGCCACGCTCCCATTCCTCGGCTCCAGAGCTCTGGCGATGCCGGGATCATGCCGACCCTCAGCCGCTGCGGGCATCAGCTCTGCTAACACCCGGCTGATGGGTCAGCGACAGGAATCTGGGAGCAGGAAGGGGATTGTACCACCCAGGCTCCCCAAAATCCCCCGCACTTAAGAGGAATGCGAATCTCAGGCTCCCCTAAGCCAACACATTTCTCACCGTGACCACTGCACTAATACCTAGAGCAGTTTTTAAGCAGCACGCACCAGGTTTAACCTCCACGCCTGAGAAAGTCCCTGTCCTAAGGGCTGCCGGTCCCCTCGGCCCAACGCAGGAGGCAGCAGCAAACCCCTCCAGACAGGGCAAGAGGTGCTTGTAAGAGTGACATCCAGCTAATAACCAAAAAGCACTTAAACCAACCCCAAACTTTGGAGACATTTAGTCTTGGGCCAGCAGCAGCATGTTGCTCAGTAAAGCACGCTTCCACGACTCCCCTCAATTAACCGTCACCTCCAGAGCCCGATCTCTGAAGGTGAGAAGTTCCTTTAGGTTGACTCTTGACGTCCCTTTCCCTCCCACAGGCAACGAGACCCCAAGTATTTCCACTTGAGAGTGCAGTTCCCCTTCCACGGGCACCCAGCTCGCTCTGCAGTTTTGGATTATCACTCAGCAGGGAGTGCGGGAGTCGCGGCACCAGTTGCATCGATAAGCAATCTGTGCAACAGTTCCTAAAACAGGGGCTGCCCACAATCAGAAGTTGACTCTTTGGTACAAACTCCCTCCACACCAGTCATCACACAGGGGGAAAAAAAACAACCAAGCTATTGTAGGGCTCAGTATTACCCATTTCTCCGCAGCTGGGCAGAAATACACACTTTTGCAGCTTTTCCCACACTGGAAAATTCAAAGCATTAGTACTAAGAAAAAGACTTCTTTTTCTAATGCCTCTGTTGGAGGGCTCCGGCACGTGGTCTGCAACGAGCGAATATCCACACAAAAACAAGCCCCAAAAGTCCCACAAAGCTGCTCTACCTCTTACGGTTTATTGCTGGGGTCCCCACCAACACCTAAACCCACGTCCCACCCCCCACACGGTACATCCTTTGCCATTTTGAACTTTGCTGCAAAACATTTTACCATTTTCCACCCCTCTTTCTTGGGAAAAGACAGAGGGAACGAGACAACTCCAAACCGCTCTCTTTTATTTGATTTGCAGTGATCTGACAACCCCAGCCCTTCCCGCTGCCTTAGGCTTTGGGAAACAATTCAAGGGTCCTCAGCCACCAGTAAGGAACGAGCTGTTATTCATGGGCGAATCAGTAGAAACACCAGCCCCAGTCATGAGGAGAAAGTCTCATTTTTCAGTCATGGATTTTCACGGGTTTTGTTTTCAGGCCACCCAAACAGGGCGCGCTTTTATAGCCATCAGCAATTAAATTCTCTGTCCCCTCCAGAAAAGCCTTTTCCTAAAGGCGCTCTCCTTCCAAGGGCAGACCCACAAAAAGAAGCCCACACTGCCTAATCCATTTCACAGAGAATTTCAAATGCAAACAACAATTAAACAGGACGTCTTTTCCCCGCTTCAGGGAAAGCCAGTAATATAGACCTTGGCAACAGATTTAGCAAATCTATCATTGTAATGCCTTTGCATTTCCCATTTCCACCTGGAGAGCAGGCTGAAAGGACTCTCATAAAAAAAAAACCCAAACCAACCACAAAACATATTCCTGTCTAGGGGGTAATTTTATGAAACGATTTGAACACCTTAACGATTTGAACATCTTTTTACAGGTACAAGGCAACAAGAAACAGTCTCGAGGTGAAAAAAAAGAAAACAACACCTATTCACCTCTTTACCGCAAAGATCTTTTCACCACATGGATTCCACCACCAATACACAGCTGCTAAATATCCCCGGCTGCTGCCGATCCGTAAGAAACCCTTCAAAATACAAGAGAACGCCGAGCCCGGCATGCTGACGGTGCTGCCAGGGCTGTGAGTCAGAGCTGGACAGAGTTGCAGCCCCTGAGGTTGAAATCAGACCCACGTTTAGGCACAACCCGGGGTTTTAAGCCTCGCTACAAACCAGACCCCCGCTTTTCAAGAAAAACAGGGAGATTCACCTCAAAATAAACCACGTTCTCGACGCCAAAGGGGCGCTGGTCCATGGCCGCCGCCGCCCTTAGGGCCAGTTCCATGGGGCTTCGCTTGACCTGGAGCAGAACTCGCGGGCGTGAGGACAACGAGCCCCTTACACAAAATCTAAAGAAAAGGAAAAGTTCAATAAGAGTTGCTGTTACTCACCCACCAAAGCCTAACCACTACAACTGGCCCTTTCACAACCAGGCCTGATCGCAGAAGAAAACTGAAATATCCCAATTCCCGGTTCAAACACAAGGCGTGGAGCTGCCCAGACCCCACGTGTGGGCTGGGCAGACGGGGGGCTCTTCTTCTCAAAACCCGCAGGAAGAGAAAGGGCAGGAGTGTTTTCCCAGCCCTGGAAGAGGCTGTGGGGAGAAGGTGGGAGGGAGGAAAAGGCTGCCCAGGAGTGGAATCGGGGGAAGGAGAGGGCTCCATCCATAGGGGAAACGCCATTCCTGGCCACACAGGAGACTGCGGGACCACCCTGGGGATGGATTTGGGGGCTCTCCCTGAGGGAAACACTGCTCCCAGCCATGCAGGAGGCTGTAGGGCAACGACAGAGATGGATTTGGGGCCTCTCCCTGAGGGAAACACCATTCCCAGCCACGCAAGAGGCTGTGGGGACACCCCGGGAACGGGTTTGGAGACTCTCCCCGAGGGAACCGCTGCTTCCAGCCTCACAGGAGGCTGTGGGGTCGCCCGGGGGACAGATTTGGGGGCTCTCCCTGAGGAGAGCCTGTGGGGAGGAGGGAGGCGGGGGCCGCCCCAGGGCCGGGGCCACTCCTGGAAGGGGAGGGGGGGATCTCCAGCCGCCCACGCGGGGCTGCCCGAAGCCTGAGGAGATGAAAAGAAGAGGAGAAAAGCCAAGAGTTCCCTCACCGCCATCGCCTCTCACAGCCCCAGCCCTCCCCGCCGCGCCTCATGGCGGCTGCGTGCGGTGTCACCTGAGGGGGGGGGCGGCGGCTGTGGCAGGAAAAGGCGAGAGGGGAAGGGAAGGGAAGGGCGGCGCCATTTTGAATGGGAGGAGAGGGGAAAGGGGGGGCGAGAGATGGGGGGGCGGGGGTGGGAGCGAGGGTGTGAGGGGAGTAGGTATTGCGTGAGGGGGGAGTGAGGGGGGAATGGGTTTTCGGGAGAGGGAGGTTTGCAGGGCTGTGAGGTGCCTGTGAGAGAGGAGGCCCCGGAGGGAGGTGAGTGGAAAGGGCTGTGTGTGGAAAGAAAAGCTTTAAGGACAGGCCGGGCTGGGGAAAGGTGGTGGGCCCTGAGGGAGGGCTTGGGGACCGGGGCCGGAAGCGTGGGTTTGGGGGCAAAACTCTGGGAAAGAAACTGCAGGACAGGGCCAATCT
Organism: Vanellus vanellus; assembly: GCF_965231255.1. Lineage (NCBI taxonomy): Eukaryota > Metazoa > Chordata > Aves > Charadriiformes > Charadriidae > Vanellus > Vanellus vanellus. The sequence goes on from NW_028127064.1 coordinate 1,453,733, forward strand.
GAGTATACAGTTTAGCGAAGCTTCTAGGAAAAGGTGACCAAAGGTGCCTCTTGTCCTTTTGTGGGCTGGTTTTGTCTAAGTTATTCATGCGAGTGGACTTTTGCCACATGGGATGGGAACTTTCGCTTCCCGGGATAGCTGATGCCCCTGGATAACCACTGCCCGCGAAGCACTGCGAAACCCCGTGATCAAAAATGAGAACAAAGGCCGGGTTTTGCCTCTCAGAAGGATCTCTAAGCCCCATCTCCAAGCTATTTTCAGTACCTTTCTGGTTGTTTTCTTCCCCCCCATCCCCGTGATGTTCGTCGGGGGGGCTGGCGGAACTCTGCAGGCGGATGTCCGGCTCATTTTGGGGAGGGCTGGGATGGTTTCGGGGGGTCCCGGCTCTTTTTGGGGAGGGCTGGGATGGTTTCGGCCTCTCATTGCCCGACGCGGAGAGAAGCTGTGGTGCGGGGCTCGTTCTCGTCGGCGCGGCCCCGCCCCCTCGCTCGCGTTTGCCGCGGCGACGCAGGGGGGCGTGGCCCGGGTTTTCGCCTCGGCACATGCGCGGGTGGGCGGACGTGAGGGGGAGCACTTCCGGTGTACGGCGTCGGGCGGGAGCTGCGACGGTCGGTACCGGGGGAGACGGGGCGACCGGAGCCGAGGAGGGCGGGAGTGGGCGGGCGGGGTGGCGGCGGCGGTGGCGCGGAGGTGTGCAGGGCCAGTTCGGGGGGTTTGTGGGGTGGCGGGACCGGGCTGGGGGGCTCGGGGGGCCGTCTGGGCCTGTTTGGGGGGGGCGGAGCCGAGTGGGGGGTCCCCGGGGGAAACAGGGCCGATTCAGGCCACCCCCCCGTCCCCCGCTGCCGCCCCCTCACCCCCCGCTCGCTCCCCGCAGGTGGCGGCAGCCCCGGCCGCAGCGCAGGGTGCCCGGGGCCGGCCTGGCGGGGCGCTTGGCTTCGCTCTGGGCTCCGCTCTCAGCCCCACCCCGCCCCCGGCAGGTCAGCCCGGCCGTGCCCCCTTCGCCCGCCTCCAGCCCACGGCCGAGTCCCCCCAGGTACCCCCGAGATGGGTCGTGGGGTGTCAGCGCTGGGCCCCCTGAAGCGGGGGTGGGTGGTGGGCACGGGCATTGCTGGGAGCCCGTGGGCAGCCCTGGGACCCCCTTAAAGCCCACGGAGAGCCCCGGGGCCCCCTTGTCTCCCCCAGAGCCGACGGGGAGCCGTAGCTGTGGAGTCAGCTTAAGGAGTCTGCCCTAAGGACTGCTGCTTTTTGGAGCGTTGATCTCCCGCACCCGCTCCACCTTGTCCATGTCCATGGCTGGGGGCCTTCCGGGGGACAGGTGCTCGTCCGTGGGCCTCTGTGTCCTGTCCATCCCCTGCCGGGGAACCCACTCTTTCTCGGTCCCTGCTGGCAGCTCCTGTGGAGGCTCCTGGCTGAGGACCAGCCCCAGTTTCCCCACTGCCCCACCAGCAGCCATGGGAGAGCGGGGTTGTCCTGAGTGTGTGAGCACCACTGGCTCTGTTGCTGCACTGGGCCAGGGCTCCAGGAAGTGGTAGAGGGAGCTCTGGGAAGAGGAGCTGCTCCTCAACAGGCTGCTGCAGTCCTCTGAGTTGGCCAGCGAGCACAGGCTGCAGGGGCTCTTGCGGTGGCCCTCGGGGGGGCCAGGAGCCCGGGGGGTGCCTGGACCAGAAGGAGCTGTCCCCACTAATAGGACCTATAGGCGGGAGAGGAGGGCAGGGGGACCTGTGGGCTTGGGGGGGACAAGGGGTAGAGAGAGGCATCTCTGCTCGGATGGTATATGGTTGGCAGGGAGCCCAGTGGGTCCTGTGGGGCCCGGTGCTCCCTCCTCGCTGCCTCCTCGGTTGCCCTGCAGAGGAGGAGAGAGAAGAGAGCCCGCTGCACCCCGTCTCCTCCGCTGGAGCCTGCGGGCAGCACCCCCTCCTCAGCAGGCGGGCAGGGCTGCCCAGCACAGGCAGGGCAGGGCACAGGCTGAGGGTCTGGGGCAGGATCTGAGGGTCTCCCCCACACTCCCTGCTTCTCCTGCATCGACTTGAGCTCCCAGCCTTCATCTGCTAGTCAAGAAGCTGCTGAGGGAGGGGACGGAGTGAGCGGCCGGCAGCCCCCGGCACAGCCCCGGCTCAGGGCTGCCGTGGGGTGTGGGCTGTTTGCATGGTGCTCGGTGCCAGGGCCACTCACCGCTCTGCTCCTCTGGGCGGGCTCTCGTGTCTGTCGTCCCTTGCTTTGGCTTCTTCCATTCCCTCTGCAGGACCCCGGGAGCTGGGTGAGATGGGAGCAGCTCCCAGCCCCGCGCCGCAGCCCCCCACCCCACCCCACGCTGCGGCACAGTGCGGTGCAGCAGTCGCCTACCTGGAGCCGCTTGGTCCGTAGCACAGAAGAGACCGCGCTGAGCCCCATCAAAAGCATCACGAGCGGAGCCAGGTGAGCTGTGGGGGGGACGTTGGAGTCCCTCCTGGCACCAGCTGCGGTGCAGCCGCGCAACCCTGGGGTGCCCCCCATGGGAAATGTTAAAGAAATAAGTTAAAGAAATAAAATGTTGGTCTCTATCCCTGGTGCTGTGGTTCCTCCTCCCATCCCGCGGCTGGGGCTGTGCCCCCCTCAATGCCCGACCCAGTGGGACAGGCTGGCACTGCTGGCACCCACCAACCTGGGGGGGTGGGGGTGTCGGGGGAGCTGGGTGGGCTGGAGTAAGGGAGGAAGCACCTCTTGAAACCAGCTCGGCCCTCCCCAGCCACAAAACCCTCCCCAGAGGCACCAGAGGGGACCCCCAGATCCTTGAAGGGCTGCCCCAGACTCCCTCTGGCCTGCAAGATTCCCCCCCCAGGACCACATAAGGGCAGCCCAGGACCCCTAACGGACACCCTAGTGGTGTCCCAAATCTGGGTTCTTTACCTGCTGGGCAAGCCAGTAACACACTGTGTGGGAGCAGCCAGCCAAGCCGGTTTCAGAGCACAAGAGGTGAGAGGCAGGGAGCTGCCATCCCTCTCAGCTCCATCTCCGCCGTGCCTTGGCTGTGCAGAGAGAACTTGGGGGGAGCTGCAAAACAGCTCAGCCCGGGCTTATCTCAAGATGGCACAGAACAACCAAAACCAAATGGCCCTTAACAAACAAAATGCCCCGAGTCCCATCCCACCACTCTTCCCGTGAGGTTGAGCGCTGGACATCACAAATTGGCAACAGAGACTTCGCTATGGCACCACCAGAGGGAAATATCCCAGACAGTGTAATCCACTCTGGCATAATCCTGCACCCTCACCGAGTCAGGAAATATAAACCGCAGGGTCTGGGGAGACAAATGGGGAATCCTCCAAGGATACAGCTGGCCCCTCGGAGATCCGCCCCCCCCATCCAGGACGCTGTACAGGGTAACTTCCCCGGGATGGAGCGACCTCACCTGAGAGAGAGAGGGTAAGTGACTAAGAAACATCCGTACGGTATATGCCATGCGATTGAGTTTGTGACTGGTGCACTCTTCTAAGGTATTAATATCTAGCGCCCTTGTGGTTTGTGTTGCTATTTTTCAGGGGCATTTGTAGCTCGCAATAGTGGATCCTGCTAATTTCTTTTAAATTGCAATAGTGTAATCGCCATTGCACACACAGAACTTGCAATAGTGACGTATTGGACCCGTGAGCGAAGTCCAAAGAAATTGTTAATTTGAACCTCTCAGTGAAGCCCTTTTTCCCGTATCGTCACACTCCCCGAGCCACTGGGTAAAGCGACACCTGGCAAAAAAAACCACCACCACCACCCCAAAAAAAACCCCACACCACATCCCCCACTCCCCACCCACCCCTTCTCCCCCCATCACAGCCATGGGGCAAACTCCCACCACCACCCCCCCAATCTCAGCTCGGCCGTGACCCCCCCGAGACACTGGAACGAAAGCAACGGAGAGCGAGCTCAGGCTCTTGTGAGCTGGAGAGATTTCTCTTTGTTTTTTGATGTTGTCATTGGGTGGGTTTTGGTTGGTTTTTTTCACAGAACACTTTGCAGTGTGGTGTCGCAGCCCCCAGGGCCGGCGCTGGCACCGCCACCTCACCCCCGGCTCTCGTCCCTCTTGCCCGATGGCTTTCACCACTTTCCTTGCTTGGTTTGGTTGTTTTTTTTTTTCCTTTTTACATTTCTTTTTTTATATTTGGGGTTTTTGTTTCCTTTTCCTTTTTTTTTCTCTTCCCTCCCCTTTTTTCATTTTCCCTTTTTTTCTTTTTCCCCCTTTTTTCTTCCCCCCCTTTTATCTCCTTTTTCTCTTTGTTCTTCTTTCCCCTCTTTTTTTTTCTCCCCCCATTTTTTTCTTTTGGTTTTTTTCTTTTTCTCTTTTCAAACATCTCTCAAGCTTTCTCCGAAGGAACAGCCCCTGGCTCTCAGCCAGCGGAAGGAGACTATGGAAGAGCTCTGGCACCCGTGGGATTGCTTTCCTTCTCCCGCCTCGCACTCAGTAAGAGTGTGTTTTCCAGCTCTTTTTTTTTTTATTAAGAAAATAAACAAAAATAATGCTCCAGCTATCAGTTTTACAAGGCATAGAAAATCTCTAAAAGGGAAACAGAAGCGCAATGTGCTGAGGTATGAAACCCTGAGGTAGTTTTTGTGTGTGGATGTGTGTGTGTCATTTGGGGTTGGGGGTTGTGTGTGTTTTACTTTTGAAATTAAAAAAAAAATAATAATTTTGCTAGTGTTTTGTTTTTTTTTTTTTTCCCCGTGCCCTGGGCTGACAACCTCTTGGAAATCTGTTTTCCCCCCCTGCCCCTCTTTTCCCACCTTCTCTCCTTGCAACCGGGATCTTTCCCCAAAGCGTTTATGGCCGAGCACGGCCTTTCTTTAACCTCTAGAAAAGCCGGCTTGTGCTAAAAAACAAACATCCCCCTCCCGCCCCCACCCCCTCTGAAATGAAATAAATAAATAAATAAATAAAAACCTTACAAAACTTAAAAATCGCCGTTAGTTTTGTTATCGTTACATTAATTCTAAAAACTGATGAGCTGCTGCGCTGTGTGCCGCGGCCCAACCGCCCCCCCTCAACGCTGGGTGAGCTCCTCTGGCCATGCCTGGGATGAAAAACCGGTGGCTTTTAGGAAATAAAAAATAAAAAATTAAAAAAATAAAGAATAATAAACCCTCTCTTTCTCTCTCTCTCTGCCTGTGTTAGTCCAACTAAAGGGAGAGCGTCGGGAGGCGAGGGAGGAGGAAGGGGGAGGCTGTGGGATGGAGAGAGCCCTCCCCGTACCCCTCGGCTGTGCATCCTCGCAGCGCTGTGGGGAATGGGGGTGGGGGGGTCTTTGGTTTGCACAGGGTGGCCGTGGTGGGGGCTCAGCCCCATCCTTACAGTGCTGGGGAGCACGGGGCTACCAGGCGCAGAGTCCCTCCCCCAGTGAGGTGCTTTGGTGCGTTGAGGTGTTAGATGGGGTGGCACAGCCCCTGCCCGCCCCGGGAGGGGGGACACCACCTCTCCGGTGGCACTGGATGGGTGGGAGGGAGGGAGGGAGCAGAGCTCTGGGAGCCATGGAGAAAGGTGTGGGGGTGTCCCTCATCGTGGCAGCCCCCAGCAGCCCTACCCCGCCACCCGGCCACCCCAAGGGACACCCAAGCCCCATCTTGGTCCTCTCCCCGTTGGGTGATGCCCTTCCACCCACCCCGGAGGTGCTCTCCTCTCCTGCGGGGGGGACGCCCAGCGCTCGCCTGGCTAGAGAAGCACCGGGGGGGTGCTTAGAGGGCATCTGAGCTTCCCAGTTACAAGGGCGTAATTAGTGCACCATTAATAACCATTAATAACGACTTTGGCTTTGCTAACCAACTGCGGCGAGGCCCCCACCCCGCTTTAGCACAGGCTTCCTGATGCCAACGCCTCCCCGAGCCACTGGGTAAAGCGACACCTGGCAAAAAAACACCACCACCCCAAAAAAAACCCCCACACCACATCCCCCACTCCTCACCCACCCCTTCTCCCCCCATCACAGCCATGGGGCAAACTCCCACCACCCCCACCCCCAATCTCAGCTCGGCCGTGACCCCCCCGAGACACTGGAACAAAAGCAGCGGAGAGGGAGCTCAGGCTCGTGTGAGCTGGAGAGATTTCTCTTTGTTTTTTGATGTTGTCGTTGGGTGGGATTTGGTTGGTTGTTTTTCACAGAACACTTTGCAGTAGAGGACAAAAACGTGGTGTCGCAGCCCCCGGGGCCGGCGCTGGCACCGCCACCTCCCCCCACCTCCCCCCACCTCCCCCCTCCCCCGGCTCCTGTCCCTCCTCCTGCCCGGGGGATGTTCCCACTTTCCTTCCTTGGTTTGTTTGTTTGTTTTTTTCCTTTCTACCTTTCTTTTTTAATATGTGGGGGTTTTTTTTCTTTTGCCCTTTTTCTTCTTTCTCCCTTTTGTTTTTCGCTTCCCCCTCCTTTTTTCTCTTTTTCCCCTTTTTTTTCCGATTTTTTTTGCCTTTTCCCCCATTTTTCTCTGTTTCCCCTTTCCCCCCCATTTTTATTTTTCTCTTTTTTCACTTCTTCCCCCTTTTTTCACTTTTTCCCCTTTTTTCTTTTTCCCTTTTTGTTTTTTGCTTTTTCCCCCTTTTTTCTGTTTCCCTCCCCCCCCGTTTTACTTTTTCTCTTTTTTTACTTTTTTCCCCTTTTTTTTATCTTCTTCCTCTTTTTTCTTTTCCCACTTCCCCCCCCTTTTTTTTTTCCTCTTTTTAAACAAGCTCTCTCCCGAAGGAGCGGCCCCTGGCTCTCCGCTGGCAGAAGAGCCTACGGAAGAGCTCTGGCACTGACACGGGCGGGAACACCCACTCACACATCGCAGCACAGCAGTTAGTTTGGCAACACCCCCACCCCCTGTCACAAGTGAGACCTGCACAGACAAAAGGCTCCTGAGTGAGGGCACTGGGGCAGCCCCACCTTAGAAGCAGCAGAGGAGCAGAGCCGTCCGGAGCCATCAAGAGCACAGGAAGGGCTATTCAGGGCCTCATTGTCTGCGCCGAGTGACCGTCTGCTGAGAACCGCTCTGGCGGCTCAGAGCTCAGCCCCAGCAGCAGTCTGGAGCCAACGGGGAAAAGTACACTGGGAGGAAGACTGGCAGCCTTCCTCCACAACGCCCCAGAGAGAATGACCAGAGTGCTGCCTATCCCCATCGCTTTTCCAACTCGGTTCTTTTTTTATTAGAAAATTAATTAAAAAAGGATCTCCAACTCTCAGGTTTCCAAGGCACACAAAATCTCTAAAAGGGAGACACAAGCGTGAGGTGCTGAGGTACCCAAACCTGCCCACGTTAGTCCAACTAAAGGGAGAGCGTCGGGAGGCGAGGGAGGAGGAAGGGGGAGGCTGTGGGATGGAGAGAGCGCTCCCCGTACCCCTCGGCTGTGCATCCTCTCAGCGCCGTGGGGAATGGGGGGCTGTGTGTTTGGGGGGGTCTTTGGTTTGCTCCCCTGACCTGCTGGGGGTGGAGGAGGAGGATTTGGGAGTGGGGGATGTCCGGCGGCGGGGTTACATTCATCGGGCGGTGCTGGGCGGCACGGCGGGAGCCTCCCTTGCTGTGCTGCGAGGCTGGGGCTCCCGGAGCGTGTTTCTGCTCCTGCTGCTTCACCTGCTGGAGCATTTCCCTCATCTTGCGCTGTGCAGTCTTGGGGAGGAGAGGGGAAAAGCAAGAGGTGGGGGTCAGGGCACCGCTTCTCCCCCCACCACCCACCCCCGAGCCCCCACTGTAATAAGTAATTTGGCAAAAATTTTGCTTCAGCTAAAAATGAATGTGTGCTCGCTATGGCTTCAGCTAAGATGGGTGTGTGCTTGCTATGCGTTTGGAAGAGGGATAGTTTTAAATAGGATATCAGACGAAAGCAACAGTTAGAACTACCGAAAATTTGCAGAACAAAGGGTGGTGTAGTTAGCTAAGATAACCACAGAAGTGTAAGGAGTGAAGAAGCCACAAGAAGGACATGGTGATAAAGACTTTGGCCCTCCCTCCATGGACTATCAGGAAGACCCCGGAGGAAGCATGCCGCCTGGGAGGGGGGCATGTTGCATTCCCAGAACTCATTGACTATGTATTTGGGGGTGGGTGGCATTCCCAGAACTCATTGTTTATGTATTTGGGGGTGGGTCGCGTTCCAAAAACTCATTGATTATGCAAATTATGTTCCAAGAAGAAACATGAATAAGTATAAGGAATACAAAATAAAAACAAGTGTTTGTGAAGGAAAAAATGAGGCACAGGAGGAGAAACCCCCTGTGTAACTCCCAGCGCTGCAATAAATATTCTTTGCTCCACCGAATTTGCCCCGGACTAAAATTCAATACAGTGAGCGCGTTTCTCACAATTTGGGGGCTCGTCCGGGAGACCTGAAGCCCACGTTCGGAGCCTTGGACGGGTGAGTAGACCGGGACGGCGCGCCACTGCTGATTTCAGCAATCCTCGGATTCTCCCCGCCCTCGGTGACGGACCAGCGGCAACAGCCCGGCGAAGGGGCTCGTGGACCAAAGAGGGGTCCCAGGGATAACCGCGGCAGCCGATAACACTTGTGCACGAGACCCGGGTAAGAAAATTGACTGTTAAGTACTACTCGGGCGGCTGGGTGACGGGGGATTGAGAGTGGTGTGAATGAGACGCGGACTAGATCTGCGAAGCGAGTGCGGAGTCTTTCTAACCGCGGTTCCGTATCTCCGCGAGGAACCGGCCGGTGAAGAGACGAAGCGAAAGGCTGGAGTTGAGAGATCCCCCGGGGAAAAAAATTGGGACAAGGGAAAAGTAAAAAGGAATTTAAGGGAAATTCCAGGAATACCTCCAGACAGTCCATTAGGGAGGATGTTGTTACAATGGGGCAGGAAGGAGAGTCCTGCACCCGGGGTAAGGATAAAGGAAAGAAGATTATATATTGTATGTTTAAATGGACCAAAGAGCCCATAAGGCCAGGGAAGTATTGGCCAAAGTATGATTCTATAGAGGGGTGGCTGTGTCAAGCACTAAATATATACGTTAACTCTAAAGAACCATTTGATGAAGAAGAAAGCAAGTATGCAGCATGTTGGAAAGGAGCTGCAGGGGTTTTTAAATGGAAAATACAAAAGGAGAAGGAGGAAGACCAGAGACCAGTCTGGGATCCTCTTGAATATTTACCTCCCCATATAACCCAGACCCTCCAGAAAGTGCAAAAGAGCCTCAGGTCCCTGTTAGAAGGGAAAGCCAGAGGAAATGGAGGCGGGAAGTGAGGATGTCCATAGTGGAAGAAAATGAGAAGATGACGGAACCAACCGGGCTGCATCCTTTATGGGAAGCCCCGATGCCAGGAGTTCAAAATGGGGTAGGATTTGTGAATGTGCCCCTAACCAGTACAGAAGTCAAGAACTCTAAAAAAGAAATGAAGAAATTGTTGGAAGATCTCCTAAGTTTGTCAGAACAATTAGACCAATTTTTAAGTCCAAATGTATACACTTGGGAAAAAATGCAATCCATCATGGGAACTTTGTTCTCCCCGGAAGACAGATAAATAATTTGTTTAGCAGGGATGAGAATATAAGAAAGGAAAAACGTTCATAGAGTGGAGGGGGACCAAAAGTTATCCCTACAAAGACCTGATTGGAATCAAAATGACCCCGCAAGAAGGAGAAACGTGTCTGATTATCGGACGTTAATTATAAAGGGAATTAAAGAAGCAGCCCTGACGGGGTCAAATGCGAGCAAAACTTTTAATAAGTAAATAAGGGAAAGAGGAATCTCCGACGGAGTGTTTGGAGAGGCTCTGAAGGAATATTTAGCAGTTTTCTAAGAATGACCCAGAGACTGTGGCTGGCCAGGAATTATTAAAAAGTAAATTTTGTCACCCATGCCTGGCCAGATATTAAGAAAAAAAAAAAAAAAAGAAAAAGATGGAAAACTGGCATAAGAGAAGAATCAATGAGTTGTTACAAGAAGCACAAAAAGTATATATGTGAGGCGCGATGAAGAGAAGCAGAGGGAAAAAGCAAAACTAATGGTAGCGACTGTAAAAGAAATAACAAAAACTAAAGATAAAGCGCCCCAGAATCCAGGGCCAGGGATGAGACCATACAAGATACAGGGAGCCCATATGCCACCGCTTAAAAAAGCCCATATGAATGAAATCAGGAGCCCCAGACAGCAGAAAGTGTTACTATTGTGGGCAGGAAGAACATTTGAAGAAAGAGTGTCCCAGGCGAAAGAGAGATCGAGCGTTACGTCAACAGGAAGAATACACTATCAATTAAGGGTGTCAAAGGCTCTACCTCCTGGGGGAAGAAAGAATTAGTGATCCCTTGATAAATTTAAAATTAGGCCCCCAGGAGGAAATTTACACCTTTTTAGTAGACTCAGGAGCTGAGAAGTCTTGTATTATGAAATTGCCTTTGAATGGGAAGATCCAGACACCGGGAAGAAGCAGCAACTCTGCTGGACCTCCCTGCCTCAAGGATTCACAAAATCCCCAAATCTATTTGAACAAACACTAGAGAAAATTTTAGAGGAGTTCCAGGCAGAACTCGGAGTAAGAATCTTGCAATATGTGAATGATCTCTTGGTATCGAGAGAGAGAGAGGGCAAAAAGTCAGAAGGATACATCGATATGTTTGCTGAAATTTTTTTTTTTTGAAGAACAAGAATTAAGAGTCTCAACAACAAAACTGCAGTTTGTACAAAAAGAAAGAAAGAGCATCTAATTAGTGAAAGAAAAAGAAAAATCAATCCAGAACGAATTACAGCATTAAGTGTCCCAAGAATGAAATGAGAAATAAAGAAGATTTTAAGGTTACTAGAGTACTGTAAATTATGGGTTAAAGGATACACTCAATTAGTAAAATTTTAGTATGACAAACTAGTAAAAGAAGGTCCAATAAAGTGGACAGAAGAAGAACAAGAGCAATTTAAAGAATTAAAGCAGAAGCTAATAAAAGCCCCGGGTTTAGCCCTCCCCTCCCTATAAAAAACATTTCACCTTTTTGTAAACGCAGAAGAATGGATAGCGCATGGAGTCATAATGCAGGAATGCGTCGGAGAAAGAAAACCGGTGACATATCTATTCAAAATTAATAGACCCAGTATGTCGGGGGTGGCCCACATGCATACAGGCAGTGGCGGCCACAGCGATATTAGTAGAAGAGAGCTGAAAATTAACTTCCAGAAGAACCCTAATCGTACATATACCCCCCACACTGTGAGAACTATCTTATCTCAGAATTCTGGCCGGTGGTTAACAGATTCCAGAATTGTGAAGTACGAAACCATTTTAATAGAAAGGAATGATTTTACCCTCGTAGTAGATGGAAACACGAATCCTTCACAATTCTTGTATAGACAGACAAGTGGGGAGATGGAACATGATTGTTTAGACTTTATAAATTACCAAACCAGGATAAGAGGAGACCTAATAAACACACTGATGCCCTATATATATATATAAAACAAAAACAACAACAACAACAAAAATATCCAAAAAATTTTTTATAGATGATTCCTCCTGATGTATAGATGGAAAGAGAGCAAGTAGTTATGTCGTCATCAATAAGGGAAAAAAAAAAGCAGTAATTGAAGAAGGATTAACAGCGAATTAGTCAACCCAGAGTTGTGAACTATACACTCTGAAGAGAGCTTTAGATTATCTCCAGAGAAAAGAAGGCATTATCTATACAGATTCAAAGTATGCATATGGAAATTAACCATGAGAAGGAAGTCTGGTGTTTTTGCTTTGACAGGAAAAAGCCCTGGAGAGCTTTCAGAAGATGCATAAGAGTCAGTACTGCTGCATGAGAGCAAGAGACAGCAAAAGCCTTGAAAGTGCCTTCAGACTAGAGTGGCATCCAACCCCTTTGACCCTACTTTGCTGTGATTGTAATTGTTGCGTGTATATACAGTTTAAGTGTAATAATTGTAATAAGGTCATTTTAGGTCCCCGTGGCAGACAGGAGCAGTACCTCTCCCAAGTCTTCGATCTTTAGTGGATCTGATGTGAGTATACCCCAATAGATAAGTGTAAGTAGATTAGATATTATTGTTGCAGAATCCACAGAAAATTACGTAATGTGGACCGACCCAACCAGAATGTTTATAGATCCTTAAAATATCAACTCCAATATGAGTTCCAGGACCGAAGAAAAAAACCCTACTGTGCCACAAGAATCAGAGATACCGAACTAAAGAGGATGGAGGGCAAGACCAGGTTGGCCTCTGTACTCGCTGCCAAGAAGAACTATTTCTCGGCTGTTGGAGGCACCCCAATAGGCACGAGAGGTAGGAGTATAAACCATGCTGGACCTCCACTTCTAGTGGTATTATCACTAGTGGTATCTCTAGTATCTGGTGACGAATGCCAGAAGTGCTCTCAGACGGTCTCCTGGGGTAGATAGTCCTTTTATACTATGACTGTGCACACACATATCAATCACCAATGTTATACCGGTGAGAGTTTAAAAGTGTGCAAATACGGCGGACAAGAATATTGAGTTGGACAGAATTTAGGAATAGGTGGAACAAGATTAAAAGTAAGGTGTCCTAAAAGGAAAAAAAAAAGAGGCTCTGCTTCACTAAGGCAGGTCACTGGGATATTCCAGACAAAGAGGAAGTACAAGATATGGTGAAGGAAGAACTAGTGAAGAGCGTGACAAAGGTCACAAAACAGAGAAGAAAAAAAAATTAAAAGTACAAAACAAGAGCATATACCAAGAAGCTGCAAAAACAGTTACAAAAAGAGTTAGGATTCCCCACTCTTGGACAAAACTTGTTTTTAAATCTAGCAACAGACATAGCTAAAGAATGAAATGTGACTGACTGCTGAGTCTGTGGGGGGACCTTTAATGACTGAAGAGTGGCTGTGGAGAAGTGCAAGTTTAAGTCCGATTGAAATCCTGAAATAGAATTATACCCTCACCATGAAGAAAAAAAAAAGGGAAAAAAAAAAAGGAGGCCTAACAAGTGGGTGATAAGTTCCACAGTAATTGGAAAAGTCTGTTTGACTTGGGAGGGGGGGAACTTTTCAAATCGAATGGGGGAGACCCCAAGTAAAAAATAAAGTCTTAAAAATAGATTCAAATTTCACCCGAACTTGGTTACCTTGAAAACCAAAGTCATACCTAACGTTTCAAAACGAAACCAAAAATTGTACCTGGTGTCCTGGTTTGAGGTAAAACAGAACCAATTTTGTTCAGTAACTTCGTTTCTTAATTAATGAAAACATTCTGTCAGTCCCATCTGAGGTCCGCCAGGTCCCAGTAGCAGATTTTGGCCTAAACCACGACACCCGGGTACCAAAAAGTAGTCTCTTTAAACGTAAGAAGGAGGGTATGAATCCATTCTCAGGAATGAAAAACAGCTCACAATATTAAGAAAATGTAGAAGATACAATGAAAGAGTTTTAGCAGGCACCGGGTGAGTTGTTCTGGATATGTAAAAACTGGGCATTCTAAATTCAATGGTAAATGCCAGTTGGTGAAATGAATTACTGAAAATAGCTTGGTGGAAGAAATTAAGACTGATTCTGCTGTGTGCCTTTTGAAAGTTTATTATTTCTGCCTTGTTTAACTATCCTGTTTCATAAGATTAATTCACAGTATAGTCCAAAGACTGCAAGTGGCAGCCACTCCTCAGAAAATCATGATCTTGAGAAAAACCAAGAAAGAAGAAAACCTCGAAGAAGCCACTCAAATTCTTGCTAAAATAGAAGAATCCTGCGAGATAAATGTAAAACGCTTCAGCAAAATTAGATGATAAAAAGAAAAAGGGTGGAATTGTAATAAGTAATTTGGCAAAAATTTTGCTTCAGCTAAAAATGAATGTGTGCTCGCTATGGCTTCAGCTAAGATGGGTGTGTGCTTGCTATGCGTTTGGAAGAGGGATAGTTTTAAATAGGATATCAGACGAAAGCAACAGTTAGAACTACCGAAAATTTGCAGAACAAAGGGTGGTGTAGTTAGCTAAGATAACCACAGAAGTGTAAGGAGTGAAGAAGCCACAAGAAGGACATGGTGATAAAGACTTTGGCCCTCCCTCCATGGACTATCAGGAAGACCCTGGAGGAAGCATGCCGCCTGGGAGGGGGGCATGTTGCATTCCCAGAACTCATTGACTATGTATTTGGGGGTGGGTGGCATTCCCAGAACTCATTGTTTATGTATTTGGGGGTGGGTTGCGTTCCAAAAACTCATTGATTATGCAAATTATGTTCCAAGAAGAAACATGAATAAGTATAAGGAATACAAAATAAAAACAAGTGTTTGTGAAGGAAAAAATGAGGCACAGGAGGAGAAACCCCCTGTGTAACTCCCAGTGCTGCAATAAATATTCTTTGCTCCACCGAATTTGCCCCGGACTAAAATTCAATACAGTGAGCGCGTTTCTCACACCCACATATTAAAAAAGAAAGGTAGAAAGGAAAAAAACAAACAAACCAAGGAAGGAAAGTGGGAACATCCCTCGGGCAGGAGGAGGGACAGGAGCCGGGGGAGGGGGGAGGTGGGGGGAGGTGGGGGGAGGTGGCGGTGCCAGCGCCGGCCCCGGGGGCTGCGACACCACGTTTTTGTCCTCTACTGCAAAGTGTTCTGTGAAAAACAACCAACCAAATCCCACCCAACGACAACATCAAAAAACAAAGAGAAATCTCTCCAGCTCACACGAGCCTGAGCTGCTCTCCGCTGCTCTCGTTCCAGTGTCTCGGGGGGGTCACGGCCGAGCTGAGATTGGGGGTGGTGGTGGTGGGAGTTTGCCCCATGTCTGTGATGGGGGGAGAAGGGGTGGGTGGGGAGTGGGGGATGTGGTGTGGGTTTTTTTTTTGGGGTGGTGGTGGTTTTTTGCCAGGTGTCGCTTTACCCAGTGGCTCGGGGAGGCGTTGGCATCAGGAAGCCTGTGCTAAAGCGGGGTGGGGGCCTCGCCGCAGTTGGTTAGCAAAGCCAAAGTCATTATTAATGGTGCACTAATTACGCCCTTGTAACGGGAAGCTCAGATGCCCCCTAATCAACCCCCCCGGTGCTTCTCTAGCCAGGCGAGCACTGGGCGTCCCCCCTGCAGGAGAGGAGAGCACCTCCGGGGTGGGTGGAAGGGCATCACCCAACGGGGAGAGGACCAAGATGGGGCTTGGGTGTCCCTTGGGGTGGCCGGGTGGCGGGGTAGGGCTGCTGGGGGCTGCCACGATGAGGGACACCCCCACACCTTTCTCCATGGCTCCCAGAGCTCTGCTCCCTCCCTCCCAACCACCCACCCAGTGCCACCGGAGAGGTGGTGTCCCCCCTCCCGGGGCGGGCAGGGGCTGTGCCACCCCATCTAACACCTCAACGCACCAAAGCACCGCACTGGGGGAGGGACTCTGCGCCCGGTAGCCCCGTGCTCCCCAGCACTGTAAGGATGGGGCTGAGCCCCCACCACGGCCACCCTGTGCAAACCAAAGACCCCCCCAAACACCCCCCCCCCATTCCCCGCAGCGCTGCGAGGATGCACAGCCGAGGGGTACGGGGAGGGCTCTCTCCATCCCACAGCCTCCCCCTTCCTCCTCCCTCACCTCCCGACGCTATCCCTTCAGTTGGACTAACACAGGCAGAGAGAGAGAGAAAGAGAGGTTTTATTATTCTTTTTTTTTTTAATTTTTTATTTTTTATTTCCTAAAAGCCACCGGTTTTTCATCCCAGGCATGGCCAGAGGAGCTCACCCAGCGCTGAGGGGGGGAGGTTGGGCTGCGGCACACAGCGCAGCGGCTCATCAGTTTTTAGAATTAATGTAACGATAACAACACTAACGGCGATTTTTAAGTTTTGTAAGGATTTTATTCATTTATTTATTTATTTCATTTCAGAGGGGGTGGGGGCGGGAGGGGGATGTTTGTTTTTTTAGCACAAGCCGGCTTTTCTAGAGGTTAAAGAAAGGCCGTGCTCGGCCGTAAACGCTTTGGGGAAAGATCCCGGTTGCAAGGAGAGAAGGTGGGAAAAGAGGGGCAGGGGGGGAAAACAGATTTCCAAGAGGTTGTCAGCCCAGGGCTGGGGGAAAAAAAAAACAAAACACTAGCAAAATTATTATTTTTTTTTAATTTCAAAAATAAAACACACACAACCCTCAACCCCAAATGACACACACACATCCATACACAAAAACTACCTCAGGTTTTCATACCTCAGCACATTGCGCTTCTGTTTCCCTTTTAGAGATTTTCTATGCCTTGTAAAACTGATAGCTGGAGCATTATTTTTGTTTATTTTCTTAATAAAAAAAAAAAGAGCTGGAAAACACACTCTTACTGAGTGCGAGGCAGGAGAAGGAAGGCAATCCCACGGGTGCCAGAGCTCTTCCATAGTCTCCTTCCGCTGGCTGAGAGCCAGGGGCTGTTCCTTCGGAGAAAGCTTGAGAGATGTTTGAAAAGAGAAAAAGAAAAAAACCAAAAGAAAAAAATGTCGGGAGAAAAAAAAAGAGGGGAAAGAAAAACAAAGAGAAAAAGGAGATAAAAGGGGGGGAAGAAAAAAGGGGGGAAAAGAAAAAAGGGAAAATGAAAAAAGGGGAGGGAAGAGAAAAAAAAAAGGAAAAGGAAACAAAAACCCCAAATATAAAAAAAGAAAGGTAAAAAGGAAAAAAAAAACAACTAAACCAAGCAAGGAAAGTGGTGAAAGCCATCGGGCAAGAGGGACGAGAGCCGGGGGTGAGGTGGCGGTGCCAGCGCCGGCCCTGGGGGCTGCGACACCACACTGCAAAGTGTTCTGTGAAAAAAACCAACCAAAACCCACCCAACGACAACATCAAAAAACAAAGAGAAATCTCTCCAGCTCACACGAGCCTGAGCTCGCTCTCCGCTGCTTTCGTTCCAGTGTCTCGGGGGGGTCACGGCCGAGCTGAGATTGGGGGGGTGGTGGTGGGAGTTTGACCCATGGCTGTGATGGGGGGAGAAGGGGTGGGTGGGGAGTGGGGGATGTGGTGTGGGGTTTTTTTTGGGGTGGTGGTGGGTTTTTTGCCAGGTGTCGCTTTACCCAGTGGCTCGGGGAGTGTGACAAAACGGGAAAAGGGGCTTCACTGAGAGGTTCAAATTAACTATTTCTTTGGACTTCGCTCACGGGTCCAATACGTCACTATTGCAAGTTCTGTGTGTGCGATGGCGATTACACTATTGCAATTTAAAAGAAATTAGCGGGATCCACTATTGCGAGCTACAAATGCCCCCGACAAGTAGCAACACAAACCACAAGGGCGCTAGATATTAATGCCTTAGAAGAGTGCACCAGTCACAAACTCAATCGCATGGCATATACCGTACAGATGTTTCTTAGTCACTTACCCTCTCTCTCTCAGGTGAGGTCGCTCCATCCCGGGGAAGTTACCCTGTAGAGCGTCCTGGATGGGGGGGGACGGATCTCCTAGGGGCCAGCTGTATGCTTGGAGGATTCCCCATTTGTCTCCCCAGACCCTGCGGTTTATATTTCCTGACTCGGTGAGGGTGCAGGATTATGCCCGAGTGGATTACACTGTCTGGGATATTTCCCTCTGGTGGTGCCATAGCGAAGTCTCTGTTGCCAATTTGTGATGTCCGGCGCTCAACCTCACGGGAAGAGTGGTGGGATGGGACTCGGGGCATTTTGTTTGTTAAGGGCCATTTGGTTTTGGTTGTTCTGTGCCATCTTGAGATAAGCCCGGGCTGAGCTGTTTTGCAGATGCCCCCAAGTTCTCTCTGCACAGCCAAGGCACGGCGGAGATGGAGCTGAGTGGGATGGCAGCTCCCTGCCTCTCACCTCTTGTGCTCTGAAACCGGCTTGGCTGGCTGCTCCCACACAGTGTGTTACTGGCTTGCCCAGCAGGTAAAGAACCCAGATTTGGGACGCCACTGGGGTGTCCGTAAGGGGTCCTGGGCTGCCCTTATGGGGTCCTGGGGGGGACTCTTACAGGCCGGAGGGAGTCTGGGGCAGCCCTTCAAGGATCTGGGGGTCCCTCTGGTGCCTCTGGGGAGGGTTTTGTGGCTGGGGAGGGCCGAGATGGTTTCAAGAGGTGCTTCCTCCCTTTCTCCAGCCCACCCAGCTCCCCCGACACCACCACCCCCCCAGGTTGGTGGGTGCCAGCAGTGCCAGCCTGTCCCACTGGGTCGGGCACTGACGGGGGCACAGCCCCAGCCGCGGGATGGGAGGAGGAACCACAGCACCAGGGATAGAGACCAACATTTTATTTCTTTAACATTTCCCATGGGGGGCACCCCAGGGTTGCGTGGCTGCACCGCAGCTGGTGCCAGGAGGGACTCCAACGTCCCCCCCACAGCTCACCTGGCTCCGCTCGTGATGCTTTTGATGGGGCTCAGCGCGGTCTCTTCTGTGCTACGGACCAAGCGGCTCCAGGTAGGCGACTGCTGCACCGCACTGTGCCGCAGCGTGGGGAGGGGTGGGGGGCTGCGGCGCGGGGCTGGGAGCTGCTCCCATCTCACCCAGCTCCCGGGGTCCTGCAGAGGGACTGGAAGAAGCCAAAGCAAGGGACGACGGACACGAGAGCACGCCCAGAGGAGCAAAGCGGTGAGTGGCCCTGGCACCGAGCACCATGCATACAGCCCACACCCCACGGCAGCCCTGAGCCAGGGCTGTGCCGGGGGCTGCCGGCCGCTCACTCCGTCCCCTCCCTCAGCAGCTTCTTGACTAGCAGATGAAGGATGGGAGCTCAAGTCGATGCAGGAGAAGCAGGGAGTGTGGGGGAGACCCCCAGATCCTGCCCCAGACCCTCAGCCCGTGCCCTGCCCTGCCTGTGCTGGGCAGCCCTGCCCGCCTGCTGAGGAGGGGGTGCTGCCCGCAGGCTCCAGCGGAGGAGACGGGGTGCAGCGGGTTTCTTCTCTCTCCTCCTCTGCAGGGCAACCGAGGAGGCAGCGAGGAGGGAGCACCGGGCCCCGCAAGACCCACTGGGCTCCCTGCCAACCATATACCATCCGAGCAGAGATGCCTCTCTCTACCCCCTGTCCCCCCCAAGCCCACAGGTCCCCCTGCCCTCCTCTCCCGCCTATAGGTCCTATCAGTGGGGACAGCTCCTTCTGGTCCAGGCAACCCCCGGGCTCCTGGGCCCCCCGAGGGCCACCGCAAGAGCCCCTGCAGCCTGTGCTCGCTGGCCAACTCGGAGGACTGCAGCAGCCTGTTGAGGAGCAGCTCCTCTTCCCAGAGCTCCCTCTACCACTTCCTGGAGCCCTGGCCCAGTGCAGCAACAGAGCCAGTGGTGCTCACACACTCGGGACACCCCCGCTCTCCCATGGCTGCTGGTGGGGCAGTGGGGAAACTGGGGCTGGTCCTCAGCCAGGAGCCTCCACAGGAGCTGCCAGCAGGGACCGAGAAAGAGTGGGTTCCCCAGCAGGGGATGGACAGGACACAGAGGCCCACGGACGAGCAACTGTCCCCCGGAAGGCCCCCAGCCATGGACATGGACAAGGTGGTGCGGGAGATCACCTGCGCTTTCCAGGCCTTGAAGGCAAAGAGGGAGGAGTCCTGCAAGACCACGGGCAGGGAGTGTGGCCAGGCAGACCCAGGGCTGTGCAGGGCAGGAAGATGCCCACGGCAGGGCTGCGCCTGGCTGTGGGGCTACCTGAAGGGCTGGTGGAGATGCCACTAGCCGTGTCTGCTTCTGCCAACCCTGCAAGTGGTGACAGCGCCAGGCCCAGAAGACCAACAGTGCCCCGAATACTGAGCGACTGTGGGGTGTGGGGCCAGGAACCCCTGTGGGGTACCCCCTATGTGAAACGTTAAAGAAATAAAATGTTTCTCTCTAGCCCTCGTGCTGTCCTCCCTCCTCCCATCCCACCGCTGCGGGTGCTCCCCCGAGGGAGCAGGTGCAATCAGCAAGCACTGTGCGTTGAGCTCCCCTGCTCACAGCCATGCTCCGCCTGAAGGCGGCGAGGCAGGAGCAGTCCCCAGCCAACTTGGGCACAAAAAGGTTCAACTGACTCAGCGGGTGAGGAAGGGCCCGTTTCAACTCCGTACCTTTGGTATTCTCAGGTCGGAGGATTTGATGGAGCCAAATGAGCATGGCAGCATACGCTGTGGGGCTCTGAGCTGCTGCGTGGTGCCAGGTCTATCCAACGTCAGGCAGTACATTCACAGGAGACGTCACCGCTAACAACTCTTCTGAGGAAGTCGGTCCGTTTCTGTAGTCGTAGCCTGCCTGGAGAAACAGCCCCACGGAGCTAATAGTCTGCTGAGCAGCAAGGGAGCAGAGTCGCTGACTCTCAACCAAGGACTGAAACACAGCAACCCACTCTACTGCCTTCCCCCTACGCCCGCTGCCTCCCACAGTTTAGAAGAACCAGGGGGTTCCGAGTGAGGGGACCCCTCCCCCACTCCCCCAAATCTGCTCAACATCCCCAAACCTCCCTCAAGACACGGGACTCCTCCCACACACCTCCACTCCCCACAGACAACCCTCCCCCTCCCCCAACGCTCCAAAAAGCAGCAGTCCTTAGGGCAGACTCCTTAAGCTGACTCCACAGCTACGGCTCCCCGTCGGCTCCGGGGGAGATAAGGGGGCCCCGCGGGTCTCCGTGGGCTTTAAGGGGGTCCCAGGGCTGCCCACGGGCTCCCAGCAATGCCCGTGCCCACCACCCACCCCCACTTCAGGGGGCCCAGCGCTGAAACCCCCCGACCCATCTCGGGGGTACCTGGGGGGACTCGGCCGTGGGCTGGAGGCGGGCGAAGGGGGCACGGCCGGGCTGACCTGCCGGGGGCGGGGGGGGGCTGAGAGCGGAGCCCAGAGCGGAGCCAAGCGCCCCGCCAGGCCGGCCCCGGGCACCCTGCGCTGCGGCCGGGGCTGCCGCCACCTGCGGGGAGCGAGCGGGGGGTGAGGTGGCGGCAGCGGGGGACGGGGGGGCCTGAATCGGCTCTGTTTCCCCCGGGGACCCCCCACTCGGCTCTGCCCCCCCCAAACAGGCCCAGACCGCCCCCCGAGCCCCCCAGCCCGGTCCCGCCACCCCACAAACCCCCCGAACTGGCCCTGCACACCTTCGCGCCGCCACCCCGCCCGCCCGCTCCCGCCCTCCCCGGCTCCGGTCCCCCCGTCTCCCCCGGTACCGACCGTCGCAGCTCCCGCCCGACGCCGTACACCGGAAGTGCCCCCCCTCACGTCCGCCCACCCGCGCATGTGCCGAGGCGAAAACCCGGGCCACGCCCCCCTGCGTCGCCGCGGCAAACGCGAGCGAGGGGGCGGGGCCGCGCCGAGGAGAACGAGCCCCGCACCACAGTTTCTCTCCGCGTCGGGCAATGCGAGGCCGAAACCATCCCAGCCCTCCCCAAAATGAGCCGGGACCCCCCGAAACCAGCCCAGCCCTCCCCAAAATGAGCCGGACATCCGCCTGCAGAGCTCCGCCAGCCCCTCCGACGGACATCACGGGGATGGGGGGGGAAGAAAACAACCAGAAAGGTACTGAAAATAGCTTGGAGATGGGGCTTAGAGATCCTTCTGAGAGGCAAAACCCGGCCTTTGTTCTCATTTTTGATCACGGGGTTTCGCAGTGCTTCGCGGGCAGTGGTTATCCAGGGGCATCAGCTATCCCGGGAAGCGAAAGTTCCCATCCCATGTGGAAAAAATCCACTCGCATGAATAACTTAGACAAAACCAGCTCTCAAAAGGACAAGAGGCGCGTTCGGTCACCTTTTCCTTGAAGCTTCGCGAAAACTGTATACTCAGATTGGCCCTGTCCTGCATTTTATTTCCCAGAGTTTTGCCCCAAACCCACGCTTCCGGCCCCGGTCCCCAAGCCCTCCCTCAGGGCCCACCACCTTTCCCCAGCCCGGCCTGTCCTTAAAGCTTTTCTTTCCACACACAGCCCTTTCCACTCACTTTCCTCCGGGGCCTCCTCTCTCACAGACACCTCACAGCCCTGCAAACCTCCCTCTCCCGAAAACCCATTCCCCCCTCACTCCCCCCTCACACAACACCTACTCCCCTCACACCCTCGCTCCCACCCCCCCCCCCCATCTCTCGCCCCCCCTTCCCCTCTCCTCCCATTCAAAATGGCGCCGCCCTTCCCTTCCTTTCCCCTCCCGCCTTTTCCTGCCACAGCCGCCGCCCCCCGCTCAGGTGACACCGCACACAGCCGCCATGAGGCGCGGCGGGGAGGGCTGGGGCTGTGAGAGGCGATGGCGGTGAGGGAACTCTTGGCTTTTCTCCTCTTCTTTTCATCTCCTCAGGCTTCGGGCAGCCCCGCGTTGGCGGCTGGAGATCCCCCCCTCCCCTTCCAGGAGTGGCCCCGGCCCTGGGGCGGCCCCCACCTCCCTCCTCCCCACAGGCTCTCCTCAGGGAGAGCCCCCAAATCTGTCCCCCGGGCGACCCCACAGCCTCCTGTGAGGCTGGAAGCAGCGGTTCCCTCGGGGAGAGTCTCCAAACCCGTTCCCAGGGTGTCCCCACAGCCTCCTGCGTGGTTGGGAATGGGGTTTCCCTCAGGGAGAGGCCCCAAATCCATCTCTGTCGTTGCCCTACAGCCTCCTGCATGGCTGGGAGCAGTGTTTCCCTCAGGGAGAGCCCCCAAATCTGTCCCCCGGGCGGCCCCAAAGCCTCCTGTGTGTCCGGGAATGGGGTTTCCTTCAGGGAGAGTCTCCAAACCTATTCCCGGGGTGTCCCCACAGCCTCTTGTGTGGCCGGGAATGGGGTTTCCCTCAGGGAGAGCCCCCAAATCCATCCCCAGGGTGGTCCCGCAGCCTCCTGTGTGGCCAGGAACGGCGTTTCCCCTATGGATGGAGCCCTCTCCTTCCCCCGACTCCACTCCTGGGCAGCCTTTTCCTCCCTCCCACCTTCTCCCCACAGCCTCTTCCAGGGCTGGGAAAACACTCCTGCCCTTTCTCTTCCTGCAGGTTTTGAGAAGAAGAGCCCCCCGTCTGCCCAGCCCACACGTGGGGTCTGGGCAGCTCCACGCCTTGTGTTTGAACCGGGAATTGGGATATTTCAGTTTTCTTCTGCGATCAGGCCTGGTTGTGAAAGGGCCAGTTGTAGTGGGTAGGCTTTGGTGGGTGAGTAACAGCAACTCTTATTGAACTTTTCCTTTTCTTTAGATTTTGTGTAGGGGGCTTGTTGTCCTCTCGCCCTCGAGTTCTGCTCCAGGTCAAGCGAAGCCCCATGGAACTGGCCCGAAGGGCGGTGGCGGCCATGGACCAGCGCCCCTTTGGCATCGAGAACGTGGTTTATTTTGAGGTGAATCTCCCTGTTTTTCTTGAAAAGCGGGGGTCTGGTTTGTAGCGAGGCTTAAAACCCTGGGTTGTGCCTAAACGTGGGTCTGGTTTCAACCTCAGGGGCTGCAACTCTGTCCAGCTCTGACTCACAGCCCTGGCAGCACCGTCAGCGCGCCGGGCTCGGCGTTTTCTTGTATTTTGAAGGGTTTCTTACGGATCGTCAGCAGCCGGGGATATTTAGCAGCTGTGTATTGGTGGTGGAATCCATGTGGTGAAAAGATCTTTGGGGTAAAGAGGTGAATAGGTGTTGTTTTCTTTTTTTTCACCTCGAGAATGTTTCTTGTTGCCTTGTACCTGTAAAAAGATGTTCAAATCGTTAAGGTGTTCAAATCGTTTCATAAAATTACCCTCTAGACAGGAATATGTTTTGTGGTTGGTTTGGTTTTTTTTTTATGAGAGTCCTTTCAGCCTGCTCTCCAGGTGGAAATGGGCAATGCAAAGGCATTACAATGATAGATTTGCTAAATCTGTTGCCAAGGTCTATATTACTGGCTTTCCCTGAAGCGGGGAAAAGACGTCCTGTTTAATTGTTGTTTGCATTTGAAATTCTCTGTGAAATGGATTAAGCAGTGTGGGCTTCTTTTTGTGGGTCTGCCCTTGGAAGGAGAGAGCCTTTAGGAAAAGGCTTTTCTGGAGGGGACAGAGAATTTAATTGCTGATGGCTCTAAAAGCGCGCCCTGTTTGGGTGGCCTGAAAACAAACCCCGTGAAAATCCATGACTGAAAAATGAGACTTTCTCCTCATGACTGGGGCTGCTGTTTCTACTGATTCGCCAGTTAGTAACGGCTCGTTCCTTACTCGTGGCTGGGGACCCTGGAATTGTTTCCCAAAGCCTAATCCAGCGGGAAGTGCTGGGGATTGCGACAGAGACCAACTTGCTGCGTGGCTAATAAAGTTACTTAAGTGAATAAAGCCTGAGATGTACATAAGCACTCATATACTGAAGAATGAACATAAGCATGAAATAAGCAGGAATGTACTGAAGTTTAGAATCTGGTAGTTTCTCCCCCGTTAATTTGCTTTTGATGGTTATGCTTTACTGTTCCCATATTTTGACTTTCTTTCCCTTAGTGCTCTGGCTGAGGTTGCTCCAGGAAAGAAAGTGCTGCATATCCCATACAAGGACTCGGTCCTGACGAAACTCCTGCAGTCCGCTCTGGGGGGAAACAGCCGGACCATCATGGTAAACTGATTCTAATTCTGATCGCATGGCTCTAACAGTGGTGAAAGTGCGTGTAGATAAAAAGATAAAAGATTGCTTTCTATGCAACATAAAGGTGAGAACCCTTCTGCTGGTCACAAGTTTCTTGCCACTAGGAAACGCGTTACTCAAATGGAGAGCACTTCTGTTTTCAGAACAAAAATCTCTCTCTCTCTTTCTACATTAGCCATTCAAACCCCATTTCTTCTGCAAGAGTTTTCTGCATATTTGTAAAAACTTATCTAAATAGAGAGAAATGTAGGTATAACACTCATAAGCAGCCCCCCTTTATTTAGAAAAGCCATGCTCTTTCCATAAAATGAAGCAATATTATGAAGCAACTATATTTTTTTCCTGAAATCTGAGATTATCGTTTGGGCTGTGCACAAGATGTTGCATTCCTAAATAAGATGAAACTGCCTTTGTCTCAGGGATCGCCTTTGTCTCAGGGAACTAACGGTGTACTCCAGCATCTCTGGAGAGGTATTTTTTTCTTAAAGAAAGGACTATCAGTAGAGAGATGGAGGAATACAAATAGAAAAAGTGCATCTGTGAAAACATTGACTAAATGCTGACAGCCTTGAAACAGCTTACCTGAGTTTCTTCACATGCTAAAGGAGTTAATTTATAGCCAGGTTGCTAAGTCACTAGGATTCTCCTTTTATGTTTACGGACTTAATCCCTATCTGATTTTTGGTAGTGTTTAACAGTGCTTTAAAAAAATCTCCTTCAAAGTCTAATGTCAGTTCATACTTTTCATACGCTTCCAGATTGCGGCCGTGAGTCCGTCAGACCTGTCTTACAAAGGAACGTTGTCAGCCTTACGCTATGCTGAAAGGTACGCTTTCATAATTTTTCCTGTTCTGTTCCTGCTGCAAATTGCAGTCAGGTGCTGGGCAAAAGGACAAAAGATACCCCTTCAAAGTGATTGACAGCTCTGGATGAAGAAAGAGCGAATCTGTCAATAAGCAGCAGATTAAGAGCTTATTCTGTGTTCGTATTAGCGGAGGGCATATATTTTCACAACTGAGTTGTGGGACAGAGGTGACTGTTTTTCCTGAGAATTCTGGGTCTCTCTCCTACGTGTGACTTAATTCCGCTTCTTTCCTTCCTTTTCCCTCCCAGTGATGCAGCATGGAGTTGAAACGTAGAACCTACAGATGATCCCTGCTGCCAGGTGTTTGTCACCTCTGCTTCCCAGCGCCAGATCCCAGCGACAGTGCCACACAGAGCTATTCCTGCCTGCCCAGGAGCAGCTCGCTTCCCAGTCTGTTGGGTCCTTCTGGAGGAGAAGGTTCCCCCCTCTCCTCCCCTTTGCTCTCCTCCTGCCCTTTCTGGGGCTCAGGACTGAACGCCGCTCTCTTTGTGGTCCTTTCAGTCAGGCTTTTGCTGGGACTCCAGCACGACTTATTCCTTCTTATTCCAGACATTCAAAACCCGCTGGACGCCGTCCTGTGCAACCTGCTGTAGGTGATCCTGCTCGGGCAGGGGGGCATTGGACTAGATGATCTCCAGAGGTCCCTTCCAACCCTGACCATTCTGCGATTCTGTGATCTTGACCTGTTGTTCAACAAAGTGGATGCTGTTTTTCCCAAAAGAACTTAGTTTTCTTTCCATTTCTTCTTCTTTGGCTTCTTCCCACTCTTTGTCCTGTTTCCTTAGAAAATGTGATCTGAGTAGAGGCACACAATGTCGTCCCTTCTCTGATCACCAAGTACCACTTCCCTGAAATGACTTTGGCTTCCACCTCTGGTTGAAGGAAGGAGCGACGCCTGTCAGCTGCAGCCTTTCTCAGTGAGACGGGGGGCCTCTCCGTGCAAGAGGGAGTTCTAAGTGGACCGACTGTGTCCTGGGTGGTGTCCTTTCTAAAAGCAAAGGGGTTTTTAGCTCTCCCTGCAAACAGAGTGTGGTGTTCACCCATGCCTGAGCTAGCATACCGGCTTACTGCCACAAAACGCACACGGACGAATTCCCTCTCCTTCTTCCCAACGCGTTGTCCTGCCCCCTTCCTTGTGCCGCCTTTTACACTTGTGAGTTCTCTCTGCAAGCCAGTTGGACTCTCTAACCTGGTGGAACACTGTCTCCTTTTCTGGCTTATTTGCCTGTCTGCTTAGGGAGGTAAGTTGGCTCCCAAAGTGCTCTAAGAAGTGTTCAAGGCAGCGCAAGGTAAGCCCACAGGAGTACAGTCGTAGAAGAAAGGGGCAGATGGAGAGATGGGAGGCGGCAGCAAGGCCTCTCTTTTGGTGGCAGCGCAGTCAACATGGTTTGTGAAATCCTCTCTTCAGCTTGGAAACTTGTGCCTGTTACTGAGAAGCTTTTCCCAATAGGATTTTTCTCAGACCTCCTCTTACTCACCTGTGTGAGCAGCCTTGAACTCAGTGTACTGGGTTTTTTCCTGTTATTTATCTCATCCATACCTCTCTGTCACTTTTTGTTGGGGATCTCACGGGCATCAGAAAAGCAAAGGATTCTCCTTTGGCTCTGCTGTGGGAGGAAAAACTGTCCTGATTGCCCCTTTTTTAAGGAAAAGAGATACAGGTGATGCCTAGGAGATTTTTCCCTGCGTCTGATGAAACTAGTGTCAATCTCAAGAATATTTATGGCTGACATGAGTCTGTTTGGTCAATGTTTTTTTTTATTTACAGTGAAGAATGCCAGACCTGAGGGCTCACGTAACGAGCAGTCTGCTGCAGTTTCCAGAGGTGACTCTTGAGGCAATTGGGGAAGAGGAGAGGAGCCGCAATTCTGTGCTGTGCGGGAAGTTTTCTAGAGGTGAGCATTTTCCTTTAAATTTGGACTTGGTATAAAGTTGTTATTGCCTGGAGGTTACCGGAATCATCGGGTCATAGTATCAACTGTGCCAGGTCGGTGCTGTTAAGGTGCATCAGGCTTAGCGAGACCAAAAAGGATGCTTCAACGTATGCTAATATTAGAACATTGGTATAGTTAAACTTTGAAGTTATAACAACCTGCACCGATCTTGTGCAATTCAAATAGTTTACTTAAACATGCTGAGTCAGTGAGCCCTCCTCAATTTTTAATTCCATAAGAAAGCATTTTCAAAAAGGGAATAGTGGTGTTTTTG
Organism: Vanellus vanellus; assembly: GCF_965231255.1. Taxonomy (NCBI): domain Eukaryota; kingdom Metazoa; phylum Chordata; class Aves; order Charadriiformes; family Charadriidae; genus Vanellus; species Vanellus vanellus. The sequence goes on from NW_028127064.1 coordinate 1,481,133, forward strand.
GCGGTATTTATTTGCACCGGCTCTATGACCATCGTAACATCGTGTGCAGAAATAGTTCTTCTAGGCTGTTACAGAGGCACCCCCCCTGCTTTTTCTTTTCTAGTCTGAATAAAAACAGAAGGAAGAGGGTAACGCTGTTAAGCGCTGCAGCCATATTTCCAAAGTATCTACTAGGATGCAGATGAGTACCCCGGGAGAAGGTGTTCTGTGTCAAGGACAATTAATCAACTAGGAATGAATTGGCTTAGATTTATTATGTGGGAAGCCCGCTTGAAGACTTGCATTCCCATATGCATTTCGATGATTTCTAGCAAAACCAAGCCGAATGTGGTCTAAAGACTCTAGGTCAAGATATTGTAATCTTTATCCCAAACAATTCAGATTCTTCAGTGCAGGAATGACAGGTACAAATGCAAAAGAATAAATAAGGCTGTTAATTTTAAGAGGTATGGCTTGAGGATTTCAGTGGGTGATTTAAGGAATTGACCAGGACGAGGTAAGTCGGTCTTCCTCTGTTAGGTCCTTTTAGGGAAGGAAAGGGGCAGCGACTGTGATTTTTCAGTTGTTTTCAGTCTTCTCTTGGACATTTGCTTTAGCCAGCTTTCTTTTCTCTTCCAGGGAGGAATGGCCTAGCGTGGTTGGCGCGTGGTCCTCAGCTTGAGGTAGTGAACTCTGTGACAGCAGAGCGGCTCTCTGCGCACCGTTTCAGTGGAGTAAAGAAACAGCCTCCCACTGTTCGTGTGGTGAAGGAGTTTTCCTGGCAGAAGAGAACGGGACTACTGGTTGGGTTGGAAGAAGCAGAGGGAAGTGTTCTCTGTCTGTACGACCTTGGAACATCACGAGTGGTGAAATCGTTTGTTCTTCCCGGAAGGGTACGTACTTTTTAATTGGAGAAGCGAAGCTTTTATGTTATTAGGTGCTGCATGACCCTGTCTCAGGACAAGCTTTGGAGCGCCTCTTTGTAGGAGGTATTTCTTGTCTAGTGCATTAACGTACTGTCACTTGAGAGTATCCAGCTGAGAGAGCCTTGAGGTACAATCTTGGGCACAACAGTACTGTTATCTTTTGAGTTTACAGATAGTAAACCAAGTTTTCTAGTTTTATTGTAGAGCACATAGTTACCTGATTCGCCACTTCCACAAAAGGGCATTGAAAAATACCTTTTTTTTGGCACGAGTGAAAAAAAAATCACTACCCCACACACTTTTCTGTTTTGTTTGTTTGTAATGCTACAGTGTGCTTACTCGTCTCAAGCACTTGTATTGCGGTACTTTCTAAAGCGAGGAGTTGGGTTGGTGCTCCACTGGGTGCGTTTGCCTACCGTCTGGGTAAATCTGAGAGTTGTAGCTGGAAAGACAAGTTGTGTGCTGGCATAGGCGTATAATCAATAAGTAAATTATGTGTGTGAAAAAGGACGTAGCTTTATTAAGTTTTATTTCTGAAATCTAAGCAAGCTGGGAAGAAGAACAGGAAAGGGGAAGAAGGAACATGTCATGTATTGAGTCTGTGTCTACAGAAGTGTTTTGAAACCAAATAGGGTTATAAGTCTCAGTTGTATCAGGGAGTCTTTCCATACCACAAAAAGAGTGGTTGAGGAGAAAATATGACGAAGCCTTGGGGGGACAAGTTGGCTGTTGTGTGATGAAGGTTGTGAATTTGGGAATAAAGCCAAAGCTTATCTGAGTTTCTGCTCTTATGGCCTGAATGCTCTTGATTACAAACCTGTCTGGTCTGTTGCTTTCATTTCGCTTCCTATCTTTTTGCTCTGAGGTTAGGTGAGCATAGGCAGGACACAGGTGTTGCTGGTTGGACTGTTGACTTCTGTGGACAACAAAGTTATCCAGGTTAACAGCAACTTCAAGTAATTCCGGACCGAGGTGTCAAGCCATGAGTGTATTAATACAGGGTATGTGTAGTGACTGTATGACTGTCTTTTAGTGGAAGAGTAGGTGTGTAGTTGCTCAGAGAGAAAAGGAATGACTTAGAAAACGGAACTTATAAGCTTAGAAAGAATTTTGGCTTTTTTTTTTTTTGTCATGGCAACAGCTCTTTTTACCCTCTGGATGATATACATGTGAAATGCAGCAGAAAACTGAAAATGTTAAAGGAGTCTTATTGGAATTGGTTTCTAGTAAAAGCAACTCTGAATTAAAAACATTAGTTCTGTTAAATGGGTTTATAATGGCTGTATGTTTCAGAAGTATGGAATGGTAATTTCCCAAGTTTTCCTGGTTTGTATGAGGCAGAGGGGTAGCATTTGGATCCTGTGAGCTGAGAAAAGTTTTCTGAGTTCATTCCCAGAATGAGTCGGCATTAGTCTAGGAGCATATGAAAAGCCTGTGCAGAGCGCAGTGGAAAACTAGGCCGTTTCAGGAGCTTCTAGGTGGTAAATGGCACTGTTAAAATCGGGAAACGTAGTTGGAAGACCGTATGTACAAATGGAGAAGATTCATTTGGAGCCAGTTGAACAACGGAAACAATCTTAGAAGAGAAAGAAGTTGGAAGCGACACTTGAACTTTGGCTAATTGTGCAGCAAGCTGTGTAGCGTATTTCTGCTTCCCTCATAACAGTCCTCAAGACTTGGAGCAGCAAGAATTGGAACAATCAAAGCGCTTGCGATAGTCCTTCGAGTAGGAGAGAAGACTGGAAATTTGATTTGATTTAGAGGGAATCTGAAACAGGAAATGACAGTGGTCTAAATTGCTGCGGGTGCTTCTAAGATTAGAATTCTTGTGAGCAAGATGAAAGGTAAATTGTGGAGCAGGTCGCCAGGCAGAGTAGTGGCAACAAGTGCTTGATAGGGGAGAGGAGAAACCTTTGGGGCTTTGGGGTTTGGTTATTTTTCCCCACCTCTGGGGGTAAAAATAGAAGATAAAAAATGGACTACCTTGTGAAGTTCACTCCCTTGCTTTATTTTCCTGTAACAGTTTGTTGTTGATGTAAAGCTTCCTGTTTGCATTGGGTTGCATTTTGTGAGAGGGCTAAACGATAGCCTGTGTCCTTCTGTTGTATAGCTTCAGTGCAGGAGTCTTCCTGTGCTTGTGCTCTGCTCTGGCAGTGGGTATTGTCCTGGGACGTGTTGCAACATGTGCTGAAAAATCTGTCCTCACCTTGTAATAGAGGTGCATGCCGACTGCTTGGCATGTTAGAGAGCAGCGCGCGCTTCTTCCTTCCATAGTTCATTATTTCTAAGTAGGAAATGGAAGTTGGTAAGCTGTAATAATAGACTGCACCTTTTCAGTTGAAGTTAATTCCGTGAAATAGCTGTAGGAAATACAGTAAAGGGAAGGCAATAAGAGATTTTTGTACAGGGCTGTTTTCTTTTTCTTTTTCCTTGATAGAATCGGAAACCATGCTTTGTTTTTAAGTCTTATGCTCCTGTATTTACTTTCTTGTTTGTGATGTGCCAGTTCTGGCTTCCCTTTTGAATGATTTCGACTTGGGTTGTCAAACAGCTGAAATATTAACTTGTAGTTTTCCTGCAGGTAACTGCTATAGAGCCCATAACGAGTCACGGAGGAGCCAGTGTGAGCACTCAGCACCTTCATCAGAGCCTGCAATGGCTCTTTGGAGTGGCAGCAGTGGCTACAGATGTTGGTCATCTACTTCTGGTTGACCTTTGTTTGGATGATTTGTCTTGCAGTGAGAACGATATCGAAGCATTGGGTAAGCTTCAGTTTTTAAACATGAATTGAGGTGTAAGAAAATGTGTGTCTTTTAAAGAACACATCCCGCTTTGAAGATACTAGTGTGCAGACATTTGTGAGTACTGACTGCAGGTGGCGGTCTGACATTGTATAGTCCTGAACTGATTAAAGCTAGGAGTGGCTGATTACTCCTTCTAGTGTTATAAATGCCCCCTCCCACCGAGATCGCTGTGTCACTATGGTTCTTGCCAGTGAGGTGTGGGAGTTTTACCATCTGAGTCGGTGCAGCTGCCTGGTAGGAAGTTGTGTCGGAGGTGCCCTATTTCTTGGGAACGTTCTTTGGCTCGTCTTAAGTGACTTGGGGCAAATTCTAGGCTTGTTTTCTAAAAAAAATCCAACTTGTCAAAACCCCTGCATTTGGATGAATGAAATCTCTGATTGGTGTATTCAGATTGCATCCACTGTTTTAACTATTACAACAGTGGCTTCAGGAGTTGGTGTCACTTCAAATAGCTTCACTGTGAGGCCCAAACTCCTGATGTATGGAGTCCAAGAGGAATTTGTCTATGAAGGTTACGCTTCTACTTGATTTTTGCCTACGAGTGAGAATACGTGTCCGATCAGAGAGTTCTTACGTTCTTTGAAGACGTACAAAATGGAAATGGCAAAAAAAGTGCTGCATAAATTGGTATTTTGCCTGGGACGGTCGACTTAGATTATGGGTTTTGTGACGTCAGCGTATAAAATGCACGCTAAATGGCATCACGCATTCCTTGTTTTGTGTGTGTAGATCTGGAAGTTGTCACTAGAAGTCCTGCTCAAGTCCCACAGAGAAGAGAAGCTGTGACCAGAGAAGGGAGACGTCTCTGTTTTTATTTAGAAAATCCTTCCGGAACAGCAGTGTCAACGCTGTGCTACATAAGCAGAAGCAATCAGCTCGCTGTGGGTTTTTCAGACGGCTACCTGTCACTGTGGAACATGAAGACTTTGAAGAGGGAGTAAGTAGGCCTTTACCCTTGGCCACGCCTGGAGGGGCAGCGGTCTCCATTTTTTGCCTAAGGAAGTATGTGAATTTAAAGAGGACTTTTTCAGGGACTGAACCCAGTATGAGTACAATCTTGGAATGTGTAGAAATCCTCTTCTGCAATACCTTTTAAGTCACACCTGCATTAAGTGGATGGCCTTCTCCTGCGTGCACTGGGATTGTTTTCCTTATTGTGCCTGTGGATTGAGGAATTGTAACCCAAAGAAGCATGCTTTCCACGTCAAGCAGTTGGGATGCGATAGAGCCGATTTTTATCAGACAGTCTGTTCTACCAGTAGTATTCAGTGAAACCGTTGTTTCCCTGTGTGCGTATTTTGATGAAACTGATTTGAGGAAGTCTTTTTCAGATCCAGTAACTGCACCTAGGGCATACTTTGAAAGGCTGAAGTATGTTAGTGGTGTGATTTTGGTGATGCTAGTCGTTAAAATGTGCAGGAGGAAACAAGTGAGAGACGAAAAATCAGTAGCTGATCTGTGTCTGAAAATATATTCTTTCCTCCACGTCAGCTTTGGCTGAAATCAGAGATTGACCCATTCCGAGGCAACGATGCATGTGAATGAAAGTTTGCTTGCAACACTTGGCGGTGAGAATAAGGGAGGTGTAAATTTATAAGTAAGAAAAATTAAGAGGTGATTTAAGATCTGCCAAAGAGCAATCTCACTTGAAATATTTGGCCAGCTTCAGACAGGGATTCACTTCAGCACATCTGCAGCGACTCACCAGAAGCTGTTGGATGCATAGCCAGTGGAGGAATAATTAGGTGGCAAGAATGGACTGTGAAGGTACCAATAAGATTCACAAGTCTGGAAGAAAAATGCTTTGTGTAGTCCAAGAAATGAGAAGCTACTTGTGTTTGGCACTGTTTTAAATTTGTTCAGAAGATATGCTGCATCTGAAGTTCAATACTGAAGTAGGCTACAACAGTAGGAGCAATCTTTTGCCTGGCTGCTGAAGTAATCCTTTATGATGTTCCTCCTCCTGAGGCAGAGGAGGACATAAGCCCAGGTTATTGCGTTTGCTGGACAGGAGTTTCCTCACCTCTTGACTGTTGCATATACAGTTGTCTCTTCCTTGACTCACTTGTTTGAGATGGAAGTATGACCTTCTGTACTTTGAGGATAAGCTCGTAAGGTCTTCTTTTCATGGAAGAAGCTGCTACCCTTCTACAAACAGTTAGGGCCGGTAGGCTCACCTTTTCTTTTTTCTTTTTCTTTTTTTCTTTTTCTTTTTCTTTTTTTTTTTTTTTTTAACGTTGTAGGCACCACTCTCAGCTTGAAGGAGGAAGGATTCCTGTCTATGCTGTCACTTTTCAAGAGCCTGAGAATGATCCTCTCAATTGTTGCTACTTGTGGGCTGTTCAGTCTACACAGGAAAGGTGAATAAACACTTCAGTGTCACTTCAGTGAGCCACTGAATTTTATTTTTTTTTAATATGTTTGTCGGCATACAGTCGATACAGGTATATTTGTTTTGTTTCTTGAGCTATGCAGGAGATTCTGTCAGGTAGGGAAGGTTTTAAGCTGACAATGCCATTTTTACAGGCTTTAAGAGATGTGAAGAGGGACCCGGTAGTTCCCGCCTTCGGAAAGAAGGCAAAGCAACTGTGGCTGCATTTTTGCGCTTGCATTCTTAAATGATTTCCTTTTGTTTCTTGCTGACTGCTTCACGGTTTGTTTGATGCTCCCAGCATGGTATTAAAATACCGTTAAAAGCAGCTGAGGCTGCAGATCTAGAAGACTAAAGGTGCCGATACAACAGCCCGCTGCCGCTGCCCCTAAAGGAGGGCGGTGACAGTATTGGCGATTGCCTTGTGCCAGCTTCGGCAGTCGTGAGCCAGTGAGCCTTCGTGAGCCAGTTCAGCTCACCTGGAGGGAAGGATTCAGCAGAGAAGTCAACGGTTTCCTGCTGGATGACTGCATCACATCCGAATGCGGGAGGGTGCAGTGGGTGCAGGAGAGGGACCGGAACTTTGGTGGTAAGGGAAGGGGAGAAAGATCTCTCTCTCTTTCAGCATCATCTCAGCCGTTCCGAGAGCGACAGTCTTTTTAAGTTTGACTTTAAAGCAGTTGTGATCGAGACCTCTTGGCTGTGAAGAAGTCTATCCAACAAGTTTTAGTCCATGCAACGTATTAAAGCTTTCAAAATGTATGGTTAGCATTTGCCCTTGGAGCTTTTAGTGCCAAAATGTCCTCTTATGTATTTTAGTGGCTAAATGTGGCCAGTTACCGTGTTTTGGGAAGCGGTGTTTTTCTTGTCAGCAAGAGTGTGCTATTAAGAAAACGTCGGTCTAGAACTAATGAAATGATTATGAGGATTATAAAGCATCTTTGTAATCTAATTTCCTCATTGATACCCTTTTCAGCGAAGGTGATGCGCTGAGTTTACATCTGTTGCAGTTAACATTTGGTGACAGAAAGTGCTTGGCATCAGGACAAGTCATGTATGAGGTAAGATGTGCACGCGTGTGAAAAGAAGAGTTATTTTCTGTGGGTGAGCATCAGCTGAGTTCGCAGGGCTAATATTGACCATCAAAATTCAGAGCTGACTGGAAAAAAAGTAGTCTTTTGCTGAGTCTTCTTGGGCCTGGCCTTTGTGCATGCTTTTTGAAAACAAGGCGTACAATTTTGTGCTGCAGTGTTGCAACTAGATTCGTCTGCAAAGAGCCCCTATCAATTCAATTCCTGAAGAGGAAGCAGCTTTTACAAATAAAATTATTCTTAAACAGCAAATTGAGGGCATGTAGGAAGAAAAGACAGGGCCTCGAATAGCTTTGTTTAACCAACCTGCAGACTTGAATAAGCTTCCCTCTGTCTCCCTTTCTCCAAAGACGGTCATCTATACCTGTTTCTTCTTTGCTGATCTTTGGGTTTAGTTTCTTGGTTTCCTTTTGAGCTCTGTCAGCTGTACTTCACATGAAATGTACCTACAGCATCTCGTACGTGTTGATGATCCTGAAACCTTGTAGCTGTAAAGATAACTTGTTCTTCTCTTTGGCTGGGTTACCTATTGAATCCACTCTCAGAGCCAGCAAAATATGTAAATACAGTAAACAGTGGGATGACTCGTTCAGAAGAGAATACAGCAATGTACAAGCTGGCTCCAAAGGTGGTGCGTTTAAAATGCAGGTGAGGTATCATTATATCTGGTATGTAACAGATATAGGGCGCATCTGTGTAATGTAGAATTCTATTCAGTAGTATGCTCGGAAGTCTTCCAAAACCTTTTTGAGGGGAAAGTAATCTTAATTCAGAGCAAGCCTTTCCTCCTATTTTGATCCTTTGTCTTGCATATTCTCAACAGGACAAACCCCAAAAGGTGCATTAGGCCAGGATCTGTACTCTACCGTGGGCACTTTTAGTCCCAGAACACTTCCTTGGAATCACAGCTTGGTCGGTACCACATGACTGTCTGCCTACACGGCTGTCTGAGACAAGTTTCTTTCCATCCTCACTGGCAGAAAAGCGTCTACTTTCATATCGGAGTGTGACCAGTGCATCTCATTTGAAAACTCTCTTCCTGTTTTACTGGTCGATAAAGTCCCTCCTTCATCACTTCCATACAATGGAGTTCCTTAAGTGGGATTTGCTTGCCCCAGTGTGGGAAGTTTCAAATAGACTGCTTTGCTTCAGAAGTTGTCTTAGGCAGGAATTGTTTTGGTATTATTTTGCCCTTTCCCTCTGCGCCCTCTTTGTGGAGGACTGGCTCTTCATATATGAACGAAAGTCTAAATTTCTAGCTCTTAAAATTAGTCTCTGACAGGTTTCTGGAGTTTTAGTACTTTACCTGATGAAACTGTCTTTTGGAGTGGTGGATGTCTCGTTCAGGACAACATCTTTTATTAAAATTGGGTGTAGTGATCATTCATTCTGTACCAAAAATGAGGCTCTTTGCCTATGCTTCACATCAGTTTTTCAAAGAGATGGTTTTCATTTTCCTCATCTCCTCTGCACGTCTGTTATTTTTTTTAGGAATGAAAACCATAATTTTTTGTAATTATTACTGGTTTTAGACAGCCTTGATATTTATTTGAAACATTTCCTGGAACTATGAAGAGAAAGCTTGCCTCTTCTCAGGTGAATTAGATGTATGTTATGAGATCATATGGGAATGTGTTGTTTCATGCTAATTTAGGAAAGTTTTAGGAAACTTGGGTAGAACGTGGTGTGATCCGTTTCTGGGTTGGCTTTTGTTTGGTGGTGGTGGATTTTTGTTGTTTTTTTGTTTGGTGTCCACAGTACGCCCAGTCTTGCACCGTACAGCAGACAGTTCGAAGCAATGCTGTGTTTGGAAAGACGGTTCATTTTAGTTAATGCTTACTTAGCAACTGGTGGCATCAGGGGTTGAACACAATCCTGCCGGGGTTTCAGTGTATCTCAAAGCAGTTTGCTTACTCTGTAGTGCTTTGTGATCCTAAATGCCTTGGCCACGTGCATCCCATGTCCTCTCTGTTTTCCCCTTTTGCTGTTGGCTGTGCTCGGTGAAGGACCTGAGGGCCATTCACCCATTTCACCCAATTCACCCATTAATCAGTCTCTGACAAGATGAGAAGAGGAGGTGGCAGGAGCTTATGTGGTTTGAAAGAAGATTGTTCATCAGTAAGAAGTTCTCGTAGTTCCCAGCGAGGGATGTGCGTTCACTCTGGCGATGTGCCTCTAGATCATACCTCTCGACAGAGCTTTAGCTGCTGCGATGGCGTGACTTCTCGTGACTTCATCAGTTCTGTGACCAAGACACGAAGGGAAGAGCTTTGTGTGCATGCGTGCTGCGTTATTTCAGATATCTCTTTGTAGATATATATTTAGGTTTATAAAGAAACCTTGACATTGCAAGGAAGTCTGCAAAACACATTTAGATCTGAATGATGTTAGGGAAATGCTAGAGTTTGAAAACGTGCCTGGTCTGTACCGCCAAACTTAGCTGTTGGGGTTTGACACTGAATTCTCTTGCATGTCATTTGTAGTTTCTATTTATTGTCACAAATAAGCTCATGGGAAATATACACGGTAAAATATGCTTATTATATGAGATATAGAGTGTCTTTCATATTTAGCTATAATGTATGTTTTTATCTCAAAATGACCCTTTGTCTCTTCTGTTGTTTCCCCAGGGTTTGAAAAACTGTGACGAGAGGTACACTTTAGATCTCACGGGAGGAGTCTTTCCCTTGAGAGGGCAGATCAGCCGTATTAAACTACTCAGCTGTCAGACCGTAGAAAAATTTCTCAGCCCTGTTGACAGAGAGGATAGCATTATTGAAGGTTTGTTCTGATGCTTGTGTTTGATTATTTTAAAATACGTGGGTTTGGAATGTAAGCAATGGATGCTGTTCTGGCCACAGGGTCTGAAAGCCTTAAATATCTGTACAGACTGGATTGTTGGGATTATTGAAAAAGACAAACCGTGTGCTTAAGTTATGTGAGACTTCTTTAAGGTAAAAACTAGGTGAGTTTTCACGCTTGCTGACATGCTCTAGCGATGTATGGTGGGGTCATCTGTATACTGCTGGTCAGGCATTTTATTCCTTCAGCTGTCACCTTTGAACAATAAGATCATTCTCTCCACTGCTTTGGAATGTTATCTGAATCTCTTTTTGCCCTGTTCAAACCTGTTTGCGTGTCTACTTCCAGATGGTAGTCCCTCACAGGTGGTGTTCCCCAGGGCTCAGTACTGGGGCCTGATGTCTTTAATACCTACCTTTATTAATGATCTGGACAGAGGAATGGAGCGCACCCTCAAGAATTTTTCAGAGGACACCAAGCTGAGTGGGAGCCTTGATCCACTTGAGGGTAGGAAGGCTCCACAGAGGGATGTGGACAGGCTGGCTGGCTGGACTGAGGCCAACGGTCTGAGGTCCAACAAAGGCCAAGTGCCAGATCCTACGCTTGTGTCACAACAACCCCATGCAACAGTACAAGCTTGGGGAAGAAGTTCTCAGGATCACAGCCATCGAGGGGAGAGAGAGCACTTCACAGCAAAGTTTCTAATTGATATCGAATGTGATGTTCGTTGTATGAAATCGACTTGTTGGCCAGGTCGGGTCAAGTGCCCGGGTGTCGCTCCTCTATGATTCTAAGAGTGGCTGGAAAGCTGCCTGGTGGAAAAGGACCTGGGGGTGCTGGTCGACAGGCATCTGAATAGGAGCCGACAGTGTGCCCAGGTGGCCAAGAAGAGCAATAGCATCCTGGCATGTCTTAGAAATAGTGTGAGCGGCAGGAGTCGGGAAGGGATTGTCCTGCTGTACTCGGCACTGGTGAGGCCACAGCTTGAAGACCGTGTTCAGTTTTGGGCCCCTCCCTGGAAGGAAGACCTTGAGGTGCTGGAGCATGTCCAAAGAAGGGCAATGAAGCTGGTGAGAGGTGTAGAGCACAAGTCTTGCGATGCGCGGCTGAGGGAACCGGGGTTGTTTAGCCTGCAGAAAAGAAGGCTGAGGGGAGAGCTTCTTGCTCTCTTCAGCTACCTGAAAGGAGGCTGTAGTGAGGTGGGGGTCAGTCTCTTGTCCCAAGTAACAGGATGAGAGGAAATGAGCTCAAGTTGTGCCAGGTCTGGTTTAGAACGAGTATTAGAAACAAATTCTTCACGGGAAAGGTTGTAAAGCGTTGGAACAGGCTGCCCAGGGAAATGGTTGAGTCACCATCCCTGGAGGTACGTAAGAGACCTGTCGCTGTTAGGTTAATGGTTGGACTCAACGATCTTAAGGGGCTTTGATCTTAAGGGTCTTCATCTGAAATGCCTTTGGATTAAGAGAACTGGTGTTGTGTGTGTAAGTGTGGAGGTGTGAATGTTGTGAATAGTTTATGTTAAAATCTCTATTCCAATTTCTGGTTTGTCAGGATTTCTTTGTTTATTTGGTGTGAGAATTGTGGTCTTTCGTTTGGAATATGCATGGAAAGGAGCTATTCTTAAAACTCGTCATTGAGTCAAAGCTGGAAATGAATAATGCCAGCTGTGTGAGACAAGCATATACGACAATTATTTGTATGCTTTCTAAAAGTCGCAATGTATGTGTTCCTAGCATGGTTTTTTTGCTAAACTGTTCATCTAGCTAAACGTCTTGATCAGCTCTTCATGTACGGAGAACTTAATTAGCTAATAATTGTGTATTTGACTTTGCTTAGAACGGATGCAATTTGAACAAGCAAAAGGGGCAGTATGACTGAAACCTGTCGCAGAGATGTTTGCTGCTCTGTAATTTTTTTCACTACTCTTAGTAAGTGTTGTGTTTCATGAGTGATAGAACAAAATTAAGCCAAAATCGAAAGTGGTGTTTTAAAAATATCGGATCTACCCTATTTTCTGCAAATAAAACAATGTCTTCTCTTTTACAGCAATATATCCTGACATCAGTGTAGCAATCTTCAGTTGGCAAGTGCAAACATACGGTCAAGGCAAACCATCTACTTATTTGGGCGTATTTGACATTAACAGCTGGTATCATGCTCAAATGCCAGACTCGCTAAGGTAGATTTTTATTAAGTTGCTTTCAATATCCCTGCAAATAATTCATTTGAATGTCGGCGTTTAGCTGACGCCCTTGTTTTCTTTAAGGCCAGAAGAGTTCCTTCATGATTGCCCCTATTTTGCTTTGTGGTCACTGGAGACTGTGACAAGCATGACTTCTCCCGAGCTCCTTTTGGATATTCTGGTACATGAGCGCAGTCTACGTCGGGAAGTTCCTCCTTTTTATCCACCACCGGAGCAGTTTTTTAATCCGAGTGCCTGTACTTTTGGTAGGTATTTCAGTGCTTTTAAGAGCGATAAGCTTAAAATGAGATGCTATTTCTCGGTTCTCTTGTTCATTGTCTGTCACACAAAAACCAAACCCAACCCCCCACACCCCCAACCCAACTCTGATGCCGTTGTACTAACGAGGTATTTCCTATTGTGAAATATATCTGGCAGTCTGCGGAGTTTTGCTGCTTTTGTGACGTAGCCTGTGAAGTGGTGCTGGTTATAGAAGGAAATGACTTGGAACTGAAGCTCAAAGTACTCAGTTCTATCTTTCCAGATACTGCTATGTAAACAATGTAAACTGGTCATAACATAACTGAGAGAGTCTGGAAGGTTGTCAAACGTTTGTTGTTTCTGCAGATGGCACGTGCTTGCTGAACTCCGGAGTTGTTCACATGACTTGCACCAGCTTCCAGAAGGAGGTGACCTTTTATTCTGTCTCTGTTGAGAATGTCACGAGGTGGACATTTTCTAAGCTTTCTGTTGCACTGCTTTCAGTGTCTGAGACCATTTAATGCTCCTCCTGCCCATCCACACGCGTAATTGCAATTGTAGCCTGTCACCAGATTTATGCAAATGCTCATGCTTTAGGTCCGCTCTTGGGACTGTAAAACCACCAGGGTCTCCTGTGGAAGCATGATCAGGGATTGGATGTCTAGAAAGGAATGCAATGTTGCTCTAGGAGCAAGAACAGAAATGTTGTGGAAGTCGGGGAAAGCTGTTACTTCTTTACGAGCCATCGGTCAAACTGCCTGCATAGTCTTGAGTTAGAGTTTTTATCCCCGATTAACTGGAAAAAAGGGAGCCAGAATGGAGAAAATGAGAAATTACTTAACTGTTTGAGAAGAACGGAAACTTTTTTTCTCCCAAACTTGGCCCAATTGCAACTTCCGAGCCACTGCCCAGATTGTGACAAATAATGTTGACTTAAGTTTCAGCTCGCTAAATATTTCCAACATGGATCAGCTTCTGCACAAACAAGCATCGAAAGGATCTTCCAAAGCGTGGTTTACAGTTGTGTGTTAGTTTAGCTGCTATAGAATGCATTTTGTGTCAGTGGTCAGGGAAAAAGAAAGGCGTGTGTATCGAGAGAGAAGCTAGAAAATACTTAATCATTGCAAGGGCTGCTCTTTTCTTTCACAGGATTTTTAAAATAAACTGTAACTGTTAGTTTGGCTGCCGTCTTTAAGACTCGGCATAGTAACGCTTACTCAGATGGCTAAGCCAAAGCACATTCCTGATGCAGGCTTTCTGACAGTTTAAGGGGACGTTTCTATAATTTCTCTTAGCGGTTACCCAGGCCCTTAGTGACCGACTAACAATGCGGCCTTTATCAGTAATTTTGGATTGATGTTTCAGACCTTGAATTTTTTGAAGAAATCTGTCCCTTCAATGACTGAAGCCATTGGTGAGAGCTACCACAGGTGTCTGGTAGCTGGCTTGCTGTCTCCAAGACTCGTCGATGTCCAGCCATCCAGTTTGAGCCAGGTGAGCGCATATGAGGGAATCAAGGGGGAGATACAGCCCTCTGGTTTGGCGGGGCTGGAGAGGCTACAAGACATGATAACGTGGTTTTCGTATTATTTGCCAGTTGCCCTGAAATACGAGTGTTGGCTGGAGTTAGCAGAAGAAATAGTATGCTTAGCCGCAAACTACGGAGTTTGACTGGGAACAGCCCTAAGAGATTTGTCTTTAGAGACCCGTCTCTTAATTCTGGGCCACAGACATGCACAAGGAAGCGTGCGCTCAGTGCTGGTCACGCGCAACATCAAGCCTCTTTCCCTCAGAGCAACCTTCATCCCCATCAGTTTCTCGAAGCATGAAGTTTAGTGCAGTAGCTGACGATGGGGGTGTCTCGCTGGGATGCGAGCTGTTGCAAACGTCAGCTTGCTGCACTACACACGACCGTTTGCTTCCAAGGAAGAGAGCTGTGGTAAAGGATTACTGGTGTCAGGTGAAAGCAGATCTTCACCTCTGCGGCCTTTGCCTCGTGCTACAGTAGCCCAACGTACTCCTCTTAGACTGCCCTCTTGTTGCTGCAACACCGTCATCACCTTTATCTCATGACGCTCACTGCCTTCTGTCTCCTTTATCTCGCCATAGTGACTTCACCCCCTCTGTCACAGGTTTTCTTTTGGCACCAACCGTTTTCTCTCATCTGAAGAGCTTCATGAGAGATAGAGTCTTTGTGATGAACAGCCCGTCTGTTTTTTAATAGCCTTTGCTGGATTGTGACTGTGCCGTTCGGAGACTTGTTATGCATTTGAGCAGGGATTCCTTTGGAATGTTAGTGAGACAAATTGCAGCAGTAGGGTCGAGAAGCTTGGTTTGCAGTTTTGTTTGCCGCTGTGAATAGCATTTGGTGTGTTTCCTTGCCTGCAACCAGTTTTCAGAAAAAGATGGAAATATCACATGTGTGTTCCACTGTGTAGAAATCCCTTGGAATGTAACGATTTTGCCTAGAAGGGAAAATGCTTTTGAATGTCTTTAAAAAAACCCAACTAAACAAAACCCCCAAAAGAGCAAAGTAAAAGTTTGTGGAGGAACCTTTCACCCTTCCTGCACTCCTGATGGCAACCTTACACGCACGGAATGCGTAATGGGGAGTGGCAGAGGATGTTACAGAAAAGAGCTAATTGGAAGTCAGTGCATGAAGCCTGTACTGCAGAGGCATGGATCTAAAGATCAGAATTAGCCTTCAGTAAGTTGAAATGTCAGAGGAAAAGTTACTGTGCTCCTCAGACCAAGGAGCAGTCCAGCCTGTGGCTCAAATTAAGACAAAGAGTGTGGAATGACTCGCATGTCTCCGAATTGACTTTGTGATGTCTGACTGAGTATACAGCTAGAAACAAACATTCACCGTTGATGGTTCAGGTGCTGAAAGTAAGTAAGATTCTCATTTTATTCTGTCTGTTATGTTTAGGAGGAGCAGGTGGAAGCAGTATTGTCAGCTGCTGTCCAGACAGGTTCTGCAGAACTTCTGAGAGGATGCATTAAACGTTGGACATCTGAAGGTAATACTTCTTGCCTTCTTTTAAGGTGACGTATTTTTTGAGTTTGAAATTTTTGATTCATTTCTTTTTTGTTCTCTTTTTTTCTAAAGTTGCCAGAAGTTCTGCAGTAGCCCAATCTGGCAAGATCCTTCCTCGAATTGAAAGGAAGCGGGCTGTTGAGAGAGCCAAGCCTTACCGTTTGCCTTCATTGGTATTAAGAGAAGGTAACTTTTAGGAGAGGGAATATAGTGGACAACTCACTGTCACTTTGATTACACAAGGCTGATATGTTTCCCTTCTTGCTTTACAGACTCAAGACCAAAGCCATTATCAACAATAACGAAACAAGCTCATGTGGGAAATGTGTGTAAAAGAGAAAATTTCCTCAGTCACGTATTGGCCAATATCAGAAAATTCTGGGAAGGAAATGAGCAGAAACCCAGTTTCTCCCAACGCGATGGGTAAGCAGCCTTTTGTCACAGTCTTGAGCTACATGTGTGGAGAGAGAGAGAAAAATCCATTTGCATTATGTGAGTGTTTTGGAGGGAAGGTGCACCTGCACAAAACTTTGGCTTTTTTGCACGTACAATATAGAACACTTGAGAAACTGTCCTTCATAAGGAGTATTTAGAGAGAGAGTTCTGCTATGAAAATCTCACTTATGCAAATACATTTAGATATATGAATATATACACACACACATACATACCACATTGCCATTATGGTGAATGTGTTTACAGAATTTAAGATGGCTGACACAAAAACTTTGATTACCACTAAGGTACCGTTGTACAGATTTTGATAGACTTGCTCGTGGGATCGAATAGTAATCTTTTACCGCTTCCTGCCCAGTTGCTGCTTCGTTTCTGTCTTTTTTACATCAACTTAAGCAGAATTCTAATGAGCAGGAAAGAGGCTTGCGGTTGTCCGATGATTTTCCTACGGGTGGCACGGTCAAATAAACTTGAATTCTGGTATGTGTGGACTTCAGGGGAATGGGAGTCAGTTACATTTTCCTTGTAATTCTAGTCCTAGAGCTACAGAACCGCCAGCCACAACATCAACTCCCCGTGATGCAGAGTTGTGCGATGCGTTTGCTGGGACACCAATTACAAAATCTTCACAAAAATGTTCCAGGAATAGTGGATCTAGCATGAATTTTTCCAAAAGGTGTTGCTTCTCGTATGTGGATGGATGGATGTGTGTGTGTAGACTTTCTGTGTTTTCCAAGTGCTTGCATTCCGCTTTGTCTCTGTGAAAGAAAAGGTCAACTTGGGCACACAAGTGAGGGGAGAATGTGAAGTGGTGCCAGTGTTGCAATGTAGATGATATTTCTTCTGGCGTGAGACTGACCTGACTTGCGCAATTTGCAAGGGATTCCTCTCTCCTCAGTGGCAGTGGTTTGGGAAATTAAGCATGAGATGTACCAAAATACTTGAGAAACTAGAAGATGCCTGTAGCTTGTTCTTGGGCCTGATACATCACCTGAACAGGGAGGGTTCACCTGTATTTCTTGTTCCTGGAATGTTTTTGTTATGTGTCGTGTCAGATTTCTTGACCGCAGCGTGATTTTTTTCCCCCCATTTATTTATTACTTTTCATCTTTTAAATTGTGAATCTTCCAGATTGCTGGATTTGGTGGGCCGTCCCGTTCCTTCGTGTTCTCCCGTGCGGGCTTGTAGCTGGCAGTTCCCATGCAGACCACCTACTTCATCTGTGGCATCCAGCCCCTTTGGATCAAATATGTGTGGTCCCATCTCACACAAGAAATTCGCGGGAGCATCAGAGCTGAATGTACCTGAGACTCCTCCTGTGGTTAAGGTTTGTATTTTAAAAAAGCCAGCAACAACAACCGACCACACCAGACGCCGGTAAACTTGGTGTGAAATGAAACCACCAAAGAATTTAACGGAAACACTGTTGCGTTCACCTTGTGGAATATTTTCAGTGTGCGCGTGAGTATTGCATATACAGTCCTTTTGGAAGCAGCGCGTTAGGACCAGTCTTGAAGAGGGGAAGCTTAGCTCTAATTAAATTGCCGTGTGCCCATTGTCCCATAGCTTTGGGAAATACACTTCTTTATATTGCATGGAAGAAAGTGAGTTAACACTGGCATGTGGTCAGTACTCATTCAGGAAATCGCCTTGAGGAGAAGTGTATGGATTTCCCCAAGAATGTAGGCAGGAAGCAGCTGAAGTTGAAGGAAATATTCCTTTTCCGCAGGAAGAAATAACTGTTTCTAACAATTTTCCTAAAACTGAGGAAATTAATGTAAGTCAGCTATGTTCCCATTTTCGACAAAACAGAAAAACTCTTTGCAAATGGAGGACAGTCCTGTCTTACTGACAATTGGAAGGCACCCAAAACGGTCTCAGTTTCTTTAGCTGGTGAACGCAAGTTAAAGCCTCATTACATAAGGGCAGTTCTGTTTTTCTCCTATGCGTTTTGTGGACCTCTAACACCGAATAGAACCCGTCAAGACTGGGGCCTTTGAGGGCTGTAGTAGGAAAAACAAAAGTGCCTAAACTATTTTTTAAAATAACCATACATTCGTTTGGTTTGTTAGAACTTAAAAGTTTCTTAGTTGACTTAATAAAAGAAGTCGTTTAATTGTTAAAGACAACACAAAAAGTTGGGGAGTGCAGCTTTTCGATACTGGGGGCCGTTTACCAAATGACAAAATGCTGTGGGAACCAAACTCATTGTCGGAATGATTTAGGTGCTGAGATCATTTACTCTCTGTTCCTTATTAACATAAACAGAATTCCCCGTAATGAGTTAATTTCAGCATCGAGATACTTCAAGCTACTTAAAAGTCTTTTTTTTTTTTTCTTAAACTACATTTTTTACCATCTGAACTTTGTAAAATATGAATTTTGAAAGGTTGTTCACATGGACTGAAAATTAGAACTAGTGATTCTCCAGTTGTCCCAGGTTCTTCCCCATTGTTTTCACTTCTGCTGGCGCTGATGAGTTCTTCAGAAGACATCCACCATGAATCGTTAGTAACAGTTAGGAGTGAAATGCAAACTGAAGGGAAGGCGTACCACAAATAGATCGGTCTTAAGTAAGAGAAAGTGCTTTTCAGTGTCCCACATTTGAGATGAAGTTAAATGGGCAGTCACTTATTTAGCTGTCTCGGCTTTGGGATTTAGGATGACACTGTAGAGAAGAGGGTTACGGACTTGGGAATACGTAAATCCCTTATGGTGTAGACGGGAAATTTGTGATGGGAAGAAGGCAGCGGGTACATGAGACGGTCACAAAGCTTCTGCAGTCATTCGTGTGGCAGTACGGGGAAGGTTTTTCTGCTTTCGTTATAACTGTTTTGTCCTGATTTAGATGTAAACACCTGCTTTTGGCTCGTCTGCCTTCACTGAATTGAGGACAAAGTAGTCACTGCTCTCTTGTTTGTAGATTTGTAAGCATGAAAGGAAAGCTTATGGCAGACTAGTATGTCTTGAGTTTAGTTGTGAAGCATGGTGTGTTGCTATCATAGGATGCTTTGGCAACTTTGGACAAGGCAGGAGGCAAGAAAACGAGCCGGTTCTATGGAGACTGCTGCAGAGGGGCTTCTTCCTTCTGCCATCGTTGGCTAGCACGATAACGTAGAGGGCTGGGCAAAGGTGCTTACACAGGGGTTAAATTCTCTTGAGCATCGGAGTCACTGGAAATAAGTCACAGATACTACTTTTGTTCTCACCATAAAAGCCTGAGTATCTCACTCAGGATCGTCAGATCTGAGGATCTAGAAGGAAAGAAGAATTGCTCCGTACAGGGAACTAGAAAGCACGAGGTGGAGGTAGTTAAAATATACGTGTTGTCTCGTGTAATCCAAGTGATTCCTGAAAGCGCAGTGTCGAGATGCCGAATGTGATACCTGGCCAGTTTGGCGCAGTGTTGCGGTCACACCTCTCATGACTGAAACTTCAGACGTTGGGGACATTTTGCCCCGTTAGGTGCAGAGTCGGTCACTCCGTGTGGGTTAGTAATCGGTCCAGAAGGGACTGCAATGGGATGATTACTGGCAGTTGTGTATGCAGCTTGTATTGTAAAGCCGCTCACTTTGTCCACGAGTGGGGACAAATCGTTACTCGTGAAGAGGAACACCAGAAATGGAGCACTGAATGCTCTCTTCTATCCCTTCAACACATGAACTGTTATCTGTAGCAGAGAGTACCTTGTACGTGTCTTAACTTTTTACACCCAGTGGTGATCTGAAAGGAAAAGCAGCATTTCACTGTCCTCGGTTTCATCTAGCTCGACTTGAAGTTAGTCTGTTTGGTAATGAATATTGCCTTAACGGACCTTTTTTAACTTCAGGGGATTGAAGATAGTGCAGCACTGGGAGCATCTCTGTGTCAAGGAATGGGCCAGATTGACACTGCTCATGAGATAGAAACGGCAGTCACTCCCAGAAGAAGTGCAAGAAAACGGAAAAACCTTAAGGT
This sequence comes from Vanellus vanellus, assembly GCF_965231255.1. Taxonomy (NCBI): domain Eukaryota; kingdom Metazoa; phylum Chordata; class Aves; order Charadriiformes; family Charadriidae; genus Vanellus; species Vanellus vanellus. The sequence goes on from NW_028127064.1 coordinate 1,500,999, forward strand.
ACAATTTGCTGAAAATACAGTCAGGGATGAAGAGGCGCAGCCTAGTGACCAACCTCTCTTAGCTGGGGAAGCAGACCATCCTGGGCAGCTTCAGGATTTAGACCCGGACTTGTCTTCCCAACTTGTCTTTTTGCCCCCTCTTTTGAGGTCAAGGGAAAAAAATGTGTCTAGCATTTCCCGAATTGTGAAAGAACCAGTAAGCAAACCTCTGGTTGTCTCACGTTCTTGATTTTTGCTCTGTACCGCTTTTTCAAATCATACTTAGCAAGGCCTTGCCTTTTTCCTTGAAAGTATATCGAAAGAGAGCTTGAAATTAATCAGCTAAATGATTTGATTATTTTTTTCCTTCATGGAAACTAGCGACAAAAATCACCGTTGAATCTGTGTAAGTCAAGAATTAGGAAGCGTTGCTTTGCCTTTAACAAAAGGCAGAGTAGCTTTCTTTAAACTTACTTGGTGGGCTACCTCTTAATTGCAGACTTTCAGCTTGTAGGATGGTAGGAGAATTTGAGAGGGAAGGTTTGTTCTTGTGGAGAGAAACTGTCATGCTTTTGGGAATCACTCTGTCATGACTTCTTCATGAAAGAAACATTCATTTGTGTTCTGTAGAAGTGTAAGAACTTGTGCACGAGTAATGTTTTTGTTGCCTTGACACAGGAGCTTCCAACTCAAGAGGAGGAGGATACCAACTCCCGAGAGTCTGTAGGAAAGCCAAAACTCAAGAGAGGGAGAGCTGCAAAATCAAAAATGAAGCAAGCAAGCAAGTATGAAATTCTTTTTGAGCACTTATTTGCATTCCTTTGTCGTGCTAGCGATTCAGCTTTTAGCCACCGAACTGCCTCTTCCTCACTTGGCTCTACAGTTCTGCTCTGACTTTCTGAGCCTGTGCAGCTTGCTGGTCTGCTGGGCACCGTTTTCCCCACTTAGGGGTTTAGTTTTCTAATGGAAACAGAAGAGGAACGGGAGAGAAAAGGGCAAGTGGGCACTACTCTTTGCAACGATGGCGCACTCTTCTATCCGTCTGTCTGTCTATCTGCCTATCTAAGGTCTTATTCCACCTTATGAAACCACACTCTTATGGTCTTTAGTTCCCTATAGAATGCAGGAGAAGGTCAGACAATGAGTAAAGAGAACTGCTTGTTTCTGGCCATGTTGTCCGGTTCCCTCTGGAAAACCGTTTGAGGACGGTTGCCTCTTAAAACCTGGGAGGTGGGAGGGGCTCTAAAAGCTCCGGCGAATAGTGACTGAGAATGCTTGGGGCAGTCTGGCAAGGAATGACAGCAGAAGGAAGCTTCTTGATGTACCTTTTCTGCCTTGATCCTGTCTACAAAGAAGGCCATAAATAATTCCTTGGCATTGATTTTGTAACTCCACGGGGTTTCTTTTCCTCTACTAAATACTGTTGGTAATAAAAGAATCAATTTGATACTTTTCTGTCTTTGCAGAACCACAAGAAAAGAAGGTCCTTGGTCACCTCCCCCAGTGGAAACAAGATTCACCTCTCCTTTTGGAAGCACACTAGCTAGAGCGATGGATCGTTTGGCAAGAACATGCCCAGTGTGCATGTCCGCAGCCAACCAAGTAGTTTAATTCCCCTTCAGAACTTCCTCTTGTAGAAGACTGCTCTCAGGGTTGTTACTGCATTACATTTATTTCCTGCCATTTCTTCAGTTCTCACGTAACTGCCCCTAAATAGCTTTGTAGTTGATTTTAGAGGGGGTGGGGGGGAAGAAGCCACAGGTAGAAGCCAATCCATAGTTTCTCGTGAGTCGTTGCCTTTTAATTCTTATCCATAGTCTTGCTGTTAGAGAACAGGGTTTTTTTGGAGTTAGTTGGTCACCTCCACCAGTGTAAATCAAATTCATCTCTCCGTTTGGAAGTCCAGTGGATGGAACAAAAAGCAAACAGAAAGAAACCGCAGACATGGCAGAGAACACTCTGAAAGAACAAAACAAGACTGTCTCATTTTCCACAGCCACTTGTGCGCCAGAAGATGCTGTAACTGTTTTTTAAGTTTATAATGAACACCACTGTTTGTAAAGTCATCCAAATGGTGTGGATTAGGAGAAAAGAAAAAAATCGTCTAATTTGGAAGAGATCATTTATAGAAATGACTGTAAAATTTCATAAACAAATGGTCTTTGATCAGTAACTCCATATGGACTTTGATTTCCTCTGTCAATGCAGTTTTCTATTTTATATTAAGACTTCATTCATTTATGTAGTATGTAGATACAACTTATTTTAGGAATGTTAAATAAACATGTGTACTTCACAATATGCTTACTGCCTGATAGCTTTTTTAGGGAACAGTGGGTTGAACGGTCTGTATAGGTCAGAAATATTAATGTTGGTTTGCAGGAGTATTTGGAGCCCTCAAAAGTGAGGCCAACAGCTTTTTAAGCTTTTTAAAGTTTGCTTACAAGTCCTGTAACAAGTTGACATTTAAAACATCCAGGTTTATATTTTCTATGTGATGTTTGACCTTCTGCCACAAATAATTTGGCTCACAATGCAAAATGTTAATTCCTTACATTCACAGTTAAGCTGTACTGTACTGAAGTCAGAACGTAAACAATTGTATTTTAAGCTGTGCAATATTATTTGGTACTTGTCTTAAACTTTGGGAAAGCTGCTCTTCAGTTCCTAAAACTACATCACACCTCAGAGGTTTCCCTATTTTTTACAATTTGTTGTCAGCAAAAAATTGACTGTGTAGAGGGTGTGCTGCTTACAATAGCATATCAAATTTAAAGGGATACTGCCCACAGACTTTGGAATTTGAGTTCAAGAGTTGATTCTGATACAATATGTAGATGATTTACTAATTGCTGGAAAAACTCAAGAAAATGTTAGAACTGAAAGGATTAAGTTGCTAAATTTTCTAAGTCTCCAGGGCCTAAAGGTTTCAAGATCTAAATTACAGTTTACAGAAGAAGTAAAATATCTAGAGCACTGGCTTACAAAGGGGCATTAGAAATTAAATCCCGAAAGAGTAAAGGGAATCTTGTCTCTAACAATACCTACTAATAAAAGGCAAATAAGACAATTAGAATTGTTAGGGTACTGTCAACAATGGATAAAAGATTAGAGCAATAAAGTAAAATATTTATATGAACGAAATTAACTAAAAATGAACTAGTAAAGTAGACCTCTGAGGACAAGAGGCGTTGGGAAGAGATAAAAAGAAAATTGATAGAAGCACCTGTCCTCAACTTACCTGATATCCGTAAACCCTTTCAAATTTTCATCAATGTAGAAAATAGAACAACATATGGGGTTTTGACCCAGGGATGGGCAGGGCAGAGAAAACCTGTAGGATATTATTCTAAAATCTTAGATCCTGTAAGCCAGGGGTGGACCACTTGCCTGCAAGTGGTAGTGGCAACCGCATTATTGATAGAGGAGGTCGGAAAAGTCACCTTAGGAAGTGAACTGAAAGTATATACCCCCCATAACATCCGGGGAGTGTTGCAACAACGAGCTGATAAATGGCTTACTGACAGTCGGTTGTCGAAGTATGAGAGAATTCTGATTAACTCCCCTAGATTAGAAATGGAAATGACTTCCATTCAAAATCCGGCCCAATTTTTATACGGAGAGCCCAAAGAAAGACTACTGTCTCCAGTTAATAAATCTACAGACCAAAGTAAGAGAAGATTTAGAAGAAGAAGAACTAGATGAAAGAGAAAAATTCTTTGTGGATGGCTCCTCATGGGTAGTGGAAGGGAAACAAAAATCAGAATATGCCATCGTGGATAGGTACACTTTTCGAATAATACAGCGGCCACACTGGACTAATCAAGACACTGAACATAAAACTCATATGGTGGATCTGCGCACCAGAGTTGATCAAGAAATTAAAGAATCTGTTCCTCAAAACAGAATATAAATAAAATTAACCTATAACAGAGGAGGTGGGGGATGTCCAGTGGCTGGGTTACATTCATCAGGCGGTGCTGGGTGGCACGGCGGGAGCCTCCCTTGCTGTGCTGCGAGGCCGGGGCTCCCGGAGCGTGTTTCTGCTCCTGCTGCTTCACCTGCTGGAGCATTTCCCTCATCTTGCGCTGTGCAGTCTTGGGGAGGAGAGGGGAAAAGCAAGAGGTGGGGGTCAGGGCACCGCTTCTCCACCCCCCACCGAGCATCTCAACACTCGCAACTTCTCACTCCAGACAAGCTGTAACTAATTTCAAGTTTGGTTAGGGTTTTGGGTTTTTTTTTTGTTTGTTTGTTTTTTTAAATTGTGCTTCCTCCATCGCTCCTCAAGAGCACCTGAATTTTTGGGGGGGGCCGCCCTCCCTCTCAAGTGGACAGGAGACAAGGTTATGGAAGATGCACCCAGGTGCGATGTGCGTGGCTTTGCCAGCGCCGAAGATTCCATTCACACCCTGGGTGCTGCTCTGCACAGCATCCAAAACACCCATTATTAGCTCAAACAAGCCAATCTTTAATTTCAGCGCTCGCACAGCCTGGGTGAGCTGATGAAACACCTTCAGTGCCTCTTGGGGACACAGGGACCACCCAAAAGAAGAGCGGCGGGATGCTCGGGTGGTGCTGGGCTCAGCCACTCCGCGCCTTTCCTCGGTGGACAAAAGCAGCCGGGGAAGATCGGGTAAAGCCACTGCCAAACCATACCTGACTGGCAAAGAAATGCCCAATGATTTTAACGATGACCTCCTCGTTCTCATCTGGGGTTTGGTCTTGTGGCACAAGGACTTCCACACTGGTTAAGTTTTGCAGTTCATTCACCTGGAGCAAACCACAAGAGGGTTTTGTTGTGGAAGAGCCAAAATCCTCCACTGCCGGTGTCCCCACGGCACCAGGCACCCTGTGTGTCTCTCCCTTCCTTGGGACCAACGAGAACCACCACCAGGACATGGGGGCTGAGGGTCAAGACGTCGCTGAAACCACTGAGCACCCAGGATTTGTCCCCCTGGGGTGGGCAGGGGTGACGGCTGATGCCAAACTCTGTGTCCCCGGGGCAAAGAGAGGGGGGGGGCACCCATTCACACACACACCCCCCCCCCCTACTGTCTTGCCACCTTTGCCTATCATGCAGCTGGAGGCAAAGGAAGGCACCTTGATGTGGGTTTCAAGCTTCACTTCTTTTGGGTTAAAGAAGTTATCCTCTTTCAGCTTCCCAAATATTCACCCCTGGGCCTGGGGAGGACACGGACAGAAAGGAAAACCATCAGGCAGCGCCCGCTGTGCCTCTCCATCCCCAAAGCTGACAATGACCCCATGTCCAGCAGCATCAAAACCACGGTACCCTCTCTGGGAGGCCCCTCCGTCTCTGGAGGGCTTCTAGGGGGCCCCCCTCTGGCCTCTGTGAGGGCCTCTCCCCGAGGGCAAACAGGCCTCTTCCTCTCCTCCGGGCACTCCTCGGCCTCCCGGCGCCCGGCTCGGGGCTTTCGGAGAAGGGCCAGCGCCTCCCCCAGACACAGGAGGGCGGGGCGAGGCGGGACGGCGCCGGCCCGGCCCCACCGCAGGGCAGGGGCAGAGGCGGGCTGGGCGGCCCTCAACGGCTCCCTCAGGCAGAGCACAGACGGCAACGCGCCTGCGCATATCCACCCCCCCTCCCCCCCCCTTCAGCCTCCCCTCCAGCTCGTAGGGGCCGGGACTCGGCGGCGGCAGCCAATGGGGAGGCGGCGCTGGGCGCGCGGGTCGGCCGCACTTCCGCCGGGGGCCGGCCGGGGCCTGTGTAGCAATGGCTGCTGGGGGCCCTCGTCGCCGTCCTCGCCGCCCCCGGCCCCGCCGCCGCGCAAGAGGCCGCCCCTCCCAGGTCAGCGAGCCGCCCCGCCGCCTCAGGGCCGCCCCCAGGCATCGCCCCGGCACCCACTCCCCCCTCCGCCTCTCTCCCCCCCCCCGCCTGGGGCCTGCGGGACCCCCGGGGCCTCCTTGGCGGGAGCCCGCCCGGCGCCTCGGCCGGCTCTCCTCGGGCGGGAGCGGCGTTAGTTGCTCTGTGGGCTCGGGTGCAGGGTGGGGTCTTGCTCTGGGGTTCCCCTGGCTCTGGCTGCCCTCCCCTGGGCTGGGCTCGGCCCCTCTGCCCGCCCAGAGCCCCCCCTCCGGGGCGGTGGGGCTCGTGGTGGGCCCCCGGCAGCTCCGTGCCCCCCCCCGCCCTCTCCCAGCCCGGCATCCCCGTCCTTCCGGCCCTGTGCGGCGGCTGTGGCTCCTGCCGCTGTGGGCTCGCCCCGTGCCGCAGTCAGAGTTGTTCCCCTGTGATGCTGAGATGACTGTGGCTTCCAGATGTTCCCCCCAAATCCGTGGGCAAAGCCACCCCCTCGTTGGCTTTCTGTCTGCACAGCGGGGGCTTGAAAAGGAAAAAAGAGGGGGTGGAGACTTGGAGTGGTGAAGGAGCGGGGAGCAGCTTATTACAACTTCCCAAGAGAGAATTCCTCTTTTCTCGCCATCAAGCTGATTCTAAACCTCCAAGTGGCTGGTAAGGTAAAAAAGGACAAAACAATGCTCTCCAGGTGCTGGGTGCTCTGGTAAAGCTGGAGAAAGCGGCATTTCTGTTCACAGACAGTTGCCGTAACCGCAGTCAGGTATTGAAACTGCGCTTCTCTCAGGACGTAGCCTTGAGCCTGGAGAGCAGCTCAGAAGGAGTTAGCTCCTGCTAACAATTGAGCAGGAGGATACAAAGATTTTGCCTTTTGAAGTATCAAATATGCTGAGTAAGAATGCATTTTTATGGGAAGATATTTCCCTCTAATGCCTACCCCCCAATATTTTCTGCCTGACTTTTAATAGCATAGTAATAGCCAATACTCTTGATGTTGTATGAAAGGTGCTTTTAGGGACTTCTTTGTGCTCCTGATACAGAGAGAAGGTAGTCCAGAAGCAATGATATCAGCAGGGTTTCAGGGCATAACAGTTTAAAAGAAATTCCTTTGTGTAAGAAAGACCAAAGAATTCTTCAAAGAATCCTTGGAGTCTGTCATGACATTTTGGGGGGGCAAATAGAAGAAAAAAAAAAAAAAAAACAAATAGAGGAAAACCCACCTAGGAGCAACCTTTGTGCTCCATTCCCAAAGGAAAAATTTTTACTAGATGTTATCATTGTTATCAACTGATATAATACTTGGACTTATGCTTAGTAAGAAAGGGTGCAGCAAAGAATTATTTCAAGAACTCATTGACGAGCACTGATTTAGCAGTAAGTGATTGAAGTGGGTGTATGCAGTTGTTGCTTTCCCACCTTTTATTTCCTGTCCTACTTAGACTTTTCTTTGCAACTCGGTGTAGTGATTTATGAACTTAGATGGCGTAGTAATCTCTGGTGTGCTGCTTTCCCCGAGGAAAGAGGAAAACTTTACATATGAACTTAAGTTTTTGGCGATAGGAACAAATGTAAAATGTTAGGGAGCATTAACCGAACGAGAAAAAGAGGCTTAATGTGCTCCAGCGGGATAATTAGCTCTCTGAGAGCGGTCGTTGGCTGGGAGAGGTTGGGGGGTGTTGAGGAGGGGTGCAGTTAGGCGTGTGTGTGCCTGAGATGATCCCAGGGGCGCTTGGAGGGGGAGACCTTCGGGATAGGAAAAGTAACTTTGGAAGTTTGGGCCCTGTGAAGGGAAGTCAGCCTCTTGGGAGCTTCCCTAGGGTTGCAAAACGCTGTTGTGTGTGTTCGTTCCTCAGCGTTTGGATACCTGTGGACGATGGTGACGAGAGTCTGCCGAAAAAGAAAACATCAGGTATTGCACATTACAGAAGTATTGAATATGCCTGATTTTTCTGAGGTTTTGTGTCCCTTCGAAAAGTCTGACTTTTGTGCTCTGGCATTGTTCCTGAAACAGTGGCTTTTCAAGCTGTTCTTTCCTTGTGGCTATCTATCCCTATAGCCAATGGCTTGAGGGTGTATGGTGGGGCTTAGCCCTCTGTATGACGTTATCTGCGGTGACTGTGGCAGGACACAATACTTTTACTGCCAGCAGGAGATAGCCCAGGTCTCTGGCGGTGAGCCCGCGCGTGTCAGCAGAAAGAGTATTTTAAATCAAAGCTGTGTGCTCCCTCCTGGCTGTATTCGCAATGTAACTCTGTTGGTTTTCTATCATGTTCTTATATGGCCTGTCTTTGGTTTTTAGATTATTCCATCTCTGAACAGAAAGAGAAAGTTTCTGCTGTGCTGCAGTTGCCGACCAAGGCAACCAAACGCCCGGCGGCCTCCGTCAGCAAAGATGCTCCATTCACAGAGTCTGCGGAAGAGGTTAGCGAGGGGTTTGAAATATTAGGGTCTGTGCAAGGTGCGAGAGCAAGCAGCTCTCCCTAATGCATCTTGAGGTTGAGCCTGCTCTGAGCCTGTACAGCTGTAGGTGGTTCTTTTCCATTTCTAGCAGGCAGCTCTAATGTGGGCTGGGTTTGCCTTACTCAAGTCTGCGTTATTCTCTTTCTCGAGTTTGTGGTTAAGGAATCAAAATACACTACCTGGCAAGAAAAACTGCATACTTCCTGTGGATAAACCTCTTTCTGCTCATTAGCCACCAGCCCAGGAGAGGATTCCTGTAAGACTTTGGCTCTGTAAAAATGAGCCACCGACTGCTTGACTCCCTAGTTTGGTTCAAAGGTGTAGTGCTATTTTTCTTATTGCCCCATGGGATAAGAGGGCTAAGAGACTGTCGGGCTCTAATTCTTCATTCCTGAGAGCGTCATTAACTCTGATTTGTACAAAATATATTTTTCAAGGGCTGAACTATCACACTTTAGGAGCTGACTGAGTGATTACTGAGTGACAAGCTTGTATTCTTTTAATCGCTTCACGTATGAGAGCCTGTATTAAAAAATTAAAGCATACCTGTTAAAGGTCCTGCAAAGATTTGCATTCTTCTGCAGTGTGAACCAGCGTGTCATGGTCCCCAAGTCATAGCAGAGCTGACTAAGTCTCAGGAAGTGTGTTTGCTTGGATTCACATTCAAGTTATACTCACGTTGGTACTTTTTTTTGTTTTCTTTTAAGCCTCGGTCCACTTCTTTTGAGCCTTCAACTAAAAGACCACGATTTTCGTCGCTCGATGTATCAATGCTGCAAATCATTAAGGCTGACATCAAGTTATACTACTTGTTTCATTTTCACCCTACCTTGTGTACTGTCCAAGCCTACCCCTAGGGTTCTGTACGGATTATTGCAGGCACAGGACGAGGCAGCATCTGGGAAGACTTGAGCGTGACCTCTGTTTCTTACCTGCATCCTTGCATTGCTTCTGGAGTGGGGCCGGGCGTTTATCTTGTCATCTCAGTGCCAGAGCTGCCTTGGATGCAGTCCTTCCGTTCTGATCCGTCCACTGTTAGCTTGCCAGAAGTAGATTGTTTTCAAGGCTCCTTTTAGGTAGTAGATCCCAAGAAGCCTTTTGTATTTCAGGTTTTTGACTGGCAATACCTTGTGCGCACAACTTGCTGTAGCTGCCAGTGTGAAAACCCAAAAATGTCCTCAAGTGACATAACACAAATAATACGATGATGTGAGAGAGAAAATGAGAATTTATCTTTGGTGAAGCTCGTTACTGTAAACTCATGAACCTCTTCAGTTTCCTTTGAGAGTTACTGATACCTTATGCTGTTCTCTCGTAGCTCAAATGCCGTGTGGAACCCATGCTCACCTGACGAAGGAAACACTATCCCGTCCTCACAAGAGAATTCCACGTCTGAGGTAAAAATCTTTCCGTTTTCTTTGACTTCTTCCCCGAAAGGTTTACTGCCTATGGTAAGGGAGGTCTCCAGCTGCTTCCTCCCCGAAGAACCAATTTTAAACTTCTTCTTTAAACCCAGCTACTTAATTGGTGCAGGAGACTAGCTAGAGATTAAAGGTCTGCGGTAAGAGGAAGTGTTGAACTTGAGAGGAGGCTGAGGACACAATCGACAGTGTATCTTCAAGGCAGTTGTTGTGATTTTCACTTTTACTTCTCTGTACTTCCCCATTAGCCAGTTGAAGACAGCAGGTCTTCATCTGAAAGTCACGAACATCTCGTGTCTGTCTCCATCGTCATCGGTGTACGTGCTTGACAAAGTAGTTGGTGGTGGAGGTGCATATTTAAATGTTCTCTGGATACGATTTCTTTTGCCGTTGATGTTTTCAGCACAAGCCGGAACGGCAAACAGAGCATCAAAGCTGCTCCAGACAGCTTCTTACCACTGAGGCCGCCCACTAAGGAGCACGCTGCGCCAGAATCCGCCACTTCAGATGAAAATCCATACCATGAAAATGATACAGAAAACATTTTCTCATGTAATTTTGGGTGCACTGAGTTTAAGTGCACCGCATTTGAGAGCGGGTCAAGACTCTGCTTTCGGCGTCTAATCTCCCAGTCGTTGCTTATTGTGGTTTGGCTCATATTTTGGAGCAGATCTGGAGCATGAGAAAGAGATTCCTTTCAGAGGAAGCTAAACTAGAGAAGGTTCCTGGGGAACGGGTCTAATGCACTCCAACTGCTACAGAGCATATAGTCCCTGAGGTCAGAGCAGGGCGGGTCTGAAGTAAAATGTCCCAGCAGTATGGATGTTGTGGACATTGCCATTCTCACTGTCAGCATGATCTTTAACAAATAGATTGAGCAGAATTGGTCAAGGCTGGTTGAAATGAACTCTGTCTTGTCCCACAGAGTAAAGTGGCCTCCTCAGGTTGATGCAGATATTTGTCGGATGTGCAAAGAATATTTTTTTCTTTCTAAAGAAAAACCCTAAAAGCCACCGTGAATTGGTACGCACTGATAACAAATGCCCCACATATAAAAATTGTGATTCTCCTCTGTTGTTTTTTTCCTGCCCCAAAGCGTTCAAGCCTCCTCCAAGGAACCAGTGATGACTGTGAGTCACGTAGAAGAACCAAAACACAGAGGAGATGTCTGTCCACGTCCAACACTAAGGACCGGTGAGTATCCCCATGGTTCCAATCCGTTCCACTTTGTAGGTAGACTTCAAATCGGAACAGGGCATTTCCTATACACTGGCAGATGATGTTCAAAGTGCTTGCCAGAATTCAAACCTCCTGACCATACAGTCATCATTAAAAGTTTTGGGGTTTTTTATTTATCACCCAGAAATTGAGAGCTGTGTCTTTCTGATGGTGATTGAAAGTCGACTTCTTGTTTTCTTACTACTGCTTCTCTGTGCAGGTGTTGAATGTATAGATGTTTGCTGCCCGCAGTGGTCGCAGAGAGGTGATACGATCAGGTAGAGTCTCTTTTAATGATGGTTCTTGTTTCTTTTGGCTCTGCGTGAGTGTGTCTCTCAGCCGCTGGTAGAGTCCCGAAGATGACCAATGGTATTTGATCGTCTCAGTGCTGTGAAAGAGGAGTAGCTAGCTTGCGGCTCCGGAATTGCTCGCAAGCCAGGTGCATCTCCAACACAGCTCCCATGCGAGAGCCGTGCTGCGTGACAAAGAGGGTTGTGCTGGTGTGGTGTTTGCTGTGGGAAGAAAGCCAGTAAGGGTGCGAGTGGTGGCCGTACCAAGTTGTCCTTGGATTTGCAGAATCCGTTTTGGTTTGTGAGTCGTTCTGCCGAGCCATCAACGAGCTGACATTTCATTTCTTTCACTTGGAAACTCGCATCCTGAGCATAAGGATGAGAGAGCTTGTAAAGCCTGGTGGGACTTGAGGCAGTTTTTGGGACTTAGAGGATGCGTGGGGTTTGACTAGGAGGGGGAAAAAGGCAGCGTGCGGTTGGGTTTGAGAGGCCAGTGGCCTCATTGGTGTTGGCTGTCTGAGCTGGCAGGACTGTGAATTCTGAGGGCTTTGTGGTGTTGAGGGAAATGGGTTTTGGGGGCAGTAGGTGCAGCTATTGCAGATTTTGTACGGCAGTAAGATGCACGCATCTTTCTGCAGTGACCTGCCCTTACATGAGAGAGGAGAAAGCGTAGATGGGAGCAGAGAGAGGTTCAGTTGCGGCAGTCCTGTTTTGTAGCTAATTCCGTCCTTGTTCTTCTCCCTGCTTTAAACACTAGCGCTATATTTAGCTGTGCGGCACTGTTGTGTGCTTAAAGTGTCAGTGGTTCCCCTAAGCTGGAGGGGAGAGATGGAGAGAAAATAACTCATGCGTTCAAGTAAAAGGGACATTTTCTTGCCTTTTTTTTTTCGGATTTAGCTACTAACTGAAACGATTTGACAAAGCTTGTGATATCTCCTCTTACCATGCTGGACTGAAAGCCGTTAAAGCACAATGAGCGTAGAATACCGTGAGAGTCTGGTGTAGGTCTCCCTCCTGAAAAAAAGGGGTCTTTTGGTGACAATGCGAATTTGTGTTTTTGAAGCAGGGACATATATCTGGACAACTTCAATGTCTGTGTATTTGTTTGCTCTTCAGAGTCTGCGTGGATTGAATGACAATCCTCTCCAAATGGGGATAGTCACTCTCTTGACTGGCCTGTAGAAGGCAAGTAAACAGTGTGCTGATCTTAGTTTCCCGAAGCTCACTCTGTTTGGATGCAAGTCTAGTTGCAGATGTTCCTGTTACACCTTGCAGTAGAACACCCAGCGTGCAGTGTTTATCAGCAGTAGATCACAAAGCACTCGATAGAGGAAGTGCTGGTTGCTTCCCTGTTTTCCAAATAATGCAACTGATAAAGAGAAAGAAAAGGAGTCTTGTACAAGTAGATGAAAAAAAAAAATAATTCCAGAGCTCCCAGCTCTTCATTCTATCCCAGTCTTGCTGCTAAGAAAGAACAGTTCTGGAAGTTGAGGCGATATTGTCACATGTTGATGTGCGCAACCGGGGCTGTAGTCAGAATAAGCCTTGAAAAAGCCTTTCTTGTCCAGAAGGTGAATTCCTGAGAATTCCATGGGACAGGACGGTTACACAGCTCACTTCTCTCTCTCCCTCTCCTGGCAGGTACTGCACACCAGAAGAAAACTCTCAGGAAGAGGAAGGAGCAGTGAAACAAACCATCGCAGGGGTAAGCTTGTGTTACTCACAAGGAAAATAGAGCTATTTGTGATCAGAAACTTCAGCACTCTCCACTTCACATGACTTACTCAACAATATCTGTATTTGCCCAGGTTGTTTTTTTCCCAGGAAAGTGGGAGCATTATTTGATGAGTAGCGCTGTTGCAAAGTGTTTTACGCTGCCGTTAATTTTGTTTCTGGACTATTAGGAGCACGCTACACTATACCGTTTTGATTCTTCCCCTTTCATGTGTTGGGTATAGCCTCAAAATCTTTAGCGCACAGCCTTAGTTGACCTGCAAAGCTGGACTGGGGTGTCTTTAGTCTTATCTTGTTTGCTGGGATGGGAAGTACATCTCTTTGACTTTCACCTCTGGTCAGGATTGAGGTCAAAAATAAAATTTTAATAATGGAAATCAGAAATAGTAATCTCGCTCTCAACTTGATACCTACACGTGGAGGCTTTGCTGGGGTTCTTAACGCTAGCCCAAGCCAAACGAGCTTTCTGCCTCTCTTGCCTCTGAGTGCAGCACTCCATGGGTGCACAGTTGGAATGCAGTCGTCAATAAAAAGTAACTCTGGGGTTTGCTGGTTGGATGTGTATACAAAAACCCTTCCAGTTCCCTATATAAGCAAGATTTTCTGTCCTATCCCCGAGCAAACAAATCTGTGCTTGATTGCTAGCTTAACGTCCGTTTGTCTAACAGAGGCAGCATGGCACTGAAATCTCAGAAGATGCGTTATTCCGAGGACACCCAACACATGTGCAGTCCAAAAAGTCAGCCAGCCTCAATGTGGAAGGAAAGAAAGTGCCAAGCTTGGGAAAAACAGCGGAACGCTTTCCTCCGCTCACAGAGGTACCGTAGCCAACAGTTTGTTACACAAAACAGAAGGTTGCAACAGAGCTGCAGGGAACTCCTCTTATTCTAGGTGGTTCTTGAGGCTTTTTGAAATCTGAAGAACTTGCATTGAACCTGTTAGCGAGTGTCTGCGGCTGTGACTTCACAGTGCGAGGGTCAGCACTAAAGCTGGTTTGAAGGATTTCGTGTGCTCCAGCGCTCCTTCAGTTGTGCTGACCTGAGGGTTTGTGGGCCTTCTGTTACCAGGACAAAAAATGAGTCCAGGTTGAACACCAGTCTCCAGAGCAGTGCTTACTCGACTCATCCAGTTATATTGGATGTGCCTCTTGTCCTACCATGGTGATAGAACCTGAAAGATCAGCTTGCTGATCCATGGTGCCGACCACCAGGGAGTGGGAGTTCAGTTTCCCCTGCTTGTATGAATTTCGGCTGCTTTTATTCTTCAGAGTTGCAGTCTAATTGAGCTCCCCCCGCCTTTTCCTGCCTGTTGAGGATAGACTTGGAAAGGGCGAGCAAATGCAGAGTTTACAAAGTCTGCGGAGTTGATGCTGGGTACAAGGGAAACCGGGTGTTTTTCTTATTTTGCTCACCCAGATTCAAGCAAGAAGAAGATGCTATTGGAGATCAGAGTATTTTATACTACCAGACATACTGATTTATTTGCATTCATTAAGCAGACTTAGATGGGAACGTGCAAATTGCAACCAGTTGCGTGTACAACCTGGACTCCCCATTGCCTGACTCCAGTGTAGCTGCCTCAGTTTCCCCCTTTGCCGTTCCCTTTGAAGTCCCCCACCTTCACATTCTTTCAGGCTCCTGACTTAGCTGCCTCAGTACGGAGGATGCCCGCTGGGGTTGGCTTAAACCTGGGTATTGCGAGGGCCGCAGCAGCACGTGGGAAAGGGGTTTGCCAGACTTGTGTTCCATTTTCAGCTGCTTTAGCGTGTTTGCTGAGTTTACGGGTTTTATCCCAACGTCCTTGGTGAAAAGAAATGGCAGCAAGCCTGGGCTCTAAAGTTCAAAGTTGGGATGCTGAAACCAAGCAAGCAAGGCAAAAGCGCTATCGCTCACTGAGCCAAGAAACTGTCAAAGGCAGTTGCTCTGTCACCTGAGCTGAATTTACAGGCCGTGTTTCAGTGGAAAGCTGCCCCCAGGTCAGCGTGCTCCGTGCTCTGTTTCACAAGTCCTTCCCCATTGAATTGTTCCTTTCAGGCCATGGAGAGAGAGGTCAGTGCCGCATTTGGCAGAGGTGAGCCAGATGAGATCATGAGCAGTGCCTTCAAACTAAAGGTCACTCGTGAGGACATCCGCACGCTCAGGAACCTTTGCTGGCTAAATGATGAGGTAAAACCAGCTGCAGCACAGGGACAGTCTCATTCAGCCTTTATTGAAAAATACCCCTCCGCCGTGTACAGAAGTCTCATCAACGTTCTTTGACGACCTCCGCTGCAGAGCCTAGAAATATCTGTACAGTTCTTACTTGAGGTATTGAAGGGTCGAGTGTTTCTGGAAGTTCCTTTACTTCTTGTATGACGCAGCTTCCAGGATTTAGTTCATGTTATTGGCGTGGGGGGCAGGTGTTTTGATCAAACTGCCGATGTAACCCCGTGTGAAATTCTGGGAACAAAAGCTGACAGCTGAGGCTGGAGTTCTCTCCGCTGCGTGCTTAAGGGTGGCCAGAAAAGAGGTGGTGCTGTATTTTTCGTTGGGAAAGCCAGCGTCTTATTTTCACACCTCATGGTTACTCTTTATGGTACAGGTCGTTAATTTCTACATGGGTCTGCTGATGGAAAGAGGCAAGAAGGAAGGGTATCCAGCGGTCTACGCTTTCAGTACCTTCTTTTATCCCAAACTAACATCGGGGGGCTATGAAGCAGTCAGGAGGTGGACCAGGAGTGTGGATGTCTTCAAGCAGGACATCATCTTCATGCCTGTGAACTTGTGAGCGCACTGGACACTAGCTGTGAGTTCCACGGGCTTTTTCTCTGGAGTTGGATGGGGAGAAAAAACTGGCAAGAGAAGTCATTTAGGTGTTGGTGGGTGTGCGGCACAAGGTTGTGCTTTGTCTCACAGTCACCTTTTAATAACAGGTCATAGATGTCAGAAAGAAGACCATCACATACTTGAACTCACTGGCACAGAAAGGGGATGAAATTTGTCAGACTTTGCTGTAAGTAACCGCTCCGTCACTGCTTTTATGGTGTGAATGAGGAGAGGGTTTTTAGATTTAGTCCCTGTAAGGCGACTGCAAGTTTTCACATGGCTTGTAGATAACCAACCAGGAATCCTGGAGTTGCTTGCTGCGAGTTGTCTGGCATTGACTGCTTATCTGGTGTCACAGCGTCCCCTCCACCCAGGGTCTGGGGTGCCTGGATTCTGCCACCTTCCCGTGATAGGCACAGCCAAATACGCCATAGCCCCGTGGCACACGTGTGCCGACTTTGTTAGTCGGAGCCCAGGGTGTGGGATCAAGGCACCCGGTGGAATTATGGCATTACGGTTCCCTGCTTGGTTTGTCTCTTGGTCCTCTGATAACATGTGATTTGGGGTTTTTTGACCTCTCCGAAGCAATGAACTTAGGTTTGTGTGGAAGTCTCTGTTGGAATTGTTGGCCTCATTCTTGACCATTAGCTCACAGCCTCTCCCCATGTTTGTAAGTTTCAGATTGGGATTTTTCCTCCCAAATCAGCCTTAAATCAGCTGCTGTGAGGATCCTCTGACATTTTCCCGTCCTGCCGTCCATCTTCCTGTGATCCTTCAGCCGTTTTATTTTGTTGTTGGCCTAAATTACAGAGATGAAAAGGGATTTCTGTTTTTCCCTTTTGTTTTAACCAGCCAATGCCTGCAAAAAGCCGGGAAAAAAGAAACCTGGAGCTGAATGTTTCAGAGTGGACTCTTCACAGCATGGAGCCACGTGTACGTGAGCACCACTTGGGTTTGAAATGGGAACTGTAAGTGCTTCTTTGGGGCCCAGATCCTGGCACGTGACAAAGCAAAGGGTTGAGCTGATGTTTCTCGAGGAGTTAATAGTAAAAAGCGGTCCCTACAGACTGGATTTAAGAAAGGTCACTTGAGAAAGACGCCGTGCGAACCTCGAGAGGCCTCGCAGGGAGGAGGGCTGCTGCCCCTTCTGGGCCTGCCAAGAATTTGGGTTGTAGTGTCCGAGTCCGGGAGGCAGAGGGGAGGGATGGTGAGCAGTGAATTGGGTCTGTTCCTCGTGGGCGGGAGTGGGTATTCGGGATTACGCAAGTAGGGTCAGGAGTGTGCGGTGAGCGCAGTGTCGGTGTGGGTAATGTGCGCTACTTCCGAGTTGCTTTTCTTTTGATACAGAGGGAAATCTTCCATCTTCTTTGCATTCCTTAGGAGATCCCTCAGCAGCTGAACGGAAGCGACTGCGGCGTCTTTATGTGCAAATACGCAGATTACATCTCCAGAGAGAAACCGTTCAACTTTACCCAGGTGAGTGAAGGTCATAAACCCCTCCAGCCCCTTTCGCGCAGGGACAGGAGCCAGGGAGGTTACGCAGCAGCTCTTAATTGTGTCTGGGGCAGGGACTGAGGTTTTGTGCCCCGTTTCGGTGCGTAGTTGCTGGGGTCAGAACTTCCAAGTGGCCTGGGCAGGGCAGAGCTGTGGTTCTCCATCCCCGCCTTTGGGAGCTGCTGCCGGTGAGATTCCTCTTGGGCAAGATACTGCCGCTGCTTATTTTTATTTTATACCGGTCTTTTGTTAGCGTGCTTGTAAGCTGTCGCGCGGTCAAGTCAATCTGGTTTTGTTGGGTTGTCGTGTCACCCTCTTAGGAGCCGCGTGGGGTGTTGTACCCAAATGGCTGACAGTTCCTAAAGGGAACATCCTATTAAGGACTCCGCTGGGCGTTTATGCGTGTTTTCCGCCTCTTTCTGCCGTGATGTCGTTATTTAATGGATTTCTCTTCTCTTTTCAGACTCACATGCCATACTTCCGCAAGAAGATGGTGTGGGAGATAATCCATCAACAGCTGCTGTGACACGTGGACAATTAGAGTTCATATTTTAGTCACTTTTCTTAGACCTTTAGTTACATTTCTTAGATCTTAGTTACATTTCTTAGAGCTTTAGTTACATTTCTTAGAGCTTTAGTTACATTTCTTAGAGCTTTAGTTACATTTCTTAGAGCTTTAGTTACATTTCTTAGAGCTTTAGTTACATTTCTTAGGCAAATTTTCCTCTTTAGGTTATGAAGTAGAAGTTAAGATGGTTTATTCCCCTCCCACCCTCCTTATTTTGGAGACAGTAACTCTGGGTTGTTTTTTTTTTTTTTGCTGTCTCCAGGGAGTTATTTAATGTGAAAAGAGAAATATTTATTTCTTTATATAATTTAAATATTTATTTTAATAAAAAGAGCCTGACTGGAATGAAACTCTACCTGATAATGACAGAGGGTGATTTATTCTTTTTTTTTTATTTAACTGAAAAAAAAGTTGGATGTAGCGATGTGGTCTTTTGCTCCCTCACAATCCCCCAGGAAGAGGATTGGAGCCAGGATGAGTATCGGAGCACAAAAGCCACGAAGCGATGGTCACAACGTGCTGAAGGAGCAATCGGGGAGTTGTTCAGCGGTGAGATGAGCAAGCAGCATCCCGAAAATCCGCCCCTGGAGAGGGGTTAGTGGTGTACGGACGCTCTCTGTGCTCTGTAAACCCCCCGTGGGGAGCCCCTGCTGCCCCCTTGGCAGCGCCCGGGTGGCTGTGACTGCTGAAAGCCTCCGTGTGTGAGGCGGTGGGGACATTGTCCAGGTACCACTGTCCCCTCTGCCTACAGCGTCACAGGGTGGGCTCTGGCCCTTCGGCATGTCCATATGTGCCCACCAGCTCCCCTGAGACCACCCCAGGGGGCAGAATCAGCCCGCTTTGGGCCAGCCGTGTTGTGCAGGAGCTGGGCCTCGCTTCTCGTTAGGAAGTGGCCTTTGGGAGGTGACGAGCTTGCGCTTTCCTGTGCTGCCAGGAGAGCGTGGGTAGAGCCACAGTGCGAGTGACACTGTTGCTGCCCTCAGCGCGGCTGGAGGAGATGTTCCTCCTCCAGCTTTGCACACTTGGCACGCTGCCATGTGCCCCGTGACATGGTCCTTGCGCACAGGGTGGCCGTGGTGGGGGCTCAGCCCCATCCTTACAGTGCTGGGGAGCACGGGGCTACCAGGCACAGAGTCCCTCCCCCAGTGAGGTGCTTTGGTGCGTTGAGGTGTTAGATGGGGTGGCACAGCCCCTGCCCGTCCCAGGAGGGGGGACACCACCTCTCCGGTGGCACTGGATGGGTGGTTGGGAGGGAGGGAGCAGAGCTCTGGGAGCCATGGAGAAAGGTGTGGGGGTGTCCCTCATCGTGGCAGCCCCCAGCAGCCCTACCCCGCCACCCGGCCACCCCAAGGGACACCCAAGCCCCGTCTTGGTCCTCTCCCTGTTGGGTGATGCCCTTCCACCCACCTCAGAGGTGTGCTCCTCTCCTGCGGGGGGGACGTCCAGCACTCGCCTGGCTAGAGAAGCACCGGGGGGGGTGCTTAGGGGGCATCTGAGCTTCCCAGTTACATGGGCGTAATTAGTGTGCTGTTAATAACCATTAATAACCACTTTGGCTTTGCTAACCAACTGCCCCCACCCCGCTTTAGTGCAGGCTTTGTCATGCACACGCCTCCCTGTATGGGAGCAGCCAGCCAAGCCGGTTTCAGAGCACCAGAGGTGAGAGGCAGGGAGCTGCCATCCCACTCAGCTCCATCTCCGCCGTGCCTTGGCTGTGCAGAGAGAACTTGGGGGCAGCTGCAAAACAGCTCAGCCCGGGCTTATCTCAAGATGGCACAGAACAACCAAAACCAAATGGCCCTTAACAAACAAAATGCCCCGAGTCCCATCCCCCCACTCTTCCCGTGACGTTGAGCGCCGGACATCACAAATTGGCAACAGAGACTTCGCTATGGCACCACCAGAGGGAAATATCCCAGACAGTGTAATCCACTCGGGCATAATCCTGCACCCTCCCAGAGTCAGGAAATATAAACCGCAGGGTCTGGGGAGACAAATGGGGAATCCTCCAAGGATACAGCTGGCCCCTAGGAGATCCGTCCCCCCCCATCCAGGACGCTGTACAGGGTAACTTCCCAGGGATGGAGCGACCTCACCTGAGAGAGAGAGGGTAAGTGACTAAGAAACATCCGTACGGTATATGCCATGCGATTGAGTTTGTGACTGGTGCACTCTTCTAAGGTATTAATATCTAGCGCCCTTGTGGTTTGTGTTGCTACTTGTCGGGGGCATTTGTAGCTCGCAATAGTGGATCCCGCTAATTTCTTTTAAATTGCAATAGTGTAATCGCCATCGCACACACAGAACTTGCAATAGTGACGTATTGGACCCGTGAGCGAAGTCCAAAGAAATTGTTAATTTGAACCTCTCAGTGAAGCCCTTTTTCCCGTTTTGTCACACTTCCCGAGCCACTGGGTAAAGCGACACCTGGCAAAAAAACCACCACCACCACCCCAAAAAAAACCCCACACCGCATCCCCCACTCCCCACCCACCCCTTCTCCCCCCATCACAGCCATGGGGCAAACTCCCACCACCACCCCCCCAATCTCAGCTCGGCCGTGACCCCCCCGAGACACTGGAACGAAAGCAACGGAGAGCAGCTCAGGCTCTTGTGAGCTGGAGAGATTTCTCTTTGTTTTTTGATTTTGTCATTGCGTGGGATTTGGTTGGTTTTTTTTCACAGAACACTTTGCAGTGTGGTGTCGCAGCCCCCAGGGCCAGCGCTGGTACCACCACCTCACCCCCGGCTCTCGTCCCTCTTGCCCGATGGCTTTCACCACTTTCCTTGCTTGGTTTGGTTGTTTTTTTTTTTTTCCTTTTTACCTTTCTTTTTTTATATTTGGGGTTTTTGTTTCCTTTTCCTTTTTTTTTCTC
Organism: Vanellus vanellus; assembly: GCF_965231255.1. Taxonomy (NCBI): domain Eukaryota; kingdom Metazoa; phylum Chordata; class Aves; order Charadriiformes; family Charadriidae; genus Vanellus; species Vanellus vanellus. The sequence goes on from NW_028127064.1 coordinate 1,521,646, forward strand.
TTCCCTCCCCTTTTTTCATTTTCCCTTTTTTTCTTTTCCCCCCTTTTTTCTTCCCCCCCTTTTATCTCCTTTTTCTCTTTGTTCTTCTTTCCCCTCTTTTTTTTTCTCCCCCCATTTTTTTCTTTTGGTTTTTTTCTTTTTCTCTTTTCAAACATCTCTCAAGCTTTCTCCGAAGGAACAGCCCCTGGCTCTCAGCCAGCGGAAGGAGACTATGGAAGAGCTCTGGCACCCGTGGGATTGCTTTCCTTCTCCCGCCTCGCACTCAGTAAGAGTGTGTTTTCCAACTCATTTTTTTTTTATTAAGAAAATAAACAAAAATAATGCTCCAGCTATCAGTTTTACAAGGCATAGAAAATCTCTAAAAGGGAAACAGAAGCGCAATGTGCTGAGGTATGAAAACCTGAGGTAGTTTTTGTGTGTGGATGTGTGTGTGTCATTTGGGGTTGGGGGTTGTGTGTGTTTTATTTTTGAAATTAAAAAAAAATAATAATTTTGCTAGTGTTTTGGTTTTTTGTTCCCCCAGCCCTGGGCTGACAACCTCTTGGAAATCTGTTTTCCCCCCCTGCCCCTCTTTTCCCACCTTCTCTCCTTGCAACCGGGATCTTTCCCCAAAGCGTTTAAGGCCGAGCACGGCCTTTCTTTAACCTCTAGAAAAGCCGGCTTGTGCTAAAAAACAAACATCCCCCTCCCGCCCCCACCCCCTCTGAAATGAAATAAATAAATAAATAAATAAAATCCTTACAAAACTTAAAAATCGCCGTTAGTTTTGTTATCGTTACATTAATTCTAAAAACTGATGAGCCGCTGCGCTGTGTGCCGCAGCCCAACCTCCCCCCCTCAACGCTGGGTGAGCTCCTCTGGCCATGCCTGGGATGAAAAACCGGTGGCTTTTAGGAAATAAAAAATAAAAAATTAAAAAAATAAAGAATAATAAACCCTCTCTTTCTCTCTCTCTCTGCCTGTGTTAGTCCAACTAAAGGGAGAGCGTCGGGAGGCGAGGGAGGAGGAAGGGGGAGGCTGTGGGATGGAGAGAGCCCTCCCCGTACCCCTCGGCTGTGCATCCTCGCAGCGCTGTGGGGAATGGGGGTGGGGGGGTCTTTGGTTTGCACAGGGTGGCCGAGGTGGGGGCTCAGCCCCATCCTTACAGTGCTGGGGAGCACGGGGCTACCAGGCGCAGAGTCCCTCCCCCAGTGAGGTGCTTTGGTGCATTGAGGTGTTCGATGGGGTGGCACAGCCCCTGCCCGCCCCAGGAGGGGGGACACCACCTCTCCGGTGGCACTGGATGGGTGGGAGGGAGGGAGGGAGCAGAGCTCTGGGAGCCATGGAGAAAGGTGTGGGGGTGTCCCTCATCGTGGCAGCCCCCAGCAGCCCTACCCCACCACCCGGCCACCCCAAGGGACACCCAAGCCCCATCTTGGTCCTCTCCCCGTTGGGTGATGCCCTTCCACCCACCCCGGAGGTGCTCTCCTCTCCTGCGGGGGGGACGCCCAGCGCTTGCCTGGCTAGAGAAGCACCGGGGGGGGGTGCTTAGGGGGCATCTGAGCTTCCCAGTTACAAGGGCGTAATTAGTGCACCATTAATAACCATTAATAACGACTTTGGCTCTGCTAACCAACTGCGGCGAGGCCCCCACCCCGCTTTAGCACAGGCTTCCTGATGCCAACGCCTCCCCGAGCCACTGGGTAAAGCGACACCTGGCAAAAAACCACCACCACCCCAAAAAAAACCCCCACACCACATCCCCCACTCCTCACCCACCCCTTCTCCCCCCATCACAGCCATGGGGCAAACTCCCACCACCACCACCCCCCAATCTCAGCTCGGCCGTGACCGCCCCCCCTAGACACTGGAAAGAGAGCAGCGGAGAGCAGCTCAGGCTCGTGTGAGCTGGAGAGATTTCTCTTTGGGTTTTGATGTTGTCGTTGGGTGGGATTTGGTTGGTTGTTTTTCACAGAACACTTTGCAGTAGAGGACAAAAACGTGGTGTCGCAGCCCCCGGGGCCGGCGCTGGCACCGCCACCTCCCCCCACCTCCCCCCACCTCCCCCCTCCCCCGGCTCCTGTCCCTCCTCCTGCCCGGGGGATGTTCCCACTTTCCTTCCTTGGTTTGTGTGTTTGTTTTTTTCCTTTCTACCTTTCTTTTTTAATATGTGGGTTTTTTTTTTCTTTTGCCCTTTTTCTTCTTTCTCCCTTTTGTTTTTTGCTTCCCCCTCCTTTTTTCTCTTTTTCCCCTTTTTTTTCCGATTTTTTTTTTTGCCTTTTCCCCCATTTTTTCTGTTTCCCCTTTCCCCCCATTTTTATTTTTCTCTTTTTTCACTTCTTCCCCCTTTTTTCTCTTTTTCCCCTTTTTTCTTTTTCCCTTTTTGTTTTTTGCCTATTCCCCCTTTTTTCTGTTTCCCGTCCCCCCCGTTTTACTTTTTCTCTTTTTTTACTTTTTTCCTCTTTGTCCCCTTTGTTCTTTTTCCCTTTTTTTTCTTTTCCCCCCTTTTTTCTCTGTTTCTCCCTTTTCCCCCGTTTTAATTTTTCTCTTTTTTTACTTTTTTCCCCTTTTTTTATCTTTTTCCTCTTTTTTCTTTTCCCAGTTCCCCCCCCCCCCCCCCTTTTTTTTTTTCTCTTTTTAAACAAGCTCTCTCCCGAAGGAGCGGCCCCTGGCTCTCCGCTGGCAGAAGAGCCTACGGAAGAGCTCTGGCACTGACACGGGCAGGAACACCCACTCACACATCGCAGCACAGCAGTTAGTTTGGCAACACCCCCACCCCCTGTCACAAGTGAGACCTGCACAGACAAAAGGCTCCTGAGTGAGGGCACTGGGGCAGCCCCACCTTAGAAGCAGCAGAGGAGCAGAGCCGTCCGGAGCCATCAAGAGCACAGGAAGGGCTATTCAGGGCCTCATTGTCTGCGCCGAGTGACCGTCTGCTGAGAACCGCTCTGGCGGCTCAGAGCTCAGCCCCAGCAGCAGTCTGGAGCCAACGGGGAAAAGTACACTGGGAGGAAGACTGGCAGCCTTCCTCCACAACGCCCCGGAGAGAATGACCAGAGTGCTGCCTATCCCCATCGCTTTTCCAACTCGGTTCTTTTTTTATTAGAAAATTAATTAAAAAAGGATCTCCAACTCTCAGGTTTCCAAGGCACACAAAATCTCTAAAAGGGAGACACAAGCGTGAGGTGCTGAGGTACCCAAACCTGCCCACGTTAGTCCAACTAAAGGGAGAGCGTCGGGAGGCGAGGGAGGAGGAAGGGGGAGGCTGTGGGATGGAGAGAGCCCTCCCCGTACCCCTCGGCTGTGCACCCTCGCAGCGCCGCGGGGAATGGGGGGCTGTGTGTTTGGGGGGGTCTTTGGTTTGCTCCCCTGACCTGCTGGGGGTGGGGGAGGAGGATTTGGGAGTGGGGGATGTCCGGCGGCGGGGTTACATTCATCGGGCGGTGCTGGGCGGCATGGCGGGAGCCTCCCTTGCTGTGCTGCGGGGCCGGGGCTCCCGGAGTGTGTTTCTGCTCCTGCTGCTTCACCTGCTGGAGCATTTCCCTCATCTTGCGCTGTGCAGTCTTGGGGAGGAGAGGGGAAAAGCAAGAGATGGGGGTCAGGGCACTGTTTCTCCCCCCACCAACCACTCCCGAGCCCCCATCGAGCATCTCGCTGCTCCCAACTTGTCACTCTGGACAAGCTGTAATTAATTTCAGGTTGGTTGGTTGGCTGTTTTTTTAACTTGTGCTTCACTCCTCGAGAGAGCCTGAATTTTTTGGGGGGTCGCCATGCCACCTAAGTGTACAGGAGACAAGGTTATGGAAGATGCACCCAGGTGGGATGCGCATGGATTTGCCCGCACCGGGGAGTCCATTCACACCCCGGGTGCTGCTCTGCACAGCATCCAAAACACCCATTATTAGCTCAATCAAGCCAATCTTCAATTTCAGCGCACGCACAGCCGGGGGGAGCTACCGAAACACCTTCAGTGCCTCTTGGGGACACAGGGACCTCCCAAAAGAAGAGCAGCAGGTCGCTCGGGTGGTGCTGGGCTCAGCAAGCCCCACACCTTTCCTCGGTGGATGAAAGCGTCCGGGGAAGATCAGGTAAAGCCACAGCCAAACCGTACCTGACTGGCAAAGAAATGCCCAATGATTTTAACGATGACCTCCTCGTTCTCGTCCAGGGTTTGGTCTCATGGCACAAGGACTTCCGCACTGGTTAAGTTTTGCAGTTCGTTCACCTGGAGCGAACCACAAGAGGCTTCTGTTGTGGAAGAGCCAAAATCCTCCACTGCCGGTGTCACCACGGCACCAGGCACCCTGTGTGTCTCCCCCTTCCTTGGGACCAACGAGAACCACCACCAGGACATGGGGGCTGAGGGTCAAGACGTCGCTGAAACCACTGTGCACCCGGGATTTGTCCCCCTGGGGTGGGCAGGGGTGATGGGTGATGCCCAACTCTGCGTCCCCGGGGCACCACCACCTACCGTTTTGCCACCTTTGCCTATCACATGGCCGGCTGCGAAGGAAGGCACCTTGGTGTGGGCTTCAAGCTTCACTTCTTCTTTCGCGTTAAAGAAGTTTGCCTCTTTCAGCTTCCCAAATATTCACCCCTGGGCCTGGGGAGGAGACGGACGGGAAGGAAAACCATCAGGCAGCGCCCGCTGTGCCTCTCCATCCCCAAAGCTGATAATGTCCCCACGTCCAGCAGCATCAAAACCATGGTACCCAGCAAAGAGCTCCCCCGGCGCTGAGGGAGGCTAAGCCAGGCTGGCAGCACAGTGGTGACCACAGGGACGCCCGCGACTTGTCCCTTACTGTCCCCCCCCCCATAGTCTCCACCCAGAGCACCCTGAACTGAGCCTCGGGCGGCCCTGTGATGATGACCATCCGCTCGCTGCCCTCGGGACCTTCTGCCGGGGCGATCTGGGGAGGGATGGGGGAGAGGGAGCATGAGCGCGGCCCCCACTTTGGCGAGACCTTCCCTCTGTGGCATTTCCCCCCAGTGCAGGGCAACCCCCCCATGCAGGAGCATCCCCTCCCACCCGAGCCGGGGTGATAACCGGGTGCTGCAGGCCTGGCCTTCTACTAATGACAGGCTGGAGAGGTGGGCACATGCCAACCTCATGAAGTTCAATGAGGCCCAGTGCAAGGTCCTGCACCTGGGTTGGGGCAATCTCAAGCCCAAATCCAGGCTGGGCGGAGAATGGATGGAGTGCAGCCCTGGGGAGAAGGACCTGGGGGTGCTGATTGATGAGAAGCTCAACATGAGCCGGCAACAGGTGATCACAGCCCAGAAAGCCATCCATATCCCAGGCTGCATCAGAAGTGTGGCCAGCAGGGCGAGGGATGTGGTTCTGCCCCTCTGCTGCGTTCTGGTGAGACCCCACCTGGAGTACTGTGTCCAGCTCTGGAGCCCCCAGCATAGGAAAGACATGGACCTGCTGGAGCGGGGCCAGAGGAGGCCACAGAGATGCTGTGAGGGCTGGAGCCCCTCTGCTGGGAGGACAGGCTGAGCGTTGGGGTTGTTCAGCCTGGAGCAGGCGCCGGCCGGGGGGGCTCCGTACAGACCTGAGAGGTACACCCAGGAGCTCCATGGTGGGAGAGAAAACGAGGGTCAGTGACGGCCCCAGTGTGCCAGACCCTTCCCCGCCACCCCCAGCCCGACGCAGAGCAGCGTGACACCACAGTGAGCCCGGCAGGGACACAGGGACAACCCTTCAGGCCCTGAAACCCCCCCTCACAGAGCACGGGGGCACCCGAGGGTGCATTGGGGTGAGCTGCAGCCCCGACCCAGCACCCAGGTACCCCCAGTTCCTCCCCGCTGCCATCTTTCTGCCTATGTCCTGCCTTTGTAGGGGAAAACCGGCCCCAACGGCCTTTCAGAGCAGCCGCAACCCCGCAAAGCTGAAACCGTGCTGTGACCACCATCGGTCCCCTGCGCAGAAAGTAGGGGTTGGCGAGAAGCGAGCACCATGTCTGGTTTGGCTCTGATTTCCATCATCGTTTCACTTTTCCAGGTCCAAGAGAAGAGAAAGCCAAGGCTGAGGAAGATGTTCCCCCAAGACCTGGGCTGGGGACAGGGGGGAAAGCAGCAAGGGGTGCGTGCCAGCACCCCAACCCAAGTCAACCCAGCCCAAAGCCTCGTCAACTCTTCCATGTCTCAAATCCATCAGAAATCTCCCCTGGCAGTAGACACAACTCTCTCCTGCTCTGCATTCCAGCAAGTGCAACCAGATGCTACCTGCAAACCACCATTTCTCACATGGAGGACGAGCAGACCCAGCTCCCCTGCCCAGGCTGGACGCTGCTCTCGCTCCCAGCCCTCTAGTTATACCCTCTGCACCGAGGTTGTGCTCCCTGTCACATTGAACCCATGCTCCCTGTGTCCACCCTCTGCTTCTGGCCACGGGCTGCTCCATGGCTCCTACACCAACATGTCCTCTCCTGCCCAGCCAGTCCTCAAGGCCAGCGTGGACGCCGCACCTCCTCACTTCCCTCCCTTCACCAGGAGGCTCATTCCTTCTCCTCCATCCTTCCCAGGTCTCTACAGCTCCACAGTTGAAGCTACAGCCACCGGCCCCAGGTCCTGCTGAGGATGCAGTCAGAAATGACCACTCCACGGTGTGAAACGTAAAGTACTTGGGTGGAAGGAGCAGAGGCCTCACCAGGGTGGCTTCAATAAGGTCCCACAAAGTTTTGGGCTGAAGGGGGTCCCACCAAACGCTGCCCTTTGGGACACCTGCCCAGCTCTTCTCCAATACGCCAACAAACGCTCAACCAGACGCTTCCCCAAGGCCGCGCTTGCTCGGGCGGTCACCGCGGGCAGAGCATCCTCCCGCACAGCCAGACCAACCGACCCTTCTCAGTGCCTTCCGGGGCCACCGCGCACATCACACTCACATGCCCCTCCGCACCACCAGCCTGGCACTCACCCTTCTCCTCCGACGGCTCTGCTGCTGGCGTTGCCAGGAGAAGAAAACAGCACAAGTAAACTTCAGACAACAGCACAAGTGAACTTCAGAACTCAGCTTGGCCACTGCAGTTAAAGACAATAAGAAGAGATTCTTTGAGTATATCAATAGAAAAAGGAAGACTAGGGAAAATGTAGGCCCACTGGCGAATGAGACAGGTGCCCTAGTGGTGGAAGACACAGAGAAGGCAGAGTTCCTGAATGCCGCCTTTTCTTCGGTCTTCACTGCTAAAGCTGTCCCTCATGAATCCCATACTCTGAAGGCAAAGGAGAAGGTCTGGAGAGAGGAAGATTTTCCCTCAGTTGAGGAGGACCGGGTCAGAGACCACTTGGCCAAGCTGGACATTCATAAGTCCATGGGCCTTGACGAGATGCACCCGCGAGTGCTGAGAGAGCTGGCAGATGTTATTGCTGGACCACTCTCCATCATCTTTGAAAGGTCATGGAGAACAGGAGAGGTGCCTGAGGACTGGAGGAAGGCTGACATCACTCCGATCTTCAAAAAAGGCAAGAAGGAGGACCCAGGGAAATACAGACCAGTTAGTCTCACCTCTGTCCCTGGGAAAGTAATGGAGCGACTCATCTCCAAACACGTTGAGGAACAGGAAGTTATTGGAAGTGGTCAACATGGATTTACCAAGGGTAAATCATGCTTGGCCAATCTGATAGCTTTCTATGATGTTATAACTGGTTGGCTGGATGAGGGGAGAGTCGTAGATATCACCTACCTTGACTTTAGCAAGGCTTTTGACACTGTCTCCCACAACATCCTCATTAGGAAGCTGAGGAAGTATGGGCTAGATGAGGTGACAGCGAGGTGGATCGAGAGTTGGCTGCGGGACAGAACTCAGAGGGTTGTGATCAGCGGCACAGAGTCTAGTTGGAGGCCTGTAACCAGTGGTGTCCCCCAGGGGTCAATACTGGGTCCAATTTTGTTTAATATATTCATTAATGACCTGGATGAGGGGACAGAGTGTATCCTCAGCAAGTTTGCTGATGATACCAAACTGGGTGGGGTGGCTGACACCCCAGAGGGCCGTGCTGCCATCCAGCGTGACCTGGACAGGCTGGAGAGCTGGGCAGAGAAGAACCTAATGAGGTTCAACAAAAGCAAGTGCAAGGTCCTGCACCTGGGGAGGAAGAATGTAAAGCACCAGTATCGGTTAGGGGCGGACCTGCTGGGAAGTAGCTCTGAGGAGAAGGATCTGGGGGTCATGGTAGACAGTAAATTATCCATGGCCCAGCAATGTGCCCTTGTTGCCAAAAAGGCCAATGGAATCCTGGGCTGCATAGGGAAGAGTGTGGCCAGTAGGTCGAGGGAGGTCATTCTCCCCTTCTACTCTGCACTGGTGAGGCCACAACTGCAATACTTTGTCCAGTTTTGGGCTCCCCAGCTCAAGAGGGACAGGGAACTGCTGGAGCGAGTCCAGCGAAGGGCAACTAAGATGATGAAGGGATTGGAGCATCTCCCGTATGAGGAAAGGCTGAGAGCGCTGGGACTCTTTAGCCTGGAGAAGAGAAGGCTGAGGGGAGACCTTATTATGGCATATGAGTATCTAAAGGGTGGGTTGAAGGAGGATGGAGCCAGGCTCTTTTCAATGGTTCCCAGTGACAGGACGAGGGGCAATGGGCACAAGTTAGAACACAGGAAGTTCCGTTCAAATACACGGAAACACTTCTTTACGGTGAGGGTGACAGAGCACTGGCCCAGGCTGCCCAGGGAGGTTGTGGAGTCCCCTTCCCTGGAGATTTTCAAGACCCACCTGGATGCAGTCCTGAGTCATGTGCTCTGGGCAATCCTGCTTTAGCAGGGGAGTTGGTCTCTAGAGGTCCCTTCCAACTCTTAAAACTCCGTGATTCTGTGATTCCATAGCGGAAATTGCTAAAATAACATTAACTGCACGAGAGTCCAGGAGATCGGGCATCTCAGACTGAGTTCGTGGTTAAGGAAAGTTCAGAGTTACGAGATTGCCCTGATCCAACAAAATCTAACGCAGATGCTTCAAAACTTAAGCGACAGCCTCACTCTGATTTGCCAGGATGTTATGAATCACCTACGAAGAAGTCTAATACTGCAAGTTTCACAGGGGAAGGTACTATTTTAGCAGACTTTAATGAAGATGTCCCTTTTTGATATGTTCCAGTTGAAAAATGGAGGCAAATAATGCAAAAGGCACTGGACAGTGGAGATACAGCATGTGGAAATGCAATAGCGTGTCCCGTCTTACGACGAACGGATCAGCCTAATGAGCACTCACCTTTTCCTTATGAAGTAATTAAAGACTTGAGACAAACTCTTATGCAAAATGGGTTAAGTGCACCACATACTCAAAGTTTGCTACAAGGAATATTTGGGGGGAATGAGTTAACACCCTATGATATTTGGCAAATTACACGTTTAATACTTACTCCTACGCAAATGGTATTATTTGAGTCAATGTGGAAATCTGCTTGCCAAGTGGCAGCCCTTGCAAGCAGCAAATGCTGCTGCGAAAGAGTCTTTGTTAACGCAGCTTGTTGTGGGAAATGCTAATTATGAATGTCAGTGTATTTTGCGTTCGTTACAAAATCCAACGATAGTCCAAATGATTGAGGCACGTCAAAGAATGGGTTCTAACTCTCATAACATGCAGATGTTGGCGACAACTTTTGCTGCAGCGGTGAAAGTACGAGGAAGTTGGTTTTTGTGTGGGCCGGCTATAGCCCAGCGGTTGCTTTGGTCTTTCACAAGTGTGTCGCGTGAATCTGTCAGATCATTCAGAATCTGTGCGTAAAAACATTCAAATGTTAAAGGAGGGGGTCAGAAAGTTGCAAGTAGACAATGAATGGAATTGGTTGAACGATTTGTTATCTGGTTGGGGAATTACAGGATGGATAGCTGCAATTATTAAGACAGGATTAATGATATTGATCATAATTTTTTTTATAGCATTAATTGTTCCATGTTTATACTCTTGTGTGCAAAGGGCCCTGCAGAAGATGATAAACTCGGCGTTTTTAATTGAAAAACAAAAAAGGGGGAGATGTGGGGACTGAGGCAAAAGAAGGGTTAAGTGGGGTAGAACTAATAGGGAGGAATAAGCAGCTGCAGCACTGTTCTGGCAGACCACGAAGTTGTGTGAAGCCCCTCCCGAGATAAGGAGGTGCTGCTCACAGGGAAGAGAGATTCCCTTTTCGGTGGGAACGTGATCTTTTGGAGTACGCGATGGTGTAAACAAGCAAAGTAGGCAATTACTGCCGTGGTAGAAAAGTATGTAAAGAGCACGCTTGCTTAATACAGCGGATGTCGGTTTCGATCCTGCATATCGCAGTCCGCGCGTTCCCACCGCCACACGCCCCCTCCCCCGCGGGCCGCCCCCCGGCCCCGGCAGCGCCCCGCTCCGCCCGCCCGCCCCCGCCCTGGGCAGGAGCTCCCCGAGCCCGCGCCGCCCCGCCGGAGCGCAGCGGGACGAGCAGCTGCAGCGCCCGGTGCCGCGGGGCCGGTTCCTGCGCGCCGTCACCCGCGGCGGGAGGAGCCGCACCGCGCCCGCGGGCACCGGCGGGGCTCGGCTCCGCTCGGATGGGGTCGGCGGGGGTCGGATCTGTTCGGCCCATCCATCCCCCAGTGGTGGGAGGGGAGAAGGGAACCCCCCCGTCTTTGCCAGCGCCGCCTCCTCCCCACAGTGTCCCCCAGAGAAGGCTCTGAACTCGGGACGATGCCAACGCGGGGGGGGGAGTGCAGTCTCTGCCCTCCGGCACCCACTCCGAGGGGATCTTCCGCTCTCTGACCATCTCCTGCTCCCGCTGCGGGGAGTTCCTGCTCTGGATGGATCCAGCCGGTTATGGAGGTATCGAGGGAAGTTGGACTCTCGCGTCCGCTACGGGGAGGTCAGAGCTGGGAAGCGCTCCGTACCCCGGCAGCAGCGGGGGGGGTCGAGCTGAGCAGGGAGGTGTTGGCCGGGCAGGAGGAACTGCTGCGCTGTCCCTGTCTCCCTCCAGAAGGACAGCGGCAAGAGAGGCGTGTGGGAGGAGGAGGTGGCGGGGGCAGAAGAGGAGGGGGAAGGGGAGCCGAACGCGGAGGAGCTGCGGGAGAAGAGCTGGACCATGGGGCTGTCCTGCCCCCCGCTGCCGGGCACGGGGGTCTGGGGGCACCGAGGGCTGGAGCTGTGCTCCGCAGGGCTGTGCTGGCCCCCAGGTGCGGTTTTAATGTTGAATTTCTGTAAAGAACTGGCTTGTAGAAGGCATGTGTAGATTTGGGGAGGGGGGAAGCAGGAGCTGTGGCCGTGGGGGGGTGCATGCAGCTGAGGGGGTGGAGCTGTGACCTTGCTGGGCAGGAAGGACCACGGACCTGTCCGTGTCTGATCCCTGCAGCCCCCCCGGCTGTCCCCCTGCAGCTCTAGGGGAAGGGGCTGCCAGCGTCGGACAGGCGGCTCCTGCTCCTGCCCCCCTCCGGGGGAAAAGGGTCCCCGGGGCTGCGGGCAGAGCCCCTCCTGTGCTCCCCGGGGGCTCTCGGGACAACGCCAAGGTGCCGTCAGGGGCGACCTCCTCTTGCAGTAGCAGCGGGGGGGGCAGTGCCGCCCGAACCAAGGTGCCTGCCTGTGTCAGGTTCTGCAGGCAGCCTGTGGGCAGGGACGGTGCCCGGAGGGGGCTGGGGGGACCCCGCGCTCTTCCCACATGCCTGCAGCAGGGCAAGCAGCCCCAGGACCCTCCAGCTCCCCACGAGCGCTGGGGGATGTGCCTGTCCCCACCATGGCCCCGCTGGGGGGAAACAACATCCAGAGAGACATTGCAACATGGCAAAATGCATAGCAAGAGTCGTAGCTAAGAGGTTCCTGAATGGTGACCCTGGGGCAGCTCTACCTTGGAAGTGGCAGAAAGCAGAGCCATCTGGAGCCATAGAGCAGCGGCTTTGGCAACCAGATAAGGACAGTTGACCAAAACAATACAGTGATTAAAAAGGAGTCAACGACTCCCAGAGGATTCTGAAGGACTATCCGAGAGACTATAATGCGCATACCGGGGTGGGTAGTAGCCTATGGTAATGAGTTCCCGGAAAAGTAACGAACATGTTAATCATTTCCCCAAAACCTTGTGAATGTGTATATATGGCATGTCTGTAAGCTGTATAACTAACCCTTTACGGTGTGCAAGTTTGGAGGAGCGATCCCCCTTGCACCCAGCGCTGCAATAGACATAGCTGCTTTATAACTCTGCGTGAGTTGTGGAGTTTGTTTCCGCACGTCAGCACTGCAGGGCTCAAGGATGGGGACACCCCCCCCCCCTCCCCCGTCCCCTCCCTTCTGCCCGCAGGGAGCAGCCCCAGGCAGGGATGCTGAGCACGGGGGTTTCTTGACAGGCCTGGGGCTGGCAGCGGTGACACTTGGCTGTAGGACATGTCCCACCCAGGCAGGGGTGCAACTCCTTCTGGGGGCAGCATGTCACTGAGAGCTGGGGGGGACTTGGATGGTCTCGGGCAGAGCGAGTGTTACCCCAGCCTGCCACCATGGCCCTTTGCGGCTCCGGCGGTACCCGGGCAGGGACGGGATGGGCTGGCCTGAGGCTGGAGCACCCGAGGGTGATGCCCCCCCCACCACAGAGCATCCTCAGACCAATGGGTGCTGTGGAGATGGTGGGGCAGGGCTGGATAAAGGATGTGGGGCAGCGGGGCCAGGGCAGGGCCAGGGCCATCACCTGTAGCTGTAGCCAAGGGGAAGCCGAAGTCCTTTTGGGGTGAAGGTGGTGGAAGGAGTAGCAAGGGCGGCACTCGCTGTCGGACAGGTCCAGGTTGCAGTTCCAGCCGATGGTCACACTGATCATCCAGTCCTGCAGCAGGGACCAGCAGACCTCGCACAGTGCCAGCACGCTGCGGGCACAGCATCCCAACGGGCACGGCACCACCATGGTCACAGCATCTCCAGGGGCACGGCATCCCCATGGGTACAGCACCTATGTCCCTGCAGACGTAGAATCTCCACAGACATGGCAATCCCCCAGGCACAGCACCCCAGTGGGCATGGGAACCCCCACGGGCATGGCATCCCTGCGGGCACAGCATGTCCACGGCTATGGCATCCCTGGGGGCATGGCAGCATCCCCCCAACCCACACTGCTGTCGCCCGGCCACGAGCACAGCCCCATCCTCGCCCTCCCCAGCAGGACGGGGCTGGGTTGCCACAGGCGTTGGGCCACAGGCCCTTGCCAGGGACGCCGTTGGCACTGCCTGCTGGCCCAAGAGTGCCCGGGAAGGGGCTTCCCAGAGGAGCTGGCCGGGCAGCAAGGAGCAGGTCCCAAAGGACGGGAAGACGCTGGGGACGGGCAGGGGGGCAGAGAGCGGGGGAAGGATGGAACAGCGTCGAGTGCCTCTCCTGGGGGGGACTTGTCTGCTCCCGCAGGTGCAGAGGGCAGGGAGGGCCCTGCGGGGACGCTGCGCTGCTCGGCCACCCGCCCCCCATCCCCGGCAGAGGCGGGAGGGAGTCCCGGGGAGGCGGCACTGCCTCGCTCCGGCCGCGCCTGCCGCCTGCTCCCCCCGCCCGGCTCGGCCCGGCTCTGCCCGCACGGCTGGCTGGATCGGCTCGGCTGGGCTCGGCTCGAGTGGGCTGCGACCCTGCGGGCCCGGGCCGGGCCGTGCGGCGGGAGCCCCGGCGGAGCGGCGGGGCAGGTGTGGGCGCGGAGGGGGCCGGGGGTCCCGGTGGGTGCGTGCGGGGGCTGCGGGCAGGGGGCGTGTGGGCCTCGCTCCGCGGAGGCTGCGGAGGCCGCGGCGGGGCCCGAGGGCAGAAGCGCGGGGCCGGCGGGCCCGTGAGCGGGTCCCCGCGGGAGCGGGCAGCGGCGCAGCCGTCGGGCGTCCCTCGGGCGCGGCCCCGCCCCTGCCCGCTGCTGCCGGGGGTCTGGCGGGGCGGCCGTCGGCGGGCAGCGGGGGTGCGGAGAGGGGCCGGGCTGCGGCCGCTGGCTGCGCTCCCCCCGGTGCCGGCGGGGACGGGGACGGGGACGGGGACGGGCCCGGGGAGAGGCGGGCTGGCGGCGGGGCAGAGGCTGCGGGGCTCTCCCGGGGCACAGGGTCGGGCCCGGGCCGGTGGAGACGCTCTCGGGCTGCGGCCGGGACAGACGAGGCCCAGCCGGCGGCTCTGGCAGAGGAGACGGAGGCTCCGCTTCGATTGCCCGCTCCGTCCTGAGGCAGCATGGCGCCTGCAGCCTGTGCAAGCAGGCCGTGCCCGGCCCAGGGCAGAAGACCCCCGGGGGGCTCGTGCAGGGAGGTCCCGGAGGTGCCCCTGCCAAGCTGGCACAGGGAGGAGAGGCGGAGGGATGGAGGGCACCGCTGGACTCCCGCTCCTGCCAGGACAGGGAACCGCTGGCCACAACTGGCCCCGAGGAGGCCTGGCAAGGGGCCGTGCTCGGGGCTGCAGAGGAAGGTGAAAAACGCCCGGGGGCCCGTGCCAGTGTGCCCCGGGGAAAAAATTCCTTCCTGACCCCAAAAGTGGCGATGGGCTGTTCCCTGAGGACTCGAGCAAGACCTTTTGCGAGGCCTCCAGGGCAGCGGTGGCTCCAGGGGACACCAGCACTGCCCAACCCCTCCTCTGCTTCCACTGGGGGCACCTCAGGGCCGTCCCAGCATGTAAAACTGACATGGTTTTCTCTACCCAAACACTCTTTTTCTATGAAAATGTATCCTACAGGGTCCACACAAAACTCCTCCCAGGCAACTCCTGCAGGCTCTTGATCACAGCTTTAGGGACGTGAGATCCCAGGAAGCAACCCCAGACTCGTCCAGGGAAGATACCCGAGATGATTTTTCTCCTTGGACAATACTCCATCCTCTGGGATGCACCCGAGACTTATCCCAGCTATGTCCCAGGTATGGCCCTGAGTCTTTTTTTCCAGTGTTTTGGTGACCTGTGATCCCGGGTAGCAACCCCAGACTCCTACAGGGAAGATACCCGAGATGATTTTTCTCTCTTGACAGTGGTCCATCCTGCGGGATCTACCCAGAAGTCCTCCCAGGCATCTCCCGCAGAGTTTTCTCCAATGCTTTAGGGCCCTGTGATCCTGGGTACCAACCCCAGACTCCTCCAGGGAAGATACCCAAGAGGATTTTTCTCCTTGGACAATGCTCCATCCTCTGGGATTCACCGGAGACTCCTCGCAGGTATGTCCCTGATTCTTTTTTCCGGTGGTTTGAGGCCCTGTGATCCCGGGTAGCAACCCCAGACTCCTCCAGGGAAGATACCCGAGATGATTTTTCTCCTTGGACTATTGTCCATCCTTCGGGATGCACCCGGGACTCCTCCCAGCTCTGTTTCTGAGTGTTTTCTTCCTGGGGTTTAGGGCCCTGTAATCCCAGGTAGCAACCCCAGACTCCTCCAGGGAAGATACCCAAGATGATTTTTCTCCTTTGACAATGCTCCATCCTGCGGGATGCACCCGAGACTCCTCGCAGGTATGACACCGAGTCTTATTTCCGGTGATTTAGGGCCCTGTGATCCCGGGTAGCAACCCCAGACTCCTCCAGGGAAGATACCCAACATGAATTTTCTCCTTGGGCAATGCTCCATCCTCTGGAATTCACCGGAGTTTCCTCACAGGTATGTCCCTGAGACATTTTTCCGGTGGTTTAGGGTCCTGTCATCTGAGGTAGCAACCCCAGACTCCTCCACGGAAGATACCCGAGATGATTTTTCTCTCTTGACAGTGGTCCATCCTGCGGCATCTACCCAGAACTCCTCCCAGGCATCTCCCGCAGAGTTTTCTCCAAAGCTTTAGGGCCCTGTGATCCCGGGTAACAACCCCAGACTCCTCCAGGGAAGATACCCGAGATGATTTTTCTCCTTGGGCAATGCTCCATCCTCTGGAATTCACGGGAGGTTCCTCACAGGTATGTCCCTCAGTCTTTTTTCTGGTGGTTTAGGGTCCTGTCATCTCAGGTAGCAACCCCAGACTCCTCCAGGGAAGATACCCGAGATGATTTTCCTCCTTGGACAGTGCTCCATCCTCTGGGATGCACCTGAGATTCCTCCCAGTCGCCTCCCGCAGATATTTTTCCTGTGGTTTGGGGCCCTATAATCCTGGATAGCAAGACCAGACTTCTCCAGGGAAGATATCTGAGATGATTTTTCTCCTTGGACAATTCTCCATCCTGCTGGATGCACCCGAGACTCCTCGCATCTCTGTTTCTGAGTGTTTTCTTCTTGTGGTTTAGGGTCCTGTGATCCCAGGTAGCAACCCCGGACTCCTCCAGCGAAGATACCCCAGATGATTTTTCTCCTTTGACAATGCTCCATCCTGCGGGATGCACCCGAGACTCCTCGCAGGTATGTCACCGAGTCTTATTTCTGGTGATGTAGGGTCCTGTCATCTCGGGTAGCAACCCCAGACTCCTCCAGGGAAGATACCCGACATGAATTTTCTCTTTAGAATCTGCTCCATCCTCTGGGATGTACCCCTGACTCCTCCCAGGTGTCTCCCGCAGACTTTTCTCTAGTGGTTTAGGTATCTGAAATCCCAGGTAGCAACCCCAGACTCCTCCAGGGAAGATACCCGAGATGATTTTTCTCCTTGGGCAATGCTCCATCCTCTGGGATGCACCTGAGATTTCTCCCAGGCATCTCCCGCAGATATTTTTCCTGTGGTTTGGCGCACTGTAATTCTGGGTAGCAACCCCAGACTCCTCCAGGGAAGATACCAGAGATGATTTTTCTCCTTGGGCAATGCTCCATCCTCTGGGATGCACCAGAGATTCTTCCCAGTCGTCTCCCGCAGATATTTTTCCTGTGGTTTGGGGCCCTGTAATCCTGGGTAGCAAGCCCAGACTCCTCCAGGGAAGATACCCGAGGTGATTTTTCTCCTTGGACAATGCTGCATCGTCTGGGATTCACCGGAGACTCCTTGCAGGTATGTCCCTGATTCTTTTTTCCGGTGGTTTAGTGTCCTGTCATCCCGGGTAGCAACCCCAGACTCCTCCAGGGAAGATACCCGAGATGATTTTTCTCTTTAGAATATGCTCCATCCTCTGGGATGTACCCCTGACTCCTCCCAGGTGTCTCCCGCAGACTTTTCTCTAGTGGTTTAGGTATCTGAAATCCCAGGTAGCAACCCCAGACTCCTCCAGGGAAGATACCCGAGATGATTTTTCTCCTTGGGCAATGCTCCATCCTCTGGGATGCACCTGAGATTTCTCCCAGGCATCTCCCGCAGACATTTTTCCTGTAGTTTGGGGCCCTGTAATCCTGGGCAGCAAGCCCAGACTCCTCCAGGGAAGATACCCGAGATGATTTTTCTCCTTGGGCAATGCTCCATCCTCTGGGATTCACCGGAGACTCCTCGCAGGTATGTCCCTGAATCTTTTTTCCGGTGGTTTAGGGTCCTGTGTTCCCGGGTAGCAACCCCAAGATGATTTTTCTCCTTGGATAATTCTCCATCCTCTGGGATGCATCCGAGACTTATCGCAGCTATGTCCCTGAGACATTTTTCCGGTGGTTTAGGGTCCTGTCATCCCGGGTAGCAACCCCACACTCCTCCAGGGAAGATACCCGAGATGATTTTTCTCTTTAGAAAATGCTCCATCCTCTGGGATGCATCTGAGACTTATCACAGCTATGTCCCTGAGTCTTATTTCCGGTGGTTTAGGGTCCTGTCATCCCAGGTAGCAACCCCAGACTCCTCCAGGGAATATACCCAAGATGATTTTTATCCTTGGGCAATTCTCCATCCTGCGGGATGCACCTGAGACTCCTCCCAGCTCTGTTTCTGAGTGTTTTCTTCCTGGAGTTTAGGGCCCTGTGATCCCAGGTAGCAACCCCAGACTCCTCCAGGAAAGATACCCAAGATGATTTTTCTCCTTGGACAATGCTCCATCCTGCGGGATGCACCCGAGACTGTTCGCAGGTATGTCACCGAGTCTTATTTCCAGTGGTTTAGGGTCCTGTGATCCCGGGTAGCAACCCCAGACTCCTCCACGGAAGGTACCCAAGATGATTTTTCTCCTTGGATAATGCTCCATCGTCTGGGATGCATCCGAGACTTATCGCAGCTATGTCCCTGAGACATTTTTCCGGTGGTTTAGATACCTGTCATCCCAGGTAGCAACCCCAGACTCCTACAGGGAAGATACCCGAGATGATATTTCTCTCTTGACTGTGGTCCATCCTGCGGGATCTACCCAGACCTCCTCCCAGGCATCTCCCGCAGAGTTTTCTCCAATGCTTTAGGGCCCTGTGATCCCGGGTAGCAACCCCAGACTCCTCCAGGGAAGATACCCGAGATGATTTTTCTCCTTGGACTATTGTCCATCCTTCGGGATGCACCCGAGACTCCTCCCAGCTCTGTTTCTGAGTGTTTTCTTCCTGGGTTTTAGGGCCCTGTGATCCCAGGTAGCAACCCCAGACTCCTCCAGGGAAGATACCCGAGATGATTTTTCTCCTTGGGCAATGCTCCATCCTCTGGGATTCACCGGAGATTCCTCACAGGTATGTCCCTCAGTCTTTTTTCTGGTGGTTTAGGGCCCTGTGATCCCAGGTGGCAACCCCAGACTCCTCCAGGGAAGATACCCGAGATGATTTTTCTCCTTGGGCAATGCTCCATCCTCTGGGATGCACCAGAGATTCTTCCCAGTCGTCTCCCGCTGATATTTTTCCTGTGGTTTGGGGACCTGTAATCCTGGTTAGCAACCCCAGACTCCTCCAGGGAAGATACCCGAGGTGATTTTTCTCCTTGGACAATGCTGCATCGTCTGGGATTCACCGGAGACTCCTTGCAGGTATGTCCCTGAGTCTTTTTTCCGGTGGTTTAGGGTCCTGTCATCCCGGGTAGCAACCCCAGACTCCTCCAGGGAAGATACCCAAGATGATATTTCTCTCTTGACAGTGGTCCATCCTGCCGGATCTACCCAGAACTCTTCCCAGGCGTGTCCCGCAGAGGTTTCTCCAATGCTTTAGGGCCCTGTGATCCCGGGTAGCAACCCCAGACTCCTCCAGGGAAGATACCCGAGATGATTTTTCTCTTTAGAATCTGCTCCATCCTCTGGGATGTACCCCTGACTCCTCCCAGGTGTCTCCCGCAGACTTTTCTCTAGTGGTTTAGGTATCTGAAATCCCAGGTAGCAACCCCAGACTCCTCCAGGGAAGATACCCGAGATGATTTTTCTCCTTGGGCAATGCTCCATCCTCTGGGATGCATCCGAGACATATCGCAGCTATGTCCCTGAGACATTTTTCTGGTGGTTTAGGGTCCTGTCATCTCGTGTAGCAACCCCAGACTCCTCCAGGGAAGACACCCGAGATGATTTTTCTCTCTTGACCAGTGGTCCATCCTGCGGGATCTACCCAGAACTCCTCCCAGGCATGTCCCGCAGAGTTTTCTCCAATGCTTTAGGGCCCTGTGATCCCAGGTGGCAACCCCAGACTCCTCCAGCGAAGATACCCGAGATGATTTTTCTCCTTGGACAATGCTGCATCGTCTGGGATTCACCGGAGACTCCTTGCAGGTATGTCCCTGAGTCTTTTTTCCGGTGGTTTAGTGTCCTGTCATCCCGGGTAGCAACCCCAGACTCCTCCAGGGAATATACCCAAGATGATTTTTATCCTTGGGCAATTCTCCAACCTCTGGGATACATCCAAGATTCTTCCCAGTCGTCTCCCGCAGACATTTTTCCTGTGGTTTTGGGTACTATAATCCTGGATAGCAAGCCCAGACTCCTCCAGCGAAGATAGCCAAGATGATTTTTCTCCTTGGACAATTCTCCATCCTGCGAGATGCACCCGAGACTCCTCCCACATCTGTTTCTGAGTGTTTTCTTCCTGGGTTTTAGGGCCCTGTGATCCCGGGTAGCAACCCCAGACTCCTCCATGGAACATACCCGAGATGATTTTTCTCTTTAGAATCTGCTCCATCCTCTGGGATGTACCCCTGACTCCTCCCAGGTGTCTCCCGCAGACTTTTCTCTAGTGGTTTAGGTATCTGAAATCCCAGGTAGCAACCCCAGACTCCTCCAGGGAAGATACCCAAGATGATTTTTCTCCTTGGGCAATGCTCCATCCTCTGGGATGCACCTGAGATTTCTCCCAGGCATCTCCCGCAGATATTTTTCCTGTGGTTTGGCGCACTGTAATCCTGGGTAGCAAACCCAGACTCCTCCAGGGAAGATACCCGAGATGATTTTTCTCCTTGGGCAATGTTCCATCCTCTGGAATTCACCGGAGGTTCCTCACAGGTATGTCCCTCAGTCTTTTTTCCGGTGGTTTAGTGTCCTGTCATCCCAGGTAGCAACCCCAGACTGCTCCAGGGAAGATACCCAAGATGATATTTCTCTCTTGACAGTGGTCCATCCTGCCGGATCTACCCAGAACACTTCCCAGGCGTCTCCCGCAGAGGTTTCTCCAATGCTTTAGGGCCCTGTGATCCCGGGTAGCAACCCCAGACTCCTCCAGGGAAGATACCCGAGATGAATTTTCTCCTTAGAAAATGTTCCATCCTCTGGGATGCATCTGAGATTCTTCCCAGGCATCTCCCGCAGCCTTTTCTCCAGTGGTTTGGGGCCCTGTTATCCCAGGTAGCAACCCCAGACTCCTCCAGGGAAGATACCCGAGATGATTTTTCTCTTTAGAATCTGCTCCATCCTCTGGGATGTACCCCTGACTCCTCCCAGGTGTCTCCCGCAGACTTTTCTCTAGTGGTTTAGGTATCTGAAATCCCAGGAAGCAACCCCAGACTCCTCCAGGGAAGATACCCGAGATGATTTTTCTCCTTGGGCAATGCTCCATCCTCTGGGATTCACCGGAGACTCCTCGCAGGTATGTCCCTGAGTCTTTTTTCCGGTGGTTTAGGGTCCTGTGTTCCCGGGTAGCAACCCCAGACTCCTCCAGGGAAGGTACCCAAGATGATTTTTCTCCTTGGATAATTCTCCATCCTCTGGGATGCATCGGAGACTTATCGCAGCTATGTCCCTGAGACATTCTTCCGGTGGTTTAGGGTCCTGTCATCCCGGGTAGCAACCCCACACTCCTCCAGGGGAGATACCCGAGATGATTTTTCTCTTTAGAAAATGCTCCATCCTCTGGGATGCATCTGAGACTTATCACAGCTATGTCCCTGAGTCTTATTTCCGGTGGTTTAGGGTCCTGTCATCCCAGGTAGCAACCCCAGACTCCTCCAGGGAATATACCCAAGATGATTTTTATCCTTGGGCAATTCTCCATCCTGCGGGATGCACCTGAGACTCCTCCCAGCTCTGTTTCTGAGTGTTTTCTTCCTGGAGTTTAGGGCCCTGTGATCCCAGGTAGCAACTCCAGACTCCTCCAGGAAAGATACCCAAGATGATTTTTCTCCTTGGACAATGCTCCATCCTGCGGGATGCACCCGAGACTGTTCGCAGGTATGTCACCGAGTCTTATTTCCAGTGGTTTAGGGTCCTGTGATCCCGGGTAGCAACCCCAGACTCCTCCACGGAAGGTACCCAAGATGATTTTTCTCCTTGGATAATGCTCCATCGTCTGGGATGCATCCGAGACTTATCGCAGCTATGTCCCTGAGACATTTTTCCGGTGGTTTAGATACCTGTCATCCCAGGTAGCAACCCCAGACTCCTACAGGGAAGATACCCGAGATGATATTTCTCTCTTGACTGTGGTCCATCCTGCGGGATCTACCCAGAACTCCTCCCAGGCATCTCCCGCAGAGTTTTCTCCAATGCTTTAGGGCCCTGTGATCCCGGGTAGCAACCCCAGACAACTCCAGGGAAGATACCCGAGATGATTTTTCTCCTTGGACTATTGTCCATCCTTCGGGATGCACCCGAGACTCCTCCCAGCTCTGTTTCTGAGTGTTTTCTTCCTGGGGTTTAGGGCCCTGTGATCCCAGGTAGCAACCCCAGACTCCTCCAGGGAAGATACCCGAGATGATTTTTCTCCTTGGACAATGCTCCATCCTCTGGGATTCACCGGAGATTCCTCACAGGTATGTCCCTCAGTCTTTTTTCTGGTGGTTTAGGGCCCTGTGATCCCAGGTGGCAACCCCAGACTCCTCCAGGGAAGATACCCGAGATGATTTTTCTCCTTGGGCAATGCTCCATCCTCTGGGATGCACCAGAGATTCTTCCCAGTCGTCTCCCGCAGATATTTTTCCTGTGGTTTGGGGCCCTGTAATCCTGGTTAGCAACCCCAGACTCCTCCAGGGAAGATACCCAAGATGATATTTCTCTCTTGACAGTGGTCCATCCTGCCGGATCTACCTAGAACTCTTCCCAGGCGTCTCCCGCAGAGGTTTCTCCAATGCTTTAGGGCCCTGTGATCCCGGGTAGCAACCCCAGACTCCTCCAGGGAAGATACCCGAGATGATTTTTCTCTTTAGAATCTGCTCCATCCTCTGGGATGTACCCCTGACTCCTCCCAGGTGTCTCCCGCAGACTTTTCTCTAGTGGTTTAGGTATCTGAAATCCCAGGTAGCAACCCCAGACTCCTCCAGGGAAGATACCCGAGATGATTTTTCTCCTTGGGCAATGCTCCATCTTCTGGGATGCATCCGAGACATATCGCAGCTATGTCCCTGAGACATTTTTCTGGTGGTTTAGGGTCCTGTCATCTCGTGTAGCAACCCCAGACTCCTCCAGGGAAGACACCCGAGATGATTTTTCTCTCTTGACAGTGGTCCATCCTGCGGGATCTACCCAGAACTCCTCCCAGTCATCTCCCGCAGAGTTTTCTCCAATGCTTTAGGGCCCTGTGATCCCAGGTGGCAACCCCAGACTCCTCCAGCGAAGATACCCGAGATGATTTTTCTCCTTGGACAATGCTGCATCGTCTGGGATTCACCGGAGACTCCTCACAGGTATGTCCCTGAGTCTTTTTTCCGGTGGTTTAGGGTCCTGTCATCCCGGGTAGCAACCCCAGACTCCTCCAGGGAAGATACCCAAGATGATATTTCTCTCTTGACAGTGGTCCATCCTGCCGGATCTACCCAGAACTCTTCCCAGGCGTCTCCCGCAGAGGTTTCTCCAATGCTTTAGGGCCCTGTGATCCCGGGTAGCAACCCCAGACTCCTCCAGGGAAGATACCCGAGATGATTTTTCTCTTTAGAATCTGCTCCATCCTCTGGGATGTACCCCTGACTCCTCCCAGGTGTCTCCTGCAGACTTTTCTCTAGTGGTTTAGGTATCTGAAATCCCAGGTAGCAACCCCAGACTCCTCCAGGGAAGATACCCAAGATGATTTTTCTCCTTGGGCAATGCTCCATCCTCTGGGATGCACCTGAGATTTCTCCCAGGCATCTCCCGCAGATATTTTTCCTGTGGTTTGGCGCACTGTAATCCTGGGTAGCAAACCCAGACTCCTCCAGGGAAGATACCCGAGATGATTTTTCTCCTTGGGCAATGTTCCATCCTCTGGAATTCACCGGAGGTTCCTCACAGGTATGTCCCTCAGTCTTTTTTCCGGTGGTTTAGTGTCCTGTCATCCCAGGTAGCAACCCCAGACTGCTCCAGGGAAGATACCCAAGATGATATTTCTCTCTTGACAGTGGTCCATCCTGCGGGATCTACCCAGAACACTTCCCAGGCGTCTCCCGCAGAGGTTTCTCCAATGCTTTAGGGCCCTGTGATCCCGGGTAGCAACCCCAGACTCCTCCAGGGAAGATACCCGAGATGAATTTTCTCCTTAGAAAATGTTCCATCCTCTGGGATGCATCTGAGATTCTTCCCAGGCATCTCCCGCAGCCTTTTCTCCAGTGGTTTGGGGCCCTGTTATCCCAGGTAGCAACCCCAGACTCCTCCAGGGAAGATACCCGAGATGATTTTTCTCTTTAGAATATGCTCCATCCTCTGGGATGTACCCCTGACTCCTCCCAGGTGTCTCCCGCAGACTTTTCTCTAGTGGTTTAGGTATCTGAAATCCCAGGAAGCAACCCCAGACTCCTCCAGGGAAGATACCCGAGATGATTTTTCTCCTTGGGCAATGCTCCATCCTCTGGGATTCACCGGAGACTCCTCGCAGGTATGTCCCTGAGTCTTTTTTCCGGTGGTTTAGGGTCCTGTGTTCCCGGGTAGCAACCCCAGACTCCTCCAGGGAAGGTACCCAAGATGATTTTTCTCCTTGGATAATTCTCCATCCTCTGGGATGCATCGGAGACTTATCGCAGCTATGTCCCTGAGACATTTTTCCGGTGGTTTAGGGTCCTGTCATCCCGGGTAGCAACCCCACACTCCTCCAGGGGAGATACCCGAGATGATTTTTCTCTTTAGAAAATGCTCCATCCTCTGGGATGCATCTGAGACTTATCACAGCTATGTCCCTGAGTCTTATTTCCGGTGGTTTAGGGTCCTGTCATCCCAGGTAGCAACCCCAGACTCCTCCAGGGAATATACCCAAGATGATTTTTATCCTTGGGCAATTCTCCATCCTGCGGGATGCACCTGAGACTCCTCCCAGCTCTGTTTCTGAGTGTTTTCTTCCTGGAGTTTAGGGCCCTGTGATCCCAGGTAGCAACTCCAGACTCCTCCAGGAAAGATACCCAAGATGATTTTTCTCCTTGGACAATGCTCCATCCTGCGGGATGCACCCGAGACTGTTCGCAGGTATGTCACCGAGTCTTATTTCCAGTGGTTTAGGGTCCTGTGATCCCGGGTAGCAACCCCAGACTCCTCCACGGAAGGTACCCAAGATGATTTTTCTCCTTGGATAATGCTCCATCGTCTGGGATGCATCCGAGACTTATCGCAGCTATGTCCCTGAGACATTTTTCCGGTGGTTTAGATACCTGTCATCCCAGGTAGCAACCCCAGACTCCTACAGGGAAGATACCCGAGATGATATTTCTCTCTTGACTGTGGTCCATCCTGCGGGATCTACCCAGAACTCCTCCCAGGCATCTCCCGCAGAGTTTTCTCCAATGCTTTAGGGCCCTGTGATCCCGGGTAGCAACCCCAGACTCCTCCAGGGAAGATACCCGAGATGATTTTTCTCTTTAGAATCTGCTCCATCCTCTGGGATGTACCCCTTACTCCTCTCAGGTGTCTCCCGCAGACTTTTCTCTAGTGGTTTAGGTATCTGAAATCCCAGGTAGCAACCCCAGACTACTCCGGGGAAGATACCCGAGATGATTTTTCTCCTTGGGCAATGCTCCATCCTCTGGGATTCACCGGAGACTCCTCGCAGGTATGTCCCTGAGTCTTTTTTCCGGTGGTTTAGGGTCCTGTGTTCCCGGGTAGCAACCCCAGACTCCTCCAGGGAAGGTACCCAAGATGATTTTTCTCCTTGGATAATTCTCCATCCTCTGGGATGCATCGGAGACTTATCGCAGCTATGTCCCTGAGACATTTTTCCGGTGGTTTAGGGTCCTGTCATCCCGGGTAGCAACCCCACACTCCTCCAGGGGAGATACCCGAGATGATTTTTCTCTTTAGAAAATGCTCCATCCTCTGGGATGCATCTGAGACTTATTACAGCTATGTCCCTGAGTCTTATTTCCGGTGGTTTAGGGTCCTGTCATCCCAGGTAGCAACCCCAGACTCCTCCAGGGAATATACCCAAGATGATTTTTATCCTTGGGCAATTCTCCATCCTGCGGGATGCACCTGAGACTCCTCCCAGCTCTGTTTCTGAGTGTTTTCTTCCTGGAGTTTAGGGCCCTGTGATCCCAGGTAGCAACTCCAGACTCCTCCAGGGAAGATAACCAAGATGATTTTTCTCCTTGGACAATGCTCCATCCTGCGGGATGCACCCGAGACTGTTCGCAGGTATGTCACCGAGTCTTATTTCCAGTGGTTTAGGGTCCTGTGATCCCGGGTAGCAACCCCAGACTCCTCCACGGAAGGTACCCAAGATGATTTTTCTCCTTGGATAATGCTCCATCGTCTGGGATGCATCCGAGACTTATCGCAGCTATGTCCCTGAGACATTTTTCCGGTGGTTTAGATACCTCTCATCCCAGGTAGCAACCCCAGACTCCTACAGGGAAGATACCCGAGATGATATTTCTCTCTTGACTGTGGTCCATCCTGCGGGATCTACCCAGAACTCCTCCCAGGCATCTCCCGCAGAGTTTTCTCCAATGCTTTAGGGCCCTGTGATCCCGGGTAGCAACCCCAGACTCCTCCAGGGAAGATACCCGAGATGATTTTTCTCCTTGGACTATTGTCCATCCTTCGGGATGCACCCGAGACTCCTCCCAGCTCTGTTTCTGAGTGTTTTCTTCCTGGGGTTTAGGGCCCTGTGATCCCAGGTAGCAACCCCAGACTCCTCCAGGGAAGATACCCGAGATGATTTTTCTCCTTGGACAATGCTCCATCCTCTGGGATTCACCGGAGATTCCTCACAGGTATGTCCCTCAGTCTTTTTTCTGGTGGTTTAGGGCCCTGTGATCCCAGGTGGCAACCCCAGACTCCTCCAGGGAAGATACCCGAGATGATTTTTCTCCTTGGGCAATGCTCCATCCTCTGGGATGCACCAGAGATTCTTCCCAGTCGTCTCCCGCAGATATTTTTCCTGTGGTTTGGGGCCCTGTAATCCTGGTTAGCAACCCCAGACTCCTCCAGGGAAGATACCCAAGATGATATTTCTCTCTTGACAGTGGTCCATCCTGCCGGATCTACCTAGAACTCTTCCCAGGCGTCTCCCGCAGAGGTTTCTCCAATGCTTTAGGGCCCTGTGATCCCGGGTAGCAACCCCAGAGTCCTCCAGGGAAGATACCCGAGATGATTTTTCTCTTTAGAATCTGCTCCATCCTCTGGGATGTACCCCTGACTCCTCCCAGGTGTCTCCCGCAGACTTTTCTCTAGTGGTTTAGGTATCTGAAATCCCAGGTAGCAACCCCAGACTCCTCCAGGGAAGATACCCGAGATGATTTTTCTCCTTGGGCAATGCTCCATCTTCTGGGATGCATCCGAGACATATCGCAGCTATGTCCCTGAGACATTTTTCTGGTGGTTTAGGGTCCTGTCATCTCGTGTAGCAACCCCAGACTCCTCCAGGGAAGACACCCGAGATGATTTTTCTCTCTTGACAGTGGTCCATCCTGCGGGATCTACCCAGAACTCCTCCCAGTCATCTCCCGCAGAGTTTTCTCCAATGCTTTAGGGCCCTGTGATCCCAGGTGGCAACCCCAGACTCCTCCAGCGAAGATACCCGAGATGATTTTTCTCCTTGGACAATGCTGCATCGTCTGGGATTCACCGGAGACTCCTCACAGGTATGTCCCTGAGTCTTTTTTCCGGTGGTTTAGGGTCCTGTCATCCCGGGTAGCAACCCCAGACTCCTCCAGGGAAGATACCCAAGATGATTTTTATCCTTGGGCAATTCTCCAACCTCTGGGATACATCCAAGATTCTTCCCAGTCGTCTCCCGCAGACATTTTTCCTGTGGTTTTGGGTACTATAATCCTGGATAGCAAGCCCAGACTCCTCCAGCGAAGATAGCCAAGATGATTTTTCTCCTTGGACAATTCTCCATCCTGCGAGATGCACCCGAGACTCCTCCCACGTCTGTTTCTGAGTGTTTTCTTCCTGGGTTTTAGGGCCCTGTGATCCCGGGTAGCAACCCCAGACTCCTCCATGGAACATACCCGAGATGATTTTTCTCTTTAGAATCTGCTCCATCCTCTGGGATGTACCCCTGACTCCTCCCAGGTGTCTCCCGCAGACTTTTCTCTAGTGGTTTAGGTATCTGAAATCCCAGGTAGCAACCCCAGACTCCTCCAGGGAAGATACCCAAGATGATTTTTCTCCTTGGGCAATGCTCCATCCTCTGGGATGCACCTGAGATTTCTCCCAGGCATCTCCCGCAGATATTTTTCCTGTGGTTTGGCGCACTGTAATCCTGGGTAGCAAACCCAGACTCCTCCAGGGAAGATACCCGAGATGATTTTTCTCCTTGGGCAATGTTCCATCCTCTGGAATTCACCGGAGGTTCCTCACAGGTATGTCCCTCAGTCTTTTTTCCGGTGGTTTAGTGTCCTGTCATCCCAGGTAGCAACCCCAGACTGCTCCAGGGAAGATACCCAAGATGATATTTCTCTCTTGACAGTGGTCCATCCTGCGGGATCTACCCAGAACACTTCCCAGGCGTCTCCCGCAGAGGTTTCTCCAATGCTTTAGGGCCCTGTGATCCCGGGTAGCAACCCCAGACTCCTCCAGGGAAGATACCCGAGATGAATTTTCTCCTTAGAAAATGTTCCATCCTCTGGGATGCATCTGAGATTCTTCCCAGGCATCTCCCGCAGCCTTTTCTCCAGTGGTTTGGGGCCCTGTTATCCCAGGTAGCAACCCCAGACTCCTCCAGGGAAGATACCCGAGATGATTTTTCTCTTTAGAATATGCTCCATCCTCTGGGATGTACCCCTTACTCCTCTCAGGTGTCTCCCGCAGACTTTTCTCTAGTGGTTTAGGTATCTGAAATCCCAGGTAGCAACCCCAGACTCCTCCAGGGAAGATACCCGAGATGATTTTTCTCCTTGGGCAATGCTCCATCCTCTGGGATTCACCGGAGACTCCTCGCAGGTATGTCCCTGAGTCTTTTTTCCGGTGGTTTAGGGTCCTGTGTTCCCGGGTAGCAACCCCAGACTCCTCCAGGGAAGGTACCCAAGATGATTTTTCTCCTTGGATAATTCTCCATCCTCTGGGATGCATCGGAGACTTATCGCAGCTATGTCCCTGAGACATTTTTCCGGTGGTTTAGATACCTGTCATCCCGGGTAGCAACCCCACACTCCTCCAGGGGAGATACCCGAGATGATTTTTCTCTTTAGAAAATGCTCCATCCTCTGGGATGCATCTGAGACTTATCACAGCTATGTCCCTGAGTCTTATTTCCGGTGGTTTAGGGTCCTGTCATTCCAGGTAGCAACCCCAGACTCCTCCAGGGAATATACCCAAGATGATTTTTATCCTTGGGCAATTCTCCATCCTGCGGGATGCACCTGAGACTCCTCCCAGCTCTGTTTCTGAGTGTTTTCTTCCTGGAGTTTAGGGCCCTGTGATCCCAGGTAGCAACTCCAGACTCCTCCAGGAAAGATACCCAAGATGATTTTTCTCCTTGGACAATGCTCCATCCTGCGGGATGCACCCGAGACTGTTCGCAGGTATGTCACCGAGTCTTATTTCCAGTGGTTTAGGGTCCTGTGATCCCGGGTAGCAACCCCAGACTCCTCCACGGAAGGTACCCAAGATGATTTTTCTCCTTGGATAATGCTCCATCGTCTGGGATGCATCCGAGACTTATCGCAGCTATGTCCCTGAGACATTTTTCCGGTGGTTTAGATACCTGTCATCCCAGGTAGCAACCCCAGACTCCTACAGGGAAGATACCCGAGATGATATTTCTCTCTTGACTGTGGTCCATCCTGCGGGATCTACCCAGAACTCCTCCCAGGCATCTCCCGCAGAGTTTTGTCCAATGCTTTAGGGCCCTGTGATCCCGGGTAGCAACCCCAGACTCCTCCAGGGAAGATACCCGAGATGATTTTTCTCCTTGGACTATTGTCCATCCTTCGGGATGCACCCGAGACTCCTCCCAGCTCTGTTTCTGAGTGTTTTCTTCCTGGGGTTTAGGGCCCTGTGATCCCAGGTAGCAACCCCAGACTCCTCCAGGGAAGATACCCGAGATGATTTTTCTCCTTGGGCAATGCTCCATCCTCTGGGATTCACCGGAGATTCCTCACAGGTATGTCTGTCAGTCTTTTTTCTGGTGGTTTAGGGCCCTGTGATCCCAGGTGGCAACCCCAGACTCCTCCAGGGAAGATACCCGAGATGATTTTTCTCCTTGGGCAATGCTCCATCCTCTGGGATGCACCAGAGATTCTTCCCAGTCGTCTCCCGCAGATATTTTTCCTGTGGTTTGTGGCCCTGTAATCCTGGTTAGCAACCCCAGACTCCTCCAGGGAAGATACCCGAGGTGATTTTTCTCCTTGGACAATGCTGCATCGTCTGGGATTCACCGGAGACTCCTCGCAGGTATGTCCCTGAGTCTTTTTTCCGGTGGTTTAGGGTCCTGTCATCCCGGGTAGCAACCCCAGACTCCTCCAGGGAAGATACCCAAGATGATATTTCTCTCTTGACAGTGGTCCATCCTGCCGGATCTACCCAGAACTCCTCCCAGGCATGTCCCGCAGAGTTTTCTCCAATGCTTTAGGGCCCTGTGATCCCAGGTGGCAACCCCAGACTCCTCCAGCGAAGATACCCGAGATGATTTTTCTCCTTGGGCAATGCTCCATCCTCTGGGATGCACCCGAGACTCCTCCCAGCTCTGTTTCTGAGTGTTTTCTTCCTGGGGTTTAGGGCCATGTGATCCCAGGTAGCAAACCCGGACACCTCCAGGGAAGATATCCAAGATGATTTTTCTCCTTGGACAATGCTCCATCCTCTGGGATTCACCGGACACTCCTCGCAGGTATGTCCCTGAATCTTTTTACCGGTGGTTTAGGGTCCTGTGTTCCCGGGTAGCAACCCCAGACTCCTCCAGGGAAGGTACCCAAGATGATTTTTCTCCTTGGATAATTCTCCATCCTCTGGGATGCATCCGAGACTTATCGCAGCTATGTCCCTGAGACATTTTTCCGGTGGTTTAGGGTCCTGTCATCCCGGGTACAACCCCATACTCCTCCAGGGGAGATACCCGAGATGATTTTTCTCTTTAGAAAATGCTCCATCCTCTGGGATGTACCCCTGACTCTTCCCAGGTGTCTCCCGCAGACTTTTCTCTAGTGGTTTAGGTATCTGAAATCCCAGGTAGCAACCCCAGACTCCTCCAGGGAAGATACCCGATTTGATTTTTCTCCTTGGGCAATGCTCCATCCTCTGGAATTCACCGGAGGTTCCTCATATGTATGTCCCTCAGTCCTTTTTCCGGTGGTTTAGGGTCCTGTCATCTCGGGTAGCAACCCCAGACTCCTCCAGGGAAGATACCTGAGATGATTTTCCTCCTTGGGCAATGCTCCATCCTCTGGGATGCATCCGAGACATATCGCAGCTATGTCCCTGAGACATTTTTCCGGTGGTTTAGGGTCCTGTCATCCCAGGTAGCAACCCCAGACTCCTCCAGGGAAGATACCCGAGATGATTTTTCTCTCTTGACAGTGGTCCATCCTACGGGATCTACCCAGAACTCCTCCCAGGCATGTCCCGCAGAGTTTTCTCCAATGCTTCAGGGCCCTGTGATCCCAGGTAGCAACCCCAGACTCCTCCACGGAAGGTACCCAAGATGATTTTTCTCCTTGGATAATTCTCCATCGTCTGGGATGCATCCGAGACTTATCGCAGCTATGTCCCTGAGACATTTTTCCGGTGGTTTAGATACCTGTCATCCCAGGAAGCAACCCCAGACTCCTACAGGGAAGATACCCGAGATGATATTTCTCTCTTGACTGTGGCCCATCCTGCGGGATCTACCCAGAACTCCTCCCAGGCATCTCCCGCAGAGTTTTCTCCAATGCTTTAGGGCCCTGTGATCCCAGGTGGCAACCCCAGACTCCTCCAGCGAAGATACCCGAGATGATTTTTCTCCTTGGGAACTGCTCCATCCTCTGGGATTCACCGGAGACTCCTCGCAGGTATGTCCCTGAGTCTTTTTTCCGGTGCTTTAGGGTCCTGTCATCCCGGGTAGCAACCCCAGACTCCTCCAGGGAAGATACCCAAGATGGTTTTTCTCTTTACAATCTGCTCCATCCTCTGGGATGTACCCCTGACTCCTCCCAGGTGTCACCCGCAGACTTTTCTGTAGTGGTTTTGGTATCTGAAATCCCAGGTAGGAACCCCAGACTCCTCCAGGGAAGATACCCGAGATGATTTTTCTCCTTGGGCAATGCTCCATCCTCTGGGATTCACCGGAGACTCCTCGCAGGTATGTCCCTGAGTCTTTTTTCCGGTGGTTTAGGGTCCTGTCATCCCGGGTAGCAACCCCAGACTCCTCCAGGGAAGGTACCCAAGATGATTTTTCTCCTTGGATAATTCTCCATCCTCTGGGATGCATCCGAGACTTATCACAGCTATGTCCCTGAGTCTTTATTCCGGTGGTTTAGGGTCCTGCCATCCCAGGTAGCAACCCCAGACTCCTCCAGGGAAGATACCCAAGATGATTTTTATCCTTGGGCAATTCTCCAACCTCTGGGATACATCCGAGATTCTTCCCAGTCATCTCCCGCAGACATTTTTCCTGTGGTTTGGGGTACTATAATCCTGGATAGCAAGCCCAGACTCCTCCAGGGAAGATACCCGAGATGATTTTTCTCCTTGGACAATGCTCCATCCTGCGAGATGCACCCGAGACTCCTCCCACGTCTGTTTCTGAGTGTTCTCTTCCTGGGTTTTAGGGCCCTGTGATCCCGGGTAGCAACCCCAGAGTCCTCCAGGGAAGATACCCGAGATGATTTTTCTCCTTAGAAAATGTTCCATCCTCTGGGATGCATCTGAGATTCTTCCCAGGCATCTCCCGCAGACTTTTCTCCAGTGGTTTGGGTCCCTGTTATCCTAGGTAGCAACCCCAGACTCCTCCAGGGAAGATACCCGAGGTGATTTTTCTCCTTGGACAATGCTGCATCGTCTGGGATTCACCGGAGACTCCTCGCAGGTATGTCCCTGAGTCTTTTTTCCGGTGTTTTAGTGTACTGTCATCCCGGGTAGCAACCCCAGACTCCTCTAGGGAAGATACCCAAGATGATTTTTCTCCTTGGGCAATGCTCCGTCCTCTGGGATTCACCGGAGACTCCTCGCAGGTATGTCCCTGATTCTTTTTTCCGGTGCTTTAGGGTCCTGTGTTCCCGGGTAGCAACCCCAGACTCCTCCAGGGAAGGTACCCAAGATGATTTTTCTCCTTGGATAATTCTCCATCCTCTGGGATGCATCCGAGACTTATCGCAGCTATGTCCCTGAGACATTTTTCCGGTGGTTTAGGGTCCTGTCATCCCGGGTAGCAACCCCACACTCCTCCAGGGAAGGTACCCAAGATGATTTTTCTCCTTGGATAATTCTCCATCCTCTGGGATGCATCGGAGACTTATCACAGCTATGTCCCTGAGTCTTTATTCCGGTGGTTTAGGGTCCTGTCATCCCAGGTAGCAACCCCAGACTCCTCCAGGGAAGATACCCAAGATGATTTTTATCCTTGGGCAATTCTCCAACCTCTGGGATACATCCGAGATTCTTACCAGTCGTCTCCCGCAGACATTTTTCCTGTGGTTTGGGGTACTATAATCCTGGATAGCAAGCCCAGACTCCTCCAGCGAAGATAGCCAAGATGATTTTTCTCCTTGGACAATGCTCCATCCTGCGAGATGCACCCGAGACTCCTTCCACGTCTGTTTCTGAGTGTTTTCTTCCTGGGTTTTAGGGCCCTGTGATCCCGGGTAGCAACCCCAGACTCCTCCAGGGAAGATACCCGAGATGATTTTTCTCTTTAGAATCTGCTCCATCCTCTGGGATGTACCCCTGACTCCTCCCAGGTGTCTCCCGCAGACTTTTCTCTAGTGGTTTAGGTATCTGAAATCCCAGGTAGCAACCCCAGACTCCTCCAGGGAAGATACCCAAGATGATTTTTCTCCTTTGATAATGCTCCATCCTGCGGGATGCACCCGAGACTGCTCGCAGGTATGTCACCGAGTCTTATTTCCGATGGTTTATGGCCCTGTGATCCCGGGTAGCAACCCCAGACTCCTCCAGGGAAGATACCCGAGATGATT
Organism: Vanellus vanellus; assembly: GCF_965231255.1. NCBI lineage: Eukaryota > Metazoa > Chordata > Aves > Charadriiformes > Charadriidae > Vanellus > Vanellus vanellus. The sequence goes on from NW_028127064.1 coordinate 1,555,201, forward strand.
TTTCTCTTTAGAAAATGCTCATTCCTCTGGGATGCATCCGAGACTTATCCCAGCTATGTCCCTGAGTCTTTATTCCGGTGATTTAGGGTCCTGTCATCTCGGGTAGCAACCCCACACTCCTCCAGGGAAGATACCTGAGATGATTTTCCTCCTTGGGCAATGCTCCATCCTCTGGGATGCATCCGAGACATATCGCAGCTATGTCCCTGAGACATTTTTCTGGTGGTTTAGATACCTGTCATCCCAGGTAGCAACCCCAGACTCCTACAGGGAAGATACCCGAGATGATATTTCTCTCTTGACTGTGGTCCATCCTGCGGGATCTACCCAACACTCCTCCCAGGCATCTCCCGCAGAGTTTTCTCCAATGCTTTAGGGCCCTGTGATCCCAGGTGGCAACCCCAGACTCCTCCAGGGAAGATACCCGAGATGATTTTTCTCCTTGGGAACTGCTCCATCCTCTGGGATTCACCGGAGACTCCTCGCAGGTATGTCCCTGAGTCTTTTTTCCGGTGCTTTAGGGTCCTGTCATCCCGGGTAGCAACCCCAGACTCCTCCAGGGAAGATACCCAAGATGATTTTTCTCTTTAGAATATGCTCCATCCTCTGGGATGTACCCCTGACTCCTCCCAGGTGTCTCCCGCAGACTTTTCTCTAGTTGTTTAGGTATCTGAAATCCCAGGTAGCATCCCCAGACTCCTCCAGGGAAGATACCCGAGATGATTTTTCTCCTTGGGCAATGCTCCATCCTCTGGGATGCACCTGATATTTCTCCCAGGCATCTCCCGCAGATATTTTTCCTGTGGTTTGGCGCACTGTAATCCTGGGTAGCAACCCCAGACTCCTCCAGGGAAGATACCCGAGATGATTTTTCTCCTTGGGCAATGCTCCATCCTCTGGGATGCACCTGATATTTCTCCCAGGCATCTCCCGCAGATATTTTTCCTGTGGTTTGGCGCACTGTAATCCTGGGTAGCAAACCCAGACTCCTCCAGGGAAGATACCCGAGATGATTTTTCTCTTTGGGCAATGCTCCATCCTCTGGACTTCACCGGAGGTTCCTCACAGGTATGTCCCTGAGTCTTTTTTCCGGTGGTTTAGGGTCCTGTCATCCCAGGTAGCAACCCCAGACTGCTCCAGGGAAGATACCCGAGATGATTTTTCTCCTTGGGAAATGCTCCATCCTCTGGGATGCACCCGAGACTCCTCCCAGCTCTGTTTCTGAGTGTTTTCCTCCTGGGGTTTAGGGCCCTGTGATCCCAGGTAGCAACCCCGGACTCCTCCAGGGAAGATAACCAAGATGATTTTTCTCCTTGGACAATGCTCCATCCTGCGGGATGCACCCGAGACTGCTCGCAGGTATGTCACTGAGTCTTAATTCCGGTGGTTTAGGGTCCTGTGATCCCGGGTAGCAACCCCAGACTCTTCCACGGAAGGTACCCAAGAAGATTTTTCTCCTTGGGCAATGTTCCATCGTCTGGGATGCATCCGAGACTTATCGCAGCTATGTCCCTGAGACATTTTTCCGGTGGTTTAGATACCTTTCATCCCAGGTAGCAACCCCAGACTCCTCCAGGGAAGATACCCGAGATGATATTTCTCTCTTGACTGTGGTCCATCCTGCGGGATCTACCCAGACCTCCTCCCAGGCATCTCCCGCAGAGTTTTCTCCAATGCTTTAGGGCCCTGTGATCCCGGGTAGCAACCCCAGACTCCTCCAGGGAAGATACCCGAGATGATTTTTATCCTTGGACTATTGTCCATCCTTCGGGATGCACCCGAGACTCCTCCCAGCTCTGTTTCTGAGTGTTTTCTTCCTGGGGTTTAGGGCCCTGTGATCCCAGGTAGCAACCCCAGACTCCTCCAGGGAAGATACCCAAGATGATTTTTCTCCTTTGACAATGCTCCATCCTGCGGGATGCACCAGAGACTGCTCGCAGGTATGTCACCGAGTCTTATTTCTGGTGGTTTACGGCCCTGTGATCCCGGGTAGCAACCCCAGACTCCTCCAGGGAAGATACCCGAGATGATTTTTCTCTTTAGAAAATGCTCCATCCTCTGGGATGCATCCGAGACATATCGCAGCTATGTCCCTGAGACATTTTTCCGGTGGTTTAGGGTCCTGTCATCCCGGGTAGCAACCCCAGACTCCTCCAGGGAAGATACCCGAGATGATTTTTCTCTCTTGACTGTGGTCCATCCTGCGGGATCTACCCAGAACTCCTCCCAGGCATCTCCCGCAGAGTTTTCTCCAATGCTATAGGGCCCTGTGATCCCGGGTAGCAACCCCAGACTCCTCCAGGGAAGATACCCGAGATGATTTTTCTCCTTGGATAATGCTCCATCGTCTGGGATGCATCCAAGACTTATCGCAGCTATGTCCCTGAGACATTTTTCCGGTGGTTTAGGGTCCTGTGTTCCCGGGTAGCAACCCCAGACTCCTCCAGGGAAGATACCCAAGATGATTTTTATCCTTGGGCAATGCTCCATCCTCTGGGATTCACCAGAGACTCCTCGCAGGTATGTCCCTGAGTCTTTTTTCCGGTGGTTTAGGGCCCTGTGATCCCGGGTAGCAACCCCAGTCTCCTCCAGGGAAGGTACCCAAGATGATTTTTCTCCTTGGATAATTCTCCATCCTCTGGGATGCATCCGAGACTTATCGCAGCTATGTCCCTGAGACATTTTTCCGGTGGTTTAGGGTCCTGTCATTCCGGGTAGCAACTCCACACTCCTCCAGGGAAGATACCCGAGATGATTTTTCTCCTTGGGCAATGTTCCATCCTCTGGTATGCACCCGAGACTCCTCCCAGCTCTGTGTCTGAGTGTTTTCTTCCTGGGGTTTAGGGTCCTGTGATCCCGGGTAGCAACCCCACACTCCTCCAGGGAAGGTACCCGAGATGATTTTTCTCCTTGGATAATGCTCCATCGTCCTGGATGCATCCGAGACTTATCGCAGCTATGTCCCTGAGACATTTTTCCGGTGGTTTAGATACCTGTCATCCCAGGTAGCAACCCCAGACTCCTACAGGGAAGATACCCGAGATGATATTTCTCTCTTGACTGTGGTCCATCCTGCGGGATCTACCCAGACCTCCTCCCAGGCATCTCCCGCAGAGTTTTCTCCAATGCTTTAGGGCCCTGTGATCCCGGGTAGCAACCCCAGACTCCTCCAGGGAAGATACCCGAGATGATTTTTCTCCTTGGACTATTGTCCATCCTTCGGGATGCACCCGAGACTCCTCCCAGCTCTGTTTCTGAGTGTTTTCTTCCTGGGGTTTAGGGCCCTGTGGTCCCAGGTAGCAACCCCAGACTCCTCCAGGGAAGATACCCGAGATGATTTTCGTCCTTGGGCAATGCTCCATCCTGCGGGATGCACCCGAGACTCCTCCCAGCTCTGTTCCTGAGTGCTTTCTTCCTGGGTTTTAGGGCCCTGTGATCCCGGGTATCAACCCCAGACTCCTCCAGGGAAGATACCCGAGGTGATTTTTCTCCTTGGAATATTGTCCGTCCTGCGGGATGTACCTTAGACTCCTCCTAGGCATTTCCCACACAGTTTATCCTTTGGTTTATGACCCTGTAATCCTGGGTACCAATCCCAGACTCCTGCAGGGAAGATACCTGAGATGATTTTTCTCATTGGACAATGTTCCATCCTCTGGGTTTCACCCGAGGCTCCTTCCAGGCTTCTGGTGTTGTCTTTTGTCATGTATTTTAGGGACCTCAGATCCCTGGTAGGACCTCCAGACTCTCCAAAGGGAGATAACTGTGATGGTTTTTTCTCATTGGGAAATGTTTTTTCTCTTTTAGGCAAAGCTTTTTACCCTGCGACAAACCCATGACTCCTCCCAGGGATCTCCCACAGACTTTTGAACTCTAGTTGAGGGACCTGATATCACAGGTAGCTACCAAGACTCCTCCAAGGAAGCTTCCTTCTGTTTTGCCAATAGGTCTCTGTTCCTGGATCCATCCAACCCTCCCATTAGCGTTAGGTTAGGGTGTGAGTTCTGTATGAGAATCCCACAGCTCCAGGGACACCTGGCTGGAAAAGATATGTCGAGGAGGGAACGGTATTGCACCAACATCGCTTCCTTGACACTGTGATGGTGTGCTCCCCCTCCCCGCCTTCCAACCTGACCTTTATCTCCCGTGACCCTGCCCAAGCACTAACACCTGTGGTGGTCACAATGGGCACGTGTACATGTGATGGCTGCCCCCGGCTCGATGTGGTTTCGGGGAAAAGCATAACACCACAGTAGCCAAGGGCTAACTTGAGCAGTGCTGGTACTGTGGCCAATATGCAGATATGACTATAGGTCAATCATCTCACCCACATCAATAGTGAACAGCCCAAGAGCCCTTTGAGCTCCCCTGCACGCCAGGATCTCCCCATGAGCGGGGACGCCTCTCAAGGTTACTCCTCGAGCTTCACAGATTCTTTGCCGCAACAGATCCTCGGTCAGTGACTAATAGCACGCGAAACTGTGAAATCTTAGCTAAGTGATAGAAAGGATCGATTGCACATATATAATCCCTTAGACATAAACCGTTGACCCAGTCTGGGACCAGGATTGGATCCAGCCGCACCCAGACTCCTCTCTGAGAAGGAGGTTAGAAAGCAAGGGGCTCCTTTCCGAACCTCAGCCCAACAGGAGGGTCTCCCTGGCAGTTCTGCCTGACCCTGTCCTCCATGCAGGAAATAACCAAGTGTACCTTGCCATCGAATCCTGCTAAAGCACTGTCGCATTTACTCTCAAACTTTGTTAAATCCCTGTTTTGTATCAATAAACGTGTCGCTGCTTCTCTCTACGAGTGAAGTGCATCGCTCCATCCGCAACAGACACCTCTCTCCTCTGGGCCACCCGTGCTGCTGGGGACCTCAGCCTCAGCCCACGCTGCCATTAGCTGCCTGTCAAAGCGCTGCTACGGGATGGTGAAGGCAGGAACAGCTTTCCATCCTTGCTCCTTTTGTGTAGGAGCAGTCGCTGGATGTTTTCCATTTTGGAGCGGGGCTCTGGCGAGTGTGGGAGAGAGTGTTGGGAGCGTTACGGTGCAAGGAAAGCGCAGAGCCCCAGTGTTGGTCGGGCTGTGAAAGTGCTGCCGAGGGATAGTGAGGGCAAGCAGTCTAATATGACCGAATTGAATGAAACAATCCAGGAATTCTTTACTTACAGAATCTCACTTGGCTACAGCCCACGCTAAGGGATGCTGGACTAAAGTCACACTCCTTTTCTTTGGAGGAATTCTGAAAGGAAAAGGAACCAAAGAACTGTTACACAATGTAAAATTCTGTTGTACAGGAGAAGTTTATTTGTTTGCTTGCTTTAAGAACTAAAGGTGGTTTCAAACCCTAAAAATGCAAGGTAACCAAAGTACAGAAGGAGATACCCGAGCTAAACAAAAGACATCTCTCTCGTCTGTGCTATCGCCTAGCAGCCAACTACTCCCCTCGATAAATATCACCGTCAGGAGGAGCCCAATTTGACCTCTCCCTGAATGGCAGCTGGACTGCATGCCAGGCGACTCTCCCCGTGGGCAGGGGCGACTCTCAAGGTTAGAGATTCCTTACCTGAGACTGAGAGCCTTCCTCACCCACGGCGGAGAGATGCCTTAGCTGCGGCAGATCCTCAGTAAGTGACTGAGAGCGTGCTGAATTAGTACTAATGAGACATTACTAATCCATGCAGCTACTCAATATTATTGCAAACATTGTATAGATAATTCTGTTAGACATAAGCTGTTCTCCAAGTGTGAGACCGGGGCTCCATAAGGAGTTTAGAAGGCAAGGGGATCCACTCTGAACCTCGTGACTCAATGGGAGGGTCTTCCTTACTCTTTGCGTCTCCAGTCTCTGTGTGAATCAGCCTAACCTGCTTCTAACTCAGTTTTCCTTTGTATGTTTTTTCCAAGCGGTAGTTAATCATAGAATGGTCTGGGTCGTCTTCAATTGGATCTGGTTGCTCAGAGCCCCATCCAACCTGACCTGGAATGTTTCCAGGTATGGGCCATCTCCCACCTCTTTGGGCAACCTGGGCCAGTGTCTCCCCACCCTCATCATCAAAAAACATAATCTTCCCAGATGCCCCATCCCTGCTTATTGCAGGGGGTTGGACTCAACAACCTCTAAAGGTCCCTTCCAACCCAAATGATTCTATGATACTGTGATTTCACTGATGTTTCCCTGTTGGCTTCTGTTCCGTCAGAAGCCCCTGGCTCATCTCCATAAGACTGCGAGTCTGCTGCACCCAGCACGTCTCAGACCTACAGGCTGAGGGTCCTCGCTGGCGCCCCGTCCCCCTGACCTTAGCATGTTCCCGCAGCTTGTCACGGGCAAGCCTGATCCTATCCCTGACCCCTTCAAGTCTGATCCTATCCCTGACCCCTTCAAGTCTGATCCTATCCCTGACCCCTTCAAGTCTAGTTTAAAGCTCTGCCAATGAGCCCCACTGGCTCCTGAGCAAAGACCCTCTTCCCCCTTTCAGAAAGCTCAATCCCATCTGACCCCAGCAGGCCTGGCACCATGGAGGCCACCCTATTTGTGCAAAAAAACGAAAATTGTGGTGGTGACAGCAGCCACGGAGCCATGTATTAAGAGACCAGGTCCGCCTGTTCCTTCCAGTGTCGCTGCACATAACTGGAAGGAGAGAGGAAAAATAGCCGGCGCTCCAGATTCCCTTACCACCCATCCCAAGGCCCTGAAGTCTCTCCGGATCGCCCTCGGACTACGCATTGTGGCTTCGTGGCCACCCACAGGGAAGAGCAGCGCTGCGCAATAGTCCGAGGGCCGTACCAGGCCGGGAAGTTTCCTAGTGACGTCCTTAACCCGGGCCCAGGGGGGCAGCAGACTTCCCCAAGAGGAGGGTCTGCCCGGTGAGTCAGGGGTATGTGATAGAGACAATAACACATTGTGCACTGATTGACTAGCAGTGATTCATAACCTAAAGGACAGGCCTGATAAAAAGCAAGAAGTCTTGAGATTGCCAAGGACAGCTCCTGATAACGAATAAGAGTATGCCTTGAAAAGCGGCTGAAACCAACCCTGCGGTCTGGACAAAGACCAAAGAAGAACTGAGTCTGCGCAAGGACAAAGAGTTACTTGCGGTGATGAAGAGGAATCATCAGCCTTGGTGGTCACGACCCTCAGTGACCACCACCAGGAGGCATTGCGCAAGCGCAGTTGGGAGGAGTTTATGGAAATGACTTCTTAGAGCTAATTTGAATACGAAGTGGGGACAGGTTATGCATATGTATAGGCGTATTGGGAAATCTTATGATTATGTAATTAAGCACTATATATATTTGAGAAGGCCGCTGCATTGGGCGCGCACGATTGTGGTGGGGCGACCCCCCCGTGCTGCCCAGCGCTGAATAAACACCTACTTTACAACCTTCCCGGTTGTGGAGTCTCTGGAGTTTCGTTTCCGCATGTCACCGGCAGATCCGGTCCTCCGTTCCCGTCCCCGTCTCCGGGAGGGCAGAGCGCGGCTCCAGCGGCCCCTCTCTCTCTCGCTCACGCTCCCGGCTGCTCCTCAGCCTTTCTCCTTCCTCCCGCGGCTCTGCCGCCAGGCCGAGCGCACCGTCCCCCTGCTCCCCCTCACGCTGCGCTGCTCTCCGCCGCGGAGCGGGCCGGCCCCGGAGCGGCTCCCTCGGCCACCGGCCGCTCCCTCCGCTGCGGCGCGTTTGAGCCTCCCGCCGTTGCCCGGGCAACGCCCAGGTCTCGCCAGCGGCTGTGGCGAGAGGTACCGGCTGCCGCTCGGCCCCGCTCGGCAACACTCGGCCCCGCTCGGATCGGCTCGTCATCTCGCGGCCCCTCTCGGCCGGTCAGGGCCGTCCCCGAGCGCGGCGGCGGGGCCGGGCTGGCGCAGGGCGGGCAGAGGAGCGGCGGGCGGAGGGTCCGAGCCGCCCCGGGAGGCGGCCGCGGGGCGCTCCCCTCCTGCGCTGCCCCGAGGTCCCGGCCGGTCCGGGGCAGCCGCGCGGTGTCCCTCGGGTCCCCGCTGTCCGGGCGTCGGGGCAGCCCCGGGGCTGGGCTGGGGCCGCTCCGTCCCGGCGGCCATCCCCCTTTGGCGGGGCAGCCGGCGGGGGGCACGGCCGGACCCTCCTGTCTGCCCCGGGCCCCGCCGCACGGGCTCTGTGCCGCACACACCGTCCCGTCCGTACCCGCCCTCTCCCCCGCTGGGAGAGCGGTGGGGCCACCGCGGGGCGGGCAGAGCCCTGCGGGGCTGCGCCCGGGAGTCACCGAGCGCCGCAGGTTGCCCGATGCGGAGCGAAAGGAGCCCGAGGGGCCGCCCAGAGCAGCCCCCGCAGCGCAGCGCAGCGCAGCGGCACAGGCGGCGGCAGGAGGGGCAGCCCCCGGCCGGGGGAGCCCCCGTCGGGGCGGGTAAGTAGCACAGCCACGTCTGCGCAAGAGGAGCAACGCAGAAGCCTTTTCCCGCCCCGACTGCTCCCGCCAGCGAGCTCGGGGCCGGTGGCACTGACGGCGGCAGCCAGGAGCATCGGGCCCCGAGTCACCGGTGCCGACAGCACAGGCGCCGCTGGAGGCGTCCGCCTCTTCCCGCCCCGACGGGATGCCGAGGGCAAGAGCGGGAAGAGGCCCCCAGACGCAGCCCCGCTGCCTTGCTGCGGCTCCTCTGCTTCCAGTACCTTTCCCTTTCCTTCCACAAGGCCGCCGTATCTTCACCAATCTTGACCTTTTCATGCTGGGAAGCAGAGGCCCGGCTCATACTAGAAACCTCTGCTGCTTCTTGGAGGGAATGAGTGTTTTCTGCCGGGGTAAGACTGATTAAAGACTGATTAAAATAACACCAAGTTCCAAGTTGCTGCTTCTTTTATTAGAATCCCATAGAACAGTTTTTCAAAGTCACATTCCCGCTTTGTGACACGCAAGGATCAAAATCTTAAAGCTTGTTGCTCTTTTCCCCAAAACTCTAGGTTGTGCAGAAAAACACATTCCAACCCAACACCTTCAGTACATCAATTTGGAAACATAAACAAAGTAGCATTTCACTTAAAGCATTCACTAGCTGAGACAAGCCATGTGAAAAGCAGAGTTACACAAGAAACAATACCACCAAACAGTCACACTACAAGTTTACCTTTCCACAACAATCAGTGCTTCCAGGTCAGTTCTTTCCACCAAAAAGATGCTGGAGTGGCAAAAAGATGATGCTGGGGAAACAACAACGAGCACGTTACACTGCCAGTCCTTCTCTGAGAATTGTAATGACAAGGCCATTTCTGGCCACCGGAAAGACACAACCCCAGCACAAAACAGACAGGGAAAGACTGAAAAAATAGAGACAACATAAAGAATAACTGGTGCACGGTGATGTTAATTTCAGTTTGCAATGGTGTCTTCAGGAGTGTTATGGTTTGAGAGACCCATAACAATCTGTTGTCATTTAGACAATCATTCTATCACCCGATGACCCCTCCCCACCTGGGAAAGGGAAATCGGGAAAAACAAGAAAACCCGAGAGCTGAAGTATAAACAGATTTAATAGAATAAGATTAGATAATTAACATTAACAGCACTAAAGAACTGATATTGATCCCGACACCAATACGGAATATGCAAAGATTATACTCAGCCAATTCTATCAGTAGGAAACTGTGCACTCCCAGCAGTGGACAGCTAATGTGGGACACTGCGAGCGCTACGGCTTCAGGAGGAAGGGAAGGCCTCAGGGCTCCGGCACCAGGGCACGAAGTTCTCAGGATGGCAGCCATCAAGGGAGAGAGAGAACTTCGCAGCAAACTTTCTAATTTATAATGAGTGTGACGTTGATGGTATGAAATAATCCTGTTGGCAGCTTGGGTCAAGTGCCCGGGTCTCGCTCCTCCTCATCCCTGCACCTGGCGAGCTCGAAAACACTGAGACCTTGAGACCCACACACCATAGCTGGCTGTAAAGTAAATATTTTCACAAATTCAGACACTGGAGTCTTCTGAAAGTGCAGTTTTCCCAAGTGTTAGAAGAGAAATTAGTCCTGTGTCTCTCAAACCAGGACACCCGCCTACTTGTTTTTCGGCACATGGGAACAGCCTGCTCCTGTGCCTTTAAGACTTCTTTCTTGAAGTATGTCCATCCTTCCTGGACTCCTGTATCCATCAGGGCATCAGCAGTCTTCTGAACAGATTAAAATTTGCCCTCCGGAAGTCTAAGGTGGCAGTTTTGTTAACCTTTCTCCTATATAATAGAGTAGATATTTTTTTTTAGAGTAGGTTTTTATTTTGAACTCCTTCGATATACATAAATGAATGCTCATTTATCAACATAGATTAAAATAAGGGCTTTTTCTCCATTTCAGTGCCTCACACCCACATTCACAGGTTTTAATGGTATTTAATCCCCCCATGAACTTCCAGACATTTGGGGGCTGTGACCCACCTCTTTTGGAGCGACCTCCGCGTGACCCTCCCCATCCCCCACTCACCTGCTCCTCCACCGCAGCACTGCCCCCCACCCCCCACCCCCGGTGACCTTGGGCTGCCCCAAATGACACCATCGCCCACTCTGACACACACAGAGCCCCACTCACAGCCTGGAGTGCGGTTTCGGCCGGCTGGCGGCGCACGCGGGAGTTGTAGTCCCTGTGCCATTCCCTTGGGGTGCGCATCCGCACGATGCCTCACGCCATCCCCGCTGTACCGCGCTGCCCGGGGCAGAGCCGCTAGGGCTCGGGAGCAGAACAGGCGGAGCGTGGTACCAGCGCGTGTTCGTGCGGTGTCTGTGGACGCAGAAACTCCCCCGTGCACCAGGGACCATTGTGCAACAGAAGCATTGGTGCTCACGGAACCCCCACCCTGCACCAGGGGCGATTGTGCAACACAACGGCGGGTGTGCACAGAGGCGCTCCGTGTACCAGGAACACTTGTGTGAGCCTGACTCCGGCACCGCCGCGCGGGACAACGCGGATCCACCGTGCAACTCGCACGTGCACAGAGCCCCGTGCTGGGCAGGGGGCAGATCTGGAGTAGGTTCCCCCCCCAAAAAACATGCAGAGGAAGGGTGGGGATCTGCAGAAGCACCTTTTTTTTTTTTAAAAATAGGGAGAATACACCTCCCCACATGCTTCCAACCCCCCCTGCCACCACAGAGGCACTGGGGACAAGGATGCTTTGGGGGTCACCAGCCACCCAGGGAGGGCCACTCATCCTGTAGCAGCAGGTCAGGGTGTCCCCATGACCCTTTCCTGGTCCGTCAGGGGGGTGACACCCATCGCAGGACCCCATCACAGCTCACGTGTGGTGTCGGCATCAGCTTGTCCGGCAGTGCAGAGCTCAGCATTGTGGCAGCTGAGGGCAAAGAGGCGGCCAACAGCCAGCAGTGCGACAGCTGCGCAGACACCGAACATGCTCCTGGTGCCTGTCTGATGGTTGCTGTCATGGAGAGCCAGTAGATCCAGACAGGCCAGTAAGTTCAAGGGGAGGCAAAACCAGTTCATCACCCCCAGGTCATCCTTCTCAGGCACCACTTTCCATCAGAGCAAACCAATGGCCGGGAAGCAGAGCCCACATTAGAGTTCAATAAGGAGGAAGCTGAGGAAGGACTCAGCAGGGCTCCTGGCTGGGCTTGGTGGAGAAGGCAAGCATGAAAAGGCAGAAGACCAGGAGGCTGGCAAGGGAGAGGAGGTGGACAGGCTGGAGGTGGTACCTCTGGGAGATGGCCAGGTGATACCGTGGGAAGCTGATGCCCAAGGGAGTGCCATGGGGATCCAGGACAGGGGTCCAGAGGAAGATGAAGATGTAGATAACACTTTCAAAAGGAGTCTGGATGGCACCCAGGAGAAGGATGCGCCAGTTGGAGAGGAGGCACTTCAAACCATTGCCACAGGTTTTGGAGATAGCTCATTAATTCCCATAGCTTTCATCCCAATTTTTCATGGCAAAGACCCCTGACAGCACCAGGAGAGGGATGGAGACCATGAATAGAGCCACCAGGCTCAACCTACATGTCCCGCAGGAACGCTGGCACACCTCCAGGAGCCGGACAGGAGCAATGCTGGGGGACAAGGCCCAGGGTGGTGGCACTCCGAGCTGCTGAAGGCACCCAGGTCTGAGCTCTGCAGAGGCCACTGGCACCGAGCTGTGCAGGAGGCGTTGGTTCAGGCCTCCCAGGGCCTCTCTGAGGGGAGAGCAGGGGCTGACCCATGCCGGGCATGGCCACCTTGGAGCCATGGCACAACCAGTCCCAGCTGGTCCCAGCCGGTCACGGGCGTGGGCATCACCACGGCGACTGCCAGCGCTTTGTGACGGGGGCACCATATCATGCCCAGCGGCCATTGTAACACGGGTGGCCACGGTGACCGTGCAGTATATAAGGGGCCAGAGCCCTGGGGTGCCCACTCCCAGGAGAGCACCTGCCTCAGGAGGCAGCATCTTCCCTGGGTGCCCACGGCGGCTCTACGGCCGAAGACGCCCATGGACAGAGAGGCGAACACGCCATCTCAGCCCAACAAGGGGCTGCCAAGCCTGCAGAAGAGGCGCCAGGTGAGGGATAGGGCAGGAGGGAGAGGCTGCTGGTGGGACGGGGCCGCACCGAGCTGCCTTGGTGCCGAGGCCGGGCTGGATGGCACTCTGGGGGCCACTGTGCCAAGGCAGCCACCTCCATCCCATGCCTTCTTCTTCTTCTGCCCGCAGGTGGGCCAGAGGCCACCAACGCCAGCGCCACAGGGTAGGCAGAGCCCGGCCTCGTCCCTCCACGGGGTCAGGCTGCCAGAGCTGCCCTGCCCAGACAGCTTGCAGGCTGCTGGGAGTCGCCACGCACAGGTAGGGAACCTGCGAGAGACGGGGCTGAATGTTTTCCCGACCCTGGGGAGCTGCCAACGGGCAGGTGGGAGGTGCAGGAGAGGACAGGCGGGCTCGGCCCCTGTAGCAAGCTGGACCCCCTGTGCCATGCCCAGCAGGCTGCCTGGGCATGCCGGCGATGCTCCTGCAGGGACCAGCCCTCTCCCAGCCGTTTGTGGGAACAGGGCAGCAGCTGCCTGTGGGGCTGAGCGCTGCCCTGGGGGCTGGCGGGGGAGCCCAGACACAGGAGCTCTTCCAGCTGTTACAAGGGGGGCAAGGGCCACCGTCTCACAGCCTCTCTCCTCAGCTTCTTTTGCAGACAGACAGCGTGGCACACATGGAGGCACTGCCCTGCAACCAGATGGTACTGCCCAGCATCGTGGAGAAACTGGAGACTCTGCCCGGGCGGGCAGCGGCACCCAGATACGCACCCGCAGCTCGGCTACCAGCAGCTGACAGCACCCGCTGCAGGCTGCCTGCTCTGCCAGCAGCACCCGCTGCACCTTCTGCCGGGGCATGGGACACGGCCAGCAGCAGTGCAGCCATCAGACACCGACAGCCAGTCCCACCTCCTTGGGGCACCTGCGGTGAGCGGGGCAGACCTGCGAGGGTCAGGAGATTCAGGCCTGCAGCCTATACACCAGCTGTGAAGGGGACAGCTCCGTGCCTCACCAGTGAGGTCCCAGGCAAGGTTTTCCGTGGGAGCTGGAGTCACAGCCAGCAGGCAGTGGCACCGTGGGACTGGGCACGTAACAGGGCCCTGTCAATAACAGCAAGAACAGACGAGGTCCAGGTGTCAATGGGAGCAAGGCTCCTGCAGCTCAGCTCTCGCCTGATCCCCATGCATGGGGGGGACACTGATGCTGCCGTCAGGGGCCCTGTACCAGCTGCCCGGGGACAGCATATGAGGCCAGGGTGCTGGGGACACGCAGCGGAGCACAACCCAGCAATGTGGGCGATGTGGATCAGGTGCGACCTCTACAAGAGATCACCGGGGGTGCACCACCAGGCTTCCGCAGAGCATGTGGACATCCTATCCATCAAGATGCAGGCTCCGGAGGAGCTGGGGAGGAGCTTCCTGGCCCGCACCGGGCATAGTCTGGCCCAGCTCAGGAATGCCAGCCTGCAGTGTCAGCGGGACTGCCCAGAGGAAAAGGCCGTGGCCGAGGAGGAGTGTCAGAACGACAGGGACAAAGAGCTGACCCAGGGGGAAGACATCAACATCCCCAGCATCTGTGTCAACAACTCCTTGGTCCAGGAGCTCTTCCAGGATGCCCACTCTAGTCCCCAGGAGGGGCCTGGCTGGCCCAGCAGCATGGACACAGAGGGGACCGGAGACAGAGCTGGGGATCTGCAAAGTCCCAGCTATGGTCCCAGAGACATTGAACCAACAGCTTCTGGCTTGGCCGGAGCTCATGAGGAAGAGGGGCAGCGCACACCACTCGCTCCTGTGGCACAAGAGGAGGCAGAGGAGCCAGCTTCTGCCTTTGGCGAGCAGGCCCCAGCAGCAGAGGCAAAGAGCCGGGCAGCTGCCCCACACAACCCCGCAGGCTACGAGGCAGCACTGCAGGACACAGCCTGGTGCATTGTGAGGGAGGTTGTGGCCAGCGCTGTGCTTGTATTCCAACAAGAACAGGCAGCAAGAACACCGGCAGTACCTCAGGGCACCGAGGGTCCGGTGATCGCAGAGGCTCATGGAGAGGACAGCACAGCTGTTGTCTCCCCGGCAGCGCAGGAGGATGAAGTGGCTGCTTCAGTGCTCCAAAACGCTCCGGCAGATGCTGGCGCACCCCACTTTGCCCCAGCAGAAGAGGCAGAGAGCCAGGCACCTGCCCCGCACAGCCCCACAGCATATGAGGAGGCTCTGCAGGACGTTGCCTGGCACACTGTGCGGGAGGCCGTGGCCGGTGCTGTGCTTGTGATCCAGCAGGAGCAGGCACAGAGCGCGGATGCAGAGATGGCTGCGAGAACACCTGCAGCACACCAAGACACCGAGCGTCTCTTGGCTGCAGAGCCTCACGTAGAGGCCAGCACAGCCCCTCTCGCCCCAGCTGCAGACGACCAGGGAGGTGCAGCAGCTTCTCCCGTGGCTTGGGAACCTCAGCACCAGGTGAGCCAGGCGCACGTGGCCAGCACCGGGCATCCTGAGTTGCCGAAGGCAGGCGCAGCGCCCGGGCTGTGTGTAGCAGGGAGATGCCTGGTGTCCTCCAGGTCTCCCGCTGACATCCCCTCCCTCCCCTACCTCTGCTCTTGCTCTTCCCCTGCAGGCGCTCTCCGAGCATCCAGGCAGCGCACAGCCCTCCTACGGCTGCAGGGACGTGCCAGAGGATGTCCCAGGTAGGTCCCTGAGCCGAGGGCAGGCCTGGCTGGGTGCTGCTCATCCCGGCGAGCGGCACCCAGGGTAGGTCGGCAGCACTGCACACACGGGGACTGGCCGTGCTGTGGCCACCCCTCCCTGGGGAACCGCCTCGGTGGCAGGGGGCTGGCAGCGGCTTGCCCGTTGCCTGCCCAGCCCCTCACCTACAGCTCTCTGTTCCCCGCAGGCATCGTGGCCCTGCCACACACCCCGGCTCGACAGCGACGGCCCTCCTTCTTCAGGAGGGCGCTCAGGGCTCTGCGCAGGGCTTTCCGCTGTACCTGCATAGCGGGACAGAAAGAACAGTAGTGTCCTGCTGCCAGTGCCAGGCGGGTCCCCAGAGATGGCATCTGGCCCTGAGCCTGCACAGCATCCAGGCAACCGAAGGATGGCTGCATGGACAGCGCTCCAGACATTCATCTGCCCTGAGGACATCGTGCTGCCAGCCTCCGCTCGGCTATGGAGGCTTTCTGAGGCCAATAAAAGATGACAATTTTCCCCCAATGCTTGTCTGTGCCTGGCCCATCTCAGGAGAAAGATGGCTATTGACCAACACCCCCAGGTCCCTTTCTGCCAGGCAGCTTTCCAGCCACACTTCCCCAAGCCCGTAGCACTGCACGGGGTTGTCACCCAAGTGCAAGACCTGACACTTGGCCTTGTTGAAACTCATACCATTGTCTGCAGCCCATCCAGCCAGCCTGTCCAGATCCCTCTGTAGAGCCTTCCTACCCACCACTAGATCAACATTCCCACCCAACTTGGTGTCCTCTACAAACTTAGCGAGGCTGCACTCAATCCCCTCCTCCACATCGTTGATAAAGACATTAAACAGAACCGGCCCCAGCCATTAACCTCCAATGCCTTGGGAGTGGCAGGACTCGGAGGAGTTGCCAACAGTTATATGTCCACTAACCCTATTGTGATTGTAAACTCAGAAGGGCAAAGGGCTACAGTGCGGCCATATGTGACCTCAACTCCTTTAAACCTATGGGGAAGGGACTGCTTAGGCCAATGGGGAGTTTGCATAACTACAGATTTTTAGTCGGGGCCACTGTATTTTAGAGCTAAAGCGGGGTGTTTCTCAACCCACTTTAGCTCTAAAATGGCTAACAGAAAAACCAGTGTGGGTTGATCAGTGGCCCCTTGGCCAAGAGAAATTAACAGCCCTGCAGTCTCTGGTAAGGGAACAACTTGTTGCAGGACACATAGAGGCCTCACATAGCCCTTGGAATACCCCAGTATTTGTTATCAAAAAGAAATTGGGGAAATGGAGATTGTTGCGTGATTTGAGAAAGATCATTAGATGTCATGGCAACAATGGGAGCACTACAACCGGGATTACCTTCGCCTACTATGATACCTATGGGGTGGGAAATTGTTGTAATAGATTTAAAAGTTTGGGTTTTTTTTACCATCCCTCTGGCAGAACAAGACAAAGAAAAATTTGCATTTACTGTTCCATCTGTGAATACCATGGAGCCTACCAAAAGGTATAAAGGTATCAGTGGAAAGTGTTGACACAAGGTATGAAAAACTCGCCTACAATTTGTCAATGGCCTGTAGCAAAAGCGTTCACCATTTATCTTCACACCCACTGATTAAATTGGGCACACAAATAATCTTTGGCAAAAAAAAAAAAAAAATCTCAGTCGTAGAAACCCAGTGGAGGGCCCCACGGTGTTCACAGATGGGTCAGGAAAAACTGGAAAAGCTGCCATTGTCTGGAGACAAGGAACACAATGGTGACATAAGATCGAACATCAGGAAGGTTCGCCCCAAGTCATAGAACTACGAGCGATGACCATGGTGTTTCAGAGTTTCCCCGGCCCAGTCAACATTGTGACAGATTCAGCTTATGTGGCCGCTCTGGTACAACGTTTAGATAAAGCTGTTTTAGGTAATGTAACTAATGAATTACTGTTTGGTGTATTGAAACTGTTATGGATAACAATGCAGAGGCGACAGCAGGAATATTATGTGATGCACATTAAAAGTCATACCCAGTTACCAGGATTTATAGTAGAAGGCAATGCACAAGCTGATGCTTTAGTGTCTGCAGTGGCCCTGGGACCTGTGCCCAACGTTAAACAGCAAGCGATAGCATCGCCTAGTTTTTATCATCAGGGATATCGTGCTTTGAAACGTCAGTTTAATCTTAGTAATACTGAGGCGCGCCATATTATTGCGGCCTGCCCCGATTGTCAAGATGAACATGTACCTGTATATTATGGCACCAACCCACGAGGATTACGCGCTTTACAGCTTTGGCAAACTGATGTCACACATATTACTGAATTCGGCCGTTTGAAGTATATACATGTATCAATCAATACCTTTTCTTCTGCCCTCATAGCCACTGCTCACACTGGAGAATCAGCTCGAGATGTCTTACGCCATTGGCAGCGTGCATTTTCTGTTTTAGGTGTCCCACAACAGATCAAAACTGATAACGGTCCTGCTTATGTATGGCAAAAGGTAGCTTGTTTTTTACAACTCAGGGGCGTGACACATGTCACAGGCATCCCCCACTCACCCACGGCTCAGAGTATTGTTGAGCGTGCACACGGGACTCTAAAATGCCTTTTACAAAAACAAAAAGGCGGAATGATAGGGGAAAGCCCTGAAGCACGATTAACTAAA
Organism: Vanellus vanellus; assembly: GCF_965231255.1. NCBI lineage: Eukaryota > Metazoa > Chordata > Aves > Charadriiformes > Charadriidae > Vanellus > Vanellus vanellus. The sequence continues at coordinate 1,572,980 of NW_028127064.1, forward strand.
GCTGTATATGTATTAAACTTTTTGCAGCTTGCTGATGATACTCCTGCTGCGATGCCACCCCTTCTTCGGCACTTTGGTTCCCTTGTGACCCAGGAACGGGTGGGTCCTGGAGCAAAAGTGCTGCTGCGAGACCTCAGGACAGGACAGTGGTTGGGTCCGCATGACTTGATCACGTGGGCAAGAGGTTATGCTTGTGTCTCCACAGATCACGGACCACAGTGGGTGCCGTCCAGGTATATTCGTCCATACCTAAAGTCTACAGACAACGACTCCTCACGTGAACTCACAGGATGAAGGCTTTGCACTTGATCCTGTGTCCTGGTTTGAGGTAAAACAGAACCAATTTTGTTCAGTAACTTGGCTTCTTAGCTGGGCCTCTTCTAACTACTGAAATTAACTGCATATTGTGCAGACAATGTTCACTCTCTCAGAGAGATCAGACCAATTGTTTATAGCTGATGCCCAGGCATGGGATGCAGAGAGGCTCCTGCGTACACTTATTGCCATAACAGCCAAGGCCAACCAACTTTGTTATTTGCCACGTTGGAGGGTTGGAAGCGGAAAAGCATAGTGGGGTCCCACCTGCAGGGAGGAGTGGACAGGACAGGTGACCCAAAACTGACCAACAGGGTATTCCATCCCATCTGCCTCATGCTCAGTATAAAAGCTGAGGGACCAAAGGGTCACGGGCTCTTCCTTCAATGGCCGACATCTGAGGAGGACTCTCTCTGCCTGTGATCCCAATCCTGACTCCAGATCCGGAATCCAGTTCCCGTCCGCCACTGAGTCCAGCCTGGGACTGCCCCAGTGCCAGCCGGTGACGTGATTGTCATCTCGGGAGCTTGACACGGTTTTGTATATATTTTTCATTATTTCTTTTTATTTTATTATTAATACTTCATTAAAGTAGTTTAGTTTCTTCTAAACTCTTAAGTCTCTTTTTCCTCCTCTGCCTCTCTCTTTGTAGAGGGGTAGAGGGGAGCATCTGTCGGTCCCGTCTGGGGTCCCTCGGGTCCCCAGTGGTGGATTTGGCCTAAACCACGACAGATTAATTGGCACCCAACGTGGGGCACGAACAGTGCTCCACCAGAGCTGTGATAAATTGTCCAAATAGTTTGAATTCCAACTTGCTCAGAGATTAGAACAGACAGCTTGCATCATGTCGTTCTTAGAGGAAATCATGTATCATGCCTTTAAACAGCTTTGTTGGACTTTAATGCAGTCAGCTTGGTCTAACCTGCCAAAGGTGTTGCAAACTTCATTTATTCTTTGTCTTTTTATGCGAAGGTTTAAAGGTGCTATGTTGGTGTGGTTCGCAATTCAGATGTATAACACGATGAGTTGGGTAACGGCTCTACCTGTATATCTCGGGCATCAGGTGATGGATTCTGTTATTAATTATACTGTCGGTTCTACCTGGGGAATGTTTACTTCGCCCTTTGATACTTATGTTAATGTGACACCCTCAGAGCTGGGGCATGGAAACCTTCTGGGCTCTGAGGATAAGGACTGGTACCTTGTTAAGATCGTGATTCTGTTGTCGGTGCTTCTGAATGTGGTGCAGGGGTGGTTTATTGTGAAACATCTGTGCAGGGGTAGCTGTAGGGTACCGTGCGCTGCCGCCACTCAGACCCGCGCAGCCGCTCGGCGATCTGCAGCGGCACAAACCGCGGCCCCGCCTGGCCCGGCCGCAGCTGCCCCCCCCGGAGCAACGGCACCACCGGCAGCCGCCCCCCCCCACCGCAACGGCACAGGCGCCTCCTCCGCCGCCGCCGCCTGCACCGGCACCGGCACCACCGCCGCCTGCACCGGCACCACCGGCAGCCGCCCCCCCAACCACCACGGCACAGGCGCCTCCGCCGCCGCCGCCTGCACCAGCACCGGCACCACCGGCAGCCGCCCCCCCCACCGCAACAACACCGGCCCCTCCGCCGCCTGTCCCGGCACAAGCTACTGCAGCCACTACAACCAGTACCAAACCTACTCAAACTCCATCAAAATCGGTACAAGCTGCCCCGGTAACCAGGAGGAAGAAGAAGAGGTCAACTCCTTCCCCTACCCCTTACGACAAAGACCACCTCAAGTCAGATAGCTTGGGGGAGGGTTCTGAAGAAGATCCAGGGGAGGGTCCTTCAAGACCAGATAAGGGAAAGAGACCTTTGAAATCAGACAAAGGCAAGAGTCCTTCTAGAGCAGATGTTGGAGAGGCCCCTTCTAGGGCAGCCTCACCACAGGAGGACTCAGATGTAGAGGTAGTTGTTAAATCCTTCTCTATGAAAGATCTGAGAAATATCAGGAAGGACTTTAGTCGTCATGAAGGTGAAACACTTGTCTCCTGGTTGCTCCGATGCTGGGATAGTGGGGCAGATACCCTAGATTTAGATGGCAGAGAAGCTAGGCAATTGGGAAACCTGGCCAAGGATGGAGGTATTGATAAAGAGATTGGGAGAAAGACAAGCACTCTCAGTCTCTGGAGGCGACTGGTGTCAGCCATAAAGCACAGGTATCCCTTTAAGGACGATATCGAATGCCGTCCAAGTAAATGGACCACCATGGAAAAAGGTATTAAGTACCTGAGAGAAATGGCTGTGCGAGAGGTGATTTATAGTGATGGGCAAGTGATTGTAGACCCTGATGAAATGCCATGCAAACAATCTATGCTAAAAAAGTTTGTACAAAGTGCACCATCAACATATTCCCACACATTGTCAACAATGGTCTGGGGAGGATCTGATACTGACACACCAACCGTAAATGAAGTGGTTAATAAGGTACGACAGTATGAAGACAGTCTCTCTCGTCCCTTTTCTGTGGCAGCCATAGAAAAGCTGACTGTGACCACTGAGAAAATGACTGAGAAACTGACTGAGAAAATAGAGCAAATGACCCAGAAATTAGTTGAGCAAACCGATAAACTGTTTGATAAACTAACCAAGGTGGAGGAAAAACTCCATTCTTTCCCTGTACAGACTCATGTTGCAGCTGCTAAGAGGAAACGCCCTCCTACTCAAGAGAAAAAACACCTTCCGACTCAAGACAAATCAAACCCGATGCGAGATATCCTGTGGTTTTGCCTCTGTGAATATGGAGAAGACATGAAGAAGTGGGATGGAGAACCTACCTCAGCCCTACAGGCACGGGTGCTTGAGCTGCAAAATGAAGCAGGTAGAAGAAAGGATTCTGACAGGAAGAAGGCTGCTCCAACCTACGGTAGGCGATCCTACGGACCAGGTAGGAACCGATCTGATAATCGTAGGTACTACGGTCAACATTAGAGGTGCCCTGCCTCCAGCCAGGAGGAGGAGAGGGACAACCGAGTTTATTGGACTGTGTGGATTCGATGGCCTGGCACATTAGAGCCACAAAAGGATAAAGCCCTGGTGGACACTGGTGCACAGTGTACCCTATTGCCATCGAATCATAAAGGGGCAGAAACTGTCACCATTTCTGGAGTGACAGGCGGATCTCAAGAAATGACTGTATTAGAAGCTGAAGTGAGCCTAACTGGGAATAAATGGGAGAAACACCCCGTTGTTACTGGTCCAGATGCTCCATGCATCCTTGGCATAGACTATCTCAAGAGAGGGTATTTTAAAGACCCAAAAGGGTATCGGTGGGCTTTTGGTATAGCAGCTGTAGAGACTGAGGATGTTACACAGCTGTCTACCTTACCCGGTCTTTCAGATGACCCTTCTGTTGCGGGACTGCTGAGGGTTGAAGATCAGCAGGTGCCAATTGCTACTGCCACGGTGCATCGACGACAGTATCGCACCAACCGAGACTCCCTGATTCCCATCCATAACCTGATTCGCCGGCTAGAGAGCCAAGCAGTGATCAGCAAAACTCGCTCACCCTTTAACAGCCCTATATGGCCAGTGCGAAAGTCTGATGGGCACTGGAGTTTAACAGTAGACTATCGTGGCCTGAATGAAGTTACACCACCACTGAGTGCTGCTGTGCCAGATATGCTACAACTTCAGTATGAACTGGAGTCAAAGGCAGCCCAATGGTATGCTACAATTGACATTGCTCATGCCTTTTTCTCTATTCCTTTAGCAGCAGAGTGCAGGCCACAGTTTGCTTTCACCTGGAGGGGTGTCCAGTACACCTGGAATCCACTGCCCCAGGGGTGGAAGCACAGCCCTACTGTTTGCCATGGACTGATCCAGACTGCACTGGAGAAGAGTGGAGCTCCAGAACACCTACAATACATCGATGATATCATTGTGTGGGGTAATTCAGCAGAAGAAGTTTTCCACAAAGGTAGGAAAATAATTAAGATTCTTCTGAAAGCAGGTTTTGCCATTAAAAGAGGTAAGGTCAAGGGACCTGCACGAGAAATCCAGTTTTTAGGAATTAAGTGGCAAGATGGCCATCGCCAGATCCCAATGGATATAATTAACCGAATAACATCTATGTCCCCACCTACTAACAAAAAGGAAACACAAGCCTTTTTAGGTGTTGTGGGTTTCTGGAGAATGCATATTCCAGCTTACAGCCAGATTGTGAAACCTCTCTATGAAGTGACTCGAAAGAAAAATGAGTTTATGTGGGGCCCTGAGCAACGACAAGCCTTTGAGCAAATTAAACAAGAGATTGTGCATGCAGTAGCCCTTGGACCAGTCTGAACTGGACGGAACATTAAAAATGTGCTCTACACCGCAGCCGGGGACAATGGCCCTACCTGGGGCCTCTGGCAGAAAGCACCAGGGGAGACTTGAGGTCGACCCCTGGGATTCTAGGGGTCGAAGTCTCCGAGGCCAACTATACTCCAACTGAGAAAGAAATCTTGGCAGCATAGGAAGGAGTTAGAGCTGCTTCAGAAGTAATTGGTCCTGAGGCACAGCTCCTCCTGGCACCCCCATTACCAGTACTGGGCTGGATGTTCAAGGGTAAAGTTCCTTCTACTCATCACGCCACCGATGCTACCTGGAGTAAGTGGGTTGCCATAATCACGCAGCGAGCTCGAATAGGAAACCCAAATCACCCAGGAATCGTAGAAGTGATCACAAATTGGCCCAAAAGCAAAGACTTTGGGATGCCACAAGAGGAGATGGTGACACGTGCTGAGGAAGGTCCACCATAATAGTAATTGGGCAAAAGAACATGGCATTGAGTGGATATATCATATCCCCTATCATGCACCCACTTCTGGGAAGATTGTGCAATACAATGGACTGCTAAAAACCACCCTAAAAGCTATAAGAGGTGGAACCTTTAAAATTGGGACAAGCGTTTAGAGCAAGCTACCTGGCTAATTAACACCAGGGGATCCATCAATGGAGCTGGTCCTGCTCAATCAGACCCTTTACATACTGTAGGAGGAGATAAAGTCCCTGTGGTGCATGAAAGGAATTTGTTCAGGAAAACTGGGTTTCTCCTGCTTCAGGCTAAAGCAAACCCATTCGTGGGACTGTTTTTGCTCAAGGACCTGGATGTACTTGGTGGGTGATGCTGAAGGATGGAGAAGTTCAATGTGTACCCCAAGGGAATTTAACCCTTGGTGAGATTACTCAATCCTGAGCTGTATGATGCTGATCACTACATAATACTAACAGTGTTCAATAAGTGTTTTTCAGGATAACACAGGGGTGATGAAACCTGAGCTAGCTTCATCAAGTGGCGTCCAGCAAGCTCTTCAAGATGAACATGCTACCCCATGGGCACGAACCAGAATGAATTTTGTACCATCTTTCCTGCCCTGAGATGAGATCCTGCAATCATGAACTAAATGGGCTTAAACTTTTGTATATAAACGTAAACCACAGATAAGTGACCTGCATGTATCCATATCATATATATAATCTGTGTGCGTGTAAATTTGATAGATAAAAGTAATAGTAATCTGAGCAAGATGCAAATGGTGTGGAATAAGGGGTGGAATGTCCTGGTTTGAGGTAAAACAGAACCAATTTTGCAAAGAAGCAATCACTAAACTGTCAGTTATAAATCTGGTGAACCTGTCAGGCAGTAAAAGGCCAAAATCCACAGTCATTTCATCATTTCATCTCAATGTCTAACCACATTAGGAAGTGTCATCAGGTGTTCTTTTTTTTCTTTCTCTATCCATTCCTGTGAAGTGAAAAATAAATTTCTGTCTATGAAAAAACCTTCCCTCCATTCAGCATTCCTTGCTGTGTGGCTAATAAAGTTACTTAAGTGAATAAAGCCTGAGATGTACATAAGCACTCATATACTGAAGAATGAACATAAGCATGAAATAAGCACGAATGTACTGAAGTTTAGAATCTGGTAGTTTCTCCCCCCTTAATTTGCTTTTGATGGTTATGTTATTAGGAAACCGTAATTGCCCAGGAATGGTAGAAGTGATCACAAACTGGCCCGAAGGCAAGGCCTTTGGGGTGCCACCAGAGGAGGTGGTGACACGTGCTGAGGAAGCTCCACCATATCATGAACTCTCATTCTCTCAGCTAATGAGAACCAGCATGCTCTGGTTACTGATGGGCCTTGTCGTACTGTAGGAAAGCATCGAAGGTGGAATGCTGCGGTGTGGAGTCCTACAGGACGAGTGGCAGAAGCTGCTGAAGGACAAGGTGAGCGGAGTCAATCTGCAGAGGGAAAAGCCATCCAGCTGGCGTTAGCTGTTGCTGAAGGAGAAAAGTGGCCAAGACTCTCTCTCTCTCCTGACTCCGGGACGGCAGCAAATGCTCTGCGGGGGCGGCTAAAGCAGTGGAAGCAGAGCAACTGGCAGCCCTGTCCTGCCGGCTGGGCCTGTACTCTGTGTCTGTCGGGGCTCTGGTTGCCGGGGGCAGCTGTGAGGCGCTGAGGCGGGGGGGCTGGTTGGCGGCTGTGCCGGTGATGCGCTCTGGCGCTTGTGACATCAGAGGGGCCGTGTCACAATGGGGGCAGCTATAAAAGGCACCCGCAGGCAGCGCTGCCCCAGCACAGCCTGAGCCAGAGGTGAGTGCGCAGGCAGCGGGAGGATGGGCCGGAGCGGGGCCCGGGCAGAACGGCGGGCCCCCGGGGGGGTGGGTTCTCATCCTGCATCAAGGGCCCAGCCGCTGGCGGGAGCGCCTGGGGCCGGGCACGCTGCCACCGCCGCCACCGGGGCTGGGCGCAGGCCTTGCTGCCCCCCAGCTGTCTCGCCCCCTCTCCTGCCTGCCCCCAGCTCCCTGCAGTGCAGCGGCAGGGCCCTTGCGCCACCACTTCCTGCCCTCCCAGCCCCACTCAACCCCTTCTCTCCCTCCTCCCACAGGCCATGGCTGACACAACCTTCCTCCCCCTGCTCGTGCAGAGCATCCTCCAGCTCCTGCACATGGTCTGCCAGGAGCTGGGTGAGGCCACCTGCGGGCACATGCGGCAGCACGCGCAGCAGCTGAGCCAGCCCAAGACTCGGCTGCTGCAGGACATGGAGCAGAACGCCTCGGCCTGGGGAGACCTGCTCTTCGCTGCCTTGCAGCACTGGCAGGTCTGGGCGCTCGCTGCAGTCCTCGTCCTGATCTTCAGGCTCTGCCGGCACCTCAGCAAAAGGAGCCCCCAGCCAGGCAGCAGCGCTGCAGAGGAGAGCTCAGGCAGCAGCACAGAGTGCGGCAACGAACAATGTGCAGGAGAAGGTTCTGGCGACTATGAGAAGCGTGTGTTTGGGAGGTTTGCAAAGCGCATCCGGTCGTCAGTGCAGCGCCTGGCCTACAGGAGCCGCGTGGTGGAGGAGCTGGTGGGCGACCTCCTGGCTGTCCTGCAAGAGCGCTTGTCCAACAGTTTCTTCCCGGTCCTGCAGCCAGCCATCGGGGTGGGCAGCGCCTTCGAAGGTTGGAGTCCCCGTGGGCGTGATGCTGTGTACCGCCTGCTTGTGCCCCTTAAGCCCCCCCGTGGGCACGTTTTCCACCTGGAGCTGGGCACTGCAGCGGAGATGCCGGCAAAGAACTCCCGCGTCCGCGTGGAGCTGGCGTGTACCTGCAGCAGGGATCAGCTGGTGGAGAACACGCCGTTCTACCTCCACCACCCCCAGGAGGAGGAGCTGAGGAAAAATCCGTCTGCCAGCCTCCTTGGCACCCTCTGCACCGGCTCCTACCTGGATGTGCACAAAACCGCCCAGTGGTTGCAGAACCTGGTGAGCTCAGCCTGGGAAGAGATGCCTCAGGCGCAGCACTACAGCATGAAGGTGCTGCCTTCCAGCCGCTCCTGCAAGCTGCAGCTGACAAACGCCTCTGGGAAAAGCCTCCTCGTTGACATCATGTTTGGGGTGCGGCGAGGCGACTCGGACATCTTCCTGAGCAGCCGGGAGACTCCAGAGGCCATCCTCACCCCCAGCACAACATGGGCAGAGAGCTACGCGGTGGCAGAGGTGAAGTTCTTCAGGCATGTGGCCAGGCAGGCCCCACACGACACCTCCCACCTCAAATGCCTCCAGCTCTTTGCCGCTATCCTGCTGGGCACCGGCTTTTCCACCGCTACCTTCAAGACGGTTGCCATGCACCTCCTCAACACCTTACCAGTGTCGAGCTGGAGCAGGAGGGAATTCCTCATGCGGCTGCAGGATATCCTGTGGTACCTGCGCGGCTGCCTGCACGACAAACGCCTCGACCACTTCTTCTTTGCTAATGAGAACATGCCCGAGGACATCGTCTTGCCCCCAGCCCTCCAAACAGCGGAGCCACTCAACCTCTTCCAGCGCCTGCTGCATGACCCAGCCGCCCACGCCAAGGCAATGCGTGAGGCCGATGAGCTGCAAGATCGGCTCACAAGCCTGCTCTTCTACAGACACCGAAAGAGCTCCTCACGCACGGAGCTCTCTTAGTGTCCCCTAGATACTCCCCTGGGAGCTGGTGCTGCGGAACTGAGCACGCTGGGCACGCACAACACGCTACTCAGTCGGCTCTGGGAACTGCTGCCACACCTTTCCTCTGCAGCAGAACCGCACTCTGGGGAGTGGGACGCGATGCGGCTGGAGTCGCCCTTGCAAGGAGCCTTGCGACAGAGACTCCTGTTACCACGGGCACAGCCACCGCCCTGTCCCTCGCGGAGCTTTACCCTGTACATAGATGTCAATAAATCATTTGTTTCACACCCAAACGTGCGTCTGTGCATGTGTGGACATGGGTTTTGGGGGGAAGGCGGGCATAGGGTGCTGAGCGCTCGGCTGCCCTAGAGTGGCGGAGCATTTTGCTGAAGAGCTGATGTGCTGGGCTCTGCTTTCACTGATTGTGGAGCTAAGGCTGGCACCTGTCTCTGCTCCAGTGCTGGGGCAATGGCAATCACTTGTTCCCCTCCACAGCTCTGCACATTGCCTGGGTGGCTCCGTAGGTAGGGAGCCTGCAGTGGCCCTGGTAGCCCGACAGCCCTTGGGTGACCCCCGTGAGGTGGTTAGGACGCTGCCCGAGTGGGGAGCCCTGTGCACAGGGAACAAGTGTCACGACTGCTGAGCAGGGCTCTGCCTCCTGTACGAGCACCAGGCTCATTCTCCATACCCTCGTGGGACCTGCGCAACCTTCACCCGGCACACGTCACACGTGTTTTTTTTCCCTTGTTGCCCTGTAACAGCACAGAACATCCTCTCTAGCCAGAAGGAAGGGGGAATGTATACATGTATATCCACAGTCTAAGGAGGGTCACCTTTTGCTGGAACTTGGATCTCACTCCCTACCCCAATCCAAAATGCGAGAACAGAGCTAGCTCTGGAAGGACAGAGCCCTCTACGAGCTAGGAGCCACGAGGCAATCAGTAGATCGCAGGCTGATGATTTGCTTTCTGCATCTGAATGATCTTGCCGAAGCCACCTCTTCCCACATCGTAGTCTGTCCGGTATTCATCTCGCACCTGTCCTCCAGTTTTTCCTCTTCCATACTGTTGCCCCTCCTTAAACCCTGCATCCCAGTCAGTTTGAATGATGCGATCATCTAGTCGCGTGTCGTTGATAAATCGCATTGCGTGTTCAGCGTCTGCTCTTGTGTAGTATTCGACGAAGCAGAAGCCACGTGCAGCGAGGTTCCAGAAAGCTTTGGAGATGTCTCCAATTCAAGGCACGCACTTGCGCCATCCAGGCCACCTTGAGGAGAAGCCATGGCCTGATGGCAGCTGCGTGGCAGGAGACCTGTACTCATACCTCTCTTTGGGACACCTGCTGTGGAAATCCAATGACCCTATATGGGCAAAGACTTGCAAGATCTCTGAGAATTGTCCCCTCAAAAGAGCTGCCTCTGTCTGAGAGCTAAAGAAGCCCAATGGGCGCCCGCTGCCCATCAGCCCAAGGGACGTGGCTTCTCCGGGCTCTCCCAGGGCCCTGCTCTTACAACACCCACTCTGGCCTTTTTTTGCAGCAGGCCAAGTCGCGGACAGCTCCTGCTCCCTGTCTCTCCTGGCACCCGGCTCACAGCTGCCAATAACCTCTCCTCCAAGACCAAGGAAAGAGCAAAGTGCCAGCTCTTCTCAGTAGCAACCTACAGGGGGTAGCGGGAGGTGCAGCGACTCACTGAGTGTCTGCCAAAGCCATCACTGCCCGAGTTACACCACCAATGCTCCTTCTAGAGTAGTGGCCACACACCCATGTGCAGCTGCTGAGAAAAAACAGCCCCTTACTCAAGAGAAAAACCACCCTCCGACTCAAGACCAATCGAACCCGCTCCGAGATGTCCTGTGTCTTTGCCTCTGCAACTATGGAGAGAACATGAGGAAGTGGGAGGGAGAACTGGAAGGCTGCTCTGACCTATGGTAGGCCATCCTACGGACCAGGTAGGAACTCCTCTGCTAATCGTAGGTGCTGTGGTCAACGTTTGAGGTGCCTTGCCTCCAGCCATGAGGAGGAGAGGGACAACTGGATTTATTGGACTGTGTGGATTCGATGGCCTGGCACGTCAGAGCCACAAAAGTATAAAGCCCTAGTGGGCACTGGTGCCCAGCGTAAAGATCAGCAGGTGCCAATTGCTGCTGCCACGGTGCATCGACAGCAGTATCGCACCAACTGGGACTCCCTCATTCCTATCAACAGCTAGAGAGCCAAGGAGTGATCAGCAAAACTCGCTCACCCTTGAACAGCCTTATATGGCCAGCGCAAAAGTCTGATGGGAACTGGAGACTAACAGTAGACTATCGTGGCCTGAATGAAGTCACACCACCTGGTCCTGAGGCACAGCTCCTCCTGGCGCCCCCATTACCAGGACTGAGCTGGATGTTCAAGGGTAAAGTTCCCTCTACTCATCACACCACCGATGCTACCCTGGAGTAAGTGGGTTGCCTCAATGACACAGCGAGCTCAAACAGGAAACCCTAATTGCCCAGGAATGGTAGAAGTGATCACAAACTGGCCCGAAGGCAAGGCCTTTGGGGTGCCACCAGAGGAGGTGGTGACACGTGCTGAGGAAGCTCCACCATATCATGAACTCTCATTCTCTCAGCTAATGAGAACCAGCATGCTCTGGTTACTGATGGGCCTTGTCGTACTGTAGGAAAGCATCGAAGGTGGAATGCTGCGGTGTGGAGTCCTACAGGACGAGTGGCAGAAGCTGCTGAAGGACAAGGTGAGCGGAGTCAATCTGCAGAGGGAAAAGCCATCCAGCTGGCGTTAGCTGTTGCTGAAGGAGAAAAGTGGCCAAGACTCTCTCTCTCTCCTGACTCCGGGACGGCGGCAAATGCTCTGCGGGGGCGGCTAAAGCAGTGGAAGCAGAGCAACTGGCAGCCCTGTCCTGCCGGCTGGGCCTGTACTCTGTGTCTGTCGGGGCTCTGGTTGCCGGGGGCAGCTGTGAGGCGCTGAGGCGGGGGGGCTGGTTGGCGGCTGTGCCGGTGATGCGCTCTGGCGCTTGTGACATCAGAGGGGCCGTGTCACAATGGGGGCAGCTATAAAAGGCACCCGCAGGCAGCGCTGCCCCAGCACAGCCTGAGCCAGAGGTGAGTGCGCAGGCGGCGGGAGGCTGGGCCGGAGCGGGGCCCGGGCAGAATGGCGGGCCCCCGGGGGGGTGGGTTCTCATCCTGCATCAAGGGCCCAGCCGCTGGCGGGAGCGCCTGGGGCCGGGCACGCTGCCACCGCCGCCACCGGGGCTGGGCGCAGGCCTTGCTGCCCCCCAGCTGTCTCGCCCCCTCTCCTGCCTGCCCCCAGCTCCCTGCAGTGCAGCGGCAGGGCCCTTGCGCCACCACTTCCTGCCCTCCCAGCCCCACTCAACCCCTTCTCTCCCTCCTCCCACAGGCCATGGCTGACACAACCTTCCTCCCCCTGCTCGTGCAGAGCATCCTCCAGCTCCTGCACATGGTCTGCCAGGAGCTGGGTGAGGCCACCTGCGGGCACATGCGGCAGCACGCGCAGCAGCTGAGCCAGCCCAAGACTCGGCTGCTGCAGGACATGGAGCAGAACGCCTCGGCCTGGGGAGACCTGCTCTTCGCTGCCTTGCAGCACTGGCAGGTCTGGGCGCTCGCTGCAGTCCTCGTCCTGATCTTCAGGCTCTGCCGGCACCTCAGCAAAAGGAGCCCCCAGCCAGGCAGCAGCGCTGCAGAGGAGAGCTCAGGCAGCAGCACAGAGTGCGGCAACGAACAATGTGCAGGAGAAGGTTCTGGCGACTATGAGAAGCGTGTGTTTGGGAGGTTTGCAAAGCGCATCCGGTCGTCAGTGCAGCGCCTGGCCTACAGGAGCCGCGTGGTGGAGGAGCTGGTGGGCGACCTCCTGGCTGTCCTGCAAGAGCGCTTGTCCAACAGTTTCTTCCCGGTCCTGCAGCCAGCCATCGGGGTGGGTAGCGCCTTCGAAGGTTGGAGTCCCCGTGGGCGTGATGCTGTGTACCGCCTGCTTGTGCCCCTTAAGCCCCCCCGTGAGCACGTTTTCCACCTGGAGCTGGGCACTGCAGCGGAGATGCCGGCAAAGAACTCCCGCGTCCGCGTGGAGCTGGCGTGTACCTGCAGCAGGGATCAGCTGGTGGAGAACACGCCGTTCTACCTCCACCACCCCCAGGAGGAGGAGCTGAGGAAAAGTCCGTCTGCCAGCCTCCTTGGCACCCTCTGCACCGGCTCCTACCTGGATGTGCACAAAACCGCCCAGTGGTTGCAGAACCTGGTGAGCTCAGCCTGGGAAGAGATGCCTCAGGCGCAGCACTACAGCATGAAGGTGCTGCCTTCCAGCCGCTCCTGCAAGCTGCAGCTGACAAATGCCTCTGGGAAAAGCCTCCTCGTTGACATCATGTTTGGGGTGCGGCGAGGCGACTCGGACATCTTCCTGAGCAGCCGGGAGACTCCAGAGGCCATCCTCACCCCCAGCACAACATGGGCAGAGAGCTACGCGGTGGCAGAGGTGAAGTTCTTCAGGCATGTGGCCAGGCAGGCCCCACACGACACCTCCCACCTCAAATGCCTCCAGCTCTTTGCCGCTATCCTGCTGGGCACCGGCTTTTCCACCGCTACCTTCAAGACGGTTGCCATGCACCTCCTCAACACCTTACCAGTGTCGAGCTGGAGCAGGAGGGAATTCCTCATGCGGCTGCAGGATATCCTGTGGTACCTGCGCGGCTGCCTGCACGACAAACGCCTCGACCACTTCTTCTTTGCTAATGAGAACATGCCCGAGGACATCGTCTTGCCCCCAGCCCTCCAAACAGCGGAGCCACTCAACCTCTTCCAGCGCCTGCTGCATGACCCAGCCGCCCACGCCAAGGCAATGCGTGAGGCCGATGAGCTGCAAGATCGGCTCACAAGCCTGCTCTTCTACAGACACCGAAAGAGCTCCTCACGCACGGAGCTCTCTTAGTGTCCCCTAGATACTCCCCTGGGAGCTGGTGCTGCGGAACTGAGCACGCTGGGCACGCACAACACGCTACTCAGTCGGCTCTGGGAACTGCTGCCACACCTTTCCTCTGCAGCAGAACCGCACTCTGGGGAGTGGGACGCGATGCGGCTGGAGTCGCCCTTGCAAGGAGCCTTGCGACAGAGACTCCTGTTACCACGGGCACAGCCACCGCCCTGTCCCTCGCGGAGCTTTACCCTGTACATAGATGTCAATAAATCATTTGTTTCACACCCAAACGTGCGTCTGTGCATGTGTGGACATGGGTTTTGGGGGGAAGGCGGGCATAGGGTGCTGAGCGCTCGGCTGCCCTAGAGTGGCGGAGCATTTTGCTGAAGAGCTGATGTGCTGGGCTCTGCTTTCACTGATTGTGGAGCTAAGGCTGGCACCTGTCTCTGCTCCAGTGCTGGGGCAATGGCAATCACTTGTTCCCCTCCACAGCTCTGCACATTGCCTGGGTGGCTCCGTAGGTAGGGAGCCTGCAGTGGCCCTGGTAGCCCGACAGCCCTTGGGTGACCCCCGTGAGGTGGTTAGGACGCTGCCCGAGTGGGGAGCCCTGTGCACAGGGAACAAGTGTCACGACTGCTGAGCAGGGCTCTGCCTCCTGTACGAGCACCAGGCTCATTCTCCATACCCTCGTGGGACCTGCGCAACCTTCACCCGGCACACGTCACACGTGTTTTTTTTCCCTTGTTGCCCTGTAACAGCACAGAACATCCTCTCTAGCCAGAAGGAAGGGGGAATGTATACATGTATATCCACAGTCTAAGGAGGGTCACCTTTTGCTGGAACTTGGATCTCACTCCCTACCCCAATCCAAAATGCGAGAACAGAGCTAGCTCTGGAAGGACAGAGCCCTCTACGAGCTAGGAGCCACGAGGCAATCAGTAGATCGCAGGCTGATGATTTGCTTTCTGCATCTGAATGATCTTGCCGAAGCCACCTCTTCCCACATCGTAGTCTGTCCGGTATTCATCTCGCACCTGTCCTCCAGTTTTTCCTCTTCCATACTGTTGCCCCTCCTTAAACCCTGCATCCCAGTCAGTTTGAATGATGCGATCATCTAGTCGCGTGTCGTTGATAAATCGCATTGCGTGTTCAGCGTCTGCTCTTGTGTAGTATTCGACGAAGCAGAAGCCACGTGCAGCGAGGTTCCAGAAAGCTTTGGAGATGTCTCCAATTCAAGGCACGCACTTGCGCCATCCAGGCCACCTTGAGGAGAAGCCATGGCCTGATGGCAGCTGCGTGGCAGGAGACCTGTACTCATACCTCTCTTTGGGACACCTGCTGTGGAAATCCAATGACCCTATATGGGCAAAGACTTGCAAGATCTCTGAGAATTGTCCCCTCAAAAGAGCTGCCTCTGTCTGAGAGCTAAAGAAGCCCAATGGGCGCCCGCTGCCCATCAGCCCAAGGGACGTGGCTTCTCCGGGCTCTCCCAGGGCCCTGCTCTTACAACACCCACTCTGGCCTTTTTTTGCAGCAGGCCAAGTCGCGGACAGCTCCTGCTCCCTGTCTCTCCTGGCACCCGGCTCACAGCTGCCAATAACCTCTCCTCCAAGACCAAGGAAAGAGCAAAGTGCCAGCTCTTCTCAGTAGCAACCTACAGGGGGTAGCGGGAGGTGCAGCGACTCACTGAGTGTCTGCCAAAGCCATCACTGCCCGAGTTACACCACCAATGCTCCTTCTAGAGTAGTGGCCACACACCCATGTGCAGCTGCTGAGAAAAAACAGCCCCTTACTCAAGAGAAAAACCACCCTCCGACTCAAGACCAATCGAACCCGCTCCGAGATGTCCTGTGTCTTTGCCTCTGCAACTATGGAGAGAACATGAGGAAGTGGGAGGGAGAACTGGAAGGCTGCTCTGACCTATGGTAGGCCATCCTACGGACCAGGTAGGAACTCCTCTGCTAATCGTAGGTGCTGTGGTCAACGTTTGAGGTGCCTTGCCTCCAGCCATGAGGAGGAGAGGGACAACTGGATTTATTGGACTGTGTGGATTCGATGGCCTGGCACGTCAGAGCCACAAAAGTATAAAGCCCTAGTGGGCACTGGTGCCCAGCGTAAAGATCAGCAGGTGCCAATTGCTGCTGCCACGGTGCATCGACAGCAGTATCGCACCAACTGGGACTCCCTCATTCCTATCAACAGCTAGAGAGCCAAGGAGTGATCAGCAAAACTCGCTCACCCTTGAACAGCCTTATATGGCCAGCGCAAAAGTCTGATGGGAACTGGAGACTAACAGTAGACTATCGTGGCCTGAATGAAGTCACACCACCTGGTCCTGAGGCACAGCTCCTCCTGGCGCCCCCATTACCAGGACTGAGCTGGATGTTCAAGGGTAAAGTTCCCTCTACTCATCACACCACCGATGCTACCCTGGAGTAAGTGGGTTGCCTCAATGACACAGCGAGCTCAAACAGGAAACCCTAATTGCCCAGGAATGGTAGAAGTGATCACAAACTGGCCCGAAGGCAAGGCCTTTGGGGTGCCACCAGAGGAGGTGGTGACACGTGCTGAGGAAGCTCCACCATATCATGAACTCTCATTCTCTCAGCTAATGAGAACCAGCATGCTCTGGTTACTGATGGGCCTTGTCGTACTGTAGGAAAGCATCGAAGGTGGAATGCTGCGGTGTGGAGTCCTACAGGACGAGTGGCAGAAGCTGCTGAAGGACAAGGTGAGCGGAGTCAATCTGCAGAGGGAAAAGCCATCCAGCTGGCGTTAGCTGTTGCTGAAGGAGAAAAGTGGCCAAGACTCTCTCTCTCTCCTGACTCCGGGACGGCGGCAAATGCTCTGCGGGGGCGGCTAAAGCAGTGGAAGCAGAGCAACTGGCAGCCCTGTCCTGCCGGCTGGGCCTGTACTCTGTGTCTGTCGGGGCTCTGGTTGCCGGGGGCAGCTGTGAGGCGCTGAGGCGGGGGGGCTGGTTGGCGGCTGTGCCGGTGATGCGCTCTGGCGCTTGTGACATCAGAGGGGCCGTGTCACAATGGGGGCAGCTATAAAAGGCACCCGCAGGCAGCGCTGCCCCAGCACAGCCTGAGCCAGAGGTGAGTGCGCAGGCGGCGGGAGGCTGGGCCGGAGCGGGGCCCGGGCAGAATGGCGGGCCCCCGGGGGGGTGGGTTCTCATCCTGCATCAAGGGCCCAGCCGCTGGCGGGAGCGCCTGGGGCCGGGCACGCTGCCACCGCCGCCACCGGGGCTGGGCGCAGGCCTTGCTGCCCCCCAGCTGTCTCGCCCCCTCTC
Organism: Vanellus vanellus; assembly: GCF_965231255.1. Taxonomy (NCBI): domain Eukaryota; kingdom Metazoa; phylum Chordata; class Aves; order Charadriiformes; family Charadriidae; genus Vanellus; species Vanellus vanellus. The sequence goes on from NW_028127064.1 coordinate 1,589,935, forward strand.
CTGCCTGCCCCCAGCTCCCTGCAGTGCAGCGGCAGGGCCCTTGCGCCACCACTTCCTGCCCTCCCAGCCCCACTCAACCCCTTCTCTCCCTCCTCCCACAGGCCATGGCTGACACAACCTTCCTCCCCCTGCTCGTGCAGAGCATCCTCCAGCTCCTGCACATGGTCTGCCAGGAGCTGGGTGAGGCCACCTGCGGGCACATGCGGCAGCACGCGCAGCAGCTGAGCCAGCCCAAGACTCGGCTGCTGCAGGACATGGAGCAGAACGCCTCGGCCTGGGGAGACCTGCTCTTCGCTGCCTTGCAGCACTGGCAGGTCTGGGCGCTCGCTGCAGTCCTCGTCCTGATCTTCAGGCTCTGCCGGCACCTCAGCAAAAGGAGCCCCCAGCCAGGCAGCAGCGCTGCAGAGGAGAGCTCAGGCAGCAGCACAGAGTGCGGCAACGAACAATGTGCAGGAGAAGGTTCTGGCGACTATGAGAAGCGTGTGTTTGGGAGGTTTGCAAAGCGCATCCGGTCGTCAGTGCAGCGCCTGGCCTACAGGAGCCGCGTGGTGGAGGAGCTGGTGGGCGACCTCCTGGCTGTCCTGCAAGAGCGCTTGTCCAACAGTTTCTTCCCGGTCCTGCAGCCAGCCATCGGGGTGGGTAGCGCCTTCGAAGGTTGGAGTCCCCGTGGGCGTGATGCTGTGTACCGCCTGCTTGTGCCCCTTAAGCCCCCCCGTGAGCACGTTTTCCACCTGGAGCTGGGCACTGCAGCGGAGATGCCGGCAAAGAACTCCCGCGTCCGCGTGGAGCTGGCGTGTACCTGCAGCAGGGATCAGCTGGTGGAGAACACGCCGTTCTACCTCCACCACCCCCAGGAGGAGGAGCTGAGGAAAAGTCCGTCTGCCAGCCTCCTTGGCACCCTCTGCACCGGCTCCTACCTGGATGTGCACAAAACCGCCCAGTGGTTGCAGAACCTGGTGAGCTCAGCCTGGGAAGAGATGCCTCAGGCGCAGCACTACAGCATGAAGGTGCTGCCTTCCAGCCGCTCCTGCAAGCTGCAGCTGACAAATGCCTCTGGGAAAAGCCTCCTCGTTGACATCATGTTTGGGGTGCGGCGAGGCGACTCGGACATCTTCCTGAGCAGCCGGGAGACTCCAGAGGCCATCCTCACCCCCAGCACAACATGGGCAGAGAGCTACGCGGTGGCAGAGGTGAAGTTCTTCAGGCATGTGGCCAGGCAGGCCCCACACGACACCTCCCACCTCAAATGCCTCCAGCTCTTTGCCGCTATCCTGCTGGGCACCGGCTTTTCCACCGCTACCTTCAAGACGGTTGCCATGCACCTCCTCAACACCTTACCAGTGTCGAGCTGGAGCAGGAGGGAATTCCTCATGCGGCTGCAGGATATCCTGTGGTACCTGCGCGGCTGCCTGCACGACAAACGCCTCGACCACTTCTTCTTTGCTAATGAGAACATGCCCGAGGACATCGTCTTGCCCCCAGCCCTCCAAACAGCGGAGCCACTCAACCTCTTCCAGCGCCTGCTGCATGACCCAGCCGCCCACGCCAAGGCAATGCATGAGGCCGATGAGCTGCAAGATCGGCTCACAAGCCTGCTCTTCTACGGACACCGAAAGAGCTCCTCACGCACGGAGCTCTCTTAGTGTCCCCTAGATACTCCCCTGGGAGCTGGTGCTGCGGAACTGAGCACGCTGGGCACGCACAACACGCTACTCAGTCGGCTCTGGGAACTGCTGCCACACCTTTCCTCTGCAGCAGAACCGCACTCTGGGGAGTGGGACGCGATGCGGCTGGAGTCGCCCTTGCAAGGAGCCTTGCGACAGAGACTCCTGTTACCACGGGCACAGCCACCGCCCTGTCCCTCGCGGAGCTTTACCCTGTACATAGATGTCAATAAATCATTTGTTTCACACCCAAACGTGCGTCTGTGCATGTGTGGACATGGGTTTTGGGGGGAAGGCGGGCATAGGGTGCTGAGCGCTCGGCTGCCCTAGAGTGGCGGAGCATTTTGCTGAAGAGCTGATGTGCTGGGCTCTGCTTTCACTGATTGTGGAGCTAAGGCTGGCACCTGTCTCTGCTCCAGTGCTGGGGCAATGGCAATCACTTGTTCCCCTCCACAGCTCTGCACATTGCCTGGGTGGCTCCGTAGGTAGGGAGCCTGCAGTGGCCCTGGTAGCCCGACAGCCCTTGGGTGACCCCCGTGAGGTGGTTAGGACGCTGCCCGAGTGGGGAGCCCTGTGCACAGGGAACAAGTGTCACGACTGCTGAGCAGGGCTCTGCCTCCTGTACGAGCACCAGGCTCATTCTCCATACCCTCGTGGGACCTGCGCAACCTTCACCCGGCACACGTCACACGTGTTTTTTTTCCCTTGTTGCCCTGTAACAGCACAGAACATCCTCTCTAGCCAGAAGGAAGGGGGAATGTATACATGTATATCCACAGTCTAAGGAGGGTCACCTTTTGCTGGAACTTGGATCTCACTCCCTACCCCAATCCAAAATGCGAGAACAGAGCTAGCTCTGGAAGGACAGAGCCCTCTACGAGCTAGGAGCCACGAGGCAATCAGTAGATCGCAGGCTGATGATTTGCTTTCTGCATCTGAATGATCTTGCCGAAGCCACCTCTTCCCACATCGTAGTCTGTCCGGTATTCATCTCGCACCTGTCCTCCAGTTTTTCCTCTTCCATACTGTTGCCCCTCCTTAAACCCTGCATCCCAGTCAGTTTGAATGATGCGATCATCTAGTCGCGTGTCGTTGATAAATCGCATTGCGTGTTCAGCGTCTGCTCTTGTGTAGTATTCGACGAAGCAGAAGCCACGTGCAGCGAGGTTCCAGAAAGCTTTGGAGATGTCTCCAATTCAAGGCACGCACTTGCGCCATCCAGGCCACCTTGAGGAGAAGCCATGGCCTGATGGCAGCTGCGTGGCAGGAGACCTGTACTCATACCTCTCTTTGGGACACCTGCTGTGGAAATCCAATGACCCTATATGGGCAAAGACTTGCAAGATCTCTGAGAATTGTCCCCTCAAAAGAGCTGCCTCTGTCTGAGAGCTAAAGAAGCCCAATGGGCGCCCGCTGCCCATCAGCCCAAGGGACGTGGCTTCTCCGGGCTCTCCCAGGGCCCTGCTCTTACAACACCCACTCTGGCCTTTTTTTGCAGCAGGCCAAGTCGCGGACAGCTCCTGCTCCCTGTCTCTCCTGGCACCCGGCTCACAGCTGCCAATAACCTCTCCTCCAAGACCAAGGCAAGAGCAAAGTGCCAGCTCTTCTCAGTAGCAACCTACAGGGGGTAGCGGGAGGTGCAGCGACTCACTGAGTGTCTGCCAAAGCCATCACTGCCCGAGTTACACCACCAATGCGCCTTCTAGAGTAGTGGCCACACACCCATGTGCAGCTGCTGAGAAAAAACAGCCCCTTACTCAAGAGAAAAACCACCCTCCGACTCAAGACCAATCGAACCCGCTCCGAGATGTCCTGTGTCTTTGCCTCTGCAACTATGGAGAGAACATGAGGAAGTGGGAGGGAGAACTGGAAGGCTGCTCTGACCTATGGTAGGCCATCCTACGGACCAGGTAGGAACTCCTCTGCTAATCGTAGGTGCTGTGGTCAACGTTTGAGGTGCCCTGCCTCCAGCCATGAGGAGGAGAGGGACAACTGGATTTGTTGGACTGTGTGGATTCGATGGCCTGGCACGTCAGAGCCACAAAAGTATAAAGCCCCAGTGGGCACTGGTGCCCAGCGTAAAGATCAGCAGGTGCCAATTGCTGCTGCCACGGTGCATCGACAGCAGTATCGCACCAACTGGGACTCCCTCATTCCTATCAACGGCTAGAGAGCCAAGGAGTGATCAGCAAAACTCGCTCACCCTTGAACAGCCTTATATGGCCAGCGCAAAAGTCTGATGGGAACTGGAGACTAACAGTAGACTATCGTGGCCTGAATGAAGTCACACCACCTGGTCCTGAGGCACAGCTCCTCCTGGCACCCCCATTACCAGGACTGAGCTGGATGTTCAAGGGTAAAGTTCCCTCTACTCATCACACCACCGATGCTACCCTGGAGTAAGTGGATTGCCTCAATGACACAGCGAGCTCAAACAGGAAACCCTAATTGCCCAGGAATGGTAGAAGTGATCACAAACTGGCCCGAAGGCAAGGCCTTTGGGGTGCCACCAGAGGAGGTGGTGACACGTGCTGAGGAAGCTCCACCATATCATGAACTCTCATTCTCTCAGCTAATGAGAACCAGCATGCTCTGGTTACTGATGGGCCTTGTCGTACTGTAGGAAAGCATCGAAGGTGGAATGCTGCGGTGTGGAGTCCTACAGGACGAGTGGCAGAAGCTGCTGAAGGACAAGGTGAGCGGAGTCAATCTGCAGAGGGAAAAGCCATCCAGCTGGCGTTAGCTGTTGCTGAAGGAGAAAAGTGGCCAAGACTCTCTCTCTCTCCTGACTCCGGGACGGCAGCAAATGCTCTGCGGGGGCGGCTAAAGCAGTGGAAGCAGAGCAACTGGCAGCCCTGTCCTGCCGGCTGGGCCTGTACTCTGTGTCTGTCGGGGCTCTGGTTGCCGGGGGCAGCTGTGAGGCGCTGAGGCGGGGGGGCTGGTTGGCGGCTGTGCCGGTGATGCGCTCTGGCGCTTGTGACATCAGAGGGGCCGTGTCACAATGGGGGCAGCTATAAAAGGCACCCGCAGGCAGCGCTGCCCCAGCACAGCCTGAGCCAGAGGTGAGTGCGCAGGCGGCGGGAGGCTGGGCCGGAGCGGGGCCCGGGCAGAACGGCGGGCCCCCGGGGGGGTGGGTTCTCATCCTGCATCAAGGGCCCAGCCGCTGGCGGGAGCGCCTGGGGCCGGGCACGCTGCCACCGCCGCCACCGGGGCTGGGCGCAGGCCTTGCTGCCCCCCAGCTGTCTCGCCCCCTCTCCTGCCTGCCCCCAGCTCCCTGCAGTGCAGCGGGCAGGGCCCTTGCGCCACCACTTCCTGCCCTCCCAGCCCCACTCAACCCCTTCTCTCCCTCCTCCCACAGGCCATGGCTGACACAACCTTCCTCCCCCTGCTCGTGCAGAGCATCCTCCAGCTCCTGCACATGGTCTGCCAGGAGCTGGGTGAGGCCACCTGCGGGCACATGCGGCAGCACGCGCAGCAGCTGAGCCAGCCCAAGACTCGGCTGCTGCAGGACATGGAGCAGAACGCCTCGGCCTGGGGAGACCTGCTCTTCGCTGCCTTGCAGCACTGGCAGGTCTGGGCGCTCGCTGCAGTCCTCGTCCTGATCTTCAGGCTCTGCCGGCACCTCAGCAAAAGGAGCCCCCAGCCAGGCAGCAGCGCTGCAGAGGAGAGCTCAGGCAGCAGCACAGAGTGCGGCAACGAACAATGTGCAGGAGAAGGTTCTGGCGACTATGAGAAGCGTGTGTTTGGGAGGTTTGCAAAGCGCATCCGGTCGTCAGTGCAGCGCCTGGCCTACAGGAGCCGCGTGGTGGAGGAGCTGGTGGGCGACCTCCTGGCTGTCCTGCAAGAGCGCTTGTCCAACAGTTTCTTCCCGGTCCTGCAGCCAGCCATCGGGGTGGGTAGCGCCTTCGAAGGTTGGAGTCCCCGTGGGCGTGATGCTGTGTACCGCCTGCTTGTGCCCCTTAAGCCCCCCCGTGGGCACGTTTTCCACCTGGAGCTGGGCACTGCAGCGGAGATGCCGGCAAAGAACTCCCGCGTCCGCGTGGAGCTGGCGTGTACCTGCAGCAGGGATCAGCTGGTGGAGAACACGCCGTTCTACCTCCACCACCCCCAGGAGGAGGAGCTGAGGAAAAGTCCGTCTGCCAGCCTCCTTGGCACCCTCTGCACCGGCTCCTACCTGGATGTGCACAAAACCACCCAGTGGTTGCAGAACCTGGTGAGCTCAGCCTGGGAAGAGATGCCTCAGGCGCAGCACTACAGCATGAAGGTGCTGCCTTCCAGCCGCTCCTGCAAGCTGCAGCTGACAAACGCCTCTGGGAAAAGCCTCCTCGTTGACATCATGTTTGGGGTGCGGCGAGGCGACTCGGACATCTTCCTGAGCAGCCGGGAGACTCCAGAGGCCATCCTCACCCCCAGCACAACATGGGCAGAGAGCTACGCGGTGGCAGAGGTGAAGTTCTTCAGGCATGTGGCCAGGCAGGCCCCACACGACACCTCCCACCTCAAATGCCTCCAGCTCTTTGCCGCTATCCTGCTGGGCACCGGCTTTTCCACCGCTACCTTCAAGACGGTTGCCATGCACCTCCTCAACACCTTACCAGTGTCGAGCTGGAGCAGGAGGGAATTCCTCATGCGGCTGCAGGATATCCTGTGGTACCTGCGCGGCTGCCTGCACGACAAACGCCTCGACCACTTCTTCTTTGCTAATGAGAACATGCCCGAGGACATCGTCTTGCCCCCAGCCCTCCAAACAGCGGAGCCACTCAACCTCTTCCAGCGCCTGCTGCATGACCCAGCCGCCCACGCCAAGGCAATGCATGAGGCTGATGAGCTGCAAGATCGGCTCACAAGCCTGCTCTTCTACGGACACCGAAAGAGCTCCTCACGCACGGAGCTCTCTTAGTGTCCCCTAGATACTCCCCTGGGAGCTGGTGCTGCGGAACTGAGCACGCTGGGCACGCACAACACGCTACTCAGTCGGCTCTGGGAACTGCTGCCACACCTTTCCTCTGCAGCAGAACCGCACTCTGGGGAGTGGGACGCGATGCGGCTGGAGTCGCCCTTGCAAAGAGCCTTGCGACAGAGACTCCTGTTACCACGGGCACAGCCACCGCCCTGTCCCTCGCGGAGCTTTACCCTGTACATAGATGTCAATAAATCATTTGTTTCACACCCAAACGTGCGTCTGTGCATGTGTGGACATGGGTTTTGGGGGGAAGGCGGGCATAGGGTGCTGAGCGCTCGGCTGCCCTAGAGTGGCGGAGCATTTTGCTGAAGAGCTGATGTGCTGGGCTCTGCTTTCACTGATTGTGGAGCTAAGGCTGGCACCTGTCTCTGCTCCAGTGCTGGGGCAATGGCAATCACTTGTTCCCCTCCACAGCTCTGCACATTGCCTGGGTGGCTCCGTAGGTAGGGAGCCTGCAGTGGCCCTGGTAGCCCGACAGCCCTTGGGTGACCCCCGTGAGGTGGTTAGGACGCTGCCCGAGTGGGGAGCCCTGTGCACAGGGAACAAGTGTCACGACTGCTGAGCAGGGCTCTGCCTCCTGTACGAGCACCAGGCTCATTCTCCATACCCTCGTGGGACCTGCGCAACCTTCACCCGGCACACGTCACACGTGTTTTTTTTCCCTTGTTGCCCTGTAACAGCACAGAACATCCTCTCTAGCCAGAAGGAAGGGGGAATGTATACATGTATATCCACAGTCTAAGGAGGGTCACCTTTTGCTGGAACTTGGATCTCACTCCCTACCCCAATCCAAAATGCGAGAACAGAGCTAGCTCTGGAAGGACAGAGCCCTCTACGAGCTAGGAGCCACGAGGCAATCAGTAGATCGCAGGCTGATGATTTGCTTTCTGCATCTGAATGATCTTGCCGAAGCCACCTCTTCCCACATCGTAGTCTGTCCGGTATTCATCTCGCACCTGTCCTCCAGTTTTTCCTCTTCCATACTGTTGCCCCTCCTTAAACCCTGCATCCCAGTCAGTTTGAATGATGCGATCATCTAGTCGCGTGTCGTTGATAAATCGCATTGCGTGTTCAGCGTCTGCTCTTGTGTAGTATTCGACGAAGCAGAAGCCACGTGCAGCGAGGTTCCAGAAAGCTTTGGAGATGTCTCCAATTCAAGGCACGCACTTGCGCCATCCAGGCCACCTTGAGGAGAAGCCATGGCCTGATGGCAGCTGCGTGGCAGGAGACCTGTACTCATACCTCTCTTTGGGACACCTGCTGTGGAAATCCAATGACCCTATATGGGCAAAGACTTGCAAGATCTCTGAGAATTGTCCCCTCAAAAGAGCTGCCTCTGTCTGAGAGCTAAAGAAGCCCAATGGGCGCCCGCTGCCCATCAGCCCAAGGGACGTGGCTTCTCCGGGCTCTCCCAGGGCCCTGCTCTTACAACACCCACTCTGGCCTTTTTTTGCAGCAGGCCAAGTCGCGGACAGCTCCTGCTCCCTGTCTCTCCTGGCACCCGGCTCACAGCTGCCAATAACCTCTCCTCCAAGACCAAGGCAAGAGCAAAGTGCCAGCTCTTCTCAGTAGCAACCTACAGGGGGTAGCGGGAGGTGCAGCGACTCACTGAGTGTCTGCCAAAGCCATCACTGCCCGAGTTACACCACCAATGCGCCTTCTAGAGTAGTGGCCACACACCCATGTGCAGCTGCTGAGAAAAAACAGCCCCTTACTCAAGAGAAAAACCACCCTCCGACTCAAGACCAATCGAACCCGCTCCGAGATGTCCTGTGTCTTTGCCTCTGCAACTATGGAGAGAACATGAGGAAGTGGGAGGGAGAACTGGAAGGCTGCTCTGACCTATGGTAGGCCATCCTACGGACCAGGTAGGAACTCCTCTGCTAATCGTAGGTGCTGTGGTCAACGTTTGAGGTGCCCTGCCTCCAGCCATGAGGAGGAGAGGGACAACTGGATTTGTTGGACTGTGTGGATTCGATGGCCTGGCACGTCAGAGCCACAAAAGTATAAAGCCCTAGTGGGCACTGGTGCCCAGCGTAAAGATCAGCAGGTGCCAATTGCTGCTGCCACGGTGCATCGACAGCAGTATTGCACCAACTGGGACTCCCTCATTCCTATCAACGGCTAGAGAGCCAAGGAGTGATCAGCAAAACTCGCTCACCCTTGAACAGCCTTATATGGCCAGCGCAAAAGTCTGATGGGAACTGGAGACTAACAGTAGACTATCGTGGCCTGAATGAAGTCACACCACCTGGTCCTGAGGCACAGCTCCTCCTGGCACCCCCATTACCAGGACTGAGCTGGATGTTCAAGGGTAAAGTTCCCTCTACTCATCACACCACCGATGCTACCCTGGAGTAAGTGGATTGCCTCAATGACACAGCGAGCTCAAACAGGAAACCCTAATTGCCCAGGAATGGTAGAAGTGATCACAAACTGGCCCGAAGGCAAGGCCTTTGGGGTGCCACCAGAGGAGGTGGTGACACATGCTGAGGAAGCTCCACCATATCATGAACTCTCATTCTCTCAGCTAATGAGAACCAGCATGCTCTGGTTACTGATGGGCCTTGTCGTACTGTAGGAAAGCATCGAAGGTGGAATGCTGCGGTGTGGAGTCCTACAGGACGAGTGGCAGAAGCTGCTGAAGGACAAGGCGAGCGGAGTCAATCTGCAGAGGGAAAAGCCATCCAGCTGGCGTTAGCTGTTGCTGAAGGAGAAAAGTGGCCAAGACTCTCTCTCTCTCCTGACTCCGGGACGGCAGCAAAAGCTCTGCGGGGGCGGCTAAAGCAGTGGAAGCAGAGCAACTGTCAGCCCTGTCCTGCCGGCTGGGCCTGTACTCTGTGTCTGTCGGGGCTCTGGTTGCCGGGGGCAGCTGTGAGGCGCTGAGGCGGGGGGGCTGGTTGGCGGCTGTGCCGGTGATGCGCTCTGGCGCTTGTGACATCAGAGGGGCCGTGTCACAATGGGGGCAGCTATAAAAGGCTCCCGCAGGCAGCGCTGCCCCAGCACAGCCTGAGCCAGAGGTGAGTGCGCAGGCGGCGGAAGGCTGGGCCGGAGCGGGGCCCGGGCAGAACGGCGGGCCCCCGGGGGGGTGGGTTCTCATCCTGCATCAAGGGCCCAGCTGCTGGCGGGAGCGCCTGGGGCCGGGCACGCTGCCACCGCCGCCACCGGGGCTGGGCGCAGGCCTTGCTGCCCCCCAGCTGTCTCGCCCCCTCTCCTGCCTGCCCCCAGCTCCCTGCAGTGCAGCGGCAGGGCCCTTGCGCCACCACTTCCTGCCCTCCCAGCCCCACTCAACCCCTTCTCTCCCTCCTCCCACAGGCCATGGCTGACACAACCTTCCTTCCCCTGCTCGTGCAGAGCATCCTCCAGCTCCTGCACATGGTCTGCCAGGAGCTGGGTGAGGCCACCTGCGGGCACATGCGGCAGCACGCGCAGCAGCTGAGCCAGCCCAAGACTCGGCTGCTGCAGGACATGGAGCAGAACGCCTCGGCCTGGGGAGACCTGCTCTTCGCTGCCTTGCAGCACTGGCAGGTCTGGGCGCTCGCTGCAGTCCTCGTCCTGATCTTCAGGCTCTGCCGGCACCTCAGCAAAAGGAGCCCCCAGCCAGGCAGCAGCGCTGCAGAGGAGAGCTCAGGCAGCAGCACAGAGTGCGGCAACGAACAATGTGCAGGAGAAGGTTCTGGCGACTATGAGAAGCGTGTGTTTGGGAGGTTTGCAAAGCGCATCCGGTCGTCAGTGCAGCGCCTGGCCTACAGGAGCCGCGTGGTGGAGGAGCTGGTGGGCGACCTCCTGGCTGTCCTGCAAGAGCGCTTGTCCAACAGTTTCTTCCCGGTCCTGCAGCCAGCCATCGGGGTGGGTAGCGCCTTCGAAGGTTGGAGTCCCCGTGGGCGTGATGCTGTGTACCGCCTGCTTGTGCCCCTTAAGCCCCCCCGTGGGCACGTTTTCCACCTGGAGCTGGGCACTGCAGCGGAGATGCCGGCAAAGAACTCCCGCGTCCGCGTGGAGCTGGCGTGTACCTGCAGCAGGGATCAGCTGGTGGAGAACACGCCGTTCTACCTCCACCACCCCCAGGAGGAGGAGCTGAGGAAAAGTCCGTCTGCCAGCCTCCTTGGCACCCTCTGCACCGGCTCCTACCTGGATGTGCACAAAACCGCCCAGTGGTTGCAGAACCTGGTGAGCTCAGCCTGGGAAGAGATGCCTCAGGCGCAGCACTACAGCATGAAGGTGCTGCCTTCCAGCCGCTCCTGCAAGCTGCAGCTGACAAACGCCTCTGGGAAAAGCCTCCTCGTTGACATCATGTTTGGGGTGCGGCGAGGCGACTCGGACATCTTCCTGAGAAGCCGGGAGACTCCAGAGGCCATCCTCACCCCCAGCACAACATGGGCAGAGAGCTACGCGGTGGCAGAGGTGAAGTTCTTCAGGCATGTGGCCAGGCAGGCCCCACACGACACCTCCCACCTCAAATGCCTCCAGCTCTTTGCCGCTATCCTGCTGGGCACTGGCTTTTCCACCGCTACCTTCAAGACGGTTGCCATGCACCTCCTCAACACCTTACCAGTGTCGAGCTGGAGCAGGAGGGAATTCCTCATGCGGCTGCAGGATATCCTGTGGTACCTGCGCGGCTGCCTGCACGACAAACGCCTCGACCACTTCTTCTTTGCTAATGAGAACATGCCCGAGGACATCGTCTTGCCCCCAGCCCTCCAAACAGCGGAGCCACTCAACCTCTTCCAGCGCCTGCTGCATGACCCAGCCGCCCACGCCAAGGCAATGCATGAGGCCGATGAGCTGCAAGATCGGCTCACAAGCCTGCTCTTCTACGGACACCGAAAGAGCTCCTCACGCACGGAGCTCTCTTAGTGTCCCCTAGATACTCCCCTGGGAGCTGGTGCTGCGGAACTGAGCACGCTGGGCACGCACAACACGCTACTCAGTCGGCTCTGGGAACTGCTGCCACACCTTTCCTCTGCAGCAGAACCGCACTCTGGGGAGTGGGACGCGATGCGGCTGGAGTCGCCCTTGCAAGGAGCCTTGCGACAGAGACTCCTGTTACCACGGGCACAGCCACCGCCCTGTCCCTCGCGGAGCTTTACCCTGTACATAGATGTCAATAAATCATTTGTTTCACACCCAAACGTGCGTCTGTGCATGTGTGGACATGGGTTTTGGGGGGAAGGCGGGCATAGGGTGCTGAGCGCTCGGCTGCCCTAGAGTGGCGGAGCATTTTGCTGAAGAGCTGATGTGCTGGGCTCTGCTTTCACTGATTGTGGAGCTAAGGCTGGCACCTGTCTCTGCTCCAGTGCTGGGGCAATGGCAATCACTTGTTCCCCTCCACAGCTCTGCACATTGCCTGGGTGGCTCCGTAGGTAGGGAGCCTGCAGTGGCCCTGGTAGCCCGACAGCCCTTGGGTGACCCCCGTGAGGTGGTTAGGACGCTGCCCGAGTGGGGAGCCCTGTGCACAGGGAACAAGTGTCACGACTGCTGAGCAGGGCTCTGCCTCCTGTACGAGCACCAGGCTCATTCTCCATACCCTCGTGGGACCTGCGCAACCTTCACCCGGCACACGTCACACGTGTTTTTTTTCCCTTGTTGCCCTGTAACAGCACAGAACATCCTCTCTAGCCAGAAGGAAGGGGGAATGTATACATGTATATCCACAGTCTAAGGAGGGTCACCTTTTGCTGGAACTTGGATCTCACTCCCTACCCCAATCCAAAATGCGAGAACAGAGCTAGCTCTGGAAGGACAGAGCCCTCTACGAGCTAGGAGCCACGAGGCAATCAGTAGATCGCAGGCTGATGATTTGCTTTCTGCATCTGAATGATCTTGCCGAAGCCACCTCTTCCCACATCGTAGTCTGTCCGGTATTCATCTCGCACCTGTCCTCCAGTTTTTCCTCTTCCATACTGTTGCCCCTCCTTAAACCCTGCATCCCAGTCAGTTTGAATGATGCGATCATCTAGTCGCGTGTCGTTGATAAATCGCATTGCGTGTTCAGCGTCTGCTCTTGTGTAGTATTCGACGAAGCAGAAGCCACGTGCAGCGAGGTTCCAGAAAGCTTTGGAGATGTCTCCAATTCAAGGCACGCACTTGCGCCATCCAGGCCACCTTGAGGAGAAGCCATGGCCTGATGGCAGCTGCGTGGCAGGAGACCTGTACTCATACCTCTCTTTGGGACACCTGCTGTGGAAATCCAATGACCCTATATGGGCAAAGACTTGCAAGATCTCTGAGAATTGTCCCCTCAAAAGAGCTGCCTCTGTCTGAGAGCTAAAGAAGCCCAATGGGCGCCCGCTGCCCATCAGCCCAAGGGACGTGGCTTCTCCGGGCTCTCCCAGGGCCCTGCTCTTACAACACCCACTCTGGCCTTTTTTTGCAGCAGGCCAAGTCGCGGACAGCTCCTGCTCCCTGTCTCTCCTGGCACCCGGCTCACAGCTGCCAATAACCTCTCCTCCAAGACCAAGGCAAGAGCAAAGTGCCAGCTCTTCTCAGTAGCAACCTACAGGGGGTAGCGGGAGGTGCAGCGACTCACTGAGTGTCTGCCAAAGCCATCACTGCCCGAGTTACACCACCAATGCGCCTTCTAGAGTAGTGGCCACACACCCATGTGCAGCTGCTGAGAAAAAACAGCCCCTTACTCAAGAGAAAAACCACCCTCCGACTCAAGACCAATCGAACCCGCTCCGAGATGTCCTGTGTCTTTGCCTCTGCAACTATGGAGAGAACATGAGGAAGTGGGAGGGAGAACTGGAAGGCTGCTCTGACCTATGGTAGGCCATCCTACGGACCAGGTAGGAACTCCTCTGCTAATCGTAGGTGCTGTGGTCAACGTTTGAGGTGCCCTGCCTCCAGCCATGAGGAGGAGAGGGACAACTGGATTTGTTGGACTGTGTGGATTCGATGGCCTGGCACGTCAGAGCCACAAAAGTATAAAGCCCCAGTGGGCACTGGTGCCCAGCGTAAAGATCAGCAGGTGCCAATTGCTGCTGCCACGGTGCATCGACAGCAGTATCGCACCAACTGGGACTCCCTCATTCCTATCAACGGCTAGAGAGCCAAGGAGTGATCAGCAAAACTCGCTCACCCTTGAACAGCCTTATATGGCCAGCGCAAAAGTCTGATGGGAACTGGAGACTAACAGTAGACTATCGTGGCCTGAATGAAGTCACACCACCTGGTCCTGAGGCACAGCTCCTCCTGGCACCCCCATTACCAGGACTGAGCTGGATGTTCAAGGGTAAAGTTCCCTCTACTCATCACACCACCGATGCTACCCTGGAGTAAGTGGATTGCCTCAATGACACAGCGAGCTCAAACAGGAAACCCTAATTGCCCAGGAATGGTAGAAGTGATCACAAACTGGCCCGAAGGCAAGGCCTTTGGGGTGCCACCAGAGGAGGTGGTGACACGTGCTGAGGAAGCTCCACCATATCATGAACTCTCATTCTCTCAGCTAATGAGAACCAGCATGCTCTGGTTACTGATGGGCCTTGTCGTACTGTAGGAAAGCATCGAAGGTGGAATGCTGCGGTGTGGAGTCCTACAGGACGAGTGGCAGAAGCTGCTGAAGGACAAGGTGAGCGGAGTCAATCTGCAGAGGGAAAAGCCATCCAGCTGGCGTTAGCTGTTGCTGAAGGAGAAAAGTGGCCAAGACTCTCTCTCTCTCCTGACTCCGGGACGGCAGCAAATGCTCTGCGGGGGCGGCTAAAGCAGTGGAAGCAGAGCAACTGGCAGCCCTGTCCTGCCGGCTGGGCCTGTACTCTGTGTCTGTCGGGGCTCTGGTTGCCGGGGGCAGCTGTGAGGCGCTGAGGCGGGGGGGCTGGTTGGCGGCTGTGCCGGTGATGCGCTCTGGCGCTTGTGACATCAGAGGGGCCGTGTCACAATGGGGGCAGCTATAAAAGGCACCCGCAGGCAGCGCTGCCCCAGCACAGCCTGAGCCAGAGGTGAGTGCGCAGGCGGCGGGAGGCTGGGCCGGAGCGGGGCCCGGGCAGAACGGCGGGCCCCCGGGGGGGTGGGTTCTCATCCTGCATCAAGGGCCCAGCCGCTGGCGGGAGCGCCTGGGGCCGGGCACGCTGCCACCGCCGCCACCGGGGCTGGGCGCAGGCCTTGCTGCCCCCCAGCTGTCTCGCCCCCTCTCCTGCCTGCCCCCAGCTCCCTGCAGTGCAGCGGGCAGGGCCCTTGCGCCACCACTTCCTGCCCTCCCAGCCCCACTCAACCCCTTCTCTCCCTCCTCCCACAGGCCATGGCTGACACAACCTTCCTCCCCCTGCTCGTGCAGAGCATCCTCCAGCTCCTGCACATGGTCTGCCAGGAGCTGGGTGAGGCCACCTGCGGGCACATGCGGCAGCACGCGCAGCAGCTGAGCCAGCCCAAGACTCGGCTGCTGCAGGACATGGAGCAGAACGCCTCGGCCTGGGGAGACCTGCTCTTCGCTGCCTTGCAGCACTGGCAGGTCTGGGCGCTCGCTGCAGTCCTCGTCCTGATCTTCAGGCTCTGCCGGCACCTCAGCAAAAGGAGCCCCCAGCCAGGCAGCAGCGCTGCAGAGGAGAGCTCAGGCAGCAGCACAGAGTGCGGCAACGAACAATGTGCAGGAGAAGGTTCTGGCGACTATGAGAAGCGTGTGTTTGGGAGGTTTGCAAAGCGCATCCGGTCGTCAGTGCAGCGCCTGGCCTACAGGAGCCGCGTGGTGGAGGAGCTGGTGGGCGACCTCCTGGCTGTCCTGCAAGAGCGCTTGTCCAACAGTTTCTTCCCGGTCCTGCAGCCAGCCATCGGGGTGGGTAGCGCCTTCGAAGGTTGGAGTCCCCGTGGGCGTGATGCTGTGTACCGCCTGCTTGTGCCCCTTAAGCCCCCCCGTGGGCACGTTTTCCACCTGGAGCTGGGCACTGCAGCGGAGATGCCGGCAAAGAACTCCCGCGTCCGCGTGGAGCTGGCGTGTACCTGCAGCAGGGATCAGCTGGTGGAGAACACGCCGTTCTACCTCCACCACCCCCAGGAGGAGGAGCTGAGGAAAAGTCCGTCTGCCAGCCTCCTTGGCACCCTCTGCACCGGCTCCTACCTGGATGTGCACAAAACCACCCAGTGGTTGCAGAACCTGGTGAGCTCAGCCTGGGAAGAGATGCCTCAGGCGCAGCACTACAGCATGAAGGTGCTGCCTTCCAGCCGCTCCTGCAAGCTGCAGCTGACAAACGCCTCTGGGAAAAGCCTCCTCGTTGACATCATGTTTGGGGTGCGGCGAGGCGACTCGGACATCTTCCTGAGCAGCCGGGAGACTCCAGAGGCCATCCTCACCCCCAGCACAACATGGGCAGAGAGCTACGCGGTGGCAGAGGTGAAGTTCTTCAGGCATGTGGCCAGGCAGGCCCCACACGACACCTCCCACCTCAAATGCCTCCAGCTCTTTGCCGCTATCCTGCTGGGCACCGGCTTTTCCACCGCTACCTTCAAGACGGTTGCCATGCACCTCCTCAACACCTTACCAGTGTCGAGCTGGAGCAGGAGGGAATTCCTCATGCGGCTGCAGGATATCCTGTGGTACCTGCGCGGCTGCCTGCACGACAAACGCCTCGACCACTTCTTCTTTGCTAATGAGAACATGCCCGAGGACATCGTCTTGCCCCCAGCCCTCCAAACAGCGGAGCCACTCAACCTCTTCCAGCGCCTGCTGCATGACCCAGCCGCCCACGCCAAGGCAATGCATGAGGCTGATGAGCTGCAAGATCGGCTCACAAGCCTGCTCTTCTACGGACACCGAAAGAGCTCCTCACGCACGGAGCTCTCTTAGTGTCCCCTAGATACTCCCCTGGGAGCTGGTGCTGCGGAACTGAGCACGCTGGGCACGCACAACACGCTACTCAGTCGGCTCTGGGAACTGCTGCCACACCTTTCCTCTGCAGCAGAACCGCACTCTGGGGAGTGGGACGCGATGCGGCTGGAGTCGCCCTTGCAAAGAGCCTTGCGACAGAGACTCCTGTTACCACGGGCACAGCCACCGCCCTGTCCCTCGCGGAGCTTTACCCTGTACATAGATGTCAATAAATCATTTGTTTCACACCCAAACGTGCGTCTGTGCATGTGTGGACATGGGTTTTGGGGGGAAGGCGGGCATAGGGTGCTGAGCGCTCGGCTGCCCTAGAGTGGCGGAGCATTTTGCTGAAGAGCTGATGTGCTGGGCTCTGCTTTCACTGATTGTGGAGCTAAGGCTGGCACCTGTCTCTGCTCCAGTGCTGGGGCAATGGCAATCACTTGTTCCCCTCCACAGCTCTGCACATTGCCTGGGTGGCTCCGTAGGTAGGGAGCCTGCAGTGGCCCTGGTAGCCCGACAGCCCTTGGGTGACCCCCGTGAGGTGGTTAGGACGCTGCCCGAGTGGGGAGCCCTGTGCACAGGGAACAAGTGTCACGACTGCTGAGCAGGGCTCTGCCTCCTGTACGAGCACCAGGCTCATTCTCCATACCCTCGTGGGACCTGCGCAACCTTCACCCGGCACACGTCACACGTGTTTTTTTTCCCTTGTTGCCCTGTAACAGCACAGAACATCCTCTCTAGCCAGAAGGAAGGGGGAATGTATACATGTATATCCACAGTCTAAGGAGGGTCACCTTTTGCTGGAACTTGGATCTCACTCCCTACCCCAATCCAAAATGCGAGAACAGAGCTAGCTCTGGAAGGACAGAGCCCTCTACGAGCTAGGAGCCACGAGGCAATCAGTAGATCGCAGGCTGATGATTTGCTTTCTGCATCTGAATGATCTTGCCGAAGCCACCTCTTCCCACATCGTAGTCTGTCCGGTATTCATCTCGCACCTGTCCTCCAGTTTTTCCTCTTCCATACTGTTGCCCCTCCTTAAACCCTGCATCCCAGTCAGTTTGAATGATGCGATCATCTAGTCGCGTGTCGTTGATAAATCGCATTGCGTGTTCAGCGTCTGCTCTTGTGTAGTATTCGACGAAGCAGAAGCCACGTGCAGCGAGGTTCCAGAAAGCTTTGGAGATGTCTCCAATTCAAGGCACGCACTTGCGCCATCCAGGCCACCTTGAGGAGAAGCCATGGCCTGATGGCAGCTGCGTGGCAGGAGACCTGTACTCATACCTCTCTTTGGGACACCTGCTGTGGAAATCCAATGACCCTATATGGGCAAAGACTTGCAAGATCTCTGAGAATTGTCCCCTCAAAAGAGCTGCCTCTGTCTGAGAGCTAAAGAAGCCCAATGGGCGCCCGCTGCCCATCAGCCCAAGGGACGTGGCTTCTCCGGGCTCTCCCAGGGCCCTGCTCTTACAACACCCACTCTGGCCTTTTTTTGCAGCAGGCCAAGTCGCGGACAGCTCCTGCTCCCTGTCTCTCCTGGCACCCGGCTCACAGCTGCCAATAACCTCTCCTCCAAGACCAAGGCAAGAGCAAAGTGCCAGCTCTTCTCAGTAGCAACCTACAGGGGGTAGCGGGAGGTGCAGCGACTCACTGAGTGTCTGCCAAAGCCATCACTGCCCGAGTTACACCACCAATGCGCCTTCTAGAGTAGTGGCCACACACCCATGTGCAGCTGCTGAGAAAAAACAGCCCCTTACTCAAGAGAAAAACCACCCTCCGACTCAAGACCAATCGAACCCGCTCCGAGATGTCCTGTGTCTTTGCCTCTGCAACTATGGAGAGAACATGAGGAAGTGGGAGGGAGAACTGGAAGGCTGCTCTGACCTATGGTAGGCCATCCTACGGACCAGGTAGGAACTCCTCTGCTAATCGTAGGTGCTGTGGTCAACGTTTGAGGTGCCCTGCCTCCAGCCATGAGGAGGAGAGGGACAACTGGATTTGTTGGACTGTGTGGATTCGATGGCCTGGCACGTCAGAGCCACAAAAGTATAAAGCCCTAGTGGGCACTGGTGCCCAGCGTAAAGATCAGCAGGTGCCAATTGCTGCTGCCACGGTGCATCGACAGCAGTATTGCACCAACTGGGACTCCCTCATTCCTATCAACGGCTAGAGAGCCAAGGAGTGATCAGCAAAACTCGCTCACCCTTGAACAGCCTTATATGGCCAGCGCAAAAGTCTGATGGGAACTGGAGACTAACAGTAGACTATCGTGGCCTGAATGAAGTCACACCACCTGGTCCTGAGGCACAGCTCCTCCTGGCACCCCCATTACCAGGACTGAGCTGGATGTTCAAGGGTAAAGTTCCCTCTACTCATCACACCACCGATGCTACCCTGGAGTAAGTGGATTGCCTCAATGACACAGCGAGCTCAAACAGGAAACCCTAATTGCCCAGGAATGGTAGAAGTGATCACAAACTGGCCCGAAGGCAAGGCCTTTGGGGTGCCACCAGAGGAGGTGGTGACACGTGCTGAGGAAGCTCCACCATATCATGAACTCTCATTCTCTCAGCTAATGAGAACCAGCATGCTCTGGTTACTGATGGGCCTTGTCGTACTGTAGGAAAGCATCGAAGGTGGAATGCTGCGGTGTGGAGTCCTACAGGACGAGTGGCAGAAGCTGCTGAAGGACAAGGTGAGCGGAGTCAATCTGCAGAGGGAAAAGCCATCCAGCTGGCGTTAGCTGTTGCTGAAGGAGAAAAGTGGCCAAGACTCTCTCTCTCTCCTGACTCCGGGACGGCAGCAAATGCTCTGCGGGGGTGGCTAAAGCAGTGGAAGCAGAGCAACTGCCAGCCCTGTCCTGCCGGCTGGGCCTGTACTCTGTGTCTGTCGGGGCTCTGGTTGCCGGGGGCAGCTGTGAGGCGCTGAGGCGGGGGGGCTGGTTGGCGGCTGTGCCGGTGATGCGCTCTGGCGCTTGTGACATCAGAGGGGCCGTGTCACAATGGGGGCAGCTATAAAAGGCACCCGCAGGCAGCACTGCCCCAGCACAGCCTGAGCCAGAGGTGAGTGCGCAGGCGGCGGGAGGCTGGGCCGGAGCGGGGCCCGGGCAGAACGGCGGGCCCCCGGGGGGTGGGTTCTCATCCTGCATCAAGGGCCCAGCTGCTGGCGGGAGCGCCTGGGGCCGGGCACGCTGCCACCGCCGCCACCGGGGCTGGGCGCAGGCCTTGCTGCCCCCCAGCTGTCTCGCCCCCTCTCCTGCCTGCCCCCAGCTCCCTGCAGTGCAGCGGCAGGGCCCTTGCGCCACCACTTCCTGCCCTCCCAGCCCCACTCAACCCCTTCTCTCCCTCCTCCCACAGGCCATGGCTGACACAACCTTCCTCCCCCTGCTCGTGCAGAGCATCCTCCAGCTCCTGCACATGGTCTGCCAGGAGCTGGGTGAGGCCACCTGCGGGCACATGCGGCAGCACGCGCAGCAGCTGAGCCAGCCCAAGACTCGGCTGCTGCAGGACATGGAGCAGAACGCCTCGGCCTGGGGAGACCTGCTCTTCGCTGCCTTGCAGCACTGGCAGGTCTGGGCGCTTGCTGCAGTCCTCGTCCTGATCTTCAGGCTCTGCCGGCACCTCAGCAAAAGGAGCCCCCAGCCAGGCAGCAGCGCTGCAGAGGAGAGCTCAGGCAGCAGCACAGAGTGCGGCAACGAACAATGTGCAGGAGAAGGTTCTGGCGACTATGAGAAGCGTGTGTTTGGGAGGTTTGCAAAGCGCATCCGGTCGTCAGTGCAGCGCCTGGCCTACAGGAGCCGCGTGGTGGAGGAGCTGGTGGGCGACCTCCTGGCTGTCCTGCAAAAGCGCTTGTCCAACAGTTTCTTCCCGGTCCTGCAGCCAGCCATCAGGGTGGGCAGCGCCTTCGAAGGTTGGAGTCCCCGTGGGCGTGATGCTGTGTACCGCCTGCTTGTGCCCCTTAAGCCCCCCCGTGGGCACGTTTTCCACCTGGAGCTGGGCACTGCAGCGGAGATGCCGGCAAAGAACTCCCGCGTCCGCGTGGAGCTGGCGTGTACCTGCAGCAGGGATCAGCTGGTGGAGAACACGCCGTTCTACCTCCACCACCCCCAGGAGGAGGAGCTGAGGAAAAGTCCGTCTGCCAGCCTCCTTGGCACCCTCTGCACCGGCTCCTACCTGGATGTGCACAAAACCGCCCAGTGGTTGCAGAACCTGGTGAGCTCAGCCTGGGAAGAGATGCCTCAGGCGCAGCACTACAGCATGAAGGTGCTGCCTTCCAGCCGCTCCTGCAAGCTGCAGCTGACAAACGCCTCTGGGAAAAGCCTCCTCGTTGACATCATGTTTGGGGTGCGGCGAGGCGACTCGGACATCTTCCTGAGCAGCCGGGAGACTCCAGAGGCCATCCTCACCCCCAGCACAACATGGGCAGAGAGCTACGCGGTGGCAGAGGTGAAGTTCTTCAGGCATGTGGCCAGGCAGGCCCCACACGACACCTCCCACCTCAAATGCCTCCAGCTCTTTGCCGCTATCCTGCTGGGCACCGGCTTTTCCACCGCTACCTTCAAGACGGTTGCCATGCACCTCCTCAACACCTTACCAGTGTCGAGCTGGAGCAGGAGGGAATTCCTCATGCGGCTGCAGGATATCCTGTGGTACCTGCGCGGCTGCCTGCACGACAAACGCCTCGACCATTTCTTCTTTGCTAATGAGAACATGCCCGAGGACATCGTCTTGCCCCCAGCCCTCCAAACAGTGGAGCCACTCAACCTCTTCCAGCGCCTGCTGCATGACCCAGCCGCCCACGCCAAGGCAATGCGTGAGGCCGATGAGCTGCAAGATCGGCTCACAAGCCTGCTCTTCTACGGACACCGAAAGAGCTCCTCACGCACGGAGCTCTCTTAGTGTCCCCTAGATACTCCCCTGGGAGCTGGTGCTGCGGAACTGAGCACGCTGGGCACGCACAACACGCTACTCAGTCGGCTCTGGGAACTGCTGCCACACCTTTCCTCTGCAGCAGAACCGCACTCTGGGGAGTGGGACGCGATGCGGCTGGAGTCGCCCTTGCAAGGAGCCTTGCGACAGAGACTCCTGTTACCACGGGCACAGCCACCGCCCTGTCCCTCGCGGAGCTTTACCCTGTACATAGATGTCAATAAATCATTTGTTTCACACCCAAACGTGCGTCTGTGCATGTGTGGACATGGGTTTTGGGGGGAAGGCGGGCATAGGGTGCTGAGCGCTCGGCTGCCCTAGAGTGGCGGAGCATTTTGCTGAAGAGCTGATGTGCTGGGCTCTGCTTTCACTGATTGTGGAGCTAAGGCTGGCACCTGTCTCTGCTCCAGTGCTGGGGCAATGGCAATCACTTGTTCCCCTCCACAGCTCTGCACATTGCCTGGGTGGCTCCGTAGGTAGGGAGCCTGCAGTGGCCCTGGTAGCCCGACAGCCCTTGGGTGACCCCCGTGAGGTGGTTAGGACGCTGCCCGAGTGGGGAGCCCTGTGCACAGGGAACAAGTGTCACGACTGCTGAGCAGGGCTCTGCCTCCTGTACGAGCACCAGGCTCATTCTCCATACCCTCGTGGGACCTGCGCAACCTTCACCCGGCACACGTCACACGTGTTTTTTTTCCCTTGTTGCCCTGTAACAGCACAGAACATCCTCTCTAGCCAGAAGGAAGGGGGAATGTATACATGTATATCCACAGTCTAAGGAGGGTCACCTTTTGCTGGAACTTGGATCTCACTCCCTACCCCAATCCAAAATGCGAGAACAGAGCTAGCTCTGGAAGGACAGAGCCCTCTACGAGCTAGGAGCCACGAGGCAATCAGTAGATCGCAGGCTGATGATTTGCTTTCTGCATCTGAATGATCTTGCCGAAGCCACCTCTTCCCACATCGTAGTCTGTCCGGTATTCATCTCGCACCTGTCCTCCAGTTTTTCCTCTTCCATACTGTCGCCCCTCCTTAAACCCTGCATCCCAGTCAGTTTGAATGATGCGATCATCTAGTCGCGTGTCGTTGATAAATCGCATTGCGTGTTCAGCGTCTGCTCTTGTGTAGTATTCGACGAAGCAGAAGCCACGTGCAGCGAGGTTCCAGAAAGCTTTGGAGATGTCTCCAATTCAAGGCACGCACTTGCGCCATCCAGGCCACCTTGAGGAGAAGCCATGGCCGGATGGCAGCTGCGTGGCAGGAGACCTGTACTCATACCTCTCTTTGGGACACCTGCTGTGGAAATCCAATGACCCTATATGGGCAAAGACTTGCAAGATCTCTGAGAATTGTCCCCTCAAAAGAGCTGCCTCTGTCTGAGGGCTAAAGAAGCCCAATGGGCGCCCGCTGCCCATCAGCCCAAGGGACGTGGCTTCTCCGGGCTCTCCCAGGGCCCTGCTCTTACAACACCCACTCTGGCCTTTTTTTGCAGCAGGCCAAGTCGCGGACAGCTCCTGCTCCCTGTCTCTCCTGGCACCCGGCTCACAGCTGCCAATAACCTCTCCTCCAAGACCAAGGCAAGAGCAAAGTGCCAGCTCTTCTCAGTAGCAACCTACAGGGGGTAGCGGGAGGTGCAGCGACTCACTGAGTGTCTGCCAAAGCCATCACTGCCCGAGTTACACCACCAATGCGCCTTCTAGAGTAGTGGCCACACACCCATGTGCAGCTGCTGAGAAAAAACAGCCCCTTACTCAAGAGAAAAACCACCCTCCGACTCAAGACCAATCGAATCCGCTCCGAGATGTCCTGTGTCTTTGCCTCTGCAACTATGGAGAGAACATGAGGAAGTGGGAGGGAGAACTGGAAGGCTGCTCTGACCTATGGTAGGCCATCCTACGGACCAGGTAGGAACTCCTCTGCTAATCGTAGGTGCTGTGGTCAACGTTTGAGGTGCCTTGCCTCCAGCCATGAGGAGGAGAGGGACAACTGGATTTATTGGACTGTGTGGATTCGATGGCCTGGCACGTCAGAGCCACAAAAGTATAAAGCCCTAGTGGGCACTGGTGCCCAGCGTAAAGATCAGCAGGTGCCAATTGCTGCTGCCACGGTGCATCGACAGCAGTATCGCACCAACTGGGACTCCCTCATTCCTATCAACAGCTAGAGAGCCAAGGAGTGATCAGCAAAACTCGCTCACCCTTGAACAGCCTTATATGGCCAGCGCAAAAGTCTGATGGGAACTGGAGACTAACAGTAGACTATCGTGGCCTGAATGAAGTCACACCACCTGGTCCTGAGGCACAGCTCCTCCTGGCGCCCCCATTACCAGGACTGAGCTGGATGTTCAAGGGTAAAGTTCCCTCTACTCATCACACCACCGATGCTACCCTGGAGTAAGTGGGTTGCCTCAATGACACAGCGAGCTCAAACAGGAAACCCTAATTGCCCAGGAATGGTAGAAGTGATCACAAACTGGCCCGAAGGCAAGGCCTTTGGGGTGCCACCAGAGGAGGTGGTGACACGTGCTGAGGAAGCTCCACCATATCATGAACTCTCATTCTCTCAGCTAATGAGAACCAGCATGCTCTGGTTACTGATGGGCCTTGTCGTACTGTAGGAAAGCATCGAAGGTGGAATGCTGCGGTGTGGAGTCCTACAGGACGAGTGGCAGAAGCTGCTGAAGGACAAGGTGAGCGGAGTCAATCTGCAGAGGGAAAAGCCATCCAGCTGGCGTTAGCTGTTGCTGAAGGAGAAAAGTGGCCAAGACTCTCTCTCTCTCCTGACTCCGGGACGGCAGCAAATGCTCTGCGGGGGCGGCTAAAGCAGTGGAAGCAGAGCAACTGGCAGCCCTGTCCTGCCGGCTGGGCCTGTACTCTGTGTCTGTCGGGGCTCTGGTTGCCGGGGGCAGCTGTGAGGCGCTGAGGCGGGGGGGCTGGTTGGCGGCTGTGCCGGTGATGCGCTCTGGCGCTTGTGACATCAGAGGGGCCGTGTCACAATGGGGGCAGCTATAAAAGGCACCCGCAGGCAGCGCTGCCCCAGCACAGCCTGAGCCAGAGGTGAGTGCGCAGGCGGCGGGAGGCTGGGCCGGAGCGGGGCCCGGGCAGAACGGTGGGCCCCCGGGGGGGTGGGTTCTCATCCTGCATCAAGGGCCCAGCCGCTGGCGGGAGCGCCTGGGGCCGGGCACGCTGCCACCGCCGCCACCGGGGCTGGGCGCAGGCCTTGCTGCCCCCCAGCTGTCTCGCCCCCTCTCCTGCCTGCCCCCAGCTCCCTGCAGTGCAGCGGCAGGGCCCTTGCGCCACCACTTCCTGCCCTCCCAGCCCCACTCAACCCCTTCTCTCCCTCCTCCCACAGGCCATGGCTGACACAACCTTCCTCCCCCTGCTCGTGCAGAGCATCCTCCAGCTCCTGCACATGGTCTGCCAGGAGCTGGGTGAGGCCACCTGCGGGCACATGCGGCAGCACGCGCAGCAGCTGAGCCAGCCCAAGACTCGGCTGCTGCAGGACATGGAGCAGAACGCCTCGGCCTGGGGAGACCTGCTCTTCGCTGCCTTGCAGCACTGGCAGGTCTGGGCGCTCGCTGCAGTCCTCGTCCTGATCTTCAGGCTCTGCCGGCACCTCAGCAAAAGGAGCCCCCAGCCAGGCAGCAGCGCTGCAGAGGAGAGCTCAGGCAGCAGCACAGAGTGCGGCAACGAACAATGTGCAGGAGAAGGTTCTGGCGACTATGAGAAGCGTGTGTTTGGGAGGTTTGCAAAGCGCATCCGGTCGTCAGTGCAGCGCCTGGCCTACAGGAGCCGCGTGGTGGAGGAGCTGGTGGGCGACCTCCTGGCTGTCCTGCAAGAGTGCTTGTCCAACAGTTTCTTCCCGGTCCTGCAGCCAGCCATCGGGGTGGGCAGCGCCTTCGAAGGTTGGAGTCCCCGTGGGCGTGATGCTGTGTACCGCCTGCTTGTGCCCCTTAAGCCCCCCCGTGGGCACGTTTTCCACCTGGAGCTGGGCACTGCAGCGGAGATGCCGGCAAAGAACTCCCGCGTCCGCGTGGAGCTGGCGTGTACCTGCAGCAGGGATCAGCTGGTGGAGAACACGCCGTTCTACCTCCACCACCCCCAGGAGGAGGAGCTGAGGAAAAGTCCGTCTGCCAGCCTCCTTGGCACCCTCTGCACCGGCTCCTACCTGGATGTGCACAAAACCGCCCAGTGGTTGCAGAACCTGGTGAGCTCAGCCTGGGAAGAGATGCCTCAGGCGCAGCACTACAGCATGAAGGTGCTGCCTTCCAGCCGCTCCTGCAAGCTGCAGCTGACAAACGCCTCTGGGAAAAGCCTCCTCGTTGACATCATGTTTGGGGTGCGGCGAGGCGACTCGGACATCTTCCTGAGCAGCCGGGAGACTCCAGAGGCCATCCTCACCCCCAGCACAACATGGGCAGAGAGCTACGCGGTGGCAGAGGTGAAGTTCTTCAGGCATGTGGCCAGGCAGGCCCCACACGACACCTCCCACCTCAAATGCCTCCAGCTCTTTGCCGCTATCCTGCTGGGCACCGGCTTTTCCACCGCTACCTTCAAGACGGTTGCCATGCACCTCCTCAACACCTTACCAGTGTCGAGCTGGAGCAGGAGGGAATTCCTCATGCGGCTGCAGGATATCCTGTGGTACCTGCGCGGCTGCCTGCACGACAAACGCCTCGACCACTTCTTCTTTGCTAATGAGAACATGCCCGAGGACATCGTCTTGCCCCCAGCCCTCCAAACAGCAGAGCCACTCAACCTCTTCCAGCGCCTGCTGCATGACCCAGCCGCCCACGCCAAGGCAATGCGTGAGGCCGATGAGCTGCAAGATCGGCTCACAAGCCTGCTCTTCTACGGACACCGAAAGAGCTCCTCACGCACGGAGCTCTCTTAGTGTCCCCTAGATACTCCCCTGGGAGCTGGTGCTGCGGAACTGAGCACGCTGGGCACGCACAACACGCTACTCAGTCGGCTCTGGGAACTGCTGCCACACCTTTCCTCTGCAGCAGAACCGCACTCTGGGGAGTGGGACGCGATGCGGCTGGAGTCGCCCTTGCAAGGAGCCTTGCGACAGAGACTCCTGTTACCACGGGCACAGCCACCGCCCTGTCCCTCGCGGAGCTTTACCCTGTACATAGATGTCAATAAATCATTTGTTTCACACCCAAACGTGCGTCTGTGCATGTGTGGACATGGGTTTTGGGGGGAAGGCGGGCATAGGGTGCTGAGCGCTCGGCTGCCCTAGAGTGGCGGAGCATTTTGCTGAAGAGCTGATGTGCTGGGCTCTGCTTTCACTGATTGTGGAGCTAAGGCTGGCACCTGTCTCTGCTCCAGTGCTGGGGCAATGGCAATCACTTGTTCCCCTCCACAGCTCTGCACATTGCCTGGGTGGCTCCGTAGGTAGGGAGCCTGCAGTGGCCCTGGTAGCCCGACAGCCCTTGGGTGACCCCCGTGAGGTGGTTAGGACGCTGCCCGAGTGGGGAGCCCTGTGCACAGGGAACAAGTGTCACGACTGCTGAGCAGGGCTCTGCCTCCTGTACGAGCACCAGGCTCATTCTCCATACCCTCGTGGGACCTGCGCAACCTTCACCCGGCACACGTCACACGTGTTTTTTTTCCCTTGTTGCCCTGTAACAGCACAGAACATCCTCTCTAGCCAGAAGGAAGGGGGAATGTATACATGTATATCCACAGTCTAAGGAGGGTCACCTTTTGCTGGAACTTGGATCTCACTCCCTACCCCAATCCAAAATGCGAGAACAGAGCTAGCTCTGGAAGGACAGAGCCCTCTACGAGCTAGGAGCCACGAGGCAATCAGTAGATCGCAGGCTGATGATTTGCTTTCTGCATCTGAATGATCTTGCCGAAGCCACCTCTTCCCACATCGTAGTCTGTCCGGTATTCATCTCGCACCTGTCCTCCAGTTTTTCCTCTTCCATACTGTCGCCCCTCCTTAAACCCTGCATCCCAGTCAGTTTGAATGATGCGATCATCTAGTCGCGTGTCGTTGATAAATCGCATTGCGTGTTCAGCGTCTGCTCTTGTGTAGTATTCGACGAAGCAGAAGCCACGTGCAGCGAGGTTCCAGAAAGCTTTGGAGATGTCTCCAATTCAAGGCACGCACTTGCGCCATCCAGGCCACCTTGAGGAGAAGCCATGGCCTGATGGCAGCTGCGTGGCAGGAGACCTGTACTCATACCTCTCTTTGGGACACCTGCTGTGGAAATCCAATGACCCTATATGGGCAAAGACTTGCAAGATCTCTGAGAATTGTCCCCTCAAAAGAGCTGCCTCTGTCTGAGGGCTAAAGAAGCCCAATGGGCGCCCGCTGCCCATCAGCCCAAGGGACGTGGCTTCTCCGGGCTCTCCCAGGGCCCTGCTCTTACAACACCCACTCTGGCCTTTTTTTGCAGCAGGCCAAGTCGCGGACAGCTCCTGCTCCCTGTCTCTCCTGGCACCCGGCTCACAGCTGCCAATAACCTCTCCTCCAAGACCAAGGCAAGAGCAAAGTGCCAGCTCTTCTCAGTAGCAACCTACAGGGGGTAGCGGGAGGTGCAGCGACTCACTGAGTGTCTGCCAAAGCCATCACTGCCCGAGTTACACCACCAATGCGCCTTCTAGAGTAGTGGCCACACACCCATGTGCAGCTGCTGAGAAAAAACAGCCCCTTACTCAAGAGAAAAACCACCCTCCGACTCAAGACCAATCGAACCCGCTCCGAGATGTCCTGTGTCTTTGCCTCTGCAACTATGGAGAGAACATGAGGAAGTGGGAGGGAGAACTGGAAGGCTGCTCTGACCTATGGTAGGCCATCCTACGGACCAGGTAGGAACTCCTCTGCTAATCGTAGGTGCTGTGGTCAACGTTTGAGGTGCCCTGCCTCCAGCCATGAGGAGGAGAGGGACAACTGGATTTGTTGGACTGTGTGGATTCGATGGCCTGGCACGTCAGAGCCACAAAAGTATAAAGCCCTAGTGGGCACTGGTGCCCAGCGTAAAGATCAGCAGGTGCCAATTGCTGCTGCCACGGTGCATCGACAGCAGTATCGCACCAACTGGGACTCCCTCATTCCTATCAACGGCTAGAGAGCCAAGGAGTGATCAGCAAAACTCGCTCACCCTTGAACAGCCTTATATGGCCAGCGCAAAAGTCTGATGGGAACTGGAGACTAACAGTAGACTATCGTGGCCTGAATGAAGTCACACCACCTGGTCCTGAGGCACAGCTCCTCCTGGCACCCCCATTACCAGGACTGAGCTGGATGTTCAAGGGTAAAGTTCCCTCTACTCATCACACCACCGATGCTACCCTGGAGTAAGTGGATTGCCTCAATGACACAGCGAGCTCAAACAGGAAACCCTAATTGCCCAGGAATGGTAGAAGTGATCACAAACTGGCCCGAAGGCAAGGCCTTTGGGGTGCCACCAGAGGAGGTGGTGACACGTGCTGAGGAAGCTCCACCATATCATGAACTCTCATTCTCTCAGCTAATGAGAACCAGCATGCTCTGGTTACTGATGGGCCTTGTCGTACTGTAGGAAAGCATCGAAGGTGGAATGCTGCGGTGTGGAGTCCTACAGGACGAGTGGCAGAAGCTGCTGAAGGACAAGGTGAGCGGAGTCAATCTGCAGAGGGAAAAGCCATCCAGCTGGAGTTAGCTGTTGCTGAAGGAGAAAAGTGGCCAAGACTCTCTCTCTCTCCTGACTCCGGGACGGCAGCAAATGCTCTGCGGGGGCGGCTAAAGCAGTGGAAGCAGAGCAACTGGCAGCCCTGTCCTGCCGGCTGGGCCTGTACTCTGTGTCTGTCGGGGCTCTGGTTGCCGGGGGCAGCTGTGAGGCGCTGAGGCGGGGGGGCTGGTTGGCGGCTGTGCCGGTGATGCGCTCTGGCGCTTGTGACATCAGAGGGGCCGTGTCACAATGGGGGCAGCTATAAAAGGCGCCCGCAGGCAGCGCTGCCCCAGCACAGCCTGAGCCAGAGGTGAGTGCGCAGGCGGCGGGAGGCTGGGCCGGAGCGGGGCCCGGGCAGAACGGCGGGCCCCCGGGGGGGTGGGTTCTCATCCTGCATCAAGGGCCCAGCCGCTGGCGGGAGCGCCTGGGGCCGGGCACGCTGCCACCGCCGCCACCGGGGCTGGGCGCAGGCCTTGCTGCCCCCCAGCTGTCTCGCCCCCTCTCCTGCCTGCCCCCAGCTCCCTGCAGTGCAGCGGCAGGGCCCTTGCGCCACCACTTCCTGCCCTCCCAGCCCCACTCAACCCCTTCTCTCCCTCCTCCCACAGGCCATGGCTGACACAACCTTCCTCCCCCTGCTCGTGCAGAGCATCCTCCAGCTCCTGCACATGGTCTGCCAGGAGCTGGGTGAGGCCACCTGCGGGCACATGCGGCAGCACGCGCAGCAGCTGAGCCAGCCCAAGACTCGGCTGCTGCAGGACATGGAGCAGAACGCCTCGGCCTGGGGAGACCTGCTCTTCGCTGCCTTGCAGCACTGGCAGGTCTGGGCGCTCGCTGCAGTCCTCGTCCTGATCTTCAGGCTCTGCCGGCGCCTCAGCAAAAGGAGCCCCCAGCCAGGCAGCAGCGCTGCAGAGGAGAGCTCAGGCAGCAGCACAGAGTGCGGCAACGAACAATGTGCAGGAGAAGGTTCTGGCGACTATGAGAAGCGTGTGTTTGGGAGGTTTGCAAAGCGCATCCGGTCGTCAGTGCAGCGCCTGGCCTACAGGAGCCGCGTGGTGGAGGAGCTGGTGGGCGACCTCCTGGCTGTCCTGCAAGAGCGCTTGTCCAACAGTTTCTTCCCGGTCCTGCAGCCAGCCATCGGGGTGGGTAGCGCCTTCGAAGGTTGGAGTCCCCGTGGGCGTGATGCTGTGTACCGCCTGCTTGTGCCCCTTAAGCCCCCCCGTGGGCACGTTTTCCACCTGGAGCTGGGCACTGCAGCGGAGATGCCGGCAAAGAACTCCCGCGTCCGCGTGGAGCTGGCGTGTACCTGCAGCAGGGATCAGCTGGTGGAGAACACGCCGTTCTACCTCCACCACCCCCAGGAGGAGGAGCTGAGGAAAAGTCCGTCTGCCAGCCTCCTTGGCACCCTCTGCACCGGCTCCTACCTGGATGTGCACAAAACCGCCCAGTGGTTGCAGAACCTGGTGAGCTCAGCCTGGGAAGAGATGCCTCAGGCGCAGCACTACAGCATGAAGGTGCTGCCTTCCAGCCGCTCCTGCAAGCTGCAGCTGACAAACGCCTCTGGGAAAAGCCTCCTCGTTGACATCATGTTTGGGGTGCGGCGAGGCGACTCGGACATCTTCCTGAGCAGCCGGGAGACTCCAGAGGCCATCCTCACCCCCAGCACAACATGGGCAGAGAGCTACGCGGTGGCAGAGGTGAAGTTCTTCAGGCATGTGGCCAGGCAGGCCCCACACGACACCTCCCACCTCAAATGCCTCCAGCTCTTTGCCGCTATCCTGCTGGGCACCGGCTTTTCCACCGCTACCTTCAAGACGGTTGCCATGCACCTCCTCAACACCTTACCAGTGTCGAGCTGGAGCAGGAGGGAATTCCTCATGCGGCTGCAGGATATCCTGTGGTACCTGCGCGGCTGCCTGCACGACAAACGCCTCGACCACTTCTTCTTTGCTAATGAGAACATGCCCGAGGACATCGTCTTGCCCCCAGCCCTCCAAACAGCGGAGCCACTCAACCTCTTCCAGCGCCTGCTGCATGACCCAGCCGCCCACGCCAAGGCAATGCGTGAGGCCGATGAGCTGCAAGATCGGCTCACAAGCCTGCTCTTCTACAGACACCGAAAGAGCTCCTCACGCACGGAGCTCTCTTAGTGTCCCCTAGATACTCCCCTGGGAGCTGGTGCTGCGGAACTGAGCACGCTGGGCACGCACAACACGCTACTCAGTCGGCTCTGGGAACTGCTGCCACACCTTTCCTCTGCAGCAGAACCGCACTCTGGGGAGTGGGACGCGATGCGGCTGGAGTCGCCCTTGCAAGGAGCCTTGCGACAGAGACTCCTGTTACCACGGGCACAGCCACCGCCCTGTCCCTCGCGGAGCTTTACCCTGTACATAGATGTCAATAAATCATTTGTTTCACACCCAAACGTGCGTCTGTGCATGTGTGGACATGGGTTTTGGGGGGAAGGCGGGCATAGGGTGCTGAGCGCTCGGCTGCCCTAGAGTGGCGGAGCATTTTGCTGAAGAGCTGATGTGCTGGGCTCTGCTTTCACTGATTGTGGAGCTAAGGCTGGCACCTGTCTCTGCTCCAGTGCTGGGGCAATGGCAATCACTTGTTCCCCTCCACAGCTCTGCACATTGCCTGGGTGGCTCCGTAGGTAGGGAGCCTGCAGTGGCCCTGGTAGCCCGACAGCCCTTGGGTGACCCCCGTGAGGTGGTTAGGACGCTGCCCGAGTGGGGAGCCCTGTGCACAGGGAACAAGTGTCACGACTGCTGAGCAGGGCTCTGCCTCCTGTACGAGCACCAGGCTCATTCTCCATACCCTCGTGGGACCTGCGCAACCTTCACCCGGCACACGTCACACGTGTTTTTTTTCCCTTGTTGCCCTGTAACAGCACAGAACATCCTCTCTAGCCAGAAGGAAGGGGGAATGTATACATGTATATCCACAGTCTAAGGAGGGTCACCTTTTGCTGGAACTTGGATCTCACTCCCTACCCCAATCCAAAATGCGAGAACAGAGCTAGCTCTGGAAGGACAGAGCCCTCTACGAGCTAGGAGCCACGAGGCAATCAGTAGATCGCAGGCTGATGATTTGCTTTCTGCATCTGAATGATCTTGCCGAAGCCACCTCTTCCCACATCGTAGTCTGTCCGGTATTCATCTCACACCTGTCCTCCAGTTTTTCCTCTTCCATACTGTCGCCCCTCCTTAAACCCTGCATCCCAGTCAGTTTGAATGATGCGATCATCTAGTCGCGTGTCGTTGATAAATCGCATTGCGTGTTCAGCGTCTGCTCTTGTGTAGTATTCGACGAAGCAGAAGCCATGTGCAGCGAGGTTCCAGAAAGCTTTGGAGATGTCTCCAATTCAAGGCACGCACTTGCGCCATCCAGGCCACCTTGAGGAGAAGCCATGGCCTGATGGCAGCTGCATGGCAGGAGACCTGTACTCATACCTCTCTTTGGGACACCTGCTGTGGAAATCCAATGACCCTATATGGGCAAAGACTTGCAAGATCTCTGAGAATTGTCCCCTCAAAAGAGCTGCCTCTGTCTGAGGGCTAAAGAAGCCCAATGGGCGCCCGCTGCCCATCAGCCCAAGGGACGTGGCTTCTCCGGGCTCTCCCAGGGCCCTGCTCTTACAACACCCACTCTGGCCTTTTTTTGCAGCAGGCCAAGTCGCGGACAGCTCCTGCTCCCTGTCTCTCCTGGCACCCGGCTCACAGCTGCCAATAACCTCTCCTCCAAGACCAAGGCAAGAGCAAAGTGCCAGCTCTTCTCAGTAGCAACCTACAGGGGGTAGCGGGAGGTGCAGCGACTCACTGAGTGTCTGCCAAAGCCATCACTGCCCGAGTTACACCACCAATGCGCCTTCTAGAGTAGTGGCCACACACCCATGTGCAGCTGCTGAGAAAAAACAGCCCCTTACTCAAGAGAAAAACCACCCTCCGACTCAAGACCAATCGAACCCGCTCCGAGATGTCCTGTGTCTTTGCCTCTGCAACTATGGAGAGAACATGAGGAAGTGGGAGGGAGAACTGGAAGGCTGCTCTGACCTATGGTAGGCCATCCTACGGACCAGGTAGGAACTCCTCTGCTAATCGTAGGTGCTGTGGTCAACGTTTGAGGTGCCCTGCCTCCAGCCATGAGGAGGAGAGGGACAACTGGATTTGTTGGACTGTGTGGATTCGATGGCCTGGCACGTCAGAGCCACAAAAGTATAAAGCCCTAGTGGGCACTGGTGCCCAGCGTAAAGATCAGCAGGTGCCAATTGCTGCTGCCACGGTGCATCGACAGCAGTATCGCACCAACTGGGACTCCCTCATTCCTATCAACGGCTAGAGAGCCAAGGAGTGATCAGCAAAACTCGCTCACCCTTGAACAGCCTTATATGGCCAGCGCAAAAGTCTGATGGGAACTGGAGACTAACAGTAGACTATCGTGGCCTGAATGAAGTCACACCACCTGGTCCTGAGGCACAGCTCCTCCTGGCACCCCCATTACCAGGACTGAGCTGGATGTTCAAGGGTAAAGTTCCCTCTACTCATCACACCACCGATGCTACCCTGGAGTAAGTGGATTGCCTCAATGACACAGCGAGCTCAAACAGGAAACCCTAATTGCCCAGGAATGGTAGAAGTGATCACAAACTGGCCCGAAGGCAAGGCCTTTGGGGTGCCACCAGAGGAGGTGGTGACACGTGCTGAGGAAGCTCCACCA
This sequence comes from Vanellus vanellus, assembly GCF_965231255.1. Taxonomy (NCBI): domain Eukaryota; kingdom Metazoa; phylum Chordata; class Aves; order Charadriiformes; family Charadriidae; genus Vanellus; species Vanellus vanellus. The sequence goes on from NW_028127064.1 coordinate 1,623,668, forward strand.
TATCATGAACTCTCATTCTCTCAGCTAATGAGAACCAGCATGCTCTGGTTACTGATGGGCCTTGTCGTACTGTAGGAAAGCATCGAAGGTGGAATGCTGCGGTGTGGAGTCCTACAGGACGAGTGGCAGAAGCTGCTGAAGGACAAGGTGAGCAGAGTCAATCTGCAGAGGGAAAAGCCATCCAGCTGGCGTTAGCTGTTGCTGAAGGAGAAAAGTGGCCAAGACTCTCTCTCTCTCCTGACTCCGGGACGGCAGCAAATGCTCTGCGGGGGCGGCTAAAGCAGTGGAAGCAGAGCAACTGGCAGCCCTGTCCTGCCGGCTGGGCCTGTACTCTGTGTCTGTCGGGGCTCTGGTTGCCGGGGGCAGCTGTGAGGCGCTGAGGCGGGGGGGCTGGTTGGCGGCTGTGCCGGTGATGCGCTCTGGCGCTTGTGACATCAGAGGGGCCGTGTCACAATGGGGGCAGCTATAAAAGGCTCCCGCAGGCAGCACTGCCCCAGCACAGCCTGAGCCAGAGGTGAGTGCGCAGGCGGCGGGAGGCTGGGCCGGAGCGGGGCCCGGGCAGAACGGCGGGCCCCCGGGGTGGTGGGTTCTCATCCTGCATCAAGGGCCCAGCTGCTGGCGGGAGCGCCTGGGGCCGGGCACGCTGCCACCGCCGCCACCGGGGCTGGGCGCAGGCCTTGCTGCCCCCCAGCTGTCTCGCCCCCTCTCCTGCCTGCCCCCAGCTCCCTGCAGTGCAGCGGCAGGGCCCTTGCGCCACCACCTCCTGCCCTCCCAGCCCCACTCACCCTCTTCTCTCCCTCCTCCCACAGGCCATGGCTGACACAACCTTCCTCGACTTGCTCGTGCAGAGCATCCTCCGGCTCCTGCACATGGTCTGCCAGGGGCTGGGTGAGGCCACCTGCGGGCACATGCGGCAGCACGCGCAGCAGCTGAACCAGCCCAAGACTCGGCTGCTGCAGGACATGGAGCAGAACGCCTCGGCCTGGGGAGACCTGCTCTTCGCTGCCTTGCAGCACTGGCAGGTCTGGGCGCTCGCTGCAGTCCTCGTCCTGATCTTCAGGTTCTGCTGGTGCCTCAGCAAAAGGAGCCCCCAGCCAGGCAGCAGCGCTGCAGAGGAGAGCTCCAGCAGCAGCACAGAGTGTGGCAACGAACAATGTGCAGGAGAAGGTTCTGGCGACTACGAGAAGTGTGTGTTTGGGCAACTTTGGACAAGGCAGAAGGCAAGAAAACGAGCAGGTTCTATGGAGACTGCTGCGGAGGGGCTTCTTCCTTCTGCCATAGTTGGCTAGCACGATAACGTAGAGGGCTGGGCAAAGGTGCTGACACAGGGGTTAAATTCTCTTGACCATCGGAGTCACTGGAAATAAGTCACAGATACTACTTTTGTTCTCACCATAAAAGCCTGAGTATCTCACGTGGATCTAGAAGGAAAGAAGAATTGCTCAGTACAGGGAACTAGAGAGAGAGCACGAGGTGGAGGTAGTTAAAATATACGTGTTATCTCGTGTAATCCAAGTTATTCCTGAAAGCGCAGTGTCGAGATGCCGAATGTGATACCTGGCCAGTTTGGCACAGTGTTGCGGTCACACCTCTCATGACTGAAACTTCAGACTTTGGGGACATTATTGTCTTTTGCCCGGTTAGGTGCAGAGTCGGTCACTCCGTGTGGGTTAGTAGTCGGTCCAGAAGGGACTGCAATGGGATGATTACTGGCAGTTGTGTATGCAGCTTGTATTGTAAAGCTGCTCACTTTGTCCATGAGTGGGGACAAATCGCTACTCGTGAAGAGAAACACCAGAAATGGAGCACTGAATGCTCTCTTCTATCCCTTCAACACATGAACTGTTATCTTGTAGCAGAGAGTACCTTGTACATGTCTTAACTTTTTACACCCAGTGTTGATCTGAAAGGAAAAGCAGCATTTCACTGTCCTCGGTTTCATCTAGTTCAACTTGAAGTTAGTCTGTTTGATAATGAATATTGCCTTAACGGACCCTTTTTAACTTCAGGGGATTGAAGATAGTGCAGCACTGGGAGCATCTCCGTGTCAAGGAATGGGCCAGATTGACACTGCTCATGAGATAAAAACGGCAGTCAGTCCCAGAAGAAGTGCAAGAAAACAGAAAAACCTTAAGGTACAATTTGCTGAAAATAGTCAGGGATGAAGAGGCGCAGCCTAGTGACCAACCTCTTTTAGCTGGGGAAGCAGACCATCCTGTGCAGCTTCAGGATTTAGACCCGGACTTGTCTTGCCAACCTGTCTTCTCGCCCCCTCTTTTGAGGTCGAGGGGAAAAAAATGTGTCTAGCATTTCCCGAATTGTGAAAGAACCAGTAAGCAAACCTCTGGTTGTCTCATGTTCTTGATTTTTGCTCTGTACCGCTTTTTCAAATCATACTTAGCAAGGCCTTGCCTTTTTCCTTGAAAGTATATCGAAAGAGAGCTTGAAATTAATCAGCTAAATGATTTGATTATTTTTTTCCTTCATGGAAACTAGCGACAAAAATCACCGTTGAATCTGTGTAAGTCAAGAATTAGGAAGCGTTGCTTTGCCTTTAACAAAAGGCAGAGTAGCTTTCTTTAAACTTACTTGGTGGGCTACCTCTTAATTGCAGACTTTCAGCTTGTAGGATGGTAGGAGAATTTGAGAGGGAAGGTTTGTTTTTGTGGAGAGAAACTGTCATGCTTTTGGGAATCACTCTGTCATGACTTCTTCATGAAAGAAACATTCATTTGTGTTCTGTAGAAGTGTAAGAACTTGTGCACGAGTAATGTTTTTGTTGCCTTGACACAGGAGCTTCCAACTCAAGAGGAGGAGGATACCAACTCCCGAGAGTCTGTGGGAAAGCAAAAACTCAAGAGAGGGAGAGCTGCAAAATCAAAAATGAAGCAAGCAAGCAAGTATGAAATTCTTTTTGAGCACTTATTTGCATTCCTTTGTCGTGCTAGCGATTCAGCTTTTAGCCACCGAACTGCCTCTTCCTCACTTGGCTCTACAGTTCTGCTCTGACTTTCTGAGCCTGTGCAGCTTGCTGGTCTGCTGGGCACCATTTTCCCCACTTAGGGGTTTAGTTTTCTAATGGAAACAGAAGAGGGATGGGAGAGAAAAGGGCAAGTGGGCACTACTCTTTGCAACGATGGTGCGCTCTTCTATCTGTCTGTCTGTCTATCTGTCTATCTAAGGTCTTATTCCACCTTATGAAACCACACTCTTATTCCACCTTATGAAACCACACCACTTTAGCTCCCTATAGAATGCAGGAGAAGGTCAGACAACGAGTAAAGAGAACTGCTTGTTTCTGGCCATGTTGTCCGGTTCCCTCTGGAAAACCGTTTGAGGACGGTTGCCTCTTAAAACCTGGGAGGTGGGAGGGGCTCTAAAAGCTCATGCGAATAGTGACTGAGAATGCTTGGGACAGTCTGGCAAGGAATGACAGCAGAAGGAAGCTTCTTGATGTACCTTTTCTGCCTTGATCCTGTCTACAAAGAAGGCCATAAATAATTCCTTGGCATTGATTTTGTAACTCCACGGGGTTTCTTTTCCTCTACTAAATACTGTTGGTAATAAAAGAATCAATTTGATACTTCTCTGTCTTTGCAGAACCACAAGAAAAGAAGGTCCTTGGTCACCTCCCCCAGTGGAAACAAGATTCATCTCTCCTTTTGGAAGCGCACTAGCTAGAGCGACGGATCGTCTTGCAAGAATATGCCCAGTGTGCATGTCCACAGCCAACCAAGTAGTTTAATTCCCCTTCAGAACTTCCTCTCGTAGAAGACTGCTCTCAGGGTTGTTAATGCATTAAATTTATTTCCTGCCATTTCTTCAGTTCTCATGTAACTGCCCCTAAATAGCTTTGTAGTTGATTTTAGGGGGGGGAGGGGAAGAAGCCACAGGTAGAAGCCAATCCATAGTTTCTCGTGAGTCGTTGCCTTTTAATTCTTATCCATAGTCTTGCTGTTAGAGAACGGGTTTTTTGGAGTTAGTTGGTCACCTCCACCAGTGGAAATCAAATTCATCTCTCCGTTTGGAAGTCCAGTGGATGGAACAAAAAGCAAACAGAAAGAAACTGCAGACGCGGCAGAGAAGACTCTACAAAAGAACAAAAAAAGACTGTCTCATTTTCCACAGCCACTTGTGCACCAGAAGATGCTGTAACTGTTTTTCAAGTTTATAATGAACACCACTGTTTGTAAAGTCATCCAAATGGTGTGGATTAGGAGAAAAGAAAAATGTCATCTAATTTGGAAGAGATCATTTATAGAAATGACTGTAAAATTTCATAAACAACGTCAGAAACTCCACCAGCGTCTTCACCTGCACACATGACAGCCTTGGTTTCAGCGCAGGTGCCTGAAAACGCGTCAAGCAGCCTTTCCTACTCCTGACCCTGGCCTCTGCGCAGAAGGCTGTCACTGCGGGGCTGCTCTTCCAGGTAGCCACCCCACCAGCGCTTGTTGGAGAAAGGGGACAGCCAGGGACCTCTGCACAGCCAAGCTCTGATGGGCCAGGAAGGCTGCAGCTGGCTGGTCGTTACAGCGTACCTTCTCAGACACCTCCAGCATGGCCTCCAGTGGGAGCAGGTCCTCGTTGGGTGGGCTCAGCAGGTTTGGCCCAACGCAGATGGCCAGATTGCTGCAGCTCATCCTGCTGGTGGACGACGCGTTGTGGCCGATATGCTGGAGAAGGGACAGCAGCCGCTCGAGAAGGAGGACATTTGCTGCAGGCAACTTGCCGGCCACCCTGAGGGAACAGGAATACAACGTTAAAAAAGTCACAGCCATCCCCGAAACTTGCACAAGGCAGGTGGGAGCCAGCGGTTGTGCTCTGCAGCTTTCCAGGTGCTCTCAGCCAGCGGTCAGTGCTCCTGCGCTTCAGGAAGGAAGCACGGTGTTGCTCCCCAGCTCCTGATTTCCCCCAAGCCCGTGCAAGGGAAGGCTCCCTGTCCGTGTGCTTTTCCTCAAAACCCAACTCCACCCCAGCAACACTGGGCTGCCAGGAAACATGGCTTTTTAAGGAGCCTGTCCCTTTGCAGGCAAGTCCCAGGCCTCTACCAGTTGCTGCTCAAAAGGCAAGCTGCTGGCCACACTTACGCTTTCAGCTCTTCCACCTTCTTGCTTGGCTTCTCCATGGCTTGCATCCAGTCCCCATAGAGGTCAATGACGAGGAGCTTGGCAGGGATGCTTCAGAGGAAGTCCTGCAGTGCCAAGAGCTCCAGGTGAGCCTTTGAACACTCACAGTATCACAGTATCACAGTATCACAGTATGCTAGGGATTGGAAGGGACCTCAAAAGATCATCTAGTCCAATCCCCCTGTCAGAGCAGGAACACCTAGATGAGGTTGCACAGGAAGGCGTCCAGGCGAGTTTTGAATGTCTCCAGAGAAGGAGACTCCACAACCTCCCTGGGCAGCCTGTTCCAGTGCTCTGTCACCCTCACTGAGAAGAAGTTTCTTCTCAAATTTAAGTGGAACCTCTTGTGTTCCAGCTTGAATCCATTACCCCTTGTCCTATCATTGGTTGCTACTGAGAAGAGCCTGGCTCCATCCTCATGACATTCCCCCTTTATATATTTATAAACGCTAATAACATCACCCCTCAGTCTCCTCTTCTCCAAACTAAAGAGACCCAGCTCCCTCAGTCTTTCCTCATAAGGGAGATGCTCCACTCCCTTAATCATCTTAGTTGCCCTACGCTGGACTCTCTCCAGCAGCTCTCTGTCCCTCTTGAACTGAGGGGCCCAGAACTGGACACAATATTCCAGATGCGGTCTCACCAGGGCAGAGTAGAGGGCAAGGAGGACCTCTCTCGATCTGCTAACCACCCCCCTTCTAATACAGCCCAGGATGCCATTGGCCTTCTTGGCCACAAGGGCACAGTGCTGGCTCATGGTCATCCTGCTGTCCACCAGGACCCCCAGGTCCCTTTCCTCTACACTGCTCTCTAACAGGTAGCTCCCCATCCTATACTGGAACCTGGGGTTGTTTCTGCCCAAATGTAGGGCCCTACACTTTCCCTTGTTGTATTTCATTAAGTTATTCCCTGCCCAAATCTCCAGCCTGTCCAAGTCTCTCTGGATGGCAGCACAGCCCTCTGGCGTGTCAGCCACTCCTCCTAGCTTAGTGTCATCAGCAAACTTGCTGATAGTACACTCAGTTCCCTCATCTAAATCATTGATGAATATATTGAATAATATGGGCCCCAGTACCGACCCTTGAGGCACTCCACTGGTTACCGGCCTCCAACTGGACTCTGCCCCATTGACTACGACTCTCTGGCTTCTCTCCTTCAGCCAGTTCGCAGTCCACCTAATTATCCGATCATCCAGTCCACACTTCCTCAGTTTAGCCATGAGGATGCTGTGGGAGACCCTGTCAAATGCTTTACTGAAGTCAAGGTAGACCACATCTACTGCTCTGCCATCATCCATCCACCTCGTTATTTCCTCATAAAAGGCTATGAGGTTGGTCAAGCATGACTTCCCCTTGGAAAAGCCATGCTGACTGCCCCTAATAACCCTCTTACCCTTGATATGCCTTGAGAGGGCACCAAGGATAAGCTGTTCCATCAGTTTCCCAGGGATGGAGGTGAGGCTGACCGGTCTATAGTTACCCAGGTCCTCCTTCTTGCCCTTTTTGAAGACTGCAGTGACATTTGCTTTCCTCCAGTCCTCAGGCACCTCGCCCGTTTCCCAAGACTTGGTAAAGATGGTGGAGAGTGGTCCAGCAATGACTTCAGACAGCTCCTTCAGCACCCGTGGGTGCATCCCATCTGGACCCATGGATTTATGGATGTCCAGGTTGCTTAACTGGTCTCTGACCCAGTCCTCATCAACTAAGGCAAACTCATCCATTGACTTGACTTCATCTTCATCTGAGGTCTCAGCGGAACAGGACTCCTCAGGACAGCCCCCGACAGAGTAGACAGAGACAAAGAAGGCATTCAGTAGTTCTGCCTTCTCTGTATCTTCTGTCACCAGGGCACCCACCCCATTCAGTAGTGGGCCTACATTGCCTCTGGTGTTAGTTTTATCTGCCATGTATTTGAAAAAGCTCTTCCTGTTGTCCTTGACCCCTCTTGCCAGGTTTAACTCTAAGGAGGCCTTAGCTTTCCTAGTTGCCTCTCTACATCCCCTGACAGCAGCCCTGTACTCTTCCCAAGTGGTCAGCCCCTCCTTCCATGATCTATAAACTTTCTTCCACTTGAGCTTGCCAAGCAGTTCCCTGTTTAGCCACACAGGTCTCCTGGCTCCCTTCCTTGACTTCCTACATGTCGGGATGCTCTGATCTTGAGCTTGGTAGAAGCAGTCCCTGAACGCTGACCAGCTACCCTGGGCACCTTTACCTTCAAACAGCTTTGTCCACGGGATTTCCCCTAGTAATTGTTTGAAAAGGCCAAAGTTTGCCCTGCTGAAGTCCAGGGTTGCAATTCTGCTTGCTATTCTGCTTCCACCAGCCGAGATCATGAACTCCACCGTCTCATGGTCGCTGCAGCCAAGGCAGCCTTCAACCTTTACTCCTTGCACCAGACCCTCCTCGTTAGTGAGGACGAGATCCAGCAGTGCACCTCTCCTAGTCGGCTCCTCCACTATTTGCATCAGAAAGTTGTCATCAATGCATTGGAGGAACCTCCTAGACTGAGGCTGGCTGTCTGAGTAGTCCTTCCAGCAAACATCTGGAAAGTTAAAATCCCCCACGACAACCAGGGCCTGTGACTGTGAGGCCACTCTCAGCTGCCCATAGAAGGCCTCATCAACTTCCTCCCCTCATCTGGTGGCCTGTAATAGACACCCACAACAGTGTCACCCCTGCCAGCCTGTCCCTTAATCCTCACCCACAGACTCTCAACTTGCTCCTCAACTGCACGTGGACAGTACTTGGTACATTGTAGTTGCTCTCTCACGTAAAGGGCAACTCCACCACCTCGCCTGGCTGGCCTGTCTTTCCTGAAAAGGACATAGCCACCCATGACCACATTCCAGTCATGTGAGCTGTCCCACCATGTCTCTGTAATTGCCACCAGATCATAATCTCCTGACCGAACAAAAGTTTCTAACTCTTCCTGCTTATTCCCCATGCTGCGTGCATTGGTGTACAGGCATTTCAGGGAGCGAGCTGAGCACACCGATTTCACCCTATGGGTATGGGAGGCCTCCCGGCCTTTATCAATTCTGGAGTGCTGCCCCACCAATGCAAGCTCAGTAACAACCCCATCCCCCTTCGAATCTAGTTTAAAGCTCTCTAAATGAGCCCGGCTAGCTCCTGCCCCAGCATCCTTTTGCCCCTGTGAGATAAACCTTTCCCACGTCCAGGCCAGCCAGGAGCTCTTCCAGCTGCAGGTGAGAAGCGCTCACCTTCAAGATGACGGCCAGCAGGAGCACGGGCTGGCTGCCCAGGTCGACATCTGCGCCGCTGTCGAGGGCCTCCTTCAGCTCCTGAACTGCTGTCCCGCTGGCAGCTCTCCGGAATATTCCCTCTGTCGACGGTCCTTGTTGGTGCAGGATATTCAGGAGCTCTTGCAGGAGACACAGCAGAACAGTTGCTTGGCTGAAAAGCTGCCTTTTGACAGCAGTGGCCATGGCCAGAGCTCTGCCCCAGACCCGGCTGCCTCCCCCGCAAAGGGGCTGGGGCCAGAAGCGTGAGCCAGGGGTGAAGAGCCCAATGACCCGTCCTCGGCGCTCCTCGGGACACTGCCCCTCCGGAGCAGCCGGAGGGAGGGCTGGGGCCCCCTGTCCAGACTGGCTTACCTGGATGGGCTGGGGCAGCGTGCCATCATCCCCGCAGAGGGCTGCAAGGGGCTGTCCAAAGAGCGCCCTGCGGCAGTCTGCCTGCCGGGAGGCTGGGCAGCGAGCGGGGTCCGCCGCAAAGCAAAGGGCCAGGGCAGCCCTCTCCTCCTCCTCCTCCCGGTCCCTCCTGCCACAAAGGAAAACAGAGCAAGAGCCCCTCAGTGGAGACCACCGGAGCAGCACTCTTGGAGCCTGCCCTGCCCTGCCCTGCCCTGCCCTGCCTGCAGCACAGTGATGAGTGGTGCAGCAGGACCGGCAGGGAGCCAACAGCTGGAACCGCCTCTGCTGCTCAGCGGCTCCAGCTCGAGGCTCCTGACAGCCAGCGTGCCACCGGGACAGCCTGGCCCAGCCCTCGCCCTGCCCTCCACCAAGCTCTGCGCAGCAGCAGAGGCTCCGTCTCCTCGGAGAACCACATTCAGCAGCCGCTGCCCAGCGAGAGTCCTTCCTCGTCCAGGTGACATCCTTCCTTGGGGGGCCAAACCTGCATGGCAACACTCAGGGGACAAGTGAGCAGAGCTCCTGCTGACTCCAGCCGAGGGGCAGAGAGCCATCTGCCTGGCTCTCGGGATGGAGCAGAGGCAGGCATCACCTCGAGCGCGCTGCCCTGCACGCAAGGGACACATGTCAGGTGGGAGCAAAGGGACCTCAAGGGCTCAGCTCTCTCCTGCTCTACAGCGATGGGGACCGACTTGCTCAAGGCGAAGGGCAGCTGCAGCAGCATCCCGTCTTCTGCAGAAGTGCTGGTTGCAGAAGCAAAGGTGCCTTTCCTCACCTTTTTTTCCAAAACTCACCTTCCGAGTGGCAACGTCCCCCTTCTTTGCCAGAAGGGACTGGCAGAGGCCCTTGCTTGAGATCACCCTGCAAGAACCAGGCTGTGCTTAGAGAGCAGCCCTGCAGCAGAAAGGGCCACCAGTGAGCTGCCACCCGGCACCAGCAGCCTGAGCGTGGCAGAGCTGGGACCATCAGCCCTGCCAGACTCTCTGCCCCGTGCAGCAGGTTTCCTCCCAGCATCGCCAGCAAGGACGTGCCAGTGTTCCTGGTGGCTCGCCAACCCTCTCAGCTCCCCAGGTGGTACCTTGGGACCCTCCCGCAGAAGCTCACCCCACTCGCCAGAGATGCCTGGCAGTCCAGCACAGCGAGAGGTGGGTGAAAGGCAGCCACTCTCACCTTTGCCTGGCCCTTGATCAGGGTCTCCAGGCTCCTGGTGCTTAATGTCCTCCACTGGGCAAGAGAGAAGGAGTGGAGGAAGGTGAGAAGCGATGCCTCTGCTGCTCGGCTGGAGGAGCAGTGCTCAGGGGACAGAGCTGAGATGAGAGACACTCACAGCATGGCGGTTGCTCAGCTTCTTCTCTAGGAGTTTGAGGGAGGGCAGTCGCGTCACCCGGGCTCTCTTCACTCCACCTGGTGGCCTATGCAGCAGAAGAGAAAGAGTGAGCCCCAAGCCACCTCTTCTCTCTCCAGTGAAAGGGATCCTGACCCTCCTTGGGTACCACCCCAGCGCCAAGCAGAGAACAGAGCTGCCTGCAGAGCTCCTGCCTGCCAAGCACTCCACCCTACTTCTCCCTCTTCTCCTCCTTGCTGTAAACAGAGGAAGAAGAGGCTTTCCGTTCCCGCTCATCCCTCGCCTGCCCAAGAGCTGCCCACAGCCATGCAGAGCTGTGTTCCCCCATACGGATGCACCTGGAGCATCCCCTCGGCTTACCCCAGCAGCGTGTCTACCCACAGCTCCTTCACCACGCATGAACTGCAGAAAGAGAGGAGAAACAGCGTCAGGCCCCACTGCCCCCCAGCCCGTGGGCAGAGTGTGCGCCTGCACAGCCCTGCCCTGTGGGGAGGGACACAGTGGCAGGATGAAGCCCCGTGGGGCAGGACAGAGGCGCTGCCAAAGCCCTGGCCTCCCTCTGTCATGCCAGAGCAGCTGCTTTTGGCCTTCCCTTCTGGTGACCAAAAGGTGAGCAGGGGATGCAGGACACAGAAATGCCCCCACCCCTCTCCTTCCAGCTGCCTGCAGGCCCACCCCTCAGCCCTCACCCGGCCAACCCGGCCTCCCTCCTTCCCTGCCGGTGTACTGCCTGCTCCCTGCCCAGGGTCTGCACGGCGGCCAGAGGCCCTTCACAGGATGGCGTGGGCATGGTAGGGATCCTCTCCTGCTTCTTGCCAGCCCTGACTGCAGCTGCCAGACCCCAGAGATGATGGGGGCCAGCACCACCCTGCACCGCCCAGCCCATGGGATGTGGCATCACAACTTACTTGAAAGTGGCAAGGCAGTAGCCTGTGGGCCAGACAAGGATGAGGGAGTTGCTGCCCTCGCTGCTGCCATCCTCGTCTTCTTCTTCCTCCCCTGCTGCGTCCATCCTCCTGCTCAGCACCCACAGCTGGTCCAGGGCCAGGCGGAGCTGTGGGCGCACACTGGTGCCATGTCTGCTGAGAGGAGAGGCAGGCAGTGAGCTGGAGGTGGCCTCCTCAGCCCCTGGCCAAAGCCCTGTCTCCACCTGCCCTTGGGTTGGACACCACAGGGCCTGGGACTGGTGGCAGGGTGTCCATGCCCTGGTCCCAGGGCTGGGGATGGGGCAAAGGCAGCCGGGGTCTCAGGGGCTTACTGCCGCTTGGCAATCACCAGTTCCTCCTGCAGGAGGAGCAGGCGCCTCTCATTCCTCTTGCGGCCCCGGGTCAGCTGCACGCCAGTGCTCAGCACCGGCTCAACGTCAGTGAGAGCCTCCCTGCAGAGCAGAGAGTGGGGGGCATGAGCGCTGAGGGGCCCTGCTGTGCCCCCGTGTCCCTCCTCTGTGGAGGGAGCCCACCTGGGCCTGCAGCAGCAGTTGGCCTGGCCCATCCAGCCCAGGCCAGGAGGACCGTCGTGGTGTGCAGCGCTGGCTGACACCAAGGACGTGGGCCAGTGTGCAGGAGCGTGGCTGGGAAGCCAGTGCCAGTGGTGGTGCCCGGGCAGCGCTCCTCGGCTAGACCCTGCCTCCTCCAAACGCCGCTCTGCACCTGCACAGCTCCGTCCTGCCGCACTGGTGGCTGTTGGCTCCAACAGACCAACGTTCCGACCCCAACAGAAACTTGGGGGGAGCTGGGGGCGGAGCTGGGCTGGGGGTTCTCTCCAGTAGGGCCATGTCTGTCTGGCACTGGGGAGCCCAGGGGTGGACGCAGCAGAAGGTAAGCATCACCTCCCTCCACCTGCTGCTACGGCTTTGCCTATTGCAGCCCAGGACGCAGTTCACCTTCCTGGCCCTGAGGGCACTTTGCGGGCTCCAAATCGGTCAGCACGGGGTCCACTGTAAGCCCAGGTGTCCAGCTGGGTTTCCCCAAGCATATACTGGTGCAAGGGCTCGTTCCTCCCCGGGTGCAGGACTTGGCTCTTCCCCTTGTTGAACTGTACCAGGTTCCTGCCAGCCCCTTTCTCCAGCCTGTCAAGCCCCCTCTGCTTGGCAGCACCACCCTCCAGTGCATGAGCCTCTCCTCCCGGTTTTGTGCCACCTGCAAGCTGTCTGAGGGGGCGCTGCCCCATCCTCCACATCACTGAATGCCAACAGGACCCACATCATGCAGCGCAGGGGGTTGCAGACATGCACCTTGATGTGGCATGACTTGTCACAGAAGGTTCAGAAATTTAGGGGAAAAATCCATGTGATTTTTTTATTATCTATACAGTGCTTCCCCTTTTTATTCATTCAAGCTATTAAAAGGTGTTCAAATTGTCTCATTTTTCATTTGAACATCACGTCTCTTCATAGTTCTGATGTTACGTGGAACATCGGATCGGGTTGTATTCTTGCATAGATCGTTAGACAGTAGGTAGCCGAGATTATTCAATAGTAGGTAGCAGATTACCTGCATTAGTTGTGCTAACAGCAGTGGCAGGAGGTTGCATTTAGCGCCTGAGCCAAAGGATAAAAATCCAAGGGCTCCAATGAACTCAGTGGGCTTTTGATCAGCAGATTGAATTCGCCACATTCAGAAAAAGAAAAGGTACATGAGAAAGGCGTGCTCTACCTGGACTGCCACAATGCATGTTTTAGGAGGTATGAAGCTAAATTATTCTAGCCCTTCCCCTCACCCCCTTCCAAAAAACCCAAAGCACTAGAAAAAAAAAAACAACAACAACTTCCAGAGCAATGGGGCTTCTAATAGCCAAGTAATTTTCTCCGTATCATTCCCATTCAATGAGCCACTTTGTCTGCTGGGTACCAACGTAAGACTCTTCCAGGAAAAAGTAAACAAAGAAAAAAACTTGTTGCTCAGGCAGTTACCCCTGCTATGCTATGGAAGATGCAGAATTCCTCCCTCATCCAGAACCTTCCACCTACATACAAAACCGTGCTGACGTTTTCCTCCATCTCAACAACTCACAGGTGCCTCTTCCCTGGGAAAGTCTTTCCACTGTCACGCTGTGGGGATGGCTGATCATAGGCAATGCAAGCCCCAAGCCTCAGCCGCCATCTGAGGCCACCATCCTCCTTTGGCCATGAGCAACAGCTCAAATTCCTTTTCAGCTTTAGCACAATCTATTCCCGAATAGCCACAGTTGCTAAAAGCTTTCTGTGTCCTGGATTGGTGGTTTGCAGGACCACCTCCTGGCTCCACGTGAGCCAAGGCTAGCGACAGATGGATTTCAGGGAGGTCATTCAGGTTTGATCCTTTGTCCCCCGAACCATCCCCACAGGCCCAGCAGCACTGAAAGTCACAGCGGGCTGTGCGTGAGCAACCTGCTCCACTGGACTTTTGCCTCAGTCTTCACTGGCAAAGACTGCAGCCACACTACCCGTGAGGCAGAAGGCAAAGGCAAGGACTGGGAAAATGAAGAACTACCCACTGTAGGTGAAGATCAAGTCTGAGACCACCTGAAGGTGCACAAGTGCATGGGATCTGATGGGCTCTAGGGAGACCTTAGAGCCCCTTCCAGTCCCTAAAAGGACCCTACAGGAGAGCTGGGAGGGACTTTTTACAAGGGCATGTAGTGATAGGATGAGGGGGAATAGTTTCAAACCGGAAGAGGGTAGATTTAGATTAGATATTAGGAAGAAGTTTTTCACTCTGAGGGTGATGAGGCTGCCCAGGGAAGTTGTGGAGGCCCCATCCCCGGAGGTGTTCAAGGCCAGGTTGGACAGGTGGAGCAACCTGGTCTGGTGGGAGGTGTCCCTGCCCAGGGCAGGGGGGGGGGTGGAACTGGATGATCTTCAAGGTCCCTTCTGACCTAAACCGGTCTGTGATTTTCTGATGATAAGGAAGGAGCAAGACAAAAAGGAGGATGGGTACAGGGAGTGAGACATACAGGATGAGAGAGAAAAAGCAGGACAGGGAAGACGCCAGAGAGACTGTGAAAAACAGAGGGATGCAGAGCGGGACAAAGAGGCAGAGAATGAAAAAAAACATCAATGTGCTTCAGGACAGAGACAAAGAAAGAGAAAAAGAGGAGCAGGGAGCAGGACAGAGAAGGAACAAGAACAAAAAAGGGACAGGTAGAATGGAAGAGAAAGAGAGGGGCCGGAGACTAGAGCAGGGGCAGGCTGCAGGATACAAGAATCGCCAGATGAAGAGAGCTACAGGGAAGCAAAAGAGTGACACCAGCGAGGGAAAGGCTGGGGGGCACAGCCACAGGGAGGTACCCAGACGCGGCAGAGGGGCGACACAGCCCCAGGGGCACAGGACTCAATGCCGTTCCTGCTCTTGGTGCTACCAGCAGAATTTGACAGTTCAGGCGCTTCTGTCTCTGCCTCTCTCAGCTCTTACAACACGAAGCTTCCCGGAGACACAGCCTCGCACATGCACACTCACACTATATGGCCGTACCATACTTTTGGTTACGGATATGGACCCCACGGTGCATGTTGCGATCAGGTCTGCTGAGGACCACTCACAGGGACCCTTCCTCACCTGGAGAGGGCGGCTGTCTCTTGTCTGCAGCTGGGGGCAGCTTCCAGCTCCATCCCCTTTGTGTCCTTCTCCAGCAGCTTCACCTTTTCTGATCAACTTCAGCTAGAGCCAGAGGCAGCCACCAACATCCCAGGGGGAGGGACGGACAACTGAGCCCTCAGCGCGGCCTCGGGGAGAGGGAGAGAACGGCGATCCCCTCAGCCGGCTCCGGGCTGGAGCCCCTCCTGCTGCAGGAGCTGCTGCAGACACCGCTCCTTCCCCGAGCAGGCGCTGACAGCACTGCGTTACCAGGGATGGAGCGCGCCTGAGGCCCAGCTGGCTGCTGCCAGGCCAGGCCGTGGGGCGGCCTGGGGCTGTGGGACAGCCCTCGGGTGAGGCGCTGGGGCCGGGGCGGCTGAGGGGGGCTCAGGGGGTCGGGGGTCCCGCTGCCTCTGCCCGGCTCTGGCTGAGCGGGACCCCATCGCTGCGGGCGGTTCGGGGAAGCCCCAGCCCTGCCCTCAGCCTGCGGGGCCATGGCAGCTGCCGGAGTGCCCCGGGCAGGAACATGGCCGCCGGGCAGCCCCGTGCCCCGGGACTACAGCTCCCGGCATGCCCCGGGGCGCACCTGCTCCCAGCATGCCCGGCACGCACCTTCCCGCCCTCGGGCCCTGCGGGACACCGCCCCCGCCCCCCGCAGCAGCCATGGCCGCCTCCCCGAGGCCAGGCCCCGGAGCCCCGGTGGGGCCGGGAGGAGGGGCGGGAGGGAGGGGGAGAGCGGGGAGAGGGGTGGGACGGGGCGGTGGGGTGGGGTGGGGTGGGTGGAGAGGGGCGAGAGATTAGAGAGGGAGGGGAGAATACATAGGGGAGAGGGACAGAGAGCAGAGAGAGAGGAGGGGGACGGGGAGAGGAGAGGGATAGAGGGAGGTGTGAGAAACGCGCTCACTGTATTGAATTTTAGTCCGGGGCAAATTCGGTGGAGCAAAGAATATTTATTCCAGCGCTGGGAGTTACACGGGGGATTTCTCCTTTGGCTCATTTTTCCCTTTACAACCGCTTGTCTTTATTTCGTATTCCTTATAATTATTCATGTTTCTTCTTGGAACATAGTTTGCATAATCAATGAGTTTTTGGAACGCGACCCACCCCCAAATACATAATCAATGAGTTCTGGGAATGCAGCCCACCCCGCAATTTACATAATCAATGGCTTCTTGCAATGCAGCCCACCCCCGAGCACGCCCCTCCCTTCCAGCGGCGCAGGCGCTGCGCTGCCTCAGGGGTCTCCTGGTGGTCGTTGGAGGGAGGTTCGAAGTCTTTATCGCCATGTCCTTCCTGCGGCTTCTTCATTCCTTACACTCCTGTGGTTATCTTAGCTAACGACACCACCCTTTGCCCTGAAAGTTTCTGTACTTCCAACTGTTGCTCTCGTCTGATACCCTGTCTAACACTATCCCTTTCCCAAACGCACAGCGAGCACAGACCCATCTTAGCTGAAGCCATAGCGAGCACACATTTATTTGAGCTGAAGCAAAATTTTTGCCAAATTACTTACTACAATTCCACCCTTTTTATCATCTAATTTTGCTGAAGCGTTTTACATTTATCTTGCAGGATTCTTCCATTTTAGCAAGAATTTGAGTGGCTTCTTCGAGGTTTTCTTCTTTTTTGGCTTTTCTCAAGATCATGATTTTCTGAGGAGTGGCTGCCACTTGCAGTCTTTGGACTACACTGTGAATTAATCTTATGAAACAGGGTATTTAAACAAGGCAGAAATAAGAAACTTTCAAAAGGCACACAGCAGAATCAGTCTTAATTTCTTCCACCAAGCGATTTTCAGTAATTCATTTCACCAACTGGTGTTTACCATTGAATTTCTTTTTTGCACCAGCACGTGTTATTTTTTGGATATCAGCAGCGATTTCTCATACTGCTTTTTCATTATCATCAATTTTTAAACAACAATCAGATATGTTAAATTTTCTACACACCTCTCCTTTTACTGCTAGCAGATAGTCTAGTGCGAGCCGATTCTGGTTGACTGCTGCCCTTGTCTGAGTTTGTTGGTGGGTTAACAGTTTTAGTCCTGAAGCCGTTTTGTTAGTGATCAGCTCAACTACTGCTTGTAGTCTTATAATTTGATTCAGCATATAGATGGGGTTTTATATCCCCAGCTACCGTCTTGGGCTCACGCGGCTGGTTTGTATGTCCTGGTTGAATTACTCTCAAGGTGCAGGTCTTTCTTCAGTGAGGTGGTAATTCTGGGAATGCCCAGTTTCTACATATCCGGAACAACGCATCCGGTGCCTGCCAAAACTCTTTCATTGTATCTTCTACATTTTCTTAATATTGTGAGTTGTTTTTCATTCCTGAGAATGGATTCATACCCATATTTTAAGGATCTATAAACATTCTGTTTGGGTCGGTCCACATTACGTATTTCTCTGTGGGTTCTGCAACAATAATATCTAATCTACTTACAGTTATCTATTGGGGTTTTATACTCACATTGGATACACTAAAGATCGAGGACTTGGGAGAGGTACTGCTCCTGTCTGCAACGGGGACCTAAAATGACCTTATTACAATTATTACACTTAACCCGTAGATACACGCAACAATTACAATAGCAGCAAAGTAGGGTCGAAGGGGTTGGATGCCACTTTAGTCTGAAGGCACTTTCGAGGCTTTTGCTGTCTGTTGCTCTCATGCAGCAGTACTGACTCTTACGCGCCTTCTGAAGGCTCTCCAGGGCTTTTTCCTGTCAAAGCAAAAACACGAGACTTCCTTCTCATGGTTAATTTCCATATGCATACTTTGAATCTGTATAGATAATGCCTTCTTTTCTCTGGAGATAATCTAAAGCTCTCTTCAGAGCGTATAGTTCACAACTCTGGGCTGACTAATTCACTGTTAATCCTCCTTCTTCAATTACTGCTTTTTTTTCCCCATCGATGATGACATAACTACTTGCTCTCTTTCCATCTAGACATCAGGAGGAATAGTCTATAAAAAAATTTTTTGATATTTTTGTTGTTGTTGTTTTTTGTTTTGGTTTTTTTTTTTTTTTATATATATATAGGGCATCAGTGTGTTTATTAGGTCTCCTCTTATCCTGGTTTGGTAATCTATAAAGTCTAAACAATCATGTTCCATCTCCCCACTTGCCTGTCCCTACAGGAATTGTGAAGGATTCCTGTTTCCGTCTACTATGAGGGTCAAATCATTCTTTTCTATTAAAATGGTTTCGTACTTCACAATTCTGGAATCTGTTAACCACCGGCCAGACTTCTGAGATAAGATAGTTCTTACAGTGTGTGTGGGGATGTACGATTACGGTTCTTCTGGAAGTTAATTTTTGGCTTTTTTCTACTAATATTGCTGTGGCCACTACTGCCTGTATGCATGTGGGCCACCCCCAACATACCGGGTCCATTAATTTTGGATAGATATGTCACCGGTTTTCTTTCTCTGACGCATTCCTGCATTATGACTCCATGCGCTATCCATTCTTCCGTGTTTACAAAAAGGTGAAACTTTTTTTTTTTTTCCTTAGGGAGGGGAGGGCTAAAACCAGGGCTTCTATTAACTTTTGCTTTAATTCTTTAAATTGCTCTTGTTTGTCTTCTGTCCACTGTATTGGACTGTCTTTTACAAGTTTGTCATACAGAAATTTTATTGATTGAGTGTACCCTTTAACCCATAATTTACAATACTCTAGTAACCTTAAAATCTTCTTTATTTCTCATTTCATTCTTGGGACACTTAATGCTGTAATTCGTTCTGGATTGATCTTTCTTTTTCTTTCACTAATTAGATGCTCTTATTTTCTTTTGTACAAACTGCAGTTTTGTTGTTGAGACTCTTAATTCTTGTTCTTCAAAAAAAAATTCAGCAAACGTATTGATGTCTCCTTCTGACTTTTTGCTCTCTCTCTCTTGATACCAACAGGTCATTTCCATATTGCAAGATTCTTACTTCGGGTTCTGCCTGGAACTCCTCTAAAATTTTCTCTAGTGTCTGTTCAAATAGATTTGGGGATTTTGTGAATCCTTGAGGCAGGGATGTCCAGCGGAGTTGCTGCTTCTTCCCGGTGTCTGGATCTTCCCATTCAAAGGCAATTTCATAATACAAGACTTCTCAGCTCCTGAGTCTACTAAAAAGGTGTAAATTTCCTCCTGGGGGCCTAATTTTAAATTTATCAAGGGCTCACTGATTCTTTCTTCCCCCAGGAGGCAGAGCCTTTGACACCCTTAATTGGTAGTGTATTCTTCCTGTTGACGTAACACTCCATCTCTCTTTTGCCTGGGACACTCTTTCTTAAAATGTTCTTCCTGCCCACAATAGTAACACTTTCGGCCGTCTGGGGCTCCTGATTTCATTCATATGGGCTTTTTTGAGCGGTGGCAGATGGGCTCCCTGTATCTTGTATGGTCTCATCCCTGGCCCTGGATTCTGGGGCGCTTTATCTTTAGTTTTTGTTATTTCTTTTACAGTCGCTACCATTAGTTTTGCTTTTGCCCTCTGCTTCTCTTCATCACGCCTCACATATATACTTTTTGTGCTTCTCGTAACAACTCATTGATTCTTCTCTTATGTCAGTTTTCCATCTTTTTCATTTTTTTTCTTAATATCTGGCCAGGCATGGGTGACAAAATTTACTTTTTAATAATTCCTGGCCAGCCACAGTCTCTGGGTCAATCTTAGAAAACTGCTGAATATTCCTTTGGAGCCTCTCCAACCACTCCATTGGAGATTCCTCTTTCCCTTATTTACTTATTAAAAGTTTTGCTCACATTTGATCCCCTCAGGGCTGCTTCTTTAATTCCCCTTATGATTAACGTCCGATAATCAGACACGTTTCTCCTTCCTGCGGGGTCATTTTGATTCCAATCAGGTCTTTGTAGGGGTAACTTTTGGTCCCCCGCCACTCCATGAACGTTTTTCCTTTCTCATATTCTCATCCCTGCTAAACAAATCATTTGTCTGTCTTCCGGGGAGAACAAAGTTCCCATGATGGATTGCATTTCTTCCCAAGTGTATACATTTGGACTTAAAAATTGGTCTAATTGTTCTGACAAACTTAGGAGATCTTCCAACAATTTCTTCATTTCTTTTTTAAAGTTCTTGACTTCTGTACTGGTTAGGGGCACATTCACAAATCCTGCCCCATTTTGAACTCCTGGCATTGGGACTTCCCATAAAGGATGCAGCCCGATTGGTTCCGTCATCTTCTCATTTTCTTCCACTATGGACCTCCCCACTTCCTGCCTCCATTTCCTCTGGCTTTTCCTTCTAACGGGGGCCTGAGGCTCTCTTGCGCTTTCTGGAGGGTCCGGGTTATATGGGGAGGTAAGTATTCAAGAGGATCCCAGACTGGTCTCTGGTCTTCCTCCTTCTCCTTTTGTATCTCCCATTTAAAACCCCCTGCAGCTCCTTTCCAACACGCTGCATATTCGCTCTCTTCTTCATCAAATGATTCTTTAGAGTTAACGTATACATTTAGTGCTTGACACAGCCATCCCTCTATAGAATCATACTTTGGCCAATACAACTTCTCTGGCCTTATGGGCTCTTTGGCCCATTTAAACATACAATATATAATCTTCTTTCCTTTATCCTTACCCCGGGTGCAGGACTCTCCTTCCTGCCCCCATTGTAACAACATCCTCCCTAATGGACTATCTGGAGGTATTCCTGGAATTTCCCTTAAATTCCTTTAAATTCCGTCCAGGAGCCTGGCCCTGGATCGTCAGCATCCAGGACCCCTGGGAAGCAGGCACGGGGCACGTATGCGGAGGGTCCCTCATCAGCCCACAGTGGGTGCTGACGGCAGCACACTGCTTCATCGAGGCCAGGTAAGGAGGGCCAGGGAAGGGGGCTGTCCCCACCACCCTCGCAGGTGCCCTGCGCACAGCACCGCCTGCTACTCCCATCCCCGTTCCTCCCAGTACGCCTAGTGCCTGGGCACTGCCAAGCCCATCCCGAGAAGGCTGGGCTCAGGCCACTGCTTCCTAGCAGCCTCCAGCGCCACATGGCTCGTGCCTAAGGCATGCCAGGGCAGTGGCAGCCTGCGTGGCACTGCTCTCCTCTCTGCCCTGGGAAGCAGAAGGCAGGGAACGGCGGGGCTGCTGCAGCGCGTGGCTCCGCTCCCTCTGACCCCCCTCTCCATCTGCCTTCCAGGAATATCAGCATGTGGCGCGTGGTGATCGGGGCCACCCAGTTGACTCGGCTGGGCCCCGAGGCCCAAGTGCGCCACATTAAGCGGCTGCTGGTTCATGAGCATTATAGGAATATCACGCAGAGGAACGACATCGCCCTGCTGGAGCTGGACCAGCCTGTCCAGTGCAACTCCTACACCCAGCTTGCCTGTGTGCCCGACGCCTCACTTAGAGTGTCAGAGCTGCGCACCTGCTACGTCAGCGGTTGGGGCGCCACCACTGCAAGATGTGAGTTCCCCAGAAGTGCTGGTGTCCTGAGTGCAAGCTCGGCACACTGGGGAGAGGGGTTGGGCTTCCCGAGAGCAGAGGCGAAAGCCAGAGTGAGGCTGTGGGGACGTATGCCTCCAGGGAGAATGGGCTGACCCACCGCCCAAAGCCAGACAGAGGGGAAACACGGGCACAGTGCCTTCAGGACGCAAAGCCAAGCCCTAGGGAAGGGGTTCACCCAGACGGGGGGGGGAGCTGCTGGGGCTTCATTGCTTTCTGTGCTCACAGCTGCAGGGTCAACGGATGTCCTGCAGGAGGCCAAGGTCCAGCTCATTGATGTCAACCTCTGCAACAGCAGCGGGTGGTACAGAGGGGCCATCCACAGCCACAACCTGTGTGCTGGCTATCCGCAGGGTGGCATCGACACCTGCCAGGTAGGATGTGCTGCAAGTCAAGCCCCGGCAGCACCGGCAGCCCTCTCGCAACGCCCAAACATCACCCGGCACGTGCTCGGCCTGGCAAGTCACCCTGCCACCGCTGGGTCTCCAGTGCTGCTGGGGCTCACCTCCCCTTCCCCAGCTGCAGGTCCTTGCCCAGTGCCCGCCTTGTCCCAGAGCCCGGGGACGCTGCCCAGAAAGCCCATCCCATGCTCCCGGCAGCCCATAGGTCCAGATCCCAAAGCATCCCCCTTCCACACAGCCGGGAGCACTGTGCAGAGATGAGAGAGCGCCCGACCTTACAGGCCCACCACCCCCTCCCACACGAGGCTCTGTAGGCTCCAGCGCCGGAGCAGAGCCATTGTGTGCAGTGAGCAGAGCTCTGGCAGGTGCTGGGAGAGAGAAGGAGCTGGCCAGAGCGCTGACAGCGGCCACCCAACACCACCTCAACCCTCTCTCCTCCCCTGCAGGGTGACAGCGGTGGTCCTCTGGTGTGCAAAGACAACAATGCGGACTAATTCTGGCTTGTTGGGGTGACCAGCTGGGGGAGAGGCTGTGCCAGAGCCAAACGGCCCGGAGTCTACACCTCCACCCAGCACTTCTACGACTGGATCCTGGTCCAGATGGGACTGCACCCAGCACCATCGGCTACTACAACACCACAGCCAGTCTTTATTTCAACCCCTTATCAGAGACCAAGGCCAATACCCACACAGTCAGGCGGGTTTGCACCATGTCCATTTCCACGCCAGAAGCTGGTGGAATTTTTTAAGCTGCTGCAGGAGCTGCTGCAGGTCCTGTGGGGGAAAAAGGCTTGAGCAGCGTGACGAAGAGGCTCCAGAGCAGGCCGCCCTGTTCCACGACCATTTCCTTCCGGGGCAATGCCTGCTGAGCCAAAGGCAGCCTCAGTGCCAAGGCCTGCTCTGTCCTGCCCGCACTCCTCTGAGCGCAGAAGGGCTGATGTTGACTCGGTTGTAGAAATAAAGTTCCTGATTTTCACAGCTGAGCGTGCTTGAGTCCAATTCAGTCTCCGGTGCAAGGCAAGGACTTGCGTGCCCGGCGCCTGCCAATGAGGCTGCAGGCAGACAGCAGGGCACGAAGGGAAAGAGTGACTCCCAAGGGCTGAAATGGTGCCTGGTCAGAGAGGAGGGTGCTCAGAGCCACCATGGGGTGGAGAAGACTGGCACATGGAGGATAGGAAACAGTGATGTGACCTGCAGATGACTTTGGGGATATGCATTAAGGCACACAGCTGGAGATTAGGGCCCAGCGTAAGCCGTAGCTAATTGAACAGACGGTGTGAAACTCCTGAGCGTGACAAGAGAAATTGCTGACCACAGCAAAGAGTGAGAAGCCAACAGGGCTCTCAGTCCCAGAAGGAAGAGCCGGATTTCAGGGGTAGTTAACGGGGGATTGATCCCCCCTTGTCTCCATTTTCCCTGCTTGAACATCCCCCTCATCTTCCTTGACTCCTCCCTTTCTCCTCCCTTGTCTCTCCTCCCAAACAAGGGACCCACCCCAGGTCACTTCCTCCCTCTCCTCCCAGGTTTGCTCCATCGGTGAAGAGATTTGGTGTTTCAGGTGCTGGTAGCTCGGTCGCCTGGGACTGCCATGGCATTACTGATGCGGCTTTCTGGGCACTGCTGTCTCTGCTAGATGCCTCTGCCCACACTGACCCCAACCATTCCTCCAGTTGTCTGTGCAGTGTGGCCACTCTCATTGTTCCTCCTCGACCACCTGCCAAACGTGGTGCTGGAATAGCAGAGTACCCACAGAAGACAAGCTGCCTTCTCTAAGGCTTCCTTCTGTCTACGCAGATATGGGGCACCACCTTCAGGTCACATTTCAGAAAACAAAGCAGCCTTGAGTGAGTCCAGTTTGGGGCCCGGTTCTGGTGCCTGTGAAGCCATGCGACTCCTCGAGGAGGACCTCGAGAGCAGCTCTCCCACTTTCAGAGCCAGCCTGCCCTGCCATCTTGGGGACCAGGTTGAGCACTCAGCTGTGTGCCTTCCATCCGGCCACACAAGGCAGGGTGGCAGCAGGAGGCTCCCACACCGTGCATGAGCTTTGAGGCTGCCATTCTTCAAGCCACTGCTCTCTGCGCTCCAGGGACCCAGCCCTGCTCAGCAAATACAACGCACGTGGCTGGCTCCTGCTTTTCTCCCAGGACTGCCCCGCACTCCAGGACGGGAGCAAGGCTCCACCATACAGCTGTAGAAGGCAGACCGATGAGTCCTGGTTTGGGCTGGACAAGTGTCAATTTCTCTTTCTAGGGATGCTGTGACAGGAATGCCAATAACAGCTATTGGGTTTAGTTGTTGTTAAGCGATGTTTACATAATTCAAGGACTTTTTTTTAGCTTCCCATAGAAGAACAGACAGAGCGATGGACTGGCCAATGAAATACTCCACACCATAGATGTCATGCCCAGTATATAAATGGGGGTTAGCCAGGGGGTGGGAACCCGCCATCACTGCTCGGGACGATGCCAGCTTCTGGGCAGTGCGAGTGCCTGGTGTTCTTCTTGTTCTTGTGTTATTTTGCTTTCTCTGATATTGTTCTATTCAAGTGTCTTTGTCTCAACCCAGGAGATTTTTTTCCTTTGCCCTCCTTTTCTCCCTCTTGTCCCTTGCGGGGGGAAGAGGGGGTAAGCGAGTGGCTGCGTGGTGGGGGTTAAGCCATGACAAGGGTTTACCCAAGCCATGGAGAATGGCCCATGGGGCTGAGAGCGGGAGCATCCTTCTCTGTCTAGAGCTTAACGTTGCGTGTCTTTGGCCATGCAAAGCAGGTGCCACAACTGCCCTTGTCAGTGTTGTCCCAGAGCAGCACTCTAACTCGGCGACAGCAAGGACAGAAAGCCTGCCGGAGGGTGCTGCTGTGGCTGACATAGCCCGTGTGTACTGTGCTGCACCTGCCTTTCACCGTGCTTTGTGTGGGAAGGTTGGCACCGCTTGGGTACGCCTGGCTTATTTGGCTTGCGCATCACCGCTTGCCTGCTGCGGCTGTAGCCAGATGGGCCCCTCAACACCCACAAAGGTGCGTGCTGCCTGTAGCTGTTCTGTTTTCTGGTGTATGTGTTTTGGGAAGGCCCTGGTGGCACAGGGCTGCAGAGAGCGGGGTGGCAGTGAACTTCCCCAAGAGGCCGCGATGCCACACGGGGATTTTGCTGCCAGCTGTCAGCAGGCAGCGCTCGCAGCCAGGCGCTGCTGCCTGCCGCGGGGCCTGCACAGCCTCGTCCCGCAGGCAGAGCGTTCAGCGGGGGTCTGTCGGGGGTGTCCCATGCCGGCTTCTGCCTCCCCTCCTGCTGGGAACCCCCCATGGTGCCCCCCTTTCTGCCAAGAGGCCACCGGGCCCGGTGCCCGGAACCAGCGACTTTACCTGGTAGTAGCGAACCCATACACCTTGCTGACTGTATTAACACCTGAGCTAACTTGGTTTACTGTTTTAGATCTGAAGGATGCCTTCTTTTGCCTCCCTCTCCGTAAAGTCAGCCAGAAATAATTGCATTTGAATGGGAAAATTCTAAAAGTGGACAGAGAACTCAGCTTACCTGGACGGTGTTACTACAACGGTTCAAAAACAGCCCCACTATATTTGCTAACCTACTTGCAAAAGATCTCGAGTCCTGGGAAGCCCCACCTCCTGAAGAAGGGAAACTGTTACAATATGTGGATGATATCTTGATTGCCACCAAGACAGAGGATGCTGGTACGACCTGGATGCCGAGTCTGCTGAATTTTTTGAGGGCTCCAGGGATACCGGGTATCCCAAAGAAGGCTCAAATAGTGCAGCGCAAGGTGATTTACCCAGGTTATGAAATCAGTGCTGGACAGAGGACTTTGGGACAGGCCTGAAAAGAGACAATATGCCAAACTCCAAGACTGCAAACAGTGAAAGAGTTATGAACTTTTCTAGGGATGACTGGGTGGTGTCGGCTGTGGATTTATAATTATGGGTTGCTTGTCAAGACACTAACAACTACCGAACAGAAACCCTTTAAATGGACTAGAGAGACCATACAGGCCTTCAAGTCGCTGAAGAAGGCCTCGATGTCAGCTCCAGCCTTGGGACTCCCAGACGTGAGTAAGCCATTTTGCCTTTCTCTCACGAAAAACAGGGAATTGCCCTAGGAATTGGCACAAGATCTAGGCCCGTATCGGCGAGCAGTTGCCTATTTTTCCAAGCAACTAGATACAACTGCGAAGGGCTGGCCTGGATGCTTGCAAGCAGTCGCGGCCATAATACTAAACATCCAGGAAGCCCGAAAATTCACCCTGGGCCAGAAAATGACTGTGTTAGTGTCCCATACAACATCTGCAGTACTGGAAGCGAAAGGTGGACACTGGCTTTCTCCACAGAAGTTCTTGAAATATTAGGCTATAATGGTAGAACAAGATGATGTGGAAATTGTAGTCCCTAACATTGTCAATCCAGCTTCTTTCCTCAGTGGGAATACGGGAGAACCAGTGCATCATGACTGTCTGGAGACCATCGAAGCAACATATTCGAGCTGTTCGTACCTGAAAGACAGTCCTATGTAAAACACAGAAAACTGGTTCACAGATGGGAGCAGCTATGTCCTAAGTGGTAAAAGGTATGCCGGATATGCCATTGCTACCAGTCAAGAAATAATAGAGTCAGGGCCTTTGCCCATGAATATCTCTGCACAGAAGGCCGAAATAATTGCTCTGACCCGTGCCTTGGAATTGGCCCAAGGGAAAGCTGTGAATATCTATACAGACTCGAGATATGCCTTTGGAGTCGTGCATGCGCATGGAGCTATCTGGAAGGAGAGAGGATTATTGAATTCACAGGGCAAGAACATCAAGCATGCAGAGGAGATCCTGAAACTGTTGGAGGCAGTCCAACTCCCTAAAAAGTGGCGATCATGCACATTAAGGCACACCAGAAAGTAAACTCGGAGTTGGGAAGAGGACATGAGCTGGCGGACAGAGAGGCAAAACTGGTAGCCAAAATAAAGGTAAAACCAGAAGGGGCTCTGGTCCCTGACAGGCAAATCTCCCTAGAAGGTAAGCCAGAATATACCAAGGAGGATCAGAAGCTTATCACGGATTTAGAAGGGTCATATAATAAAGGGGGATGGGCTCTCACCCCACAAGGGAAACTAATCATTCCCTCCTATGTAACATGGTCTCTGGTAAAAGAAGCACACAGAAAAAGGCATTGGGGGGCAGAGGCCTTATATAAACACCTAATTAGAGAGATCATAGCTAGAAATTTATACACCACTGTAAGACAAGTGACTCAGCAGCATGATTTGTGCCTCCAGACTAACCCTAAGAATACCCCAAACCAGAAATAGGCCAAATTGGGAGAGGCAACAGGCCTGGGTGTCGTTGTTGGGACGGACACAACACTGAACATCAAGTTGCAGCAATCCAATTTCTTCATTTAACAAGCAGTGCTTTTTTATATTCTTTTACCCAGGTGCTTATCTATGCATATATTCAGCATTCTACTTTTGCCCGATACGCTCTCACATCACACTCTGTTCATGCTCTGGTCAGAGCCAGGATGTTTGCCAACCCTTATCCTTTTACTTAGCTCTTCTCAGGACTCCCCAGTCTCTTCAAGGGTACACGGATATCTGCTCAAGGTCAATGTTAAATTTGCATTCTGATCCCTCGGACCAGCCGAGGTTTCCCACAATTCCCCCTTTTTCTATTTGTGCTACAAATGCCGCCCCCATCACCCGCTGCAGGGCCCTTTGCAGTAGGGAGATGAGACATGGCACCATCATTAGCACAACTACAACTATCAACAATATTATTAATCCTGCTTTGACCTTTGAAACCAGCCATCCCGAGAGTCCCCAGTTTTGCAAAAGGTGGTCAAAAGAGAAGAACCCATCCTCTTCCTTTAACTTTTTCGTTCGTTCCATTAACTCTTGTATGCGTGCATGAATGGATTGAGAATGGTCTGATAAGTTCATGCAGCACATTCCATCAAAATCTTGACAACCATGACCTTGAGCCAGCAACAGGAAATCTATTGCAGCTCGATTCTGCAGTGTGGCATGTCTGAGTCTACATCTAGTAGTAAACTACTTAAAGCTGAAGATGTAGCATTAGATTGCTTAGCCAGCCAACACCCAAGCTTGTTATGCGTAGCACGCTCTAGCTGATGCCACTCCAGGGGCTAAAAAGGATGCTGCGATTATTAGGTCTCACAGCAGCACTTTTGCTCCAGGACCCACCCGTTCCTGGGTCACAAGCAACCAAAGTGCCGAAGAAGGGGTGGCATCGCAGCAGGAGTATTGTCAGCAAGCTGCAAAAGGTTTAATACACATACAGCTTTAGTTAATCGTGCTTCAGGGGTTTCCCCTATCATTCCGCCTTTTTGTTTTTGTAAAAGGCGTTTTAGAGTCCCGTGTGCACGCTCAACAATACTCTGAGCCGTGGGTGAGTGGGGGATGCCTGGTGACATGTGTCACGCCCCAGAGTTGTAAAAAACAAGCTACCTTTTGCGATACATAAGCAGGACCGTTATCAGTTTTGATCTGTTGTGGGACACCTAAAACAGAAAATGCACGCTGCCAATGGTGTAAGGCATGTCGAGCTGATTCTCCAGTGTGAGCAGTGGCTACGAGGGCAGAAGAAAAGGTATCAATTGATACATGTATATACTTCAAACGGCCGAATTCAGTAATATGTGTGACATCAGTTTGCCAAAGCTGTAAAGCGCGTAATCCTCGTGGGTTGGTGCCATAATATACAGGTACATGTTCATCTTGACAATCGGGGCAGGCCGCAATAATATGGCGCGCCTCAGTATTACTAAGATTAAACTGACGTTTCAAAGCACGATATCCCTGATGATAAAAACTATGCGATGCTATCGCTTGCTGTTTAACGTTGGGCACAGGTCCCAGGGCCACTGCAGACACTAAAGCATCAGCTTGTGCACTGCCTTCTACTATAAATCCTGGTAACTGGGTATGACTTTTAATGTGCATCACATAATATTCCTGCTGTCGCCTCTGCATTGTTATCCATAACAGTTTCAATACACCAAACAGTAATTCATTAGTTACATTACCTAAAACAGCTTTATCTAAACGTTGTACCAGAGCGGCCACATAAGCTGAATCTGTCACAATGTTGACTGGGCCGGGGAAACTCTGAAACACCATGGTCATCGCTCGTAGTTCTATGACTTGGGGCGAACCTTCTTGATGTTCGATCTTATGTCACCATTGTGTTTCTTGTCTCCAGACAATGGCAGCTTTTCCAGTTTTTCCTGACCCATCTGTGAACACCGTGGGGCCCTCCACTGGGTTTCTACGACTGAGATTTTTTTTTTTTTTTTTTTGCCAAAGATTATTTGTGTGCCCGATTTAATCAGTGGGTGTGAAGATAAATGGTGAACGCTTTTGCTACAGGCCATTGACAAATTGTAGGTGAGTTTTTCATACCTTGTGGCAACACTTTCCACTGATACCTTTATACCTTTTGGTAGGCTCCAAACAGATGGAACAGTAAATGCAAATTTTTCTTTGTCTTGTTCTGCCAGAGGGATGGTAAAAAAAACCCAAACTTTTAAATCTATTACAACAATTTCCCACCCCATAGGTATCATAGTAGGCGAAGGTAATCCCGGTTGTAGTGCTCCCATTGTTGCCATGACATCTAATGATCTTTCTCAAATCACGCAACAATCTCCATTTCCCCAATTTCTTTTTGATAACAAATACTGGGGTATTCCAAGGGCTATGTGAGGCCTCTATGTGTCCTGCAACAAGTTGTTCCCTTACCAGAGACTGCAGGGCTGTTAATTTCTCTTGGCCAAGGGGCCACTGATCAACCCACACCGGTTTTTCTGTTAGCCATTTTAGAGCTAAAGCGGGTTGAGAAACACCCTGCAATACAGTGGCCCCGACTAAAAATACGTAGTTATGCAAACTCCCCATTGGCCTAAGCAGTCCCTTCCCCATAGGTTTAAAGGAGTTGAGGTCACATATGGCCGCACTGTAGCCCTTTGCCCTTCTGAGTTTACAATCACAATAGGGTTAGTGGACATATAACTGTTGGCAACTCCTCCGAGTCCTGCCACTCCCAAGGCATTGGAGGTTAATGACTGGGGCTGGTTCTGTTTAATGTCTTTATCAACGATGTGGAGGAGGGGATCGAGTGCAGCCTCGCTAAGTTTGTAGAGGACACCAAGTTGGGTGGGAATGTTGATCTAGTGGTGGGTAGGAAGGCTCTACAGAGGGATCTGGACAGGCTGGCTGGATGGGCTGCAGACAATGGTATGAGTTTCAACAAGGCCAAGTGTCAGGTCTTGCACTTGGGTGACAACCCCGTGCAGTGCTACGGGCTTGGGGAAGTGTGGCTGGAAAGCTGCCTGGCAGAAAGGGACCTGGGGGTGTTGGTCAATAGCCATCTTTCTCCTGAGATGGGCCAGGCACAGACAAGCATTGGGGGAAAATTGTCATCTTTTATTGGCCTCAGAAAGCCTCCATAGCCGAGCGGAGGCTGGCAGCACGATGTCCTCAGGGCAGATGAATTTCTGGAGCGCTGTCCATGCACCCATCCTTCGGTTGCCTGGATGCTGTGCAGGCTCAGGGCCAGATGCCATCTCTGGGGACCCGCCTGGCACTGGCAGCAGGACACTACTGTTCTTTCTGTCCCGCTATGCAGGTACAGCGGAAAGCCCTGCGCAGAGCCCTGAGCGCCCTCCTGAAGAAGGAGGGCCGTCGCTGTCGAGCCGGGGTGTGTGGCAGGGCCACGATGCCTGCGGGGAACAGAGAGCTGTAGGTGAGGGGCTGGGCAGGCAACGGGCAAGCCGCTGCCAGCCCCCTGCCACCAAGGCAGTTCCCCAGGGAGGGGTGGCCACAGCACGGCCAGTCCCCGTGTGTGCAGTGCTGCCGACCTGCCCTGGGTGCCGCTCGCCGGGATGAGCAGCACCCAGCCAGGCCTGCCCTCGGCTCAGGGACCTACCTGGGACATCCTCCGGCACGTCCCTGCAGCCGCAGGAGGGCTGTGCGCTGCCTGGATGCTCGGAGAGCGCCTGCAGGGGAAGAGCAAGAGCAGAGGTAGGGGAGGGAGGGGATGTCAGTGGGAGACCTGGAGGACACCAGGCATCTCCCTGCTACACACAGCCCGGGCGCTGCGCCTGCCTTCGGCAACTCAGGATTCCCGGTGCTGGCCACATGTGCCTGGCTCACCTGGTGCTGAGGTTCCTGAGCCACGGGAGAAGCTGCTGCACCTCCCTGGTCGTCTGCAGCTGGGGCGAGAGGGGCTGTGCTGGCCTCTACGTGAGGCTCTGCAGCCAAGAGATGCTCGGTGTCTTGGTGTGCTGCAGGTGTTCTCGCAGCCGTCTCTGCATCCGCACTCTGTGCCTGCTCCTGCTGGATCACAAGCACAGCACCGGCCACGGCCTCCCGCACAGTGTGCCAGGCAACGTCCTGCAGAGCCTCCTCATATGCTGTGGGGCTGTGCGGGGCAGGTGCCTGGCTCTCTGCCTCTTCTGCTGGGGCAAAGTGGGGTGCGCCAGCATCTGCCGGAGCGTTTTGGAGCACTGAAGCAGCCACTTCATCCTCCTGCGCTGCCGGGGAGACAACAGCTGTGCTGTCCTCTCCATGAGCCTCTGCGATCACCGGACCCTCGGTGCCCTGAGGTACTGCCGGTGTTCTTGCTGCCTGTTCTTGTTGGAATACAAGCACAGCGCTGGCCACAACCTCCCTCACAATGCACCAGGCTGTGTCCTGCAGTGCTGCCTCGTAGCCTGCGGGGTTGTGTGGGGCAGCTGCCCGGCTCTTTGCCTCTGCTGCTGGGGCCTGCTCGCCAAAGGCAGAAGCTGGCTCCTCTGCCTCCTCTTGTGCCACAGGAGCGAGTGGTGTGCGCTGCCCCTCTTCCTCATGAGCTCCGGCCAAGCCAGAAGCTGTTGGCTCAATGTCCCTGGGACCATAGCTGGGACTTTGCAGATCCCCAGCTCTGTCTCCGGTCCCCTCTGTGTCCATGCTGCTGGGCCAGCCAGGCCCCTCCTGGGGACTAGAGTGGGCATCCTGGAAGAGCTCCTGGACCAAGGAGTTGTTGACACAGATGCTGGGGATGTTGATGTCTTCCCCCTGGGTCAGCTCTTTGTCCCTGTCGTTCTGACACTCCTCCTCGGCCAAGGCCTTTTCCTCTGGGCAGTCCCGCTGACACTGCAGGCTGGCATTCCTGAGCTGGGCCATACTGTGCCCGGTGTGGGCCAGGAAGCTCCTCCCCAGCTCCTCCGGAGCCTGCATCTTGATGGATAGGATGTCCACATGCTCTGCGGAAGCCTGGTGGTGCACCCCCGGTGATCTCTTGTAGAGGTCGCACCTGATCCACATCGCCCACATTGCTGGGTTGTGCTCCGCTGCGTGTCCCCAGCACCCTGGCCTCATATGCTGTCCCCGGGCAGCTGGTGCAGGGCCCCTGACGGCAGCATCAGTGTCCCCCCCATGCATGGGGATCAGGCGAGAGCTGAGCTGCAGGAGCCTTGCTCCCATTGACACCTGGACCTCGTCTGTTCTTGCTGTTATTGACAGGGCCCTGTTACGTGCCCAGTCCCACGGTGCCACTGCCTGCTGGCTGTGACTCCAGCTCCCACGGAAAACCTTGCCTGGGACCTCACTGGTGAGGCACGGAGCTGTCCCCTTCACAGCTGGTGTATAGGCTGCAGGCCTGAATCTCCTGACCCTCGCAGGTCTGCCCCGCTCACCGCAGGTGCCCCAAGGAGGTGGGACTGGCTGTCGGTGTCTGATGGCTGCACTGCTGCTGGCCGTGTCCCATGCCCCGGCAGAAGGTGCAGCGGGTGCTGCTGGCAGAGCAGGCAGCCTGCAGCGGGTGCTGTCAGCTGCTGGTAGCCGAGCTGCGGGTGCGTATCTGGGTGCCGCTGCCCGCCCGGGCAGAGTCTCCAGTTTCTCCACGATGCTGGGCAGTACCATCTGGTTGCAGGGCAGTGCCTCCATGTGTGCCACGCTGTCTGTCTGCAAAAGAAGCTGAGGAGAGAGGCTGTGAGATGGTGGCCCTTGCCCCCCTTGTAACAGCTGGAAGAGCTCCTGTGTCTGGGCTCCCCCGCCAGCCCCCAGGGCAGCGCTCAGCCCCACAGGCAGCTGCCGCCCTGTTCCCACAAACGGCTGGGAGAGGGCTGGTCCCTGCAGGAGCATCCCCAGCATGCCCAGGCAGCCTGCTGGGCATGGCACAGGGGGTCCAGCTTGCTACAGGGGCCGAGCCCACCTGTCCTCTCCTGCACCTCCCACCTGCCCGTTGGCAGCTCCCCAGGGTCGGGAAAACATTCAGCCCCGTCTCTCGCAGGTTCCCTACCTGTGCGTGGCGACTCCCAGCAGCCTGCAAGCTCTCTGGGCAGTGCAGGTCTGGCAGCCTGACCCCGTGGAGGGACGAGGCCGGGCTCTGCCTGCCCTGTGGCGCTGGCGTTGGTGGCCTCTGGCCCACCTGCGGGCAGAAGAAGAAGAAGGCATGGGATGGAGGTGGCTGCCTTGGCACAGTGGCCCCCAGAGTGCCATCCAGCCCGGCCTCGGCACGAAGGCAGCTCGGTGCGGCCCCGTCCCACCAGCAGCCTCTCCCTCCTGCCCTATCCCTCACCTGGCGCCTCTTCTGCAGGCTCGGCAGCCCCTTGTTGGGCTGAGATGGCGTGTTCGCCTCTCTGTCCATGGGCGTCTTCGGCCGTAGAGCCGCCGTGGGCACCCAGGGAAGATGCTGCCTCCTGAGGCAGGTGCTCTCCTGGGAGTGGGCACCCCAGGGCTCTGGCCCCTTATATACCCCACGGTCACCGTGGCCACCCGTGTTACAATGGCCGCTGGGCATGATATGGTGCCCCCGTCACAAAGCGCTGGCAGTCGCTGTGGTGATGCCCACACCCGTGACCGGCTGGGACCAGCTGGGACTGGTTGTGCCATGGCTCCGAGGTGGCCATGCCCGGCATGCGTCAGCCCCTGCTCTCCCCTCAGAGAGGCCCTGGGAGGCCTGAACCAACGCCTCCTGCACAGCCCGGTGCCAGCGGCCTCTGCAGAGCTCAGACCTGGGTGCCTTCAGCAGCTCGGAGTGCCACCACCCTGGGCCTTGTCCCCCAGCATTGCTCCTGTCCGGCTCCTGGAGGTGTGCCAGCGTTCCTACAGGACATGTAGGTTGAGCCTGGTGGCTCTATTCATGGTCTCCATCCCTCTCCCGGTGCTGTCAGGGGTCTTTGCCATGAAAAATTGGGATGAAAGCTATGGGAATTAATGAGCTATCTCCAAAACCTGTGGCAATGGTTTGAAGTGCCTCCTCTCCAACTGGCGCATCCTTCTCCTGGGTGCCATCCAGACTCCTTTTGAAAGTGTTATCTACATCTTCATCTTCCTCTGGACCCCTGTCCTGGATCCCCATGGCACTCCCTTGGGCATCAGCTTCCCACTGTATCACCTGGCCATCTCCCAGAGGTACCACCTCCAGCCTGTCCACCTCCTCTCCCTTGCCAGCCTCCTGGTCTTCTGCCTTTTCATGCTTGCCTTCTCCACCAAGCCCAGCCAGGAGCCCTGCTGAGTCCTTCCTCAGCTTCCTCCTTATTGAACTCTAATGTGGGCTCTACTTCCCGGCCATTGGTTTGCTCTGATGGAAAGTGGTGCCTGAGAAGGATGACCTGGGGGTGATGAACTGGTTTTGCCTCCCCTTGAACTTACTGGCCTGTCTGGATCTACTGGCTCTCCATGACAGCAACCATCAGACAGGCACCAGGAGCATGTTCGGTGTCTGCGCAGCTGTCGCACTGCTGGCTGTTGGCCGCCTCTTTGCCCTCAGCTGCCACAATGCTGAGCTCTACACTGCCGGACAAGCTGATGCCGACACCACCCGTGAGCTGTGATGGGGTCCTGCGATGGGTGTCACCCCCCTGACGGACCGGGAAAGGGTCATGGGGACACCCTGACCTGCTGCTACAGGATGAGTGGCCCTCCCTGGGTGGCTGGTGACCCCCAAAGCATCCTTGTCCCCAGTGCCTCTGTGGTGGCAGGGGGGGTTGGAAGCATGTGGGGAGGTGTATTCTCCCTATTTAAAAAAAAAAAAAAGGTGTTTCTGCAGATCCCCACCCTTCCTCTGCATGTTTTTTGGGGGGGGAACCTACTCCAGATCTGCCCCCTGCCCAGCACGGGGCTCTGTGCACGTGCGAGTTGCACGGTGGATCCGCGTTGTCCCGCGCGGCAGTGCCGGAGTCAGGCTCACACGAGTGTTCCTGGTACACGGAGCGCCTCTGTGCACACCCGCCGTTGTGTTGCACAATCGCCCCTGGTGCAGGGTGGGGGTTCCGTGAGCACCAATGCTTCTGTTGCACAATGGTCCCTGGTGCACGGGGGAGTTTCTGCGTCCACAGACACCGCACGAACACGCGCTGGTACCACGCTCCGCCTGTTCTGCTCCCGAGCCCTAGCGGCTCTGCCCCGGGCAGCGCGGTACAGCGGGGATGGCGTGAGGCATCGTGCGGATGCGCACCCCAAGGGAATGGCACAGGGACTACAACTCCCGCGTGCGCCGCCAGCCGGCCGAAACCGCACTCCAGGCTGTGAGTGGGGCTCTGTGTGTGTCAGAGTGGGCGATGGTGTCATTTGGGGCAGCCCAAGGTCACCGGGGGTGGGGGGTGGGGGGCAGTGCTGCGGTGGAGGAGCAGGTGAGTGGGGGATGGGGAGGGTCACGCGGAGGTCGCTCCAAAAGAGGTGGGTCACAGCCCCCAAATGTCTGGAAGTTCATGGGGGGATTAAATACCATTAAAACCTGTGAATGTGGGTGTGAGGCACTGAAATGGAGAAAAAGCCCTTATTTTAATCTATGTTGATAAATGAGCATTCATTTATGTATATCGAAGGAGTTCAAAATAAAAACCTACTCTAAAAAAAAATATCTACTCTATTATATAGGAGAAAGGTTAACAAAACTGCCACCTTAGACTTCCGGAGGGCAAATTTTAATCTGTTCAGAAGACTGCTGATGCCCTGATGGATACAGGAGTCCAGGAAGGATGGACATACTTCAAGAAAGAAGTCTTAAAGGCACAGGAGCAGGCTGTTCCCATGTGCCGAAAAACAAGTAGGCGGGTGTCCTGGTTTGAGAGACACAGGACTAATTTCTCTTCTAACACTTGGGAAAACTGCACTTTCAGAAGACTCCAGTGTCTGAATTTGTGAAAATATTGACTTTACAGCCAGCTATGGTGTGTGGGTCTCAAGGCCTCAGCGTTTTCGAGCTCGCCAGGTGCAGGGATGAGGAGGAGCGAGACCCGGGCACTTGACCCAAGCTGGC
Organism: Vanellus vanellus; assembly: GCF_965231255.1. NCBI lineage: Eukaryota > Metazoa > Chordata > Aves > Charadriiformes > Charadriidae > Vanellus > Vanellus vanellus. Next base: position 1,659,446 of record NW_028127064.1, read on the forward strand.
CAACAGGATTATTTCATACCATCAATGTCACACTCATTATAAATTAGAAAGTTTGCTGCGAAGTTCTCTCTCTCCCTTGATGGCTGCCATCCTGAGAACTTCGTGCCCTGGTGCCGGAGCCCTGAGGCCTTCCCTTCCTCCTGAAGCCGTAGCGCTCGCAGTGTCCCACATTAGCTGTCCACTGCTGGGAGTGCACAGCTTCCTACTGATAGAATTGGCTGAGTATAATCTTTGCATATTCTGTATTGGTGTTGGGATCGATATCAGTTCTTTAGTGCTGTTAATGTTAATTATCTAATCTTATTCTATTAAATCTGTTTATACTTCAGCTCTCGGGTTTTCTTGTTTTTCCCGATTTCCCTTTCCCAGGTGGGGAGGGGTCATCGGGTGATAGAATGATTGTCTAAATGACAACAGATTGTTATGGGTCTCTCAAACCATAACACTCCTGAAGACACCATTGCAAACTGAAATTAACATCACCGTGCACCAGTTATTCTTTATGTTGTCTCTATTTTTTCAGTCTTTCCCTGTCTGTTTTGTGCTGGGGTTGTGTCTTTCCGGTGGCCAGAAATGGCCTTGTCATTACAATTTGCAGAGAAGGACTGGCAGTGTAACGTGCTTGTTGTTGTTTCCCCAGCATCATCTTTTTGCCACTCCAGCATCATTTTGGTGGAAAGAACTGACCTGGAAGCACTGATTGTTGTGGAAAGGTAAACTTGTAGTGTGACTGTTTGGTGGTATTGTTTCTTGTGTAACTCTGCTTTTCACATGGCTTGTCTCAGCTAGTGAATGCTTTAAGTGAAATGCTACTTTGTTTATGTTTCCAAATGGATGTACTGAAGGTGTTGGGTTGGAATGTGTTTTTCTGCACAACCTAGAGTTTTGGGGAAAAGAGCAACAAGCTTTAAGATTTTGATCCTTGCGTGTCACAAAGCGGGAATGTGACTTTGAAAAACTGCTCTATGGGATTCTAATAAAAGAAGCAGCAACTTGGAACTTGGTGTTATTTTAATCAGTCTTTAATCAGTCTTACCCCGGCAGAAAACACTCATTCCCTCCAAGAAGCAGCAGAGGTTTCTAGTATGAGCCGGGCCTCTGCTTCCCAGCATGAAAAGGTCAAGATTGGTGAAGATACGGCGGCCTTGTGGAAGGAAAGGGAAAGGTACTGGAAGCAGAGGAGCCGCAGCAAGGCAGCGGGGCTGCGTCTGGGGGCCTCTTCCCGCTCTTGCCCTCGGCATCCCGTCGGGGCGGGAAGAGGCGGACGCCTCCAGCGGCGCCTGTGCTGTCGGCACCGGTGACTCGGGGCCCGATGCTCCTGGCTGCCGCCGTCAGTGCCACCGGCCCCGAGCTCGCTGGCGGGAGCAGTCGGGGCGGGAAAAGGCTTCTGCGTTGCTCCTCTTGCGCAGACGTGGCTGTGCTACTTACCCGCCCCGACGGGGGCTCCCCCGGCCGGGGGCTGCCCCTCCTGCCGCTGCCTGTGCCGCTGCGCTGCGCTGCGCTGCGGGGGCTGCTCTGGGCGGCCCCTCGGGCTCCTTTCGCTCCGCATCGGGCAACCTGCGGCGCTCGGTGACTCCCGGGCGCAGCCCCGCAGGGCTCTGCCCGCCCCGCGGTGGCCCCACCGCCCTCCCAGCGGGGGAGAGGGCGGGTACGGACGGGACGGTGTGTGCGGCACAGAGCCCGTGCGGCGGGGCCCGGGGCAGGCAGGAGGGTCCGGCCGTGCCCCCCGCCGGCTGCCCCGCCAAAGGGGGATGGCCGCCGGGACGGAGCGGCCCCAGCCCAACCCCGGGGCTGCCCCGACGCCCGGACAGCGGGGACCCGAGGGACACCGAGCGGCTGCCCCGGACCGGCCGGGACCTCGGGGCAGCGCAGGAGGGGAGCGCCCCGCGGCCGCCTCCCGGGGCGGCTCGGCCCCTCCGCCCGCCGCTCCTCTGCCCGCCCTGCGCCAGCCCGGCCCCGCCGCCGCGCTCGGGGACGGCCCTGACCGGCCGAGAGGGGCCGCGAGATGACGAGCCGATCCGAGCGGGGCCGAGTGTTGCCGAGCGGGGCCGAGCGGCAGCCGGTACCTCTCGCCACAGCCGCTGGCGAGACCTGGGCGTTGCCCGGGCAACGGCGGGAGGCTCAAACGCGCCGCAGCGGAGGGAGCGGCCGGTGGCCGAGGGAGCCGCTCCGGGGCCGGCCCGCTCCGCGGCGGAGAGCAGCGCAGCGTGAGGGGGGAGCAGGGGGACGGTGCGCTCGGCCTGGCGGCAGAGCCGGGGGGGGAAGGAGAAAGGCTGAGGAGCAGCCGGGAGCGTGAGCGAGAGAGAGAGGGGCCGCTGGAGCCGCGCTCTGCCCTCCCGGAGACGGGGACGGGAACGGAGGACCGGATCTGCCGGTGACATGCGGAAACGAAACTCCAGAGACTCCACAACCGGGAAGGTTGTAAAGTAGGTGTTTATTCAGCGCTGGGCAGCACGGGGGGGTCGCCCCACCACAATCGTGCGCGCCCAATGCAGCGGCCTTCTCAAATATATATAGTTCTTAATTACATAATCATAAGATTTCCCAATACGCCTATACATATGCATAACCTGTCCCCACTTCGTATTAAAATTAGCTCTAAGAAGTCATTTCCATAAACTCCTCCCAACTGCGCTTGCGCAATGCCTCCTGGTGGTGGTCGCTGAGGGTCGTGACAACGAAGGCTGATGATTCCTCTTCATCACCGCAAGTAACTCTTTGTCCTTGCGCAGACTCAGTTCTTCTTTGGTCTTTGTCCAGACCGCAGGGTTGGTTTCAGCCGCTTTTCAAGGCATACTCTTATTCGTTATCAGGAGCTGTCCTTGGCAATCTCAAGACTTCTTGCTTTTTATCAGGCCTGTCCTTTAGGTTATGAATCACTGCTAGTCAATCAGTGCACAATGTGTTATTGTCTCTATCACATACCCCTGACTCACCGGGCAGACCCTCCTCTTGGGGAAGTCTGCTGCCCCCCTGGGCCCGGGTTAAGGACGTCACTAGGAAACTTCCCGGCCTGGTACGGCCCTCGGACTATTGCGCAGCGCTGCTCTTCCCTGTGGGTGGCCACGAAGCCACAATGCGTAGTCCGAGGGCAATCCGGAGAGACTTCAGGGCCTTGGGATGGGTGGTAAGGGAATCTGGAGCGCCGGCTATTTTTCCTCTCTCCTTCCAGTTATGTGCAGCGACACTGGAAGGAACAGGCGGACCTGGTCTCTTAATACATGGCTCCGTGGCTGCTGTCACCACCACAATTTTCGTTTTTTTGCACAAATAGGGTGGCCTCCATGGTGCCAGGCCTGCTGGGGTCAGATGGGATTGAGCTTTCTGAAAGGGGGAAGAGGGTCTTTGCTCAGGAGCCAGTGGGGTTCATTGGCAGAGCTTTAAACTAGACTTGAAGGGGTCAGGGATAGGATCAGACTTGAAGGGGTCAGGGATAGGATCAGACTTGAAGGGGTCAGGGATAGGATCAGGCTTGCCCGTGACAAGCTGCGGGAACATGCTAAGGTCAGGGGGACGGGGCGCCAGCGAGGACCCTCAGCCTGTAGGTCTGAGACGTGCTGGGTGCAGCAGACTCGCAGTCTTATGGAGATGAGCCAGGGGCTTCTGACGGAACAGAAGCCAACAGGGAAACATCAGTGAAATCACAGTATCATAGAATCATTTGGGTTGGAAGGGACCTTTAGAGGTTGTTGAGTCCAACCCCCTGCAATAAGCAGGGATGGGGCATCTGGGAAGATTGTTTTTTGATGATGAGGGTGGGGAGACACTGGCCCAGGTTGCCCAAAGAGGTGGGAGATGGCCCATACCTGGAAACATTCCAGGTCAGGTTGGATGGGGCTCTGAGCAACCAGATCCAATTGAAGACGACCCAGACCATTCTATGATTAACTACCGCTTGGAAAAAACATACAAAGGAAAACTGAGTTAGAAGCAGGTTAGGCTGATTCACACAGAGACTGGAGACGCAAAGAGTAAGGAAGACCCTCCCATTGAGTCACGAGGTTCAGAGTGGATCCCCTTGCCTTCTAAACTCCTTATGGAGCCCCGGTCTCACACTTGGAGAACAGCTTATGTCTAACAGAATTATCTATACGATGTTTGCAATAATATTGAGTAGCTGCATGGATTAGTAATGTCTCATTAGTACTAATTCAGCACGCTCTCAGTCACTTACTGAGGATCTGCCGCAGCTAAGGCATCTCTCCGCCGTGGGTGAGGAAGGCTCTCAGTCTCAGGTAAGGAATCTCTAACCTTGAGAGTCGCCCCTGCCCACGGGGAGAGTCGCCTGGCATGCAGTCCAGCTGCCATTCAGGGAGAGGTCAAATTGGGCTCCTCCTGACGGTGATATTTATCGAGGGGAGTAGTTGGCTGCTAGGCGATAGCACAGACGAGAGAGATGTCTTTTGTTTAGCTCGGGTATCTCCTTCTGTACTTTGGTTACCTTGCATTTTTAGGGTTTGAAACCACTTTAGTTCTTAAAGCAAGCAAACAAATAAACTTCTCCTGTACAACAGAATTTTACATTGTGTAACAGAAAGGAGTGTCCTTTTCTATATCCAGTTCACCAATGCCACTTATCACACTCTGCAGCGTGGACCGATAGGATTCCCCAGCTCCTGTGTTGTTTATAAACAGGATTGGACTAGGTGTCACATCAGGGCTTCCTTTCCCATTTGTCCCTGCTGTGACTTCAGCATCTGGAGCAACAGAATCACCATCTTCCAGCTTGTGGATCTCCTCATTTGTCACTTCTAAGGTTTCATCAGATAGAGAGGCAACCTGGATGACCAACTGGGCAAAAGTAGTCACTTTCAGTCTTTTAAACAGCTCATCCTTTTTATACCTGTAATTTCTTTTGATCTCTTCCAACCTCTCGGTGTATTTTGTCAAACTGTTTCCAGTATCAAGGCGGGTTTTTATATGTTGGTATCTGGGATTCTGAGGGATGTGTCTGGTTAAATACTCCGGGTCCCCGACACTCCTCCTGCTCGGCATCTTAACACCGCAAACACCCAACCGCGCCGCTATTCTCCCTCACTCCTGCTGGTGAGTTACTGTTACAGCCCCTTAGCGTGGGCTGTAGCCAAGTGAGATTCTGTAAGTAAAGAATTCCTGGATTGTTTCATTCAATTCGGTCATATTAGACTGCTTGCCCTCACTATCCCTCGGCAGCACTTTCACAGCCCGACCAACACTGGGGCTCTGCGCTTTCCTTGCACCGTAACGCTCCCAACACTCTCTCCCACACTCGCCAGAGCCCCGCTCCAAAATGGAAAACATCCAGCGACTGCTCCTACACAAAAGGAGCAAGGATGGAAAGCTGTTCCTGCCTTCACCATCCCGTAGCAGCGCTCTGACAGGCAGCTAATGGCAGCGTGGGCTGAGGCTGAGGTCCCCAGCAGCACGGGTGGCCCAGAGGAGAGAGGTGTCTGCTGCGGATGGAGCGATGCACTTCACTCGTAGAGAGAAGCAGCGACACGTTTATTGATACAAAACAGGGATTTAACAAAGTTTGAGAGTAAATGCGACAGTGCTTTAGCAGGATTCGATGGCAAGGTACACTTGGTTATTTCCTGCATGGAGGACAGGGTCAGGCAGAACTGCCAGGGAGACCCTCCTGTTGGGCTGAGGTTCGGAAAGGAGCCCCTTGCTTTCTAACCTCCTTCTCAGAGAGGAGTCTGGGTGCGGCTGGATCCAATCCTGGTCCCAGACTGGGTCAACGGTTTATGTCTAAGGGATTATATATGTGCAATCGATCCTTTCTATCACTTAGCTAAGATTTCACAGTTTCGCGTGCTATTAGTCACTGACCGAGGATCTGTTGCGGCAAAGAATCTGTGAAGCTCGAGGAGTAACCTTGAGAGGCGTCCCCGCTCATGGGGAGATCCTGGCGTGCAGGGGAGCTCAAAGGGCTCTTGGGCTGTTCGCTGTTGATGTGGGTGAGATGATTGACCTATAGTCATATCTGCATATTGGCCACAGTACCAGCACTGCTCAAGTTAGCCCTTGGCTACTGTGGTGTTATGTGTTTCCCCGAAACCACATCGAGCCGGGGGCAGCCATCACATGTACACGTGCCCATTGTGACCACCACAGGTGTTAGTGCTTGGGCAGGGTCACGGGAGATAAAGGTCAGGTTGGAAGGCGGGGAGGGGGAGCACACCATCACAGTGTCAAGGAAGCGATGTTGGTGCAATACCGTTCCCTCCTCGACATATCTTTTCCAGCCAGGTGTCCCTGGAGCTGTGGGATTCTCATACAGAACTCACACCCTAACCTAACGCTAATGGGAGGGTTGGATGGATCCAGGAACAGAGACCTATTGGCAAAACAGAAGGAAGCTTCCTTGGAGGAGTCTTGGTAGCTACCTGTGATATCAGGTCCCTCAACTAGAGTTCAAAAGTCTGTGGGAGATCCCTGGGAGGAGTCATGGGTTTGTCGCAGGGTAAAAAGCTTTGCCTAAAAGAGAAAAAACATTTCCCAATGAGAAAAAAACATCACAGTTATCTCCCTTCGGAGAGTCTGGAGGTCCTACCAGGGATCTGAGGACCCTAAAATACATGACAAAAGACAACACCAGAAGCCTGGAAGGAGCCTCGGGTGAAACCCAGAGGATGGAACATTGTCCAATGAGAAAAATCATCTCAGGTATCTTCCCTGCAGGAGTCTGGGATTGGTACCCAGGATTACAGAGTCATAAACCAAAGGATAAACTGTGTGGGAGATGCCTAGGAGGAGTCTAAGGTGCATCCTGCAGGACGGACAATATTCCAAGGAGAAAAATCATCTCGGGTATCTTCCCTGGAGGAGTCTGGGGTGGCTACCTGGGATCACAGGGCCCTAAACCCCAGGAAGAAAACACTCAGGAACAGAGCTGGGAGGAGTCTCGGGTGCATCCCGCAGGATGGAGCATTGCCCAAGGACGAAAATCATCTTGGGTATCTTCCCTAGAGGAGTCTGGGGTTGCTACCAGGGATTACAGGGCCCCAAACCACAGGAAAAATGTCTCAGGGAGACGCCTGGGAAGAATCTCAGATACATCCCAGAGGAAGGAGCATTGCCCAAGGAGAAAAATCATCTTGACTATTTTCCCTGGAGGAGTCTGGGGTTGCGACCTGGGATAACAGGGCCCCAAACCACTGGAGAAAAGGCTGCGGGAGATGCCTGGGAAGAATCTCGGATGCATCCCAGAGGATGGAACATTTTCTAAAGAGAAAATTCATCTCGGGTATCTTCCCTGGAGGAGTCTGGGGTTGCTACCCAGGATTACAGGGCCCCAAACCACAGGAAAAATATCTGCGGGAGACGACTGGGAAGAATCTCTGGTGCATCCCAGAGGATGGAGCATTGCCCAAGGAGAAAAATCATCTCGGGTATCTTCCCTGGAAGAGTCTGGGGTTGCCACCTGGAATCACAGGGCCCTAAAGCACCGGAAAAAAGACTGAGGGACATAGCTGTGAGGAATCTCCGGTGAATCCCAGAGGATGGAGCATTGCCCAAGGAGAAAAATCATCTCGGGTATCTTCCCTGGAGGAGTCTGGGGTTGCTACCTGGGATCACAGGGCCACAAACCCCAGTAAGAAAACACTCATAAACAGAGCTGGGAGGAGTCTCGGGTGCATCCCGAAGGATGGACAATAGTCCAAGGATAAAAATCATCTTGGGTATCTTCCCTGGAGTTGTCTGGGGTTGCTACCCGGGATCACAGGGCCCTAAAGCATTGGAGAAAACTCTGCGGGATATGCCTGGGAGGAGTTCTGGGTAGATCCCGCAGGATGGACCACTGTCAAGAGAGAAATATCATCTCGGGTATCTTCCCTGGAGGAGTCTGGGGTTGCTACCTGGGATGACAGGCATCTAAACCACCGGAAAAATGTCTCAGGGACATAGCTGAGATAAGTCTCAGATGCATCCCAGACGATGGAGCATTATCCAAGGAGAAAAATCATCTCGGGTATCTTCCCTGGAGGAGTCTGGGGTTGCTACCTGGGATCACAAGGCCCTAAACCCCAGGAAGAAAACACTCAGAAACAGAACTGGGAGGAGTCTCGGGTGCATCCAGCAGGATGGACAATTGTACCAAAGAGAAAAATCATCTCGGGTATCTTCCCTGGAGGAGTCTGGGGTTGCTACCCGGGATCACAGGGCCCTAAAGCATTGGAGAAACCTCTGCGGGAGACGCCTGGGAAGAGTTCTGGGTAGATCCGGCAGGATGGACCACTGTCAAGAGAGAAATATCATCTTGGGTATCTTCCCTGGAGGAGTCTGGGGTTGCTACCCGGGATCACAGGGCCCTAAAGCATTGGAGAAACCTCTGCGGGAGACGCCTGGGAAGAGTTCTGGGTAGATCCCGCAGGATGGACCACTGTCAAGAGAGAAATATCATCTTGGGTATCTTCCCTGGAGGAGTCTGGGGTTGCTACCTGGGAACACAGGACCCTATATCACCGGAAAAAAGACTCAGGGACATACCTGCGAGGAGTCTCCGGTGAATCCCAGAGGATGGAGCATTGCCCAAGGAGAAAAATCATCTCGGGTATCTTCACTGGAGGAGTCTGGGGTTGCTACCTGGGATAACAGGGCCCCAAACCACTGGAAAAAAGGCTGCGGGAGATGCCTGGGAAGAATCTCAGATGAATCCCAGAGGATGGAACATTTTCTAAGGAGAAAATTCATCTCGGGTATCTTCCCTGGAGGAGTCTGGGGTTGCTACCTGGGAAGACAGTACCCTAAACCACCGGAAAAATGTCTCAGGGACATAGCTGCGATATGTCTCGGATGCATCCCAGAGAATGGAGCATTGCCCAAGGAGGAAAATCATCTCAGGTATCTTCCCTGGAGGAGTCTGGGGTTGCTACCCGAGATGACAGGACCATAAATCACCGGAATAAAGACTCAGGGACATAGCTGGGATAAGTCTCGGATGCATCCCAGAGGATGGAGCATTTTCTAAAGAGAAAAATCATCTCGGGTATCTTTCCTGGAGGAGTCTGGGGTTGCTACCTGGGATCACAGGGCCCTAAACCCCAGGAAGAAAACACTCAGAAACAGAGCTGGGAGGAGTCTCGGGTGCATCCCGAAGGATGGACAATAGTCCAAGGATAAAAATCATCTCGGGTATCTTCCCTGGAGGAGTCTGGGGTTGCTACCCGGGATCACAGGGCCCTAAAGCATTGGAGAAAACTCTGCGGGAGATGCCTGGGAGGACTTCTGGGTAGAACCCGCAGGATGGACCACAGTCAAGAGAGAAATATCATCTCGGGTATCTTCCCTGGAGGAGTCTGGGGTTGCTACCTGGGATGACAGGTATCTAAACCACCGGAAAAATGTCTCAGGGACATAGCTGCGATAAGTCTCGGATGCATCCCAGACGATGGAGCATTATCCAAGGAGAAAAATCATCTCGGGTACCTTCCGTGGAGGAGTCTGGGGTTGCTACCCGTGATCACAGGAACCTAAACCACCGGAAATAAGACTCGGTGACATACCTGCGAGGAGTCTCGGGTGCATCCCGCAGGATGGAGCATTGTCCAAGGAGAAAAATCATCTTGGATATCTTTCCTGGAGGAGTCTGGGGTTGCTACCTGGGATCACAGGGCCCTAAACCCCAGGAAGAAAACACTCAGAAACAGAGCTGGGAGGAGTCTCGGGTGCATCCCAGAGTATGGAGCATTGCCCAAGGAGAAAAATCATCTCGGGTGTCTTCCCTGGAGGAGTCTGGGGATGCTACCTGGGATAACAGGGCCCCAAACCACTGGAGAAAAGGCTGCGGGAGATGCCTGGGAAGAATCTCAGATGCATCCCAGAGGATGGAACATTTTCTAAGGAGAAAATTCTTCCCGGGTATCTTCCCTGGAGGAGTCTGGGGTTGCTACCTGGGATAACAGGACCCTAAACCACCGGAAAAATGTCTCAGGGACATAGCTGCGATATGACTCGGATGCATCCCAGAGGATGGAGCAATGCCCAAGGAGGAAAATCATCTCAGGTATCTTCCCTGGAGGAGTCTGGGGTTGCTACCCGAAATGACAGGACCCTAAATCACCGGAAAAAAGACTGAGGGACATACCTGTGAGGAACCTCCGGTGAATTCCAGAGGATGGAGTATTGCCCAAGGAGAAAAATCATCTCGGGTATCTTCCCTGGAGGAGTCCGGGGTTGCTACCTGCGATCACAGGGCCCTAAACCCCAGGAAGAAAACACTCAGAAACAGAGCTGGGAGGAGTCTCGGGTGCATCCCAGAGGATGGAGCATTGCCCAAGGAGAAAAATCATCTCGGGTATCTTCCCTGGAGGAGTCTGGGGATGCTACCTGGGATAACAGGGCCCCAAACCACTGGAGAAAAGGCTGCGGGAGATGCCTGGGAAGAATCTCAGATGCATCCCAGAGGATGGAACATTTTCTAAGGAGAAAATTCTTCCCGGGTATCTTCCCTGGAGGAGTCTGGGGTTGCTACCCGGAATCACAGGGACCTAAAGCATTGGAGAAACCTCTGCGGGAGACGCCTGGGAAGAGTTCTGGGTAGATCCCGCAGGATGGACCACTGTCAAGAGAGAAATATCATCATGGGTATCTTCCCTGGAGGAGTCTGGGGTTGCTACCCGGGATGACAGGACCCTAAACCACCGGAAAAAAGACTCAGGGACATACCTGCGAGGAGTCTCCAGTGAATCCCAGAGGATGCAGCGCTGTCCAAGGAGAAAAATCATCTCAGGTATCTTCCCTGGAGGAGTCTGGGGTTGCTACCCAGGATTACAGGGCCCCAAACCACAGGAAAAATATCTGCGGGAGACGACTGGGAAGAATCTCTGGTGCATCCCAGAGGATGGAGCATTGCCCAAGGAGAAAAATCATCTCGGGTATCTTCCCTGGAGGAGTCTGGGGTTGCCACCTGGGATCACAGGGCCCTAAACCACCAGAAAAAAGACTGAGGGACATACCTGTGAGGAATCTCCGGTGAATCCCAGAGGATGGAGCATTGCCCAAGGAGAAAAATCATCTCGGGTATCTTCCCTGGAGGATTCTGGGGTTGCTACCCAGGATTATAGTGCGCCATACCACAGGAAAAATATCTGCGGGAGATGCCTGGGAGAAATCTCAGGTGCATCCCAGAGGATGGAGCATTGCCCAAGGAGAAAAATCATCTCGGGTATCTTCCCTGGAGGAGTCCGGGGTTGCTACCTGGGATCACAGGGCCCTAAACCCCAGGAAGAAAACACTCAGAAACAGAGCTGGGAGGAGTCTCGGGTGCATCCCAGAGGATGGAGCATTGCCCAAGGAGAAAAATCATCTCGGGTATCTTCCCTGGAGGAGTTTGGGGTTGCCACCTGGGATCACAGGGCCCTAAACCACCACAAAAAAGACTGAGGGACATACCTGTGAGGAATCTCCGGTGAATCCCAGAGGATGGAGCATTGCCCAAGGAGAAAAATCATCTCGGGTATCTTCCCTGGAGGAGTCCGGGGTTGCTACCTGGGATCACAGGGCCCTAAACGCCAGGAAGAAAACACTCAGAAACAGAGCTGCGAGGAGTCTCGGGTGCATCCCGAAGGATGGACAATAGTCCAAGGATAAAAATCATCTCAGGTATCTTGCCTGGAGGAGTCTGGGGTTGCTACCCGGGATCACAGGGCCCTAAAGCATTGGAGAAAACTCTGCGGGATATGCCTGGGAGGAGTTCTGGGTAGGTCCCGCAGGATGGACCACTGTCAAGAGGGAAAAATCATCTCGGGTGTCTTCCCTGGAGGAGTCTGGGGTTGCTACCCGGGATCACAGGGCCCTAAACCACCGGAAATACGACTCGGTGACATACCTGCGAGCAGTCTCGGGTGCATCCCGCAGGATGGAGCATTGTCAAAGGAGAAAAATCATCTTGGGTATCTTTCCTGGAGGAGTCTGGGGTTGCTACCTGGGATGACAGGACCCTAAACCACCGGAAAAAAGACTGAGGGACATACCTGTGAGGAACCTCCGGTGAATTCCAGAGGATCGAGCATTGCCCAAGAAGAAAAATCATCTCAGGTATCTTCCCTGGAGGAGTCTGGAGTTGCTACCCAGGATTACAGTGCGCCAAACCACAGGAAAAATATCTGAGGGAGATGCCTGGGAGAAATCTCAGGTGCATCCCAGAGGATGGTGCATTGTCCAAAGAGAAAAATCATCTCGGGTATCTTCCCTGGAGGAGTCTGGGGTTGCTACCTGGGATTTCAGATACCTAAACCACTAGAGAAAAGTCTGCGGGAGACACCTGGGAGGAGTCAGGGGTACATCCCAGAGGATGGAGCATATTCTAAAGAGAAAAATCATCTCGGGTATCTTCCCTGGAGGAGTCTGGGGTTGCTACCTGGGATAACAGGGCCCCAAACCACTGGAGAAAAGGCTGCGGGAGATGCCTGGGAAGAATCTCAGATGCATCTCAGAGGATGGAACATTTTCTAAGGAGAAAATTCATCTCGGGTATCTTCCCTGGAGGAGTCTGGGGTTGCTACCTGGGATGACAGGACCCTAAAGCACCGGAAAAATGTCTCAGGGACATAGCTGGGATACGTCTCGGATGCATCCCAGAGGATGGAGCATTTTCTAAAGAGAAAAATCATCTCGGGTATCTTCCCTGGAGGAGTCTGGGGTTGCTACCTGGGATCACAGGGCCCTAAACCCCAGGAAGAAAACACTCAGAAAAAGAGCTGGGAGGAGTCTCGGGTGCATCCAGCAGGATGGAGAATTGTCCAAGGAGAAAAATCATCTCGGATATCTTCCCTGGAGAAGTCTGGTCTTGCTATCCAGGATTATAGGGCCCCAAACCACAGGAAAAATGTCTGCAGGAGACGACTGGGAGGAATCTCAGGTGCATCCCAGGGGATGGAGTACTGCCAAAGGAGGAAAATCATCTCAAGTATCTTCCCTGGAGCAGTCTGGGGTTGCTACCTGGGATGACAGGACCCTAAACCACCGGAAAAAAGACTGAGGGACATACCTGTGAGGAACCTCCGGTGAATTCCAGAGGATGGAGCATTGCCCAAGGAGAAAAATCATCTCGGGTATCTTCCCTGGAGGAGTCTGGGGTTGCTACCCAGGATTACAGGGCCCCAAACCGTAGGAAAAATATCTGCGGGAGATGCCTGGGAGAAATCTCAGGTGCATCCCAGAGGATGGTGCATTGTCCAAAGAGAAAAATCATCTCGGGTATCTTCCCTGGAGGAGTATGGGGTTGCTACCTGGGATTTCAGATACCTAAACCACTAGAGAAAAGTCTGCGGGAGACACCTGGGAGGAGTCAGGGGTACATCCCAGAGGATGGAGCATATTCTAAAGAGAAAAATCATCTCGGGTATCTTCCCTGGAAGAGTCTGGGGTTGCTACTAGGGATAACAGGACCCTAAACCACCGGAAAAATGTCTCAGGGACATAGCTGCGATATGTCTCGGATGCATCCCAGGGGATGGAGCATTGCCCAAGGAGAAAAATCATCTCGGGTATCTTCCCTGGAGGAGTCTGGGGTTGCTACCCGAAATGACAGTACCCTAAATCACCGGAATAAAGACTCAGGGACATAGCTGGGAAAGGTCTCGGCTGCATCCCAGAGGATGGAGCATTTTCTAAAGAGAAAAATCATCTCGGGTATCTTCCCTGGAGGAGTCTGGGGTTGCTACCTGGGATAACAGGGCCCCAAACCACTGGAGAAAAGGCTGCGGGAGATGCCTGGGAAGAATCTCAGATGCATCCCAGAGGATGGAACATTTTCTAAGGAGAAAATTCTTCCCGGGTATCTTCCCTGGAGGAGTCTGGGGTTGCTACCCGGGATCACAGGGCCCTAAAGCATTGGAGAAACCTCTGCGGGAGACGCCTGGGAAGAGTTCTGGGTAGATCCCGCAGGATGGACCACTGTCAAGAGAGAAATATCATCTTGGGTATCTTCCCTGGAGGAGTCTGGGGTTGCTACCCGTGATGACAGGACCCTAAACCACCGGAAAAAAGACTCAGGGACATACCTGCGAGGAGTCTCCAGTGAATCCCAGAGGATGCAGCGCTGTCCAAGGAGAAAAATCATCTCAGGTATCTTCCCTGGAGGAGTCTGGGGTTGCTACCCAGGATTACAGGGCCCCAAACCACAGGAAAAATATCTGCGGGAGACGACTGGGAAGAATATCTGGTGCATCCCTGAGGATGGAGCATTGCCCAAGGAGAAAAATCATCTCGGGTATCTTCCCTGGAGGAGTCTGGGGTTGCCACCTGGGATAACAGGGCCCTAAACCACCAGTAAAAAGAGTCAGGGACATACCTGTGAGGAATCTCCGGTGAATCCCAGAGGATGGAGCATTGCCCAAGGAGAAAAATCATCTCGGGTATCTTCCCTGGAGGAGTCTGGGGTTGCTACCTGGGATCACAGGGCCACAAACCCCAGTAAGAAAACACTCAGAAACAGAGCTGGGAGGAGTCTCGGGTGCATCCCGAAGGATGGACAATAGTCCAAGGATAAAAATCATCTTGGGTATCTTCCCTGGAGTTGTCTGGGGTTGCTACCCGGGATCACAGGGCCCTAAAGCATTGGAGAAAACTCTGCGGGATATGCCTGGGAGGAGTTCTGGGTAGATCCCGCAGGATGGACCACTGTCAAGAGAGAAATATCATCTCGGGTATCTTCCCTGGAGGAGTCTGGGGTTGCTACCTGGGATGACAGGCATCTAAACCACCGGAAAAATGTCTCAGGGACATAGCTGAGATAAGTCTCAGATGCATCCCAGACGATGGAGCATTATCCAAGGAGAAAAATCATCTCGGGTATCTTCCCTGGAGGAGTCTGGGGTTGATACCTGGGATCACAGGGCCCTAAACCCCAGGAAGAAAACACTCAGAAACAGAACTGGGAGGAGTCTCGGGTGCATCCAGCAGGATGGAGAATTGTACCAAAGAGAAAAATCATCTCGGGTATCTTCCCTGGAGGAGTCTGGGGTTGCTACCCGGGATCACAGGGCCCTAAAGCATTGGAGAAACCTCTGCGGGAGACGCCTGTGAAGAGTTCTGGGTAGATCCGGCAGGATGGACCACTGTCAAGAGAGAAATATCATCTTGGGTATCTTCCCTGGACGAGTCTGGGGTTGCTACCCGGGATCACAGGGCCCTAAAGCATTGGAGAAACCTCTGCGGGAGACGCCTGGGAAGAGTTCTGGGTAGATCCCGCAGGATGGACCACTGTCAAGAGAGAAATATCATCTTGGGTATCTTCCCTGGAGGAGTCTGGGGTTGCTACCTGGGAACACAGGACCCTATATCACCGGAAAAAAGACTCAGGGACATACCTGCGAGGAGTCTCCGGTGAATCCCAGAGGATGGAGCATTGCCCAAGGAGAAAAATCATCTCGGGTATCTTCACTGGAGGAGTCTGGGGTTGCTATCTGGGATAACAGGGCCCTAAACCACTGGAAAAAAGGCTGCGGGAGATGCCTGGGAAGAATCTCAGATGAATCCCAGAGGATGGAACATTTTCTAAGGAGAAAATTCATCTCGGGTATCTTCCCTGGAGGAGTCTGGGGTTGCTACCTGGGAAGACAGGACCCTAAACCACCGGAAAAATGTCTCAGGGACAAAGCTGCGATATGTCTCGGATGCATCCCAGAGAATGGAGCATTGCCCAAGGAGGAAAATCATCTCAGGTATCTTCCCTGGAGGAGTCTGGGGTTGCTACCCGAGATGACAGGACCATAAATCACCGGAATAAAGACTCAGGGACATAGCTGGGATAAGTCTCGGATGCATCCCAGAGGATGGAGCATTTTCTAAAGAGAAAAATCATCTCGGGTATCTTTCCTGGAGGAGTCTGGGGTTGCTACCTGGGATCACAGGGCCCTAAACCCCAGGAAGAAAACACTCAGAAACAGAGCTGGGAGGAGTCTCGGGTGCATCCCGAAGGATGGACAATAGTCCAAGGATAAAAATCATCTCGGGTATCTTCCCTGGAGGAGTCTGGGGTTGCTACCCGGGATCACAGGGCCCTAAAGCATTGGAGAAAACTCTGCGGGAGATGCCTGGGAGGACTTCTGGGTAGAACCCGCAGGATGGACCACAGTCAAGAGAGAAATATCATCTCGGGTATCTTCCCTGGAGGAGTCTGGGGTTGCTACCTGGGATGACAGGTATCTAAACCACCGGAAAAATGTCTCAGGGACATAGCTGCGATAAGTCTCGGATGCATCCCAGACGATGGAGCATTATCCAAGGAGAAAAATCATCTCGGGTACCTTCCGTGGAGGAGTCTGGGGTTGCTACCCGTGATCACAGGAACCTAAACCACCGGAAATAAGACTCGGTGACATACCTGCGAGGAGTCTCGGGTGCATCCCGCAGGATGGAGCATTGTCCAAGGAGAAAAATCATCTTGGATATCTTTCCTGGAGGAGTCTGGGGTTGCTACCTGGGATCACAGGGCCCTAAACCCCAGGAAGAAAACACTCAGAAACAGAGCTGGGAGGAGTCTCGGGTGCATCCCAGAGTATGGAGCATTGCCCAAGGAGAAAAATCATCTCGGGTGTCTTCCCTGGAGGAGTCTGGGGATGCTACCTGGGATAACAGGGCCCCAAACCACTGGAGAAAAGGCTGCGGGAGATGCCTGGGAAGAATCTCAGATGCATCCCAGAGGATGGAACATTTTCTAAGGAGAAAATTCTTCCCGGGTATCTTCCCTGGAGGAGTCTGGGGTTGCTACCTGGGATAACAGGACCCTAAACCACCGGAAAAATGTCTCAGGGACATAGCTGCGATATGACTCGGATGCATCCCAGAGGATGGAGCAATGCCCAAGGAGGAAAATCATCTCAGGTATCTTCCCTGGAGGAGTCTGGGGTTGCTACCCAAAATGACAGGACCCTAAATCACCGGAAAAAAGACTGAGGGACATACCTGTGAGGAACCTCCGGTGAATTCCAGAGGATGGAGTATTGCCCAAGGAGAAAAATCATCTCGGGTATCTTCCCTGGAGGAGTCCGGGGTTGCTACCTGCGATCACAGGGCCCTAAACCCTAGGAAGAAAACACTCAGAAACAGAGCTGGGAGGAGTCTCGGGTGCATCCCAGAGGATGGAGCATTGCCCAAGGAGAAAAATCATCTCGGGTATCTTCCCTGGAGGAGTCTGGGGATGCTACCTGGGATAACAGGGCCCCAAACCACTGGAGAAAAGGCTGCGGGAGATGCCTGGGAAGAATCTCAGATGCATCCCAGAGGATGGAACATTTTCTAAGGAGAAAATTCTTCCCGGGTATCTTCCCTGGAGGAGTCTGGGGTTGCTACCCGGGATCACAGGGACCTAAAGCATTGGAGAAACCTCTGCGGGAGACGCTTGGGAAGAGTTCTGGGTAGATCCCGCAGGATGGACCACTGTCAAGAGAGAAATATCATCATGGGTATCTTCCCTGGAGGAGTCTGGGGTTGCTACCCGGGATGACAGGACCCTAAACCACCGGAAAAAAGACTGAGGGACATACCTGCGAGGAGTCTCCAGTGAATCCCAGAGGATGCAGCGCTGTCCAAGGAGAAAAATCATCTCAGGTATCTTCCCTGGAGGAGTCTGGGGTTGCTACCCAGTATTACAGGGCCCAAAACCACAGGAAAAATATCTGCGGGAGACGACTGGGAAGAATCTCTGGTGCATCCCAGAGGATGGAGCATTGCCCAAGGAGAAAAATCATCTCGGGTATCTTCCCTGGAGGAGTCTGGGGTTGCCACCTGGGATCACAGGGCCCTAAACCACGAGAAAAAAGACTGGGGGACATACCTGTGAGGAATCTCCGGTGAATCCCAGAGGATGGAGCATTGCCCAAGGAGAAAAATCATCTCGGGTATCTTCCCTGGAGGATTCTGGGGTTGCTACCCAGGATTATAGTGCGCCAAACCACAGGAAAAATATCTGCGGGAGATGCCTGGGAGAAATCTCAGGTGCATCCCAGAGGATGGAGCATTGCCCAAGGAGAAAAATCATCTCGGGTATCTTCCCTGGAGGAGTCCGGGGTTGCTACCTGGGATCACAGGGCCCTAAACCCCAGGAAGAAAACACTCAGAAACAGAGCTGGGAGGAGTCTCGAGTGCATCCCAGAGGATGGAGCATTGCCCAAGGAGAAAAATCATCTCGGGTATCTTCCCTGGAGGAGTTTGGGGTTGCCACCTGGGATCACAGGGCCCTAAAGCATTGGAGAAAACTCTGCGGGATATGCCTGGGAGGAGTTCTGGGTAGGTCCCGCAGGATGGACCACTGTCAAGAGGGAAAAATCATCTCGGGTGTCTTCCCTGGAGGAGTCTGGGGTTGCTACCCGGGATCAGAGGGCCCTAAACCACCGGAAATACGACTCGGTGACATACCTGCGAGCAGTCTCGGGTGCATCCCGCAGGATGGAGCATTGTCAAAGGAGAAAAATCATCTTGGGTATCTTTCCTGGAGGAGTCTGGGGTTGCTACCTGGGATGACAGGACCCTAAACCACCGGAAAAAAGACTGAGGGACATACCTGTGAGGAACCTCCGGTGAATTCCAGAGGATCGAGCATTGCCCAAGAAGAAAAATCATCTCAGGTATCTTCCCTGGAGGAGTCTGGAGTTGCTACCCAGGATTACAGTGCGCCAAACCACAGGAAAAATATCTGAGGGAGATGCCTGGGAGAAATCTCAGGTGCATCCCAGAGGATGGTGCATTGTCCAAAGAGAAAAATCATCTCGGGTATCTTCCCTGGAGGAGTCTGGGGTTGCTACCTGGGATTTCAGATACCTAAACCACTAGAGAAAAGTCTGCGGGAGACACCTGGGAGGAGTCAGGGGTACATCCCAGAGGATGGAGCATATTCTAAAGAGAAAAATCATCTCGGGTATCTTCCCTGGAGGAGTCTGGGGTTGCTACCTGGGATAACAGGGCCCCAAACCACTGGAGAAAAGGCTGCGGGAGATGCCTGGGAAGAATCTCAGATGCATCTCAGAGGATGGAACATTTTCTAAGGAGAAAATTCATCTCGGGTATCTTCCCTGGAGGAGTCTGGGGTTGCTACCTGGGATGACAGGACCCTAAAGCACCGGAAAAATGTCTCAGGGACATAGCTGGGATACGTCTCGGATGCATCCCAGAGGATGGAGCATTTTCTAAAGAGAAAAATCATCTCGGGTATCTTCCCTGGAGGAGTCTGGGGTTGCTACCTGGGATCACAGGGCCCTAAACCCCAGGAAGAAAACACTCAGAAAAAGAGCTGGGAGGAGTCTCGGGTGCATCCAGCAGGATGGAGAATTGTCCAAGGAGAAAAATCATCTCGGATATCTTCCCTGGAGAAGTCTGGTCTTGCTATCCAGGATTATAGGGCCCCAAACCACAGGAAAAATGTCTGCAGGAGACGACTGGGAGGAATCTCAGGTGCATCCCAGGGGATGGAGTACTGCCAAAGGAGGAAAATCATCTCAAGTATCTTCCCTGGAGCAGTCTGGGGTTGCTACCTGGGATGACAGGACCCTAAACCACCGGAAAAAAGACTGAGGGACATACCTGTGAGGAACCTCCGGTGAATTCCAGAGGATGGAGCATTGCCCAAGGAGAAAAATCATCTCGGGTATCTTCCCTGGAGGAGTCTGGGGTTGCTACCCACGATTACAGGGCCCCAAACCATAGGAAAAATATCTGCGGGAGATGCCTGGGAGAAATCTCAGGTGCATCCCAGAGGATGGTGCATTGTCCAAAGAGAAAAATCATCTCGGGTATCTTCCCTGGAGGAGTCTGGGGTTGCTACCTGGGATTTCAGATACCTAAACCACTAGAGAAAAGTCTGCGGGAGACACCTGGGAGGAGTCAGGGGTACATCCCAGAGGATGGAGCATATTCTAAAGAGAAAAATCATCTCGGGTATCTTCCCTGGAAGAGTCTGGGGTTGCTACATGGGATAACAGGACCCTAAACCACCGGAAAAATGTCTCAGGGACATAGCTGCGATATGTCTCGGATGCATCCCAGGGGATGGAGCATTGCCCAAGGAGGAAAATCATCTCGGGTATCTTCCCTGGAGGAGTCTGGGGTTGCTACCCGAAATGACAGTACCCTAAATCACCGGAATAAAGACTCAGGGACATAGCTGGGAAACGTCTCGGCTGCATCCCAGAGGATGGAGCATTTTCTAAAGAGAAAAATCATCTCGGGTATCTTCCCTGGAGGAGTCTGGGGTTGCTACCTGGGATAACAGGGCCCCAAACCACTGGAGAAAAGGCTGCGGGAGATGCCTGGGAAGAATCTCAGATGCATCCCAGAGGATGGAACATTTTCTAAGGAGAAAATTCTTCCCGGGTATCTTCCCTGGAGGAGTCTGGGGTTGCTACCCGGGATCACAGGGCCCTAAAGCATTGGAGAAACCTCTGCGGGAGACGCCTGGGAAGAGTTCTGGGTAGATCCCGCAGGATGGACCACTGTCAAGAGAGAAATATCATCTTGGGTATCTTCCCTGGAGGAGTCTGGGGTTGCTACCCGGGATGACAGGACCCTAAACCACCGGAAAAAAGACTCAGGGACATACCTGCGAGGAGTCTCCAGTGAATCCCAGAGGATGCAGCGCTGTCCAAGGAGAAAAATCATCTCAGGTATCTTCCCTGGAGGAGTCTGGGGTTGTTACCCAGGATTACAGGGCCCCAAACCACAGGAAAAATATCTGCGGGAGACGACTGGGAAGAATATCTGGTGCATCCCAGAGGATGGAGCATTGCCCAAGGAGAAAAATCATCTCGGGTATCTTCCCTGGAGGAGTCTGGGGTTGCCACCTGGGATAACAGGGCCCTAAACCACCAGTAAAAAGAGTCAGGGACATACCTGTGAGGAATCTCCGGTGAATCCCAGAGGATGGAGCATTGCCCAAGGAGAAAAATCATCTCGGGTATCTTCCCTGGAGGAGTCTGGGGTTGCCACCTGGGATCACAGGGCCCTAAACCCAGGAAGAAAACACTCAGAAACAGAGCTGGGAGGAGTCTCGGGTGCATTCCAAAGGATGGACAATAGTCCAAGGATAAAAATCATCTCGGGTATCTTCCCTGGAGGAGTCTGGGGTTGCTACCCGGGATCACAGGGCCCTAAAGCATTGGAGAAAACTCTGCGGGAGATGCCTGGGAGGACTTCTGGGTAGAACCCGCAGGATGGACCACAGTCAAGAGAGAAATATCATCTCGGGTATCTTCCCTGGAGGAGTCTGGGGTTGCTACCTGGGATGACAGGTATCTAAACCACCGGAAAAATGTCTCAGGGACATAGCTGCGATAAGTCTCGGATGCATCCCAGACGATGGAGCATTATCCAAGGAGAAAAATCATCTTGGGTACCTTCCGTGGAGGAGTCTGGTGTTGCTACCCGGGATCACAGGACCCTAAACCACCGGAAATAAGACTCGGTGATATACCTGCGAGGAGTCTCGGGTGCATCCCGCAGGATGGAGCATTGTCCAAGGAGAAAAATCATCTTGGTTATCTTCCCTGGAGGAGTCCGGGGTTGCTAACTGGGATCAAAGGGCCCTAAACCCAGGAAGAAAACACTCAGAAACAGAGCTGGGAGGAGTCTCGGGTGCATCCCAGAGGATGGAGCATTGCCCAAGGAGAAAAATCATCTCGGGTATCTTCCCTGGAGGAGTCTGGGGTTGCTACCTGGGATTTCAGATACCTAAACCACTAGAGAAAAGTCTGCGGGAGACACCTGGGAGGAGTCAGGGGTACATCCCAGAGGATGGAGCAGATTCTAAAGAGAAAAATAATCTCGGGTATCTTCCCTGGAGGAGTCTGGGGTTGCTACCTGGGATAACAGGGCCCCAAACCACTGGAGAAAAGGCTGCGGGAGATGCCTGGGAAGAATCTCAGATGCATCCCAGAAGATGGAACATTTTGTAAGGAGAAAATTCTTCCCGGGTATCTTCCCTGGAGGAGTCTGGGGTTGCTACCCGGGATCACAGGGCCCTAAAACATTGGAGAAACCTCTGCGGGAGACGCCTGGGAAGAGTTCTGGGTAGATCCCGCAGGATGGACCACTGTCAAGAGAGAAATATCATCTTGGGTATCTTCCCTGGAGGAGTCTGGGGTTGCTACCCGGGATGACAGGACCCTAAACCACTGGAAAAAAGACTCAGGGACATACCTGCGAGGAGTCTCCGGTGAATCCCAGAGGATGCAGCGCTGTCCAAGGAGAAAAATCACCTCGGGTATCTTCCCTGGAGGAGTCTGGGGTTGCTACCCAGGATTACATGGCCCCAAACCACAGGAAAAATATCTGCGGGAGACGACTGGGAAGAATCTCTGGTGAATCCCAGAGGATGGAGCATTGCCCAAGGAGAAAAATCATCTCGGGTATCTTCCCTGGAGGAGTCTGGGGTTACCACCTGGGATCACAGGGCCCTAAACCACCAGAAAAAAGACTGAGGGACATACCTGTGAGGAATCTCCGGTGAATCCCAGAGGATGGAGCATTGCCCAAGGAGAAAAATCATCTCGGGTGTCTTCCCTGGAGGAGTCTGGGGTTGCTACCTGGGATGACAGGACCCTAAACCACCGGAAAAATGTCTCAGGGACATAGCTGCGATATGTCTCAGATGCATCCCACAGGATGGAGCATTGCCCAAGGAGGAAAATCATCTCAGATATCTTCCCTGGAGGAGTCTGGGGTTGCTACCCGACATGACAGGACCCTAAATCACCGGAATAAAGACTCAGGGACATAGCTGGGATACGTCTCGGATGCATCCCAGAGGATGGACTATTTTCTAAAGAGAAAAATCATCTCGGGTATCTTCCCTGGAGGAGTCTGGGGTTGCTACCCGGGATCACAGCGCCCTAAACCACCGGAAATAAGACTCGGTGACATACCTGCGAGCAGTCTCGGGTGCATCCCGCAGGATGGAGCATTGTCAAAGGAGAAAAATCATCTTCGGTATCTTTCCTGGAGGAGTCTGGAGTTGCTACCTGGGAGCACAGGGCCCTAAACACCAGGAAGAAAACACTCAGAAACAGAGCTCGGAGGAGTCAGGGGTACATCCCAGAGGATGGAGCTGATTCTAAAGAGAAAAATCATCTCGGGTATCTTCCCTGGAGGAGTCTGGGGTTGCTACCCGGGATCACAGGGCCCTAAAACCCAGGAAGAGAACACTCAGAAACAGACGTGGGAGGAGTCTCGGGTGCATCTCGCAGGATGGAGCATTGTCCAAGGAGAAAAATCATCTTGGCTATCTTCGCTGGAGGAGTCTGGGCATGCTATCCAGGATTATAGTACTCCAAACCACAGGAAAAATGTCTGCGGGAGACGAATGGGAAGAATCTCGGATGTATCCCAGAGGTTGGAGAATTGCCCAAGGATAAAAATCATCTTGGGTATGTTCCATGGAGGAGTCTGGGGTTGCTACCCGGGATGACAGGACCCTAAGCCACCGGAAAAATGTCTCAGGGACATAGCTGCGATAAGTCTCAGATGCATCACAGAGGATGGAGGATTATCCAAGGAGAAAAATCATCTCGGGTACCTTCCCTGGAGGAGTCTGGGATTGCTACCCGGGATCACAGGGCCCTAAAGCATTGGAGAAAACTCTGCGGGAGATGCCTGGGAGGAGTTCTGGGTAGATCGCCCAGGATGGACCACAGTCAAGAGAGAAATATCATCTCGGGTATCTTCCCTGGAGGAGTCTGGGGTTGCCACCTGGGATCACAGGGCCCTAAAGCATTGGAGAAAACTCTGCGGGAGATGCCTGGGAGGAGTTCTGGGTAGATCCCACAGGATGGACCACTGTCAAGAGAGAAAAATCATCTCGGGTGTCTTCCCTGGAGGAGTCTGGGGTTGCTACCTGGGATGACAGGACCCTAAACCACCGGAAAAATGTCTCAGGGACATAGCTGCGATATGTCTCAGATGCATCCCAGAGGATGGAGCATTGCCCAAGGAGGAAAATCATCTCAGGTATCTTCCCTGGAGGAGTCTGGGGTTGCTACCCGGGATCACAGGGCCCTAAAACCCAGGAAGAAAACACTCAGAAACAGACGTGGGAGGAGTCTCGGTTGCATCTCGCAGGATGGAGCATTGTCCAAGGAGAAAAATCATCTTGGATATCTTCCCTGGAGGAGTCCGGGGTTGCCACCTGGGATCACAGGGCCCTAAAGCATTGGAGAAAACTCTGCGGGAGATGCCTGGGAGGAGTTCTGGGTAGATCCCACAGGATGGACCACTGTCAAGAGAGAAAAATCATCTCGGGTGTCTTCCCTGGAGGAGTCTGGGGTTGCTACCTGGGATGACAGGACCCTAAACCACCGGAAAAATGTCTCAGGGACATAGCTGCGATATGTCTCAGATGCATCCCAGAGGATGGAGCATTGCCCAAGGAGGAAAATCATCTCAGGTATCTTCCCTGGAGGAGTCTGGGGTTGCTACCTGGGATGACAGGACCCTAAATCACCGGAATAAAGACTCAGGGACATAGCTGGGATACGTCTCGGATGCATCCCAGAGGATGGAGCATTTTCTAAAGAGAAAAATCATCTCGGGTATCTTCCCTGGAGGAGTCTGGGGTTGCTACCCGGGATCACAGCGCCCTAAACCACCGGAAATAAGACTCGGTGACATACCTGCGAGCAGTCTCGGGTGCATCCCGCAGGATGGAGCATTGTCAAAGGAGAAAAATCATCTTCGGTATCTTTCCTGGAGGAGTCTGGAGTTGCTACCTGGGATCACAGGGCCCTAAACCCCAGGAAGAAAACACTCAGAAACAGAGCTGGGAGGAGTCTCAGGTGCATCCCGGAGGATGGAGAATTGTCCAAGGAGAATAATCATCTCGGATATCTTCCCTGGAGAAGTCTGGTCTTGCTATCCAGGATTATAGGGCCCCAAACCACAGGAAAAATGTCTGCAGGAGACGACTGGGAGGAATCTCAGGTGCATCACAGAGGATGGAGCACTGCCAAAGGAGGAAAATCATCTCAAGTATCTTCCCTGGAGCAGTCTGGGGTTGCTACCTGGGATGACAGGACCCTAAACCACCGGAAAAAAGACTGAGGGACATACCTGTGAGGAACCTCCGGTGAATTCCAGAGGATGGAGCATTGCCCAAGGAGAAAAATCATCTCAGGTATCTTCCCTGGAGGAGTCTGGGGTTGCTACCCAGGATTACAGTGCGCCAAACCACAGGAAAAATATCTGCGGGAGATGCCTGGGAGAAATCTCAGGTGCATCCCAGAGGATGGAGCATTGCCCAAGGAGAAAAATCATCTCGGGTATCTTCCCTGGAGCAGTCTGGGGTTGCTACCTGGGATTTCAGATACCTAAACCATTAGAGAAAAGTCTGCGGGAGACACCTGGGAGGAGTCAGGGGTACATCCCAGAGGATGGAGCAGATTCTAAAGAGAAAAATCATCTCGGGTATCTTCCCTGGAGGAGTCTGGGGTTGCTACCCGGGATCACAGGGCCCTAAAACCCAGGAAGAAAACACTCAGAAACAGACGTGGGAGGAGTCTCGGTTGCATCTCGCAGGATGGAGCATTGTCCAAGGAGAAAAATCATCTTGGATATCTTCCCTGGAGGAGTCCGGGGTTGCTACCTGGGATCAAAGGGCCCTAAACCCCAGGAAGAAAACACTCAGAAACAGACGTGGGAGGAGTCTCGGGTGCATCTCGCAGGATGGAGCATTGTCCAAGGAGAAAAATCATCTCGGGTATCTTCCCTGGAGGAGTCTGGGGTTGCCACCTGGGATCACAGGGCCCTAAAGCATTGGAGAAAACTCTGCGGGAGATGCCTGGGAGGAGTTCTGGGTAGATCCCGCAGGATGGACGACTGTCAAGAGAGAAAAATCATCTCGGGTGTCTTCCCTGGAGGAGTCTGGGGTTGCTACCTGGGATGACAGGACCCTAAACCACCGGAAAAATGTCTCAGGGACATAGCTGCGATATGTCTCAGATGCATCCCAGAGGATGGAGCATTGCCCAAGGAGGAAAATCATCTCAGGTATCTTCCCTGGAGGAGTCTGGGGTTGCTCCTGGGATTTCAGATACCTAAACCACTAGAGAAAAGTCTGCGGGAGACAACTGGGAGGAGTCAGGGGTACATCCCAGAGGATGGAGCATATTCTAAAGAGAAAAATCATCTCGGGTATCTTCCCTGGAGGAGTCTGGGGTTGCTACCTGGGACAACAGGGCTCCAAACCACTGGAGAAAAGTCTGCGGGAGATGCCTGGGAGGACTTCTGGGTAGATCCCGCAGGATGGACCACAGTCAAGAGAGAAATATCATCTCGGGTATCTTCCCTGGAGGAGTCTGGGGTTGCTACCTGGAATGACAGGTATCTAAACCACCGGAAAAATGTCTCAGGGACATAGCTGCGATAAGTCTCGGATGCATCCCAGACGATGGAGCATTATCCAAGGAGAAAAATCATCTTGGGTACCTTCCGTGGAGGAGTCTGGTGTTGCTACCCGGGATCACAGGACGCTAAACCACCGGAAATAAGACTCGGTGACATACCTGCGAGGAGTCTCGGGTGCATCCTGCAGGATGGAGCATTGTCCAAGGAGAAAAATCATCTTGGTTATCTTCCCTGGAGGAGTCCGGGGTTGCTACCTGGGATCAAAGGGCCCTAAACCCCAGGAAGAAAACACTCAGAAACAGAGCTGGGAGGAGTCTCGGGTGCATCCCAGAGGATGGAGCATTGCCCAAGGAGAAAAATCATCTCGGGTATCTTCCCTGGAGGAGTCTGGGGTTGCCACCTGGGATCACAGGGCCCTAAAGCATTGGAGAAAACTCTGCGGGAGATGCCTGGGAGGAGTTCTGGGTAGATCCCACAGGATGGACCACTGTCAAGAGAGAAAAATCATCTCGGGTGTCTTCCCTGGAGGAGTCTGGGGTTGCTACCTGGGATGACAGGACCCTAAACCACCGGAAAAATGTCTCAGGGACACAGCTGCGATATGTCTCAGATGCATCCCAGAGGATGGAGCATTGCCCAAGGAGGAAAATCATCTCAGGTATCTTCCCTGGAGGAGTCTGGGGTTGCTACCCGAGATGACAGGACCCTAAATCACCGGAATAAAGACTCAGGGACATAGCTGGGATACGTCTCGGATGCATCCCAGAGGATGGAGCATTTTCTAAAGAGAAAAATCATCTCAGGTATCTTCCCTGGAGGAGTCTGGGGTTGCTACCCGGGATCACAGGGCCCTAAACCACCGGAAATAAGACTCGGTGACATACCTGCGAGCAGTCTCGGGTGCATCCCGCAGGATGGAGCATTGTCAAAGGAGAAAAATCATCTTGGTTATCTTCCCTGGAGGAGTCCAGGGTTGCTACCTGGGATCACAGGGCCCTAAACCCCAGGAAGAAAACACTCAGAAACAGAGCTGGGAGGAGTCTCAGGTGCATCCCGGAGGATGGAGAATTGTCCAAGGAGAAAAATTATCTCGGATATCTTCCCTGGAGAAGTCTGGTCTTGCTATCCAGGATTATAGGGCCCCAAACCACAGGAAAAATGTCTGCAGGAGACGACTGGGAGGAATCTCAGGTGCATCCCAGAGGATGGAGCGCTGCCAAAGGAGGAAAATCATCTCAAGTATCTTCCCTGGAGCAGTCTGGGGTTGCTACCTGGGATGACAGGACCCTAAACCACCGGAAAAAAGACTGAGGGACATACCTGTGAGGAACCTCCGGTGAATTCCAGAGGATGGAGCATTGCCCAAGGAGAAAAATCATCTCAGGTATCTTCCCTGGAGGAGTCTGGGGTTGCTACCCAGGATTACAGTGCGCCAAACCACAGGAAAAATATCTGCGGGAGATGCCTGGGAGAAATCTCAGGTGCATCCCAGAGGATGGAGCATTGCCCAAGGAGAAAAATCATCTCGGGTATCTTCCCTGGAGGAGTCTGGGGTTGCTACCTGGGATTTCAGATACCTAAACCATTAGAGAAAAGTCTGCGGGAGACACCTGGGAGGAGTCAGGGGTACATCCCAGAGGATGGAGCAGATTCTAAAGAGAAAAATCATCTCGGGTATCTTCCCTGGAGGAGTCTGGGGTTGCTACCCGGGATCACAGGGCCCTAAAACCCAGGAAGAAAACACTCAGAAAAAGACGTGGGAAGAGTCTCGGTTGCATCTCGCAGGATGGAGCATTGTCCAAGGAGAAAAATCATCTTGGATATCTTCCCTGGAGGAGTCCGGGGTTGCTACCTGGGATCAAAGGGCCCTAAACCCCAGGAAGAAAACACTCAGAAACAGACGTGGGAGGAGTCTCGGGTGCATCCCAGAGGATGGAGCATTGCCCAAGGAGAAAAATCATCTCGGGTATCTTCCCTGGAGGAGTCTGGGGTTGCCACCTGGGATCACAGGGCCCTAAAGCATTGGAGAAAACTCTGCGGGAGATGCCTGGGAGGAGTTCTGGGTAGATCCCACAGGATGGACCACTGTCAAGAGAGAAAAATCATCTCGGGTGTCTTCCCTGGAGGAGTCTGGGGTTGCTACCTGGGATGACAGGACCCTAAACCACCGGAAAAATGTCTCAGGGACATAGCTGCGATATGTCTCAGATGCATCCCAGAGGATGGAGCATTGCCCAAGGAGGAAAATCATCTCAGGTATCTTCCCTGGAGGAGTCTGGGGTTGCCACCTGGGATCACAGGGCCCTAAACCCAGGAAGAAAACACTCAGAAACAGACGTGGGAGGAGTCTCGGTTGCATCTCGCAGGATGGAGCATTGTCCAAGGAGAAAAATCATCTTGGATATCTTCCCTGGAGGAGTCTGGGGTTGCCACCTGGGATCACAGGGCCCTAAAGCATTGGAGAAAACTCTGCGGGAGATGCCTGGGAGGAGTTCTGGGTAGATCCCACAGGATGGACCACTGTCAAGAGAGAAAAATCATCTCGGGTGTCTTCCCTGGAGGAGTCTGGGGTTGCTACCTGGGATGACAGGACCCTAAACCACCGGAAAAATGTCTCAGGGACATAGCTGCGATATGTCTCAGATGCATCCCAGAGGATGGAGCATTGCCCAAGGAGGAAAATCATCTCAGGTATCTTCCCTGGAGGAGTCTGGGGTTGCTACCCGAGATGACAGGACCCTAAATCACCGGAATAAAGACTCAGGGACATAGCTGGGATACGTCTCGGATGCATCCCAGAGGATGGAGCATTTTCTAAAGAGAAAAATCATCTCGGGTATCTTCCCTGGAGGAGTCTGGGGTTGCTACCCGGGATCACAGCGCCCTAAACCACCGGAAATAAGACTCGGTGACATACCTGCGAGCAGTCTCGGGTGCATCCCGCAGGATGGAGCATTGTCAAAGGAGAAAAATCATCTTCGGTATCTTTCCTGGAGGAGTCTGGAGTTGCTACCTGGGATCACAGGGCCCTAAACCCCAGGAAGAAAACACTCAGAAACAGAGCTGGGAGGAGTCTCAGGTGCATCCCGGAGGATGGAGAATTGTCCAAGGAGAAAAATCATCTCGGATATCTTCCCTGGAGAAGTCTGGTCTTGCTGTCCAGGATTATAGGGCCCCAAACCACAGGAAAAATGTCTGCAGGAGACGACTGGGAGGAATCTCAGGTGCATCCCAGAGGATGGAGCTTTGCCCAAGGAGAAAAATCATCTCAAGTATCTTCCCTGGAGCAGTCTGGGGTTGCTACCTGGGATGACAGGACCCTAAACCACCGGAAAAAAGACTGAGAGACATACCTGTGAGGAACCTCCGGAGAATTCCAGAGGATGGAGCATTGCCCAAGGAGAAAAATCATCTCAGGTATCTTCCCTGGAGGAGTCTGGGGTTGCTACCCAGGATTACAGTGCGCCAAACCACAGGAAAAATATCTGCGGGAGATGCCTGGGAGAAATCTCAGGTGCATCCCAGAGGATGGAGCATTGCCCAAGGAGAAAAATCATCTCGGGTATCTTCCCTGGAGGAGTCTGGGGTTGCTACCTGGGATTTCAGATACCTAAACCATTAGAGAAAAGTCTGCGGGAGACACCTGGGAGGAGTCAGGGGTACATCCCAGAGGATGGAGCAGATTCTAAAGAGAAAAATCATCTCGGGTATCTTCCCTGGAGGAGTCTGGGGTTGCTACCCGGGATCACAGGGCCCTAAAACCCAGGAAGAAAACACTCAGAAACAGACGTGGGAGGAGTCTCGGTTGCATCTCGCAGGATGGAGCATTGTCCAAGGAGAAAAATCATCTTGGATATCTTCCCTGGAGGAGTCCGGGGTTGCTACCTGGGATCAAAGGGCCCTAAACCCCAGGAAGAAAACACTCAGAAACAGAGCTGGGAGGAGTCTCGGGTGCATCCCAGAGGATGGAGCATTGCCCAAGGAGAAAAATCATCTCGGGTATCTTCCCTGGAGGAGTCTGGGGTTGCTACCTGGGATGACAGGACCCTAAAGCATCGGAAAAATGTCTCAGGGACATAGCTGCGATATGTCTCAGATGCATCCCAGAGGATGGAGCATTGCCCAAGGAGAAAAATCATCTCGGGTATCTTCCCTGGAGGAGTCTGGGGTTGCCACCTGGGATCACAGGGCCCTAAAGCATTGGAGAAAACTCTGCGGGAGATGCCTGAGAGGAGTTCTGGGTAGATCCCACAGGATGGACCACTGTCAAGAGAGAAAAATCATCTCGGGTGTCTTCCCTGGAGGAGTCTGGGGTTGCTACCTGGGATGACAGGACCCTAAACCACCGGAAAAATGTCTCAGGGACATAGCTGCGATATGTCTCAGATGCATCCCAGAGGATGGAGCATTGCCCAAGGAGGAAAATCATCTCAGGTATCTTCCCTGGAGGAGTCTGGGGTTGCTACCCGAGATGACAGGACCCTAAATCACCGGAATAAAGACTCAGGGACATAGCTGGGATACGTCTCGGATGCATCCCAGAGGATGGAGCATTTTCTAAAGAGAAAAATCATCTCGGGTATCTTCCCTGGAGGAGTCTGGGGTTGCTACCCGGGATCACAGCGCCCTAAACCACCGGAAATAAGACTCGGTGACATACCTGCGAGCAGTCTCGGGTGCATCCCGCAGGATGGAGCATTGTCAAAGGAGAAAAATCATCTTGGTTATCTTCCCTGGAGGAGTCCAGGGTTGCTACCTGGGATCACAGGGCCCTAAACCCCAGGAAGAAAACACTCAGAAACAGAGCTGGGAGGAGTCTCAGGTGCATCCCGGAGGATGGAGAATTGTCCAAGGAGAAAAATCATCTCGGATATCTTCCCTGGAGAAGTCTGGTCTTGCTATCCAGGATTATAGGGCCCCAAACCACAGGAAAAATGTCTGCAGGAGACGACTGGGAGGAATCTCAGGTGCATCCCAGAGGATGGAGCACTGCCAAAGGAGGAAAATCATCTCAAGTATCTTCCCTGGAGCAGTCTGGGGTTGCTACATGGGATGACAGGACCCTAAACCACCGGAAAAAAGACTGAGGGACATACCTGTGAGGAACCTCCGGTGAATTCCAGAGGATGGAGCATTGCCCAAGGAGAAAAATCATCTCAGGTATCTTCCCTGGAGGAGTCTGGGGTTGCTACCCAGGATTACAGTGCGCCAAACCACAGGAAAAATATCTGCGGGAGATGCCTGGGAGAAATCTCAGGTGCATCCCAGAGGATGGAGCATTGCCCAAGGAGAAAAATCATCTCGGGTATCTTCCCTGGAGGAGTCTGGGGTTGCTACCTGGGATTTCAGATACCTAAACCATTAGAGAAAAGTCTGCGGGAGACACCTGGGAGGAGTCAGGGGTACATCCCAGAGGATGGAGCAGATTCTAAAGAGAAAAATCATCTCGGGTATCTTCCCTGGAGGAGTCTGGGGTTGCTACCCGGGATCACAGGGCCCTAAAACCCAGGAAGAAAACACTCAGAAACAGACGTGGGAGGAGTCTCGGTTGCATCTCGCAGGATGGAGCATTGTCCAAGGAGAAAAATCATCTTGGATATCTTCCCTGGAGGAGTCCGGGGTTGTACCTGGGATCAAAGGGCCCTAAACCCCAGGAAGGAAACACTCAGAAACAGAGCTGGGAGGAGTCTCGGGTGCATCCCAGAGAATGGAGCATTGCCCAAGGAGAAAAATCATCTCGGGTATCTTCCCTGGAGGAGTCTGGGGTTGCCACCTGGGATCACAGGGCCCTAAAGCATTGGAGAAAACTCTGCGGGAGATGCCTGGGAGGAGTTCTGGGTAGATCCCACAGGATGGACCACTGTCAAGAGAGAAAAATCATCTCGGGTGTCTTCCCTGGAGGAGTCTGGGGTTGCTACCTGGGATGACAGGACCCTAAACCACCGGAAAAATGTCTCAGGGACATAGCTGCGATATGTCTCAGATGCATCCCAGAGGATGGAGCATTGCCCAAGGAGGAAAATCATCTCAGGTATCTTCCCTGGAGGAGTCTGGGGTTGCTACCCGGGATCACAGGGCCCTAAAACCCAGGAAGAAAACACTCAGAAACAGACGTGGGAGGAGTCTCGGTTGCATCTCGCAGGATGGAGCATTGTCCAAGGAGAAAAATCATCTTGGATATCTTCCCTGGAGGAGTCCAAGGTTGCTACCTGGGATCAAAGGGCCCTAAACCCCAGGAAGAAAACACTCAGAAACAGAGCTGGGAGGAGTCTCGGGTGCATCCCAGAGGATGGAGCATTGCCAAAGGAGAAAAATCATCTCGGGTATCTTCCCTGGAGGAGTCTGGGGTTGCCACCTGGGATCACAGGGCCCTAAAGCATTGGAGAAAACTCTGCGGGAGATGCCTGGGAGGAGTTCTGGGTAGATCCCACAGGATGGACCACTGTCAAGAGAGAAAAATCATCTCGGGTGTCTTCCCTGAAGGAGTCTGGGGTTGCTACCTGGGATGACAGGACCCTAAACCACCGGAAAAATGTCTCAGGGACATAGCTGCGATATGTCTCAGATGCATCCCAGAGGATGGAGCATTGCCCAAGGAGGAAAATCATCTCAGGTATCTTCCCTGGAGGAGTCTGGGGTTGCTACCTGGGATGACAGGACCCTAAATCACCGGAATAAAGACTCAGGGACATAGCTGGGATACGTCTCGGATGCATCCCAGAGGATGGAGCATTTTCTAAAGAGAAAAATCATCTCGGGTATCTTCCCTGGAGGAATCTGGGGTTGCTACCCGGGATCACAGCGCCCTAAACCACCGGAAATAAGACTCGGTGACATACCTGCGAGCAGTCTCGGGTGCATCCCGCAGGATGGAGCATTGTCAAAGGAGAAAAATCATCTTCGGTATCTTTCCTGGAGGAGTCTGGAGTTGCTACCTGGGATCACAGGGCCCTAAACCCCAGGAAGAAAACACTCAGAAACAGAGCTGGGAGGAGTCTCAGGTGCATCCCGGAGGATGGAGAATTGTCCAAGGAGAATAATCATCTCAGATATCTTCCCTGGAGAAGTCTGGTCTTGCTATCCAGGATTATAGGGCCCCAAACCACAGGAAAAATGTCTGCAGGAGACAGAGTGCATCCCAGAGGATGGAGCACTGCCAAAGGAGGAAAATCATCTCAAGTATCTTCCCTGGAGCAGTCTGGGGTTGCTACCTGGGATGACAGGACCTAAACCACCGGAAAAAAGACTGAGGGACATACCTGTGAGGAACCTCCGGAGAATTCCAGAGGATGGAGCATTGCCCAAGGAGAAAAATCATCTCAGGTATCTTCCCTGGAGGAGTCTGGGGTTGCTACCCAGGATTACAGTGCGCCAAACCACAGGAAAAATATCTGCGGGAGATGCCTGGGAGAAATCTCAGGTGCATCCCAGAGGATGGAGCATTGCCCAAGGAGAAAAATCATCTCGGGTATCTTCCCTGGAGGAGTCTGGGGTTGCTACCTGGGATTTCAGATACCTAAACCATTAGAGAAAAGTCTGCGGGAGACACCTGGGAGGAGTCAGGGGTACATCCCAGAGGATGGAGCAGATTCTAAAGAGAAAAATCATCTCGGGTATCTTCCCTGGAGGAGTCTGGGGTTGCTACCCGGGATCACAGGGCCCTAAAACCCAGGAAGAAAACACTCAGAAACAGACGTGGGAGGAGTCTCGGTTGCATCTCGCAGGATGGAGCATTGTCCAAGGAGAAAAATCATCTTGGATATCTTCCCTGGAGGAGTCCGGGGTTGCTACCTGGGATCAAAGGGCCCTAAACCCCAGGAAGAAAACACTCAGAAACAGAGCTGGGAGGAGTCTCGGGTGCATCCCAGAGGATGGAGCATTGCCCAAGGAGAAAAATCATCTCGGGTATCTTCCCTGGAGGAGTCTGGGGTTGCTACCTGGGATGACAGGACCCTAAAGCATCGGAAAAATGTCTCAGGGACATAGCTGCGATATGTCTCAGATGCATCCCAGAGGATGGAGCATTGCCCAAGGAGAAAAATCATCTCGGGTATCTTCCCTGGAGGAGTCTGGGGTTGCCACCTGGGATCACAGGGCCCTAAAGCATTGGAGAAAACTCTGCGGGAGATGCCTGAGAGGAGTTCTGGGTAGATCCCACAGGATGGACCACTGTCAAGAGAGAAAAATCATCTCGGGTGTCTTCCCTGGAGGAGTCTGGGGTTGCTACCTGGGATGACAGGACCCTAAACCACCGGAAAAATGTCTCAGGGACATAGCTGTGATATGTCTCAGATGCATCCCAGAGGATGGAGCATTGCCCAAGGAGGAAAATCATCTCAGGTATCTTCCCTGGAGGAGTCTGGGGTTGCTACCCGAGATGACAGGACCCTAAATCACCGGAATAAAGACTCAGGGACATAGCTGGGATACGTCTCGGATGCATCCCAGAGGATGGAGCATTTTCTAAAGAGAAAAATCATCTCGGGTATCTTCCCTGGAGGAGTCTGGGGTTGCTACCCGGGATCACAGGGCCCTAAACCACCGGAAATAAGACTCGGTGACATACCTGCGAGCAGTCTCGGGTGCATCCCGCAGGATGGAGCATTGTCAAAGGAGAAAAATCATCTTGGGTATCTTCCCTGGAGGAGTCCAGGGTTGCTACCTGGGATCACAGGGCCCTAAACCCCAGGAAGAAAACACTCAGAAACAGAGCTGGGAGGAGTCTCAGGTGCATCCCGGAGGATGGAGAATTGTCCAAGGAGAAAAATCATCTCGGATATCTTCCCTGGAGAAGTCTGGTCTTGCTATCCAGGATTATAGGGCCCCAAACCACAGGAAAAATGTCTGCAGGAGACGACTGGGAGGAATCTCAGGTGCATCCCAGAGGATGGAGCACTGCCAAAGGAGGAAAATCATCTCAAGTATCTTCCCTGGAGCAGTCTGGGGTTGCTACCTGGGATGACAGGACCCTAAACCACCGGAAAAAAGACTGAGGGACATACCTGTGAGGAACCTCCGGTGAATTCCAGAGGATGGAGCATTGCCCAAGGAGAAAAATCATCTCGGGTATCTTCCCTGGAGGAGTCTGGGGTTGCTACCCAGGATTACAGTGCGCCAAACCACAGGAAAAATATCTGCGGGAGATGCCTGGGAGAAATCTCAGGTGCATCCCAGAGGATGGAGCATTGCCCAAGGAGAAAAATCATCTCGGGTATCTTCCCTGGAGGAGTCTGGGGTTGCTACCTGGGATTTCAGATACCTAAACCATTAGAGAAAAGTCTGCGGGAGACACCTGGGAGGAGTCAGGGGTACATCCCAGAGGATGGAGCAGATTCTAAAGAGAAAAATCATCTCGGGTATCTTCCCTGGAGGAGTCTGGGGTTGCTACCCGGGATCACAGGGCCCTAAAACCCAGGAAGAAAACACTCAGAAAAAGACGTGGGAGGAGTCTCGGTTGCATCTCGCAGGATGGAGCATTGTCCAAGGAGAAAAATCATCTTGGATATCTTCCCTGGAGGAGTCCGGGGTTGCTACCTGGGATCACAGGGCCCTAAACCCCAGGAAGAAAACACTCAGAAACAGACGTGGGAGGAGTCTCGGGTGCATCCCAGAGGATGGAGCATTGCCCAAGGAGAAAAATCATCTCGGGTATCTTCCCTGGAGGAGTCTGGGGTTGCCACCTGGGATCACAGGGCCCTAAAGCATTGGAGAAAACTCTGCGGGAGATGCCTGGGAGGAGTTCTGGGTAGATCCCACAGGATGGACCACTGTCAAGAGAGAAAAATCATCTCGGGTGTCTTCCCTGGAGGAGTCTGGGGTTGCTACCTGGGATGACAGGACCCTAAACCACCGGAAAAATGTCTCAGGGACATAGCTGCGATATGTCTCAGATGCATCCCAGAGGATGGAGCATTGCCCAAGGAGGAAAATCATCTCAGGTATCTTCCCTGGAGGAGTCTGGGGTTGCTACCCGGGATCACAGGGCCCTAAAACCCAGGAAGAAAACACTCAGAAACAGAGCTGGGAGGAGTCTCGGGTGCATCTCGCAGGATGGAGCATTGTCCAAGGAGAAAAATCATCTTGGATATCTTCCCTGGAGGAGTCCGGGGTTGCCACCTGGGATCACAGGGCCCTAAAGCATTGGAGAAAACTCTGCGGGAGATGCCTGGGAGGAGTTCTGGGTAGATCCCACAGGATGGACCACTGTCAAGAGAGAAAAATCATCTCGGGTGTCTTCCCTGGAGGAGTCTGGGGTTGCTACCTGGGATGACAGGACCCTAAACCACCGGAAAAATGTCTCAGGGACATAGCTGCGATATGTCTCAGATGCATCCCAGAGGATGGAGCATTGCCCAAGGAGGAAAATCATCTCAGGTATCTTCCCTGGAGGAGTCTGGGGTTGCTACCCGAGATGACAGGACCCTAAATCACCGGAATAAAGACTCAGGGACATAGCTGGGATACGTCTCGGATGCATCCCAGAGGATGGAGCATTTTCTAAAGAGAAAAATCATCTCGGGTATCTTCCCTGGAGGAGTCTGGGGTTGCTACCCGGGATCACAGCGCCCTAAACCACCGGAAATAAGACTCGGTGACATACCTGCGAGCAGTCTCGGGTGCATCCCGCAGGATGGAGCATTGTCAAAGGAGAAAAATCATCTTCGGTATCTTTCCTGGAGGAGTCTGGAGTTGCTACCTGGGATCACAGGGCCCTAAACCCCAGGAAGAAAACACTCAGAAACAGAGC
Source organism: Vanellus vanellus (assembly GCF_965231255.1). NCBI lineage: Eukaryota > Metazoa > Chordata > Aves > Charadriiformes > Charadriidae > Vanellus > Vanellus vanellus. The sequence goes on from NW_028127064.1 coordinate 1,696,506, forward strand.
TGGGAGGAGTCTCAGGTGCATCCCGGAGGATGGAGAATTGTCCAAGGAGAAAAATCATCTCGAATATCTTCCCTGGAGAAGTCTGGTCTTGCTATCCAGGATTATAGGGCCCCAAACCACAGGAAAAATGTCTGCAGGAGACGACTGGGAGGAATCTCAGGTGCATCCCAGAGGATGGAGCATTGCCCAAGGAGAAAAATCATCTCAAGTATCTTCCCTGGAGCAGTCTGGGGTTGCTACCTGGGATGACAGGACCCTAAACCACTGGAAAAAAGACTGAGGGACATACCTGTGAGGAACCTCCGGAGAATTCCAGAGGATGGAGCATTGCCCAAGGAGAAAAATCATCTCAGGTATCTTCCCTGGAGGAGTCTGGGGTTGCTACCCAGGATTACAGTGCGCCAAACCACAGGAAAAATATCTGCGGGAGATGCCTGGGAGAAATCTCAGGTGCATCCCAGAGGATGGAGCATTGCCCAAGGAGAAAAATCATCTCGGGTATCTTCCCTGGAGGAGTCTGGGGTTGCTACCTGGGATTTCAGATACCTAAACCATTAGAGAAAAGTCTGCGGGAGACACCTGGGAGGAGTCAGGGGTACATCCCAGAGGATGGAGCAGATTCTAAAGAGAAAAATCATCTCGGGTATCTTCCCTGGAGGAGTCTGGGGTTGCTACCCGGGATCACAGGGCCCTAAAACCCAGGAAGAAAACACTCAGAAACAGACGTGGGAGGAGTCTCGGTTGCATCTCGCAGGATGGAGCATTGTCCAAGGAGAAAAATCATCTTGGATATCTTCCCTGGAGGAGTCCGGGGTTGTACCTGGGATCAAAGGGCCCTAAACCCCAGGAAGGAAACACTCAGAAACAGAGCTGGGAGGAGTCTCGGGTGCATCCCAGAGAATGGAGCATTGCCCAAGGAGAAAAATCATCTCGGGTATCTTCCCTGGAGGAGTCTGGGGTTGCCACCTGGGATCACAGGGCCCTAAAGCATTGGAGAAAACTCTGCGGGAGATGCCTGGGAGGAGTTCTGGGTAGATCCCACAGGATGGACCACTGTCAAGAGAGAAAAATCATCTCGGGTGTCTTCCCTGGAGGAGTCTGGGGTTGCTACCTGGGATGACAGGACCCTAAACCACCGGAAAAATGTCTCAGGGACATAGCTGCGATATGTCTCAGATGCATCCCAGAGGATGGAGCATTGCCCAAGGAGGAAAATCATCTCAGGTATCTTCCCTGGAGGAGTCTGGGGTTGCTACCCGGGATCACAGGGCCCTAAAACCCAGGAAGAAAACACTCAGAAACAGACGTGGGAGGAGTCTCGGTTGCATCTCGCAGGATGGAGCATTGTCCAAGGAGAAAAATCATCTTGGATATCTTCCCTGGAGGAGTCCAAGGTTGCTACCTGGGATCAAAGGGCCCTAAACCCCAGGAAGAAAACACTCAGAAACAGAGCTGGGAGGAGTCTCGGGTGCATCCCAGAGGATGGAGCATTGCCAAAGGAGAAAAATCATCTCGGGTATCTTCCCTGGAGGAGTCTGGGGTTGCCACCTGGGATCACAGGGCCCTAAAGCATTGGAGAAAACTCTGCGGGAGATGCCTGGGAGGAGTTCTGGGTAGATCCCACAGGATGGACCACTGTCAAGAGAGAAAAATCATCTCGGGTGTCTTCCCTGAAGGAGTCTGGGGTTGCTACCTGGGATGACAGGACCCTAAACCACCGGAAAAATGTCTCAGGGACATAGCTGCGATATGTCTCAGATGCATCCCAGAGGATGGAGCATTGCCCAAGGAGGAAAATCATCTCAGGTATCTTCCCTGGAGGAGTCTGGGGTTGCTACCTGGGATGACAGGACCCTAAATCACCGGAATAAAGACCCAGGGACATAGCTGGGATACGTCTCGGATGCATCCCAGAGGATGGAGCATTTTCTAAAGAGAAAAATCATCTCGGGTATCTTCCCTGGAGGAATCTGGGGTTGCTACCCGGGATCACAGCGCCCTAAACCACCGGAAATAAGACTCGGTGACATACCTGCGAGCAGTCTCGGGTGCATCCCGCAGGATGGAGCATTGTCAAAGGAGAAAAATCATCTTCGGTATCTTTCCTGGAGGAGTCTGGAGTTGCTACCTGGGATCACAGGGCCCTAAACCCCAGGAAGAAAACACTCAGAAACAGAGCTGGGAGGAGTCTCAGGTGCATCCCGGAGGATGGAGAATTGTCCAAGGAGAATAATCATCTCAGATATCTTCCCTGGAGAAGTCTGGTCTTGCTATCCAGGATTATAGGGCCCCAAACCACAGGAAAAATGTCTGCAGGAGACAGAGTGCATCCCAGAGGATGGAGCACTGCCAAAGGAGGAAAATCATCTCAAGTATCTTCCCTGGAGCAGTCTGGGGTTGCTACCTGGGATGACAGGACCTAAACCACCGGAAAAAAGACTGAGGGACATACCTGTGAGGAACCTCCGGAGAATTCCAGAGGATGGAGCATTGCCCAAAGAGAAAAATCATCTCAGGTATCTTCCCTGGAGGAGTCTGGGGTTGCTACCCAGGATTACAGTGCGCCAAACCACAGGAAAAATATCTGCGGGAGATGCCTGGGAGAAATCTCAGGTGCATCCCAGAGGATGGAGCATTGCCCAAGGAGAAAAATCATCTCGGGTATCTTCCCTGGAGGAGTCTGGGGTTGCTACCTGGGATTTCAGATACCTAAACCATTAGAGAAAAGTCTGCGGGAGACACCTGGGAGGAGTCAGGGGTACATCCCAGAGGATGGAGCAGATTCTAAAGAGAAAAATCATCTCGGGTATCTTCCCTGGAGGAGTCTGGGGTTGCTACCCGGGATCACAGGGCCCTAAAACCCAGGAAGAAAACACTCAGAAACAGACGTGGGAGGAGTCTCGGTTGCATCTCGCAGGATGGAGCATTGTCCAAGGAGAAAAATCATCTTGGATATCTTCCCTGGAGGAGTCCGGGGTTGCTACCTGGGATCAAAGGGCCCTAAACCCCAGGAAGAAAACACTCAGAAACAGAGCTGGGAGGAGTCTCGGGTGCATGCCAGAGGATGGAGCATTGCCCAAGGAGAAAAATCATCTCGGGTATCTTCCCTGGAGGAGTCTGGGGTTGCTACCTGGGATGACAGGACCCTAAAGCATCGGAAAAATGTCTCAGGGACATAGCTGCGATATGTCTCAGATGCATCCCAGAGGATGGAGCATTGCCCAAGGAGAAAAATCATCTCGGGTATCTTCCCTGGAGGAGTCTGGGGTTGCCACCTGGGATCACAGGGCCCTAAAGCATTGGAGAAAACTCTGCGGGAGATGCCTGAGAGGAGTTCTGGGTAGATCCCACAGGATGGACCACTGTCAAGAGAGAAAAATCATCTCGGGTGTCTTCCCTGGAGGAGTCTGGGGTTGCTACCTGGGATGACAGGACCCTAAACCACCGGAAAAATGTCTCAGGGACATAGCTGCGATATGTCTCAGATGCATCCCAGAGGATGGAGCATTGCCCAAGGAGGAAAATCATCTCAGGTATCTTCCCTGGAGGAGTCTGGGGTTGCTACCCGAGATGACAGGACCCTAAATCACCGGAATAAAGACTCAGGGACATAGCTGGGATACGTCTCGGATGCATCCCAGAGGATGGAGCATTTTCTAAAGAGAAAAATCATCTCGGGTATCTTCCCTGGAGGAGTCTGGGGTTGCTACCCGGGATCACAGGGCCCTAAACCACTGGAAATAAGACTCGGTGACATACCTGCGAGCAGTCTCGGGTGCATCCCGCAGGATGGAGCATTGTCAAAGGAGAAAAATCATCTTGGGTATCTTCCCTGGAGGAGTCCAGGGTTGCTACCTGGGATCACAGGGCCCTAAACCCCAGGAAGAAAACACTCAGAAACAGAGCTGGGAGGAGTCTCAGGTGCATCCCGGAGGATGGAGAATTGTCCAAGGAGAAAAATCATCTCGGATATCTTCCCTGGAGAAGTCTGGTCTTGCTATCCAGGATTATAGGGCCCCAAACCACAGGAAAAATGTCTGCAGGAGACGACTGGGAGGAATCTCAGGTGCATCCCAGAGGATGGAGCACTGCCAAAGGAGGAAAATCATCTCAAGTATCTTCCCTGGAGCAGTCTGGGGTTGCTACCTGGGATGACAGGACCCTAAACCACCGGAAAAAAGACTGAGGGACATACCTGTGAGGAACCTCCGGTGAATTCCAGAGGATGGAGCATTGCCCAAGGAGAAAAATCATCTCGGGTATCTTCCCTGGAGGAGTCTGGGGTTGCTACCCAGGATTACAGTGCGCCAAACCACAGGAAAAATATCTGCGGGAGATGCCTGGGAGAAATCTCAGGTGCATCCCAGAGGATGGAGCATTGCCCAAGGAGAAAAATCATCTCGGGTATCTTCCCTGGAGGAGTCTGGGGTTGCTACCTGGGATTTCAGATACCTAAACCATTAGAGAAAAGTCTGCGGGAGACACCTGGGAGGAGTCAGGGGTACATCCCAGAGGATGGAGCAGATTCTAAAGAGAAAAATCATCTCGGGTATCTTCCCTGGAGGAGTCTGGGGTTGCTACCCGGGATCACAGGGCCCTAAAACCCAGGAAGAAAACACTCAGAAAAAGACGTGGGAGGAGTCTCGGTTGCATCTCGCAGGATGGAGCATTGTCCAAGGAGAAAAATCATCTTGGATATCTTCCCTGGAGGAGTCCGGGGTTGCTACCTGGGATCACAGGGCCCTAAACCCCAGGAAGAAAACACTCAGAAACAGACGTGGGAGGAGTCTCGGGTGCATCCCAGAGGATGGAGCATTGCCCAAGGAGAAAAATCATCTCGGGTATCTTCCCTGGAGGAGTCTGGGGTTGCCACCTGGGATCACAGGGCCCTAAAGCATTGGAGAAAACTCTGCGGGAGATGCCTGGGAGGAGTTCTGGGTAGATCCCACAGGATGGACCACTGTCAAGAGAGAAAAATCATCTCGGGTGTCTTCCCTGGAGGAGTCTGGGGTTGCTACCTGGGATGACAGGACCCTAAACCACCGGAAAAATGTCTCAGGGACATAGCTGCGATATGTCTCAGATGCATCCCAGAGGATGGAGCATTGCCCAAGGAGGAAAATCATCTCAGGTATCTTCCCTGGAGGAGTCTGGGGTTGCTACCCGGGATCACAGGGCCCTAAAACCCAGGAAGAAAACACTCAGAAACAGAGCTGGGAGGAGTCTCGGGTGCATCTCGCAGGATGGAGCATTGTCCAAGGAGAAAAATCATCTTGGATATCTTCCCTGGAGGAGTCCGGGGTTGCCACCTGGGATCACAGGGCCCTAAAGCATTGGAGAAAACTCTGCGGGAGATGCCTGGGAGGAGTTCTGGGTAGATCCCACAGGATGGACCACTGTCAAGAGAGAAAAATCATCTCGGGTGTCTTCCCTGGAGGAGTCTGGGGTTGCTACCTGGGATGACAGGACCCTAAACCACCGGAAAAATGTCTCAGGGACATAGCTGCGATATGTCTCAGATGCATCCCAGAGGATGGAGCATTGCCCAAGGAGGAAAATCATCTCAGGTATCTTCCCTGGAGGAGTCTGGGGTTGCTACCCGAGATGACAGGACCCTAAATCACCGGAATAAAGACTCAGGGACATAGCTGGGATACGTCTCGGATGCATCCCAGAGGATGGAGCATTTTCTAAAGAGAAAAATCATCTCGGGTATCTTCCCTGGAGGAGTCTGGGGTTGCTACCCGGGATCACAGCGCCCTAAACCACCGGAAATAAGACTCGGTGACATACCTGCGAGCAGTCTCGGGTGCATCCCGCAGGATGGAGCATTGTCAAAGGAGAAAAATCATCTTCGGTATCTTTCCTGGAGGAGTCTGGAGTTGCTACCTGGGATCACAGGGCCCTAAACCCCAGGAAGAAAACACTCAGAAACAGAGCTGGGAGGAGTCTCAGGTGCATCCCGGAGGATGGAGAATTGTCCAAGGAGAAAAATCATCTCGAATATCTTCCCTGGAGAAGTCTGGTCTTGCTATCCAGGATTATAGGGCCCCAAACCACAGGAAAAATGTCTGCAGGAGACGACTGGGAGGAATCTCAGGTGCATCCCAGAGGATGGAGCATTGCCCAAGGAGAAAAATCATCTCAAGTATCTTCCCTGGAGCAGTCTGGGGTTGCTACCTGGGATGACAGGACCCTAAACCACCGGAAAAAAGACTGAGGGACATACCTGTGAGGAACCTCCGGTGAATTCCAGAGGATGGAGCATTGCCCAAGGAGAAAAATCATCTCAGGTATCTTCCCTGGAGGAGTCTGGGGTTGCTACCCAGGATTACAGTGCGCCAAACCACAGGAAAAATATCTGCGGGAGATGCCTGGGAGAAATCTCAGGTGCATCCCAGAGGATGGAGCATTGCCCAAGGAGAAAAATCATCTCGGGTATCTTCCCTGGAGGAGTCTGGGGTTGCTACCTGGGATTTCAGATACCTAAACCATTAGAGAAAAGTCTGCGGGAGACACCTGGGAGGAGTCAGGGGTACATCCCAGAGGATGGAGCAGATTCTAAAGAGAAAAATCATCTCGGGTATCTTCCCTGGAGGAGTCTGGGGTTGCTACCCGGGATCACAGGGCCCTAAAACCCAGGAAGAAAACACTCAGAAACAGACGTGGGAGGAGTCTCGGTTGCATCTCGCAGGATGGAGCATTGTCCAAGGAGAAAAATCATCTTGGATATCTTCCCTGGAGGAGTCCGGGGTTGCTACCTGGGATCAAAGGGCCCTAAACCCCAGGAAGAAAACACTCAGAAACAGAGCTGGGAGGAGTCTCGGGTGCATGCCAGAGGATGGAGCATTGCCCAAGGAGAAAAATCATCTCGGGTATCTTCCCTGGAGGAGTCTGGGGTTGCTACCTGGGATGACAGGACCCTAAAGCATCGGAAAAATGTCTCAGGGACATAGCTGCGATATGTCTCAGATGCATCCCAGAGGATGGAGCATTGCCCAAGGAGAAAAATCATCTCGGGTATCTTCCCTGGAGGAGTCTGGGGTTGCCACCTGGGATCACAGGGCCCTAAAGCATTGGAGAAAACTCTGCGGGAGATGCCTGAGAGGAGTTCTGGGTAGATCCCACAGGATGGACCACTGTCAAGAGAGAAAAATCATCTCGGGTGTCTTCCCTGGAGGAGTCTGGGGTTGCTACCTGGGATGACAGGACCCTAAACCACCGGAAAAATGTCTCAGGGACATAGCTGCGATATGTCTCAGATGCATCCCAGAGGATGGAGCATTGCCCAAGGAGGAAAATCATCTCAGGTATCTTCCCTGGAGGAGTCTGGGGTTGCTACCCGAGATGACAGGACCCTAAATCACCGGAATAAAGACTCAGGGACATAGCTGGGATACGTCTCGGATGCATCCCAGAGGATGGAGCATTTTCTAAAGAGAAAAATCATCTCGGGTATCTTCCCTGGAGGAGTCTGGGGTTGCTACCCGGGATCACAGCGCCCTAAACCACCGGAAATAAGACTCGGTGACATACCTGCGAGGAGTCTCGGGTGCATCCCGCAGGATGGAGCATTGTCAAAGGAGAAAAATCATCTTGGTTATCTTCCCTGGAGGAGTCCAGGGTTGCTAACTGGGATCACAGGGCCCTAAACCCCAGGAAGAAAACACTCAGAAACAGAGCTGGGAGGAGTCTCAGGTGCATCCCGGAGGATGGAGAATTGTCCAAGGAGAAAAATCATCTCGGATATCTTCCCTGGAGAAGTCTGGTCTTGCTATCCAGGATTATAGGGCCCCAAACCACAGGAAAAATGTCTGCAGGAGACGACTGGGAGGAATCTCAGGTGCATCCCAGAGGATGGAGCACTGCCAAAGGAGGAAAATCATCTCAAGTATCTTCCCTGGAGCAGTCTGGGGTTGCTACATGGGATGACAGGACCCTAAACCACCGGAAAAAAGACTGAGGGACATACCTGTGAGGAACCTCCGGTGAATTCCAGAGGATGGAGCATTGCCCAAGGAGAAAAATCATCTCAGGTATCTTCCCTGGAGGAGTCTGGGGTTGCTACCCAGGATTACAGTGCGCCAAACCACAGGAAAAATATCTGCGGGAGATGCCTGGGAGAAATCTCAGGTGCATCCCAGAGGATGGAGCATTGCCCAAGGAGAAAAATCATCTCGGGTATCTTCCCTGGAGGAGTCTGGGGTTGCTACCTGGGATTTCAGATACCTAAACCATTAGAGAAAAGTCTGCGGGAGACACCTGGGAGGAGTCAGGGGTACATCCCAGAGGATGGAGCAGATTCTAAAGAGAAAAATCATCTCGGGTATCTTCCCTGGAGGAGTCTGGGGTTGCTACCCGGGATCACAGGGCCCTAAAACCCAGGAAGAAAACACTCAGAAACAGACGTGGGAGGAGTCTCGGTTGCATCTCGCAGGATGGAGCATTGTCCAAGGAGAAAAATCATCTTGGATATCTTCCCTGGAGGAGTCCGGGGTTGTACCTGGGATCAAAGGGCCCTAAACCCCAGGAAGGAAACTCTCAGAAACAGAGCTGGGAGGAGTCTCGGGTGCATGCCAGAGGATGGAGCATTGCCCAAGGAGAAAAATCATCTCGGGTATCTTCCCTGGAGGAGTCTGGGGTTGCCACCTGGGATCACAGGGCCCTAAAGCATTGGAGAAAACTCTGCGGGAGATGCCTGGGAGGAGTTCTGGGTAGATCCCACAGGATGGACCACTGTCAAGAGAGAAAAATCATCTCGGGTGTCTTCCCTGGAGGAGTCTGGGGTTGCTACCTGGGATGACAGGACCCTAAACCACCGGAAAAATGTCTCAGGAACATATCTGCGATATGTCTCAGATGCATCCCAGAGGATGGAGCATTGCCCAAGGAGGAAAATCATCTCAGGTATCTTCCCTGGAGGAGTCTGGGGTTGCTACCCGGGATCACAGGGCCCTAAAACCCAGGAAGAAAACACTCAGAAACAGAGCTGGGAGGAGTCTCGGTTGCATCTCGCAGGATGGAGCATTGTCCAAGGAGAAAAATCATCTTGGATATCTTCCCTGGAGGAGTCCGGGGTTGCTACCTGGGATCAAAGGGCCCTAAACCCCAGGAAGAAAACACTCAGAAACAGAGCTGGGAGGAGTCTCGGGTGCATCCCAGAGGATGGAGCATTGCCCAAGGAGAAAAATCATCTCGGGTATCTTCCCTGGAGGAGTCTGGGGTTGCCACCTGGGATCACAGGGCCCTAAAGCATTGGAGAAAACTCTGCGGGAGATGCCTGGGAGGAGTTCTGGGTAGATCCCACAGGATGGACCACTGTCAAGAGAGAAAAATCATCTCGGGTGTCTTCCCTGAAGGAGTCTGGGGTTGCTACCTGGGATGACAGGACCCTAAACCACCGGAAAAATGTCTCAGGGACATAGCTGCGATATGTCTCAGATGCATCCCAGAGGATGGAGCATTGCCCAAGGAGGAAAATCATCTCAGGTATCTTCCCTGGAGGAGTCTGGGGTTGCTACCCGAGATGACAGGACCCTAAATCACCGGAATAAAGACTCAGGGACATAGCTGGGATACGTCTCGGATGCATCCCAGAGGATGGAGCATTTTCTAAAGAGAAAAATCATCTCGGGTATCTTCCCTGGAGGAGTCTGGGGTTGCTACCCGGGATCACAGCGCCCTAAACCACCGGAAATAAGACTCGGTGACATACCTGCGAGCAGTCTCGGGTGCATCCCGCAGGATGGAGCATTGTCAAAGGAGAAAAATCATCTTCGGTATCTTTCCTGGAGGAGTCTGGAGTTGCTACCTGGGATCACAGGGCCCTAAACCCCAGGAAGAAAACACTCAGAAACAGAGCTCGGAGGAGTCTCAGGTGCATCCCGGAGGATGGAGAATTGTCCAAGGAGAATAATCATCTCAGATATCTTCCCTGGAGAAGTCTGGTCTTGCTATCCAGGATTATAGGGCCCCAAACCACAGGAAAAATGTCTGCAGGAGACAGAGTGCATCCCAGAGGATGGAGCACTGCCAAAGGAGGAAAATCATCTCAAGTATCTTCCCTGGAGCAGTCTGGGGTTGCTACATGGGATGACAGGACCCTAAACCACCGGAAAAAAGACTGAGGGACATACCTGTGAGGAACCTCCGGTGAATTCCAGAGGATGGAGCATTGCCCAAGGAGAAAAATCATCTCAGGTATCTTCCCTGGAGGAGTCTGGGGTTGCTACCCAGGATTACAGTGCGCCAAACCACAGGAAAAATATCTGCGGGAGATGCCTGGGAGAAATCTCAGGTGCATCCCAGAGGATGGAGCATTGCCCAAGGAGAAAAATCATCTCGGGTATCTTCCCTGGAGGAGTCTGGGGTTGCTACCTGGGATTTCAGATACCTAAACCATTAGAGAAAAGTCTGCGGGAGACACCTGGGAGGAGTCAGGGGTACATCCCAGAGGATGGAGCAGATTCTAAAGAGAAAAATCATCTCGGGTATCTTCCCTGGAGGAGTCTGGGGTTGCTACCCGGGATCACAGGGCCCTAAAACCCAGGAAGAAAACACTCAGAAACAGACGTGGGAGGAGTCTCGGTTGCATCTCGCAGGATGGAGCATTGTCCAAGGAGAAAAATCATCTTGGATATCTTCCCTGGAGGAGTCCGGGGTTGCTACCTGGGATCAAAGGGCCCTAAACCCCAGGAAGAAAACACTCAGAAACAGACGTGGGAGGAGTCTCGGGTGCATCCCAGAGGATGGAGCATTGCCCAAGGAGAAAAATCATCTCGGGTATCTTCCCTGGAGGAGTCTGGGGTTGCCACCTGGGATCACAGGGCCCTAAAGCATTGGAGAAAACTCTGCGGGAGATGCCTGGGAGGAGTTCTGGGTAGATCCCACAGGATGGACCACTGTCAAGAGAGAAAAATCATCTCGGGTGTCTTCCCTGGAGGAGTCTGGGGTTGCTACCTGGGATGACAGGACCCTAAACCACCGGAAAAATGTCTCAGGGACATAGCTGCGATATGTCTCAGATGCATCCCAGAGGATGGAGCATTGCCCAAGGAGGAAAATCATCTCAGGTATCTTCCCTGGAGGAGTCTGGGGTTGCTACCCGGGATCACAGGGCCCTAAAACCCAGGAAGAAAACACTCAGAAACAGACGTGGGAGGAGTCTCGGTTGCATCTCGCAGGATGGAGCATTGTCCAAGGAGAAAAATCATCTTGGATATCTTCCCTGGAGGAGTCCGGGGTTGCCACCTGGGATCACAGGGCCCTAAAGCATTGGAGAAAACTCTGCGGGAGATGCCTGGGAGGAGTTCTGGGTAGATCCCACAGGATGGACCACTGTCAAGAGAGAAAAATCATCTCGGGTGTCTTCCCTGGAGGAGTCTGGGGTTGCTACCTGGGATGACAGGACCCTAAACCACCGGAAAAATGTCTCAGGGACATAGCTGCGATATGTCTCAGATGCATCCCAGAGGATGGAGCATTGCCCAAGGAGGAAAATCATCTCAGGTATCTTCCCTGGAGGAGTCTGGGGTTGCTACCCGAGATGACAGGACCCTAAATCACCGGAATAAAGACTCAGGGACATAGCTGGGATACGTCTCGGATGCATCCCAGAGGATGGAGCATTTTCTAAAGAGAAAAATCATCTCGGGTATCTTCCCTGGAGGAGTCTGGGGTTGCTACCCGGGATCACAGCGCCCTAAACCACCGGAAATAAGACTCGGTGACATACCTGCGAGCAGTCTCGGGTGCATCCCGCAGGATGGAGCATTGTCAAAGGAGAAAAATCATCTTCGGTATCTTTCCTGGAGGAGTCTGGAGTTGCTACCTGGGATCACAGGGCCCTAAACCCCAGGAAGAAAACACTCAGAAACAGAGCTGGGAGGAGTCTCAGGTGCATCCCGGAGGATGGAGAATTGTCAAAGGAGAAAAATCATCTCGGATATCTTCCCTGGAGAAGTCTGGTCTTGCTATCCAGGATTATAGGGCCCCAAACCACAGGAAAAATGTCTGCAGGAGACGACTGGGAGGAATCTCAGGTGCATCCCAGAGGATGGAGCACTGCCAAAGGAGGAAAATCATCTCAAGTATCTTCCCTGGAGCAGTCTGGGGTTGCTACCTGGGATGACAGGACCCTAAACCACCGGAAAAAAGACTGAGGGACATACCTGTGAGGAACCTCCGGAGAATTCCAGAGGATGGAGCATTGCCCAAGGAGAAAAATCATCTCGGGTATCTTCCCTGGAGGAGTCTGGGGTTGCTACCTGGGATTTCAGATACCTAAACCATTAGAGAAAAGTCTGCGGGAGACACCTGGGAGGAGTCAGGGGTACATCCCAGAGGATGGAGCAGATTCTAAAGAGAAAAATCATCTCGGGTATCTTCCCTGGAGGAGTCTGGGGTTGCTACCCGGGATCACAGGGCCCTAAAACCCAGGAAGAAAACACTCAGAAACAGACGTGGGAGGAGTCTCGGTTGCATCTCGCAGGATGGAGCATTGTCCAAGGAGAAAAATCATCTTGGATATCTTCCCTGGAGGAGTCCGGGGTTGCTACCTGGGATCAAAGGGCCCTAAACCCCAGGAAGAAAACACTCAGAAACAGAGCTGGGAGGAGTCTCGGGTGCATCCCAGAGGATGGAGCATTGCCCAAGGAGAAAAATCATCTCGGGTATCTTCCCTGGAGGAGTCTGGGGTTGCCACCTGGGATCACAGGGCCCTAAAGCATTGGAGAAAACTCTGCGGGAGATGCCTGGGAGGAGTTCTGGGTAGATCCCACAGGATGGACCACTGTCAAGAGAGAAAAATCATCTCGGGTGTCTTCCCTGGAGGAGTCTGGGGTTGCTACTTGGGATGACAGGACCCTAAACCACCGGAAAAATGTCTCAGGGACATAGCTGCGATATGTCTCAGATGCATCCCAGAGGATGGAGCATTGCCCAAGGAGGAAAATCATCTCAGGTATCTTCCCTGGAGGAGTCTGGGGTTGCTACCCGGGATCACAGGGCCCTAAAACCCAGGAAGAAAACACTCAGAAACAGAGCTGGGAGGAGTCTCGGTTGCATCTCGCAGGATGGAGCATTGTCCAAGGAGAAAAATCATCTTGGATATCTTCCCTGGAGGAGTCCGGGGTTGCTACCTGGGATCAAAGGGCCCTAAACCCCAGGAAGAAAACACTCAGAAACAGAGCTGGGAGGAGTCTCGGGTGCATCCCAGAGGATGGAGCATTGCCCAAGGAGAAAAATCATCTCGGGTATCTTCCCTGGAGGAGTCTGGGGTTGCCACCTGGGATCACAGGGCCCTAAAGCATTGGAGAAAACTCTGCGGGAGATGCCAGGGAGGAGTTCTGGGTAGATCCCACAGGATGGACCACTGTCAAGAGAGAAAAATCATCTCGGGTGTCTTCCCTGGAGGAGTCTGGGGTTGCTACCTGGGATGACAGGACCCTAAACCACCGGAAAAATGTCTCAGGGACATAGCTGCGATATGTCTCAGATGCATCCCAGAGGATGGAGCATTGCCCAAGGAGGAAAATCATCTCAGGTATCTTCCCTGGAGGAGTCTGGGGTTGCTACCCGAGATGACAGGACCCTAAATCACCGGAATAAAGACTCAGGGACATAGCTGGGATACGTCTCGGATGCATCCCAGAGGATGGAGCATTTTCTAAAGAGAAAAATCATCTCGGGTATCTTCCCTGGAGGAGTCTGGGGTTGCTACCCGGGATCACAGCGCCCTAAACCACCGGAAATAAGACTCGGTGACATACCTGCGAGCAGTCTCGGGTGCATCCCGCAGGATGGAGCATTGTCAAAGGAGAAAAATCATCTTCGGTATCTTTCCTGGAGGAGTCTGGAGTTGCTACCTGGGATCACGGGGCCCTAAACCCCAGGAAGAAAACACTCAGAAACAGAGCTGGGAGGAGTCTCAGGTGCATCCCGGAGGATGGAGAATTGTCCAAGGAGAAAAATCATCTCGGATATCTTCCCTGGAGAAGTCTGGTCTTGCTGTCCAGGATTATAGGGCCCCAAACCACAGGAAAAATGTCTGCAGGAGACGACTGGGAGGAATCTCAGGTGCATCCCAGAGGATGGAGCACTGCCAAAGGAGGAAAATCATCTCAAGTATCTTCCCTGGAGCAGTCTGGGGTTGCTACCTGGGATGACAGGACCCTAAACCACCGGAAAAAAGACTGAGGGACATACCTGTGAGGAACCTCCGGAGAATTCCAGAGGATGGAGCATTGCCCAAGGAGAAAAATCATCTCAGGTATCTTCCCTGGAGGAGTCTGGGGTTGCTACCCAGGATTACAGTGCGCCAAACCACAGGAAAAATATCTGCGGGAGATGCCTGGGAGAAATCTCAGGTGCATCCCAGAGGATGGAGCATTGCCCAAGGAGAAAAATCATCTCGGGTATCTTCCCTGGAGGAGTCTGGGGTTGCTACCTGGGATTTCAGATACCTAAACCATTAGAGAAAAGTCTGCGGGAGACACCTGGGAGGAGTCAGGGGTACATCCCAGAGGATGGAGCAGATTCTAAAGAGAAAAATCATCTCGGGTATCTTCCCTGGAGGAGTCTGGGGTTGCTACCCGGGATCACAGGGCCCTAAAACCCAGGAAGAAAACACTCAGAAACAGACGTGGGAGGAGTCTCGGTTGCATCTCGCAGGATGGAGCATTGTCCAAGGAGAAAAATCATCTTGGATATCTTCCCTGGAGGAGTCCGGGGTTGCTACCTGGGATCAAAGGGCCCTAAACCCCAGGAAGAAAACACTCAGAAACAGAGCTGGGAGGAGTCTCGGGTGCATGCCAGAGGATGGAGCATTGCCCAAGGAGAAAAATCATCTCGGGTATCTTCCCTGGAGGAGTCTGGGGTTGCTACCTGGGATGACAGGACCCTAAAGCATCGGAAAAATGTCTCAGGGACATAGCTGCGATATGTCTCAGATGCATCCCAGAGGATGGAGCATTGCCCAAGGAGAAAAATCATCTCGGGTATCTTCCCTGGAGGAGTCTGGGGTTGCCACCTGGGATCACAGGGCCCTAAAGCAATGGAGAAAACTCTGCGGGAGATGCCTGGGAGGAGTTCTGGGTAGATCCCACAGGATGGACCACTGTCAAGAGAGAAAAATCATCTCGGGTGTCTTCCCTGGAGGAGTCTGGGGTTGCTACCTGGGATGACATGACCCTAAACCACCGGAAAAATGTCTCAGGGACATAGCTGCGATATGTCTCAGATGCATTCCAGAGGATGGAGCATTGCCCAAGGAGGAAAATCATCTCAGGTATCTTCCCTGGAGGAGTCTGGGGTTGCTACCCGAGATGACAGGACCCTAAATCACCGGAATAAAGACTCAGGGACATAGCTGGGATACGTCTCGGATGCATCCCAGAGGATGGAGCATTTTCTAAAGAGAAAAATCATCTCGGGTATCTTCCCTGGAGGAGTCTGGGGTTGCTACCCGGGATCACAGCGCCCTAAACCACCGGAAATAAGACTCGGTGACATACCTGCGAGCAGTCTCGGGTGCATCCCGCAGGATGGAGCATTGTCAAAGGAGAAAAATCATCTTGGTTATCTTCCCTGGAGGAGTCCAGGGTTGCTACCTGGGATCACAGGGCCCTAAACCCCAGGAAGAAAACACTCAGAAACAGAGCTGGGAGGAGTCTCAGGTGCATCCCGGAGGATGGAGAATTGTCCAAGGAGAAAAATCATCTCGGATATCTTCCCTGGAGAAGTCTGGTCTTGCTATCCAGGATTATAGGGCCCCAAACCACAGGAAAAATGTCTGCAGGAGACGACTGGGAGGAATCTCAGGTGCATCCCAGAGGATGGAGCACTGCCAAAGGAGGAAAATCATCTCAAGTATCTTCCCTGGAGCAGTCTGGGGTTGCTACCTGGGATGACAGGACCCTAAACCACCGGAAAAAAGACTGAGGGACATACCTGTGAGGAACCTCCGGTGAATTCCAGAGGATGGAGCATTGCCCAAGGAGAAAAATCATCTCAGGTATCTTCCCTGGAGGAGTCTGGGGTTGCTACCCAGGATTACAGTGCGCCAAACCACAGGAAAAATATCTGCGGGAGATGCCTGGGAGAAATCTCAGGTGCATCCCAGAGGATGGAGCATTGCCCAAGGAGAAAAATCATCTCGGGTATCTTCCCTGGAGGAGTCTGGGGTTGCTACCTGGGATTTCAGATACCTAAACCATTAGAGAAAAGTCTGCGGGAGACACCTGGGAGGAGTCAGGGGTACATCCCAGAGGATGGAGCAGATTCTAAAGAGAAAAATCATCTCGGGTATCTTCCCTGGAGGAGTCTGGGGTTGCTACCCGGGATCACAGGGCCCTAAAACCCAGGAAGAAAACACTCAGAAACAGACGTGGGAGGAGTCTCGGTTGCATCTCGCAGGATGGAGCATTGTCCAAGGAGAAAAATCATCTTGGATATCTTCCCTGGAGGAGTCCGGGGTTGCTACCCGGGATCACAGGGCCCTAAACCCCAGGAAGAAAACACTCAGAAACAGACGTGGGAGGAGTCTCGGGTGCATCCCAGAGGATGGAGCATTGCCCAAGGAGAAAAATCATCTCGGGTATCTTCCCTGGAGGAGTCTGGGGTTGCCACCTGGGATCACAGGGCCCTAAAGCATTGGAGAAAACTCTGCGGGAGATGCCTGGGAGGAGTTCTGGGTAGATCCCACAGGATGGACCACTGTCAAGAGAGAAAAATCATCTCGGGTGTCTTCCCTGGAGGAGTCTGGGGTTGCTACCTGGGATGACAGGACCCTAAACCACCGGAAAAATGTCTCAGGGACATAGCTGCGATATGTCTCAGATGCATCCCAGAGGATGGAGCATTGCCCAAGGAGGAAAATCATCTCAGGTATCTTCCCTGGAGGAGTCTGGGGTTGCTACCCGGGATCACAGGGCCCTAAAACCCAGGAAGAAAACACTCAGAAACAGACGTGGGAGGAGTCTCGGTTGCATCTCGCAGGATGGAGCATTGTCCAAGGAGAAAAATCATCTTGGATATCTTCCCTGGAGGAGTCCGGGGTTGCCACCTGGGATCACAGGGCCCTAAAGCATTGGAGAAAACTCTGCGGGAGATGCCTGGGAGGAGTTCTGGGTAGATCCCACAGGATGGACCACTGTCAAGAGAGAAAAATCATCTCGGGTGTCTTCCCTGGAGGAGTCTGGGGTTGCTACCTGGGATGACAGGACCCTAAACCACCGGAAAAATGTCTCAGGGACATAGCTGCGATATGTCTCAGATGCATCCCAGAGGATGGAGCATTGCCCAAGGAGGAAAATCATCTCAGGTATCTTCCCTGGAGGAGTCTGGGGTTGCTACCCGAGATGACAGGACCCTAAATCACCGGAATAAAGACTCAGGGACATAGCTGGGATACGTCTCGGATGCATCCCAGAGGATGGAGCATTTTCTAAAGAGAAAAATCATCTCGGGTATCTTCCCTGGAGGAGTCTGGGGTTGCTACCCGGGATCACAGCGCCCTAAACCACCGGAAATAAGACTCGGTGACATACCTGCGAGCAGTCTCGGGTGCATCCCGCAGGATGGAGCATTGTCCAAGGAGAAAAATCATCTTGGATATCTTCCCTGGAGGAGTCCGGGGTTGCCACCTGGGATCACAGGGCCCTAAAGCATTGGAGAAAACTCTGCGGGAGATGCCTGGGAGGAGTTCTGGGTAGATCCCACAGGATGGACCTCTGTCAAGAGAGAAAAATCATCTCGGGTGTCTTCCCTGGAGGAGTCTGGGGTTGCTACCTGGGATGACAGGACCCTAAACCACCGGAAAAATGTCTCAGGGACATAGCTGCGATATGTCTCAGATGCATCCCAGAGGATGGAGCATTGCCCAAGGAGGAAAATCATCTCAGGTATCTTCCCTGGAGGAGTCTGGGGTTGCTACCCGAGATGACAGGACCCTAAATCACCGGAATAAAGACTCAGGGACATAGCTGGGATACGTCTCGGATGCATCCCAGAGGATGGAGCATTTTCTAAAGAGAAAAATCATCTCGGGTATCTTCCCTGGAGGAGTCTGGGGTTGCTACCCGGGATCACAGCGCCCTAAACCACCGGAAATAAGACTCGGTGACATACCTGCGAGCAGTCTCGGGTGCATCCCGCAGGATGGAGCATTGTCAAAGGAGAAAAATCATCTTCGGTATCTTTCCTGGAGGAGTCTGGAGTTGCTACCTGGGATCACAGGGCCCTAAACCCCAGGAAGAAAACACTCAGAAACAGAGCTGGGAGGAGTCTCAGGTGCATCCCGGAGGATGGAGAATTGTCCAAGGAGAAAAATCATTTCGGATATCTTCCCTGGAGAAGTCTGGTCTTGCTATCCAGGATTATAGGGCCCCAAACCACAGGAAAAATGTCTGCAGGAGACGACTGGGAGGAATCTCAGGTGCATCCCAGAGGATGGAGCACTGCCAAAGGAGGAAAATCATCTCAAGTATCTTCCCTGGAGCAGTCTGGGGTTGCTACCTGGGATGACAGGACCCTAAACCACCGGAAAAAAGACTGAGGGACATACCTGTGAGGAACCTCCGGTGAATTCCAGAGGATGGAGCATTGCCCAAGGAGAAAAATCATCTCAGGTATCTTCCCTGGAGGAGTCTGGGGTTGCTACCCAGGATTACAGTGCGCCAAACCACAGGAAAAATATCTGCGGGAGATGCCTGGGAGAAATCTCAGGTGCATCCCAGAGGATGGAGCATTGCCCAAGGAGAAAAATCATCTCGGGTATCTTCCCTGGAGGAGTCTGGGGTTGCTACCTGGGATTTCAGATACCTAAACCATTAGAGAAAAGTCTGCGGGAGACACCTGGGAGGAGTCAGGGGTACATCCCAGAGGATGGAGCAGATTCTAAAGAGAAAAATCATCTCGGGTATCTTCCCTGGAGGAGTCTGGGGTTGCTACCCGGGATCACAGGGCCCTAAAACGCAGGAAGAGAACACTCAGAAACAGACGTGGGAGGAGTCTCGGGTGCATCTCGCAGGATGGAGCATTGTCCAAGGAGAAAAATCATCTTGGATATCTTCCCTGGAGGAGTCTGGGCATGCTATCCAGGATTATAGTACCCCAAACCACAGGAAAAATGTCTGCGGGAGACGAATGGGAAGAATCTCGGATGTATCCCAGAGGTTGGAGAATTGCCCAAGGATAAAAATCATCTTGGGTATCTTCCCTGGAGGAGTCTGGGGTTGCTACCTGGGATGACAGGACCCTAAACCACCGGAATAAAGACTCAGGGACATAGCTGTGATAAGTCTCAGATGCATCCCAGAGGATGGAGCATTTTCTAAAGAGAAAAATCATCTCGGGTATCTTCCCTGGAGGAGTCTGGGGTTGCTACCCGGGATGACAGGACCCTAAACCACCGGAAAAATGTCTCAGGGACATAGGTGCGATAAGTCTCGGATGCATCACAGAGGATGGAGAATTATCCAAGGAGAAAAATCATCTCGGGTACCTTCCCTGGAGGAGTCTGGGGTTGCTACCCGGGAACACAGGACCCTAAACCACCGGAAAAAAGACTCAGGGACATACCTGCGAGGAGTCTCCGGTGAATCCCAGAGGATGGAGCATTGCCCAAGGAGAAAAATCACCTCGGGTATCTTCCCTGGAGGAGTCTGGGATTGCTACCCGGGATCACAGGGCCCTAAAGCATTGGAGAAACCTCTGCGGGAGAGGCCTGGGAAGAGTTCTGGGTAGATCCCGCAGGATGGAACACTGTCAAGAGAGAAATATCATCTTGGGTATCTTCCCTGGAGGAGTCTGGGGTTGCTACCCGGGATGACAGGACCCTAAACCACTGGA
This sequence comes from Vanellus vanellus, assembly GCF_965231255.1. Taxonomy (NCBI): domain Eukaryota; kingdom Metazoa; phylum Chordata; class Aves; order Charadriiformes; family Charadriidae; genus Vanellus; species Vanellus vanellus. The sequence continues at coordinate 1,716,354 of NW_028127064.1, forward strand.
GAAAAGACTCAGGGACATACCTGCGAGGAGTCTCCGGTGAATCCCAGAGGATGCAGCGCTGTCCAAGGAGAAAAATCACCTCGGGTATCTTCCCTGGAGGAGTCTGGGGTTGCCACCTGGGATCACAGGGCCCTAAATGCCAGGAAGAAAACACTCAGAAACAGAGCTGGGAGGAGTCTGGGGTGCATCCCGAAGGATGGACAATAGTCCAAGGTTAAAAACCATCTCGGGTATCTTCCCTGGAGGAGTCTGGGGTTGCTACCCGGGAACACAGGACCCTAAACCACCGGAAAAAAGACTCAGGGACATACCTGCGAGGAGTCTCCGGTGAATCCCAGACGACGCAGCATTGCCCAAGGAGAAAATTCATCTCGGGTATCTTCCCTGGAGGAGTCTGGGGTTGCTACCCGGGATCACAGGGCCCTAAAGCATTGGAGAAACCTCTGCGGGAGACGCCTGGGAAGAGTTCTGGGTAGATCCCGCAGGATGGACCACTGTCAAGAGAGAAATATCATCTTGGGTATCTTCCCTGGAGGAGTCTGGGGTTGCTACCCGGGAACACAGGATCCTAAACCACCGGAAAAAAGACTCAGGGACATACCTGTGAGGAATCTCCGGTGAATCCCAGAGGATGGAGCATTGCCCAAGGAGAAAAATCATCTCGGGTATCTTCCCTGGAGGAGTCTGGGGTTGCTACGTGGGATCACAGGGCCCTAAACGCCAGGAAGAAAACACTCAGAAACAGAGCTGGGAGGAGTCTGGGGTGCATCCCGAAGGATGGACAATAGTCCAAGGTTAAAAACCATCTCGGGTATCTTCCCTGGAGGAGTCTGGGGTTGCTACCCGGGAACACAGGACCCTAAACCACCGGAAAAAAGACTGAGGGACATAGCTGTGAGGAATCTCCGGTGAATCCCAGAGGATGGAGCATTGCCCAAGGAGAAAAATCATCTCGGGTATCTTCCCTGGAGGAGTCTGGGGTTGCTACCTGGGATCACAGGGCCCTAAACGCCAGGAAGAAAACACTCAGAAACAGAGCTGGGAGGAGTCTCGGGTGCATCCCGAAGGATGGAGAATTGTCCAAGGATAAAAATCATCTCGGGTATCTTCCCTGGAGGAGTCTGGGGTTGCTACCCGGGATCACAGGGCCCTAAAGCATTGGAGAAAACTCTGCGGGAGATACCTGGGAGGACTTCTGGGTAGATCCCGCAGGATGGACCACAGTCAAGAGAGAAATATCGTCTCGGGTATCTTCCCTGGAGGAGTCTGGGGTTGCTACCTGGGATGAGAGGTATCTAAACCACCGGGAAAATGTCTCAGGGACATATCTGCGATAAGTCTCGGATGCATCCCAGACGATGGAGAATTATCCAAGGAGAAAAATCATCTTGGGTACCTTCCCTGGAGGAGTCTGGGGTTGCTACCCGGGATCACAGGACCCTAAACCACCGGAAATAAGACTCGGTGACATACCTGCGAAGAGTCTTGGGTGCATCCCGCAGGATGGAGCATTGTCCAAGGAGAAAAATCATCTTGGTTATCTTCTCTGGAGGAGTCCGGGGTTGCTACCCGGGATCACAGGGCCCTAAACTCCAGGAAGAAAACACTCAGAAACAGAGCTGGGAGGAGTCTCGGGTGCATCCCAGAGGATGGAGCATTGCCCAAGGAGCAAAATCATCTTGGGTATCTTCCCTGGAGGAGTCTGGGGTTGCCACCTGGGATCACAGGGCCCTAAATCATTGGAGAAAACTCTGCGGGAAATGCCTGGGAGTTCTGGGTAGGTCCCGCAGGATGGACCACTGTCAAGAGAGAAAAATCATCTCGGGTGTCTTCCCTGGAGGAGTCTGGGGTTGCTACCTGGGATGACAGGACCCTAAACCACCCGAAATGTGTCTCAGGGACATAGCTGCGATATGTCTCGGATGCATCCCAGACGATGCAGCATTGCCCAAGGAGGAAAATCATCTTGGGTATCTTCCCTGGAGCAGTCTGGGGTTGCTACCCGAGATGACTGGACCCTAAATCACTGGAATAAAGACTCGGGGACATAGCTGGGATAAGTCTCGGATGCATCCCAGAGGATGGAGCATTTTCTAAAGAGAAAAATCATCTTGGGTACCTTCCCTGGAGGAGTCTGGGGTTGCTACCCGGGATCACAGCGCCCTAAACCACCGGAAATAAGACTCGGTGACATACCTGCGAGCAGTCTCGGGTGCATCCCGCAGGATGGAGCATTGTCAAAGGAGAAAAATCATCTTGGGTATCTTTCCTGGAGGAGTCTGGGGTTGCTACCTGGGATCACAGGGCCCTAAACCCCAGGAAGAAAACACTCAGAAACAGAGCTGGGAGGAGTCTCGGGTGCGTCCCAAAGGATGGAGAATTGTCCAAGGAGAAAAATCATCTCGGATATCTTCCCTGGAGAAGTTTGGTCTTGCTATCCAGGATTATAGGGCCCCAAACCACAGGAAAAATGTCTACAGGAGACGACTGGGAGCAATCTCAGGTGCATCCCAGAGGATGGAGCACTGCCAAAGGAGGAAAATCATCTCAAGTATCTTCCCTGGAGCAGTCTGGGGTTGCTACCTGGGATGACAGGACCCTAAACCACCGGAAAGAAGACCCAGGGACATACCTGTGAGGAGTCTCCGGTGAATCCCAGAAGATGCAGCATTGCCCAAGGAGAAAAATCATCTCAGGTATCTTCCCTGGAGGAGTCTGGGGTTGCTACCTGGGATCACAGGGCCCTAAAGGCCAGGAAGAAAACACTCAGAAACAGAGCTGGGAGGAGTCTCGGGTGCATCCCAGAGGATGGAGCATTGCCCAAGGAGAAAAATCATCTCGGGTATCTTCCCTGGAGGAGTCTGGGGTTGCTACCTGGGATCAAAGGGCCCTAAACCCCAGGAAGAAAGCACTCAGAAACAGAGCTGGGAGGAGTCTCGGGTGCATCCCAGAGGATGGAGCATTGCCCAAGGAGAAAAATCATCTCGGGTATCTTCCCTGGAGGAGTCTGGGGTTGCCACCTGGGATCACAGGGCCCTAAAGCATTGGAGAAAACTCTGCGGGAGATGCCTGGGAGGAGTTCTGGGTAGATCCCACAGGATGGACCACTGTCAAGAGAGAAAAATCATCTCGGGTGTCTTCCCTGGAGGAGTCTGGGGTTGCTACCTGGGATGACAGGACCCTAAACCACCGGAAAAATGTCTCAGGGACATAGCTGCGATATGTCTCAGATGCATCCCAGAGGATGGAGCATTGCCCAAGGAGGAAAATCATCTCGGGTATCTTCCCTGGAGGAGTCTGGGGTTGCTACCCGGGATCACAGCGCCCTAAACCACCGGAAATAAGACTCGGTGACATACCTGCGAGCAGTCTCGGGTGCATCCCGCAGGATGGAGCATTGTCAAAGGAGAAAAATCATCTTGGTTATCTTCCCTGGAGGAGTCCAGGGTTGCTACCTGGGATCACAGGGCCCTAAACCCCAGGAAGAAAACACTCAGAAACAGAGCTGGGAGGAGTCTCAGGTGCATCCCGGAGGATGGAGAATTGTCCAAGGAGAAAAATCATCTCGGATATCTTCCCTGGAGAAGTCTGGTCTTGCTATCCAGGATTATAGGGCCCCAAATCACAGGAAAAATGTCTGCAGGAGACGACTGGGAGGAATCTCAGCTGCATCCCAGAGGATGGAGCACTGCCAAAGGAGGAAAATCATCTCAAGTATCTTCCCTGGAGCAGTCTGGGGTTGCTACCTGGGATGACAGGACCCTAAACCACCGGAAAAAAGACTCAGGGACATACCTGTGAGGAACCTCCGGTGAATTCCAGAGGATGGAGCATTGCCCAAGGAGAAAAATCATCTCAGGTATCTTCCCTGGAGGAGTCTGGGGTTGCTACCCGGGATTACAGGGCCCCAAACCACAGGAAAAATATCTGCGGGAGACGACTGGGAAGAATCTCTGGTGCATCCCAGAGGATGGAGCATTGCCCAAGGAGAAAAATCATCTCGGGTATCTTCCCTGGAGGAGTCTGGGGTTGCCACCTGGGATCACAGGGCCCTAAAGGCCAGGAAGAAAACACTCAGAAACAGAGCTGGGAGGAGTCTGGGGTGCATCCCGAAGGATGGACAATAGTCCAAGGTTAAAAACCATCTCGGGTATCTTCCCTGGAGGAGTCTGGGGTTGCTACGCGGGAACACAGGACCCTAAACCACCAGAAAAAAGACTCAGGGACATACCTGCGAGGAGTCTCCGGTGAATCCCAGACGATGCAGCATTGCCCAAGGAGAAAAATCATCTCGGGTATCTTCCCTGGAGGAGTCTGGGGTTGCTACCCGGGATCACAGGGCCCTAAATCATTGGAGAAACCTCTGCGGGAGACGCCTGGGAAGAGTTCTGGGTAGATCCCGCAGGATGGACCACTGTCAAGAGAGAAATATCATCTTGGGTATCTTCCCTGGAGGAGTCTGGGGTTGCTACCCGGGAACACAGGACCCTAAACCACCGGAAAAAAGACTGAGGGACATACCTGTGAGGAATCTCCGGTGAATCCCAGAGGATGGAGCATTGCCCAAGGAGAAAAATCATCTCGGGTATCTTCCCTGGAGGAGTCGGGGTTGTTACCCGGGATCACAGGGCCCTAAAGCTTTTGAGAAAACTCTGCGGGAGATGCCTGGGAGGAGTTCTGGGTAGATCCCGCAGGATGGACCACTGTCAAGAGAGAAAAATCATCTCGGGTATCTTCCGTGGAGGAGTCTGGGGTTGCTACCTCGGATGACAGGACCCTAAACCACCGTAAAAATGTCTCAGGGACATACCTGTGAGGAAACTCCGGTGAATTCCAGAGGATGGAGCATTGCCCAAGGAGAAAATTCATGTTGGGTATCTTCCCTGGAGGAGTCTGGGGTTGCTACCCGGGATCACAGCGCCCTAAACCACCGGATATAAGACTCGGTGACATACCTGCGAGCAGTCTCGGGTGCATCCCGCAGGATGGAGCATTGTCAAAGGAGAAAAATCATCTTGGGTATCTTCCCTGGAGGAGTCTGGGGTTGCTACCTTGGATTACAGGGCCCTAAACCCCAGGAAGAAAACACTCAGAAACAGAGCTGGGAGGATTCCTGGATGCATCCCGAAGGATGGACAATAGTCCAAGGAGAAAAATCATCTCGGGTATCTTCCCTGGAGGAGTCTGGGTTTGCTACCCGGGATCACAGGGCCTCAAACCACCGGAAAAAAGAATCAGGGACATACCTGCGAGGAGTCTCCGGTGAATCCCAGAGGATGGAGCATTGTCCAAGGAGAAAAATCCTCTTGGGTACCTTCCCTGGAGGAGTCTGGGGTTCCTACCCGGGATGACAGGGCCCCAAACCACAGGAAAAATATCTGCGGGAGATGCCTGGGAGGAATCTCGGGTGCATCCCAGAGGATGAAGCATTGTCCAAGGATAAAAATCATCTCGGTTATCTTCCCTGGAGGAGTCTGGGGTTGCTACCCGGGATCACAGGGCCCTAAAGCATTGGAGAAAACTCTGCGGGAGATGCCTGGGAGGACTTCTGGGTAGATCCCGCAGGATGGACCACTGTCAAGAGAGAAAAATCATCTCGGGTATCTTCCCTGGAGGAGTCTGGGGTTGCTACCCGGGATCACAGGTCACCAAAACACTGGAAAAAAAGACTCAGGGCCATACCTGGGACATAGCTGGGATAAGTCTCGTGTGCATCCCAGAGCATGGAGCATTGTCCAAGGAGAAAAATCATCTCGGGTATCTTCCCTGGACGAGTCTGGGGTTGCTTCCTGGGATCTCAGGTCCCTAAAGCTGTGATCAAGAGCCTGCAGGAGTTGCCTGGGAGGAGTCTTGTGTGGACCCTGTAGGATACATTTTCATAGAAAAAGAGTGTTTTGGTAGAGAAAACCATGTCAGTTTTACATGCTGGGACGGCCCTGAGGTGCCCCCTGTGGAAGCAGAGGAGGGGTTGGGCGGTGCTGGTGTCCCCTGGAGCCACCGCTGCCCTGGAGGCCACGCAAAAGGTCTTGCTCGAGTGCTCAGGGAACAGCCCATCGCCACTTTTGGGGTCAGGAAGGAATTTTTTCCCCGGGGCACACTGGCACGGGCCCCCGGGCGTTTTTCGCCTTCCTCTGCAGCCCCGAGCACGGCCCCTTGCCAGGGCTCCTCGGGGCCAGTTGTGGCCAGCGGTTCCCTGTCCTGGCAGGAGCGGGAGTCCAGCGGTGCCCTCCATCCCTCCGCCTCTCCTCCCTGTGCCAGCTTGGCAGGGGCACCTCCGGGACCTCCCTGCACGAGCCCCCCGGGGGTCTTCTGCCCTGGGCCGGGCACGGCCTGCTTGCACAGGCTGCAGGCGCCATGCTGCCTCAGGACGGAGCGGGCAATCGAAGCGGAGCCTCCGTCTCCTCTGCCAGAGCCGCCGGCTGTGCCTCGTCTGTCCCGGCCGCAGCCCGAGAGCGTCTCCACCGGCCCGGGCCCGACCCTGTGCCCCGGGGGAGCCCCGCAGCCTCTGCCCCGCCGCCAGCCCGCCTCTCCCCGGGCCCGTCCCCGTCCCCGTCCCCGTCCCCGTCCCCGCCGGCACCGCGGGGAGCGCCGCCAGCGGCCGCAGCCCGGCCCCTCTCCGCACCCCCGCTGCCCGCCGACGGCCGCCCCGCCAGACCCCCGGCAGCAGCGGGCAGGGGCGGGGCCGCGCCCGGGGGACGCCCGACGGCTGCGCCGCTGCCCGCTCCCGCGGGGACCCGCTCACGGGCCCGCCGGCCCCGCGCTTCTGCCCTCGGGCCCCGCCGCGGCCTCCGCAGCCTCCGCGGAGCGAGGCCCACACGCCCCCTGCCCGCAGCCCCCGCACGCACCCACCGGGACCCCCGGCCCCCTCCGCGCCCACACCTGCCCCGCCGCTCCGCCGGGGCTCCCGCCGCACGGCCCGGCCCGGGCCCGCAGGGTCGCAGCCCACTCGAGCCGAGCCCAGCCGAGCCGATCCAGCCAGCCGCGCGGGCAGAGCCGGGCCGAGCCGGGCGGGGGGAGCAGGCGGCAGGCGCGGCCGGAGCGAGGCAGTGCCGCCTCCCCGGGACTCCCTCCCGCCTCTGCCGGGGATGGGGGGCGGGTGGCCGAGCAGCGCAGCGTCCCCGCAGGGCCCTCCCTGCCCTCTGCACCTGCGGGAGCAGACAAGTCCCCCCCAGGAGAGGCACTCGACGCTGTTCCATCCTTCCCCCGCTCTCTGCCCCCCTGCCCGTCCCCAGCGTCTTCCCGTCCTTTGGGACCTGCTCCTTGCTGCCCGGCCAGCTCCTCTGGGAAGCCCCTTCCCGGGCACTCTTGGGCCAGCAGGCAGTGCCAACGGCGTCCCTGGCAAGGGCCTGTGGCCCAACGCCTGTGGCAACCCAGCCCCGTCCTGCTGGGGAGGGCGAGGATGGGGCTGTGCTCGTGGCCGGGCGGGAGCAGCGTGGGTTGGGGGGATGCTGCATGCCCCCAGGGATGCCATACCCGTGGACATGCTGTGCCCGCAGGGATGCCATGCCCGTGGGGGTTCCCATGCCCACTGGGGTGCTGTGCCTGGGGGATTGCCATGTCTGTGGAGATTCTACGCCTGCAGGGACGTAGGTGCTGTACCCATGGGGATGCCGTGCCCCTGGAGATGCTGTGACCATGGTGGTGCCGTGCCCGTTGGGATGCTGTGCCCGCAGCGTGCTGGCACTGTGCGAGGTCTGCTGGTCCCTGCTGCAGGACTGGATGATCAGTGTGACCATCGGCTGGAACTGCAACCTGGACCTGTCCGACAGCGAGTGCCGCCCTTGCTACTCCTTCCACCACCTTCACCCCAAAAGGACTTCGGCTTCCCCTTGGCTACAGCTACAGGTGATGGCCCTGGCCCTGCCCTGGCCCCGCTGCCCCACATCCTTTATCCAGCCCTGCCCCACCATCTCCTCAGCACCCATTGGTCTGAGGATGCTCTGTGGTGGGGGGGGCATCACCCTGGGGTGCTCCAGCCTCAGGCCAGCCCATCCCGTCCCTGCCCGGGTACCGCCGGAGCTGCAAAGGGCCATGGTGGCAGGCTGGGGTAACACTCGCTCTGCCCGAGACCATCCAAGTCCCCCCCAGCTCTCAGTGACATGCTGCCCCCAGAAGGAGTTGCACCCCTGCCTGGGTGGGACATGTCCTACAGCCAAGTGTCACCGCTGCCAGCCCCAGGCCTGTCAAGAAACCCCCGTGCTCAGCATCCTTGCCTGGGGCTGCTCCCTGCGGGCAGAAGGGAGGGGACGGGGGAGGGGGGGGGGGGTGTCCCCATCCTTGAGCCCTGCAGTGCTGACATGCGGAAACAAACTCCACAACTCACGCAGCGTTATAAAGCAGCTATGTCTATTGCAGCGCTGGTGCAAGGGGGATCGCTCCTCCAAACTTGCACACCGTAAAGGGTTAGTTATACAGCTTACAGACATGCTATATATACACATTCACAAGGTTTTGGGGAAATGATTAACATGTTCGTTACTTTTCCGGGAACTCATTACCATAGGCTACTACCCACCCCGGTATGCGCATTATAGTCTCTCGGATAGTCCTTCAGAATCCTCTGGGAGTCGTTGACTCCTTTTTAATCACTGTATTGTTTTGGTCAACTGTCCTTATCTGGTTGCCAAAGCCGATGCTCTATGGCTCCAGATGGCTCTGCTCCTCTGCCACTTCCAAAGTAGAGCTGCCCCAGGGTCACCATTCAGGAACCTCTTAGCTACGACTCTCGCTATGCATTTTGCTATGTTGCAATGTCTCTCTGGATGTTGTTTCCCCGTAGCGGGGCCATGGTGGGGACAGGCACATCCCCCAGCGCTCGTGGGGAGCTGGAGGGTCCTGGGGCTGCTTGCCCTGCTGCAGGCATGTGGGAAGAGCGCGGGGTGCCCCCAGCCCCCTCCGGGCACCGTCCCTGCCCACAGGCTGCCTGCAGAACCTGACACAGGCAGGCACCTTGGTTCGGGCGGCATTGCCCCCCCCGCTGCTACTGCAAGAGGAGGTCGCCCCTGACGGCACCTTGTCGGGCACCTCCCGAGAGCCCCCGGGGAGCACAGGAGGGGCTCTGCCCGCAGCCCCGGGGACCCTTTTCCCCCGGAGGGGGGCAGGAGCAGGAGCCGCCTGTCCGACGCTGGCAGCCCCTTCCCCTAGAGCTGCAGGGGGACAGCCGGGGGGGCTGCAGGGATCAGACACGGACAGGTCCGTGGTCCTTCCTGCCCAGCAAGGTCACAGCTCCACCCCCTCAGCTGCATGCACCCCCCCACGGCCACAGCTCCTGCTTCCCCCCTCCCCAAATCTACACATGCCTTCTACAAGCCAGTTCTTTACAGAAATTCAACATTAAAACCGCACCTGGGGGCCAGCACAGCTCTGCGGAGCACAGCTCCAGCCCTCGGTGCCCCCAGACCCCCGTGCCCGGCAGCGGGGGGCAGGACAGCCCCATGGTCCAGCTCTTCTCCCGCAGCTCCTCCGCGTTCGGCTCCCCTTCCCCCTCCTCTTCTGCCCCCGCCACCTCCTCCTCCCACACGCCTCTCTTGCCGCTGTCCTTCTGGAGGGAGACAGGGACAGCGCAGCAGTTCCTCCTGCCCGGCCAACACCTCCCTGCTCAGCTCGACCCCCCCCGCTGCTGCCGGGGTACGGAGCGCTTCCCAGCTCTGACCTCCCCGTAGCGGACGCGAGAGTCCAACTTCCCTCGATACCTCCATAACCGGCTGGATCCATCCAGAGCAGGAACTCCCCGCAGCGGGAGCAGGAGATGGTCAGAGAGCGGAAGATCCCCTCGGAGTGGGTGCCGGAGGGCAGAGACTGCAGTCCCCCCCCGCGTTGGCATCGTCCCGAGTTCAGAGCCTTCTCTGGGGGACACTGTGGGGAGGAGGCGGCGCTGGCAAAGAGAGGGGGTTCCCTTCTCCCCTCCCACCACTGGGGAATGGATGGGCCGAACAGATCCGACCCCCGCCGACCCCCGCCGACCCCATCCGAGCGGAGCCGAGCCCCGCCGGTGCCCGCGGGCGCGGTGCGGCTCCTCCCGCCGCGGGTGACGGCGCGCAGGAACCGGCCCCGCGGCACCGGGCGCTGCAGCTGCTCGTCCCGCTGCGCTCCGGCGGGGCGGCGCGGGCTCGGGGAGCTCCTGCCCAGGGCGGGGGCGGGCGGGCGGAGCGGGGCGCTGCCGGGGCCGGGGGGCGGCCCGCGGGGGAGGGGGCGTGTGGCGGTGGGAACGCGCGGACTGCGATATGCAGGATCGAAACCGACATCCGCTGTATTAAGCAAGCGTGCTCTTTACATACTTTTCTACCAAGGCAGTAATTGCCTACTTTGCTTGTTTACACCATCGCGTACTCCAAAAGATCACGTTCCCACCGAAAAGGGAATCTCTCTTCCCTGTGAGCAGCACCTCCTTATCTCGGGAGGAGCTTCACACAACTTCGTGGTCTGCCAGAACAGTGCTGCAGCTGCTTATTCCTCCCTATTAGCTCTACCCCACTTAACCCTTCTTTTGCCTCAGTCCCCACATCTCCCCCTTTTTTGTTTTTCAATTAGAAACGCCGAGTTTATCATCTTCTGCAGGGCCCTTTGCAGACAAGAGTATAAACATGGAACAATTAATGCTATAAAAAAAATTATGATCAATATCATTAATCCTGTCTTAATAATTGCAGCTATCCATCCTGTAATTCCCCAACCAGATAACAAATCGTTCAACCAATTCCATTCATTGTCTACTTGCAACTTTCTGACCCCCTCCTTTAACATTTGAATGTTTTTATGCACAGATTCTGAATGATCTGACTGATTCACGCGACACACTTGTGAAAGACCAAAGTAACCGCTGGGCTATAGCCGGCCCACACAAAAACCAACTTCCTCGTACTTTCACCGCTGCAGCAAAAGTTGTCGCCAACATCTCCATGTTATGAGAGTTAGAACCGATTCTTTGACGTGCCTCAATCATTTGCACTATCGTTGGATTTTGTAATGAACGCAAAATACACTGACATTCATAATTAGCATTTCCCACAACAAGCTGCGTTAACAAAGACTCTTTCGCAGCAGCATTCGCTGCTTGCAAGGGCTGCCACTTGGCAAGCAGATTTCCACATTGACTCAAATAATACCATTTGCGTAGGAGTAAGTATTAAACGTGTAATTTGCCAAATATCATAGGGTGTTAACTCATTCCCCCCAAATATTCCTTGCAGCAAACTTTGAGTATGTGGTGCACTTAACCCATTTTGCATAAGAGTTTGTCTCAAGTCTTTAATTACTCCATAAGGAAAAGGCGAGTGCTCATTAGGCTGATCCGTTCGTCGTAAGACGGGACACGCTATTGCATTTCCACATGCTGTATCTCCACTGTCCAGTGCCTTTTGCTTTATTTGCCTCCATTTTTCAACTGGATCATATCAAAAAGGGACATCTTCATTAAAGTCTGCTAACATAGTACCTTCCCCTGTGAAACTTGCAGTATTAGACTTCTTCATAGGTGATTCATAACATCCTGGCAAATCAGAGTGAGGCTGTCGCTTAAGTTTTGAAGCATCTGCATTAGATTTTGTTGGATCAGGGCAATCTCGTAACTCTGAACTTTCCTTAAGCACAAACTCAGTCTGAGATGCCCAATCTCCTGGACTCTCGTGCAGTTAATACTATTTTAGCAATTTCTGCTATGGAATCACGGAATCACGGAGTTTTCAGAGTTGGAAGGGACCTCTAGAGATCATCCAGCCCCACTCCCCTGCTAAAGCAGGATTGCCCAGAGCACAGGACTCAGGACTGCATCCAGGTGGGTCTTGAAAATCTCCAGAGAAGGGGACTCCACAACCTCCCTGGGCAGCCTGGGCCAGTGCTCTGTCACCCTCACCGTAAAGAAGTGTTTCCCTGTATTTGAACGGAACTTCCTGTGTTCTAACTTGTGCCCATTGCCCCTCGTCCTGTCACTGGGAAACATTGAAAAGAGCCTGGCTCCATCCTCCTTCAGCCCACCCTTTAGATACTTGTACGCCATAATAAGGTCTCCCCTCAGCCTTCTCTTCTCCAGGCTAAAGAGTCCCAGCTCTCTCAGCCTTTCCCCAGAAGGCAGATGCTCCAATCCCTTCATCATCTTAGTTGCCCTTCGCTGGACTCGCTCCAGCAGTTCCCTGTCCCTCTTGAACTGGGGAGCCCAAAACTGGACACAGTATTCCAGTTGTGGCCTCACCAGTGCAGAGTAGAGGGGGAGAATGACCTCCCTCGACCTACTGGCCACACTCTTCCCTATGCAGCCCAGGATGCCATTGGCCTTTTTGGCAACAAGGGCACATTGCTGGGCCATGGATAATTTACTGTCTACCATGAGCCCCAGATCCTTCTCCTCAGAGCTACTTCCCAGCAGGTCCGCCCCTAACCGATACTGGTGCTTTACATTCTTCCTCCCCAGGTGCAGGACCTTGCACTTGCTTTTGTTGAACCTCATTAGGTTCTTCTCTGCCCAGCTCTCCAGCCTGTCCAGGTCACGCTGGATGGCAGCACGGCCCTCTGGGGTGTCAGCCACCCCACCCAGTTTGGTATCATCAGCAAACTTGCTGAAGATACACTCTGTCCCCTCATCCAGGTCATTAATGAATATATTAAACAAAATTGGACCCACTATTGACCCCTGGGGGACACCACTGGTTACAGGCCTCCAACTAGACTCTGTGCCGCTGATCACAGCCCTCTGAGTTCTGTCCCGCAGCCAACTCTCGATCCACCTCGCTGTCACCTCATCTAGCCCATACTTCCTCAGCTTCCTAATGAGGATGTTATGGGAGACAGTGTGAAAAGCCTTGCTAAAGTCAAGGTAGGTGACATCTACGACTCTCCCCTCATCCAGCCAACCAGTTATAACATCATAGAAAGCTATCAGATTGGCCAAGCATGATTTACCCTTGGTAAATCCATGTTGACCACTTCCAATAACTTGCTGTTCCTCAACGTATTTGGAGATGATATCCAGAATGAGTCGCTCCATTACTTTCCCAGGGACAGAGGTGAGACTAACTGGTCTGTAGTTCCCTGGGTCCTCCTTCTTGCCTTTTTTGAAGATCGGAGTGATGTCAGCCTTCCTCCAGTCCTCAGGCACCTCTCCTGTTCTCCATGACCTTTCAAAGATGATGGAGAGTGGTCCAGCAATAACATCCGCCAGCTCTCTCAGCACTCGCGGGTGCATCTCGTCAGGGTCCATGGACTTATGAATGTCCAGCTTGGCCAAGTGGTCTCTGACCCGGTCCTCCTCAACTGAGGGAAAATCTTCCTCTCTCCAGACCTTCTCCTTTGCCTTTAGAGTATGGGATTCGTGAGGGACAGCTTTAGCAGTGAAGACCGAAGAAAAGAAGGCATTCAGGAACTCTGCCTTCTCTGTGTCTTCCACCACTAGGGCACCTGTCTCATTCGCCAGTGGGCCTACATTTTCCCTAATCTTCCTTTTTCTATTGATATACTCAGAGAATCTCTTCTTACTGTCTTTAACTGCAGTGGCCAAGCTGAGTTCTGAAGTTCACTTGTGCTGTTGTCTGAAGTTTACTTGTGCTGTTTTCTTCTCCTGGCAACGCCAGCAGCAGAGCCGTCGGAGGAGAAGGGTGAGTGCCAGGCTGGTGGTGCGGAGGGGCATGTGAGTGTGATGTGCGCGGTGGCCCCGGAAGGCACTGAGAAGGGTCGGTTGGTCTGCCTGTGCGGGAGGATGCTCTGCCCGCGGCGACCGCCCGAGCAAGCGCGGCCTTGGGGAAGCGTCTGGTTGAGCATTTGTTGGCGTATTGGAGAAGAGCTGGGCAGGTGTCCCAAAGGGCAGTGTTTGGTGGGACCCCCTTCAGCCCAAAACTTTGTGGGACCTTATTGAAGCCACCCTGGTGAGGCCTCTGCTCCTTCCACCCAAGTACTTTACGTTTCACACCGTGGAGTGGTCATTTCTGACTGCATCCTCAGCAGGACCTGGGGCCAGTGGCTGTAGCTTCAACTGTGGAGCTGTAGAGACCTGGGAAGGATGGAGGAGAAGGAATGAGCCTCCTGGTGAAGGGAGGGAAGTGAGGAGGTGCGGTGTCCACGCTGGCCTTGAGGACTGGCTGGGCAGGAGAGGACATGTTGGTGTAGGAGCCATGGAGCAGCCCATGGCCAGAAGCAGAGGGTGGACACAGGGAGCATGGGCTCAATGTGACAGGGAGCACAACCTCGGCGCAGCGGGTTTAACTAGAGGGCTGGGAGCGAGAGCGGCGTCCAGCCTGGGCAGGGGAGCTGGGTCTGCTCGTCCTCCATGTGAGAAATGGTGGTTTGCAGGTAGCACCTGGTTGCACTTGCTGGAATGCAGAGCAGGAGAGTTGTGTCTACTGCCAGGGGAGATTTCTGATGGATTTGAGACATGGAAGAGTTGACGAGGCTTTGGGCTGGGTTGACTTGGGTTGGGGTGCTGGCACGCACCCCTTGCTGCTTTCCCCCCTGTCCCCAGCCCAGGTCTTGGGGGAACATCTTCCTCAGCCTTGGCTTTCTCTTCTCTTGGACCTGGAAAAGTGAAACGATGATGGAAATCAGAGCCAAACCAGACATGGTGCTCGGTTCTCACCAATCCCCTACTTTCTGCACAGGGGACCGATGGTGGTCACAGCACGGTTTCAGCTTTGCGGGGTTACGGCTGCTCTGAGAGGCCGTTGGGGCCGGTTTTCCCCTACAAAGGCAGGACACAGGCAGAAAGATGGCAGCGGGGAGGAACTGGGGGTACCTGGGTGCTGGGTCGGGGCTGCAGCTCACCCCAATGCACCCTCGGGTGCCCCCGTGCTCTGTGAGGGGGGGTTTCAGGGCCTGAAGGGTTGTCCCTGTGTCCCTGCCGGGCTCACTGTGGTGTCACGCTGCTCTGCGTCGGGCTGGGGGTGGCGGGGAAGGGTCTGGCACACTGGGGCCGTCACTGACCCTCGTTTTCTCTCCCACCATGGAGCTCCTGGGCGTACCTCTCGGGTCTGTACGGAGCCCCCCCGGCCGGCGCCTGCTCCAGGCTGAACAACCCCAACGCTCAGCCTGTCCTCCCAGCAGAGGGGCTCCAGCCCTCTCAGCATCTCTGTGGCCTCCTCTGGCCCCGCTCCAGCAGGTCCATGTCTTTCCTATGTTGGGGCCTCCAGAGCTGGACGCAGTACTCCAGGTGGGGTCTCACCAGAACGCAGCAGAGGGGCAGAACCACATCCCTCGCCCTGCTGGCCCACTTCTTCTGATGCAGCCTGGGATATGGATGGCTTTCTGGGCTGTGATCACGTGTTGCCGGCTCATGTTGAGCTTCTCATCAATCAGCACCCCCAGGTCCTTCTCCCCAGGGCTGCGCTCCATCCATTCTCCGCCCAGCCTGGATTTGGGCTTGGGATTGCCCCGACCCAGGTGCAGGACCTTGCACTGGGCCTCATTGAACTTCATGAGGTTGGCATGTGCCCACCTCTCCGGCCTGTCGTTAGTAGAAGGCCAGGCCTGCAGCACCCGGTTATCACCCCGGCTCGGGTGGGAGGGGATGCTCCTGCATGGGGGGGTTGCCCTGCACTGGGGGGGAAATGCCACAGAGGGAAGGTCTCGCCAAAGTGGGGGCCGCGCTCATGCTCCCTCTCCCCCATCCCTCCCCAGATCGCCCCGGCAGAAGGTCCCGAGGGCAGCGAGCGGATGGTCATCATCACAGGGCCGCCCGAGGCTCAGTTCAGGGTGCGCTGGGTGGGGGCTATGGGGTGGGGGGCAGTAAGGGACAAGTCGCAGGCGTCCCTGTGGTCACCACTGTGCTGGCAGCCTGGCTTGGCCTCCCTCAGCGCCGGGGGAGCTCTTTGCTGGGTACCGTGGTTTTGATGCTGCTGGATGTGGGGACATTATCAGCTTTGGGGATGGAGAGGCACAGCGGGCACTGCCTGATGGTTTTCCTTCCCGTCCGTCTCCTCCCCAGGCCCATGGGTGAATATTTGGGAAGCTGAAAGAGGCAAACTTCTTTAATGCGAAAGAAGAAGTGAAGCTTGAAGCCCACATCAAGGTGCCTTCCTTCGCAGCCGGCCACATGACAGGCAAAGGTGGCAAAACAGTAGGTGGTGGTGATGCACCACCGGGGGGCCCCGGGGACGCAGAGTTGGGCATCACCCATCACCCCTGCCCACCCCAGGGGGACAAATCCCGGGTGCACAGTGGTTTCAGCGACGTCTTGACCCTCAGCCCCCATGTCCTGGTGGTGGTTCTCGTTGGTCCCAAGGAAGGGGGAGACACACAGGGTGCCTGGTGCCGTGGTGACACCGGCAGTGGAGGATTTTGGCTCTTCCACAACAGAAGCCTCTTGTGGTTCGCTCCAGGTGAACGAACTGCAAAACTTAACCAGTGCGGAAGTCCTTGTGCCATGAGGCCAAACCCTGGACGAGAACGAGGAGGTCATCGTTAAAATCATTGGGCATTTCTTTGCCAGTCAGGTACGGTTTGGCTGTGGCTTTACCTGATCTTCCCCGGCCGCTTTCATCCACCGAGGAAACGTGTGGGGCTTGCTGAGCCCGCACCACCCGAGCAACCTGCTGCTCTTCTTTTGGGAGGTCCCTGTGTCCCCAAGAGGCACTGAAGGTGTTTCGGTAGCTCCCCCCGGCTGTGCGAGCGCTGAAATTGAAGATTGGCTTGATTGATCTAAAAATGGGTGTTTTGGATGCTGTGCAGAGCAGCACCCAGGGTGTGAATGGACTCCCCGGTGCGGGCAAATCCATGCGCATCCCACCTGGGTGCATCTTCCATAACCTTGTCTCCTGTACACTTAGGTGGCATGGCGACCCCCAAAAAAATTCAAGCTCTCTCGAGGAGTGAAGCACAATTTAAAAAAAAAACAAAACAAAAAACAACCAACCTGAAATTAATTACAGCTTGTCCAGAGTGACAAGTTGGGAGCAGCGAGATGCTCGATGGGGGCTCGGGAGTGGTTGGTGGGGGGAGAAGCGGTGCCCTGACCCCCACCTCTTGCTTTTCCCCTCTCCTCCCCAAGACTGCACAGCGCGAGATGAGGGAAATGCACCAGCAGGTGAAGCAGCAGGAGCAGAAACACGCTCCGGGAGCCCCGGCCTCGCAGCACAGCAAGGGAGGCTCCCGCCGTGCTGCCCAGCATCGCCCGATGAATGTAACCCCGCCGCCGGACATCCCCCCCTCCCAAATCCTCCTCCCCCACCCCCAGCAGGTCAGGGGAGCAAACCAAAGACCCCCCCAAACACACAGCCCTCCATTCCCCACGGCGCTGCGAGGATGCACAGCCGAGGGGTACGGGGAGCGCTCTCTCCATCCCACAGCCTCCCGCTTCCTCCTCCCTCGCCTCCCGACGCTCTCCCTTTAGTTGGACTAACGTGGGCAGGTTTGGGTACCTCAGCACCTCACGCTTGTGTCTCCCTTTTAGAGATTTTGTGTGCCTTGGAAAACTTAGAGTTGGAGATGCTTTTTTAATTAATTTTCTAATAAAAAAAGAACCGAGTTGGAAAAGCGATGGGGATAGGCAGCACTCTGGTCGTTCTCTCCGGGGCGTTGTGGAGGAAGGCTGCCAGTCTTCCTCCCAGTGTACTTTTCCCCGTTGGCTCCAGACTGCTGCTGGGGCTGAGCTCTGAGCCGCCAGAGCGGTTCTCAGCAGACGGTCACTCGGCGCAGACAATGAGGCCCTGAATAGCCCTTCCTGTGCTCTTGATGGCTCCGGACGGCTCTGCTCCTCTGCTGCTTCTAAGGTGGGGCTGCCCCAGTGCCCTCACTCAGGAGCCTTTTGTCTGTGCAGGTCTCACTTGTGACAGGGGGTGGGGGTGTTGCCAAACTAACTGCTGTGTTGCGATGTGTGAGTGGGTGTTCCTGCCCGTGTCAGTGCCAGAGCTCTTCCGTAGGCTCCTTCTGCCAGCGGAGAGCCAGGGGCCGCTCCTTCAGGAGAGAGCTTGTTTAAAAAGAGGAAAAAAAAAAAAAAGGGGGGGGGGGGGGGGGAAGTGGGAAAAGAAAAAAGAGGAAAAAGATAAAAAAAGGGAAAAAAAGTAAAAAAAGAGAAAAAGTAAAACGGGGGGAAAGGGAGAAACAGAGAAAAAAGGGGGGAAAAGAAAAAAAAGGGAAAAAGAACAAAGGGGAAAAAGAGGAAAAAAGTAAAAAAAGAGAAAAAGTAAAACGGGGGGGACGGGAAACAGAAAAAAGGGGGAAAAAGCAAAAAACAAAAAGGGAAAAAGAAAAAAGGGGAAAAAGAGAAAAAAGGGGGAAGAAGTGAAAAAAGAGAAAAATAAAAATGGGGGGGAAAGGGGAACAGAGAAAAGTGGGGAAAAGGCAAAAAAAATCGGGAAAAAAAAGGGGAAAAAGAGAAAAAAGGAGGGGGAAGCGAAAAACAAAAGGGAGAAAGAAGAAAAAGGGCAAAAGAAAAAAAAACCCCACATATTAAAAAAGAAAGGTAGAAAGGAAAAAAACAAACAAACAAACCGAGGAAGGAAAGTGGGAACATCCCCCGGGCAGGAGGAGGGACAGGAGCCGGGGGAGGGGGGAGGTGGGGGGAGGTGGGGGGAGGTGGCGGTGCCAGCGCCGGCCCCGGGGGCTGCGACACCACGTTTTTGTCCTCTACTGCAAAGTGTTCTGTGAAAAACAACCAACCAAATCCCACCCAACGACAACATCAAAAAACAAAGAGAAATCTCTCCAGCTCACACGAGCCTGAGCTGCTCTCCGCTGCTCTCTTTCCAGTGTCTCGGGGGGGTCACGGCCGAGCTGAGATTGGGGGGGGTGGTGGTGGGAGTTTGCCCCATGGCTGTGATGGGGGGAGAAGGGGTGGGTGAGGAGTGGAGGATGTGGTGTGGGGGTTTTTTTTGGGGTGGTGGTGGGTTTTTGCCAGGTGTCGCTTTACCCAGTGGCTCGGGGAGGCGTTGGCATCAGGAAGCCTGTGCTAAAGCGGGGTGGGGGCCTCGCCGCAGTTGGTTAGCAAAGCCAAAGTGGTTCTTAATGGTTATTAATGGTGCACTAATTACGCCCTTGTAACTGGGAAGCTCAGATGCCCCCTAAGCACCCCCCCGGTGCTTCTCTAGCCAGGCGAGCGCTGGGCGTCCCCCCCGCAGGAGAGGAGAGCACCTCCGGGGTGGGTGGAAGGGCATCACCCAACGGGGAGAGGACCAAGATGGGGCTTGGGTGTCCCTTGGGGTGGCCGGGTGGCGGGGTAGGGCTGCTGGGGGCTGCCACGATGAGGGACACCCCCATACCTTTCTCCATGGCTCCCAGAGCTCTGCTCCCTCCCTCCCTCCCACCCATCCAGTGCCACCGGAAAGGTGGTGTCCCCCCTCCCGGGGCAGGCAGGGGCTGTGCCACCCCATCTAACACCTCAACGCACCAAAGCACCTCACTGGGGGAGGGACTCTGCGCCTGGTAGCCCCGTGCTCCCCAGCACTGTAAGGATGGGGCTGAGCCCCCACCTCGGCCACGCTGTGCAAACAAAAGACCCCCCCACCCCCATTCCCCGCGGCGCTGCGAGGATGCACAGCCGAGGGGTACGGGGAGGGCTCTCTCCATCCCACAGCCTCCCCCTTCCTCCTCCCTCGCCTCCCGACGCTATCCCTTCAGTTGGACTAACACAGGCAGAGAGAGAGAGAAAGAGAGGGTTTATTATTCTTTTTTTTTTAATTTTTTATTTTTAATTTCATAAAAGCCACTGGTTTTTCATCCCAGGCATGGCCAGAGGAGCTCACCCAGCGTTGAGGGGGGGGCGGTTGGGCTGCGGCACACAGCGCAGCGGCTCATCAGTTTTTAGAATTAATGTAACGATAACAAAACTACTGGCGATTTTTAAGTTTTGTAAGGATTTTATTTATTTATTTATTTATTTATTTATTTATTTATTTCATTTCAGAGTGGGTGGGGGCGGGAGGGGGATGTTTGTTTTTTAGCACAAGCCGGCTTTTCTAGAGGTTAAAGAAAGGCCGTGCTCGGCCGTAAACGCTCTGGGGAAAGATCCCGGTTGCAAGGAGAGAAGGTGGGAAAAGAGGGGCAGGGGGGGAAAACAGATTTCCAAGAGGTTGTCAGCCCAGGGCAGGGGGAAAAAAAAAAACAAAACACTAGCAAAATTATTATTTTTTTTTAATTTCAAAAATAAAACACACACAACCCCCAACCCCAAATGACACACACACATCCACACACAAAAACTACCTCAGGTTTTCATACCTCAGCACATTGCGCTTCTGTTTCCCTTTTAGAGATTTCCTATGCCTTGTAAAACTGATAGCTGGAGCATTATTTTTGTTTATTTTCTTAATAAAAAAAAAAAAAAGAGTTGGAAGACACACTCTTACTGAGTGCGAGGCGGGAGAAGGAAAGCAATCCCACGGGTGCCAGAGCTCTTCCATAGTCTCCTTCTGCTGGCTGAGAGCCAGGGGCCGTTCCTTCGGAGAAAGCTTGAGAGATGTTTGAAAAGAGAAAAAGAAAAAAAAACAAAAGAAAAAAATAGGGGGAGAAAAAAATAGAGGGGAAAGAAGAACAAAGAGAAAAAGGAGATAAAAGGGGGGGAAGAAAAAAGGGGGAAAAAGAAAAAAAAGGAAAATGAAAAAAGGGGAGGGAAGAGAAAATAAAAGGAAAAGGAAACAAAAATCCCAAATATAAAAAAAGAAAGGTATAAAGGAAAAAAAAAAACAACCAAACCAAGCAAGGAAAGTGGTGAAAGCCACCGGGCAGGAGGAGGGACGAGAGCCGGGGGTGAGGTGGTGGTACCAGCGCTGGCCCTGGGGGCTGCGACACCACACTGCAAAGTGTTCTGTGAAAAAAACCAACCAAATCCCACCCAACGACAACATCAAAAAACAAAGAGAAATCTCTCCAGCTCACAAGAGCCTGAGCTCGCTCTCCGTTGCTTTCGTTCCAGTGTCTCGGGGGGGTCACGGCCGAGCTGAGATTGGGGGGGTGGTGGTGGGAGTTTGCCCCATGGCTGTGATGGGGGGAGAAGGGGTGGGTGGGGAGTGGGGGATGTGGTGTGGGGTTTTTTTTGGGGTGGTGGTTTTTTTGCCAGGTGTCGCTTTACCCAGTGGCTCGGGGAGTGTGACGAAACGGGAAAAAGGGCTTCACTGAGAGGTTCAAATTAACAATTTCTTTGGACTTCGCTCACAGGTCCAATACGTCACTATTGCAAGTTCTGTGTGTGCGATGGCGATTACACTATTGCAATTTAAAAGAAATTAGCGGGATCCACTATTGCGAGCTACAAATGCCCCCGACACGTAGCAACACAAACCACAAGGGCGCTAGATATTAATACCTTAGAAGAGTGCACCAGTCAGAAACTCAATCGCATGCCCTATACCGTACGGATGTTTCTTAGTCACTTACCCTCTCTCTCTCAGGTGAGGTCGCTCCATCCCGGGGAAGTTACCCTGTAGAGCGTCCTGGATGGGGGCGGCGGATCTCCTAGGGGCCAGCTGTATCCTTGGAGGATTCCCCATTTGTCTCCCCAGACCCTGCGGTTTATATTTCCTGACTCGGTGAGGGTGCAGGATTATGCCCGAGTGGATTACACTGTCTGGGATATTTCCCTCTGGTGGTGCCATAGCGAAGTTTGTGATGTCCGGCGCTCAACGTCACAGGAGGAGTGGTGGGATGGGACTCGGGGCATTTTATTTGTTAAGAGCCATTTGGTTTTGGTTGTTCTGTGCCATCTTGAGATAAGCCCGGGCTGAGCTGTTTTGCAGCTCCCCCCAAGTTCTCTCTGCACAGCCAAGGCACGGCGGGGATGGAGCTGAGTGGGACGGCAGCTCCCTGCCTCTCACCTCTTGTGCTCTGAAACCGGCTTGGCTGGCTGCTCCCACACAGTGTGTTACTGGCTTGCCCAGCAGGTAAAGAACCCAGATTTGGGACGCCACTGGGCTGTCTGTAAGGGGTCCTGGGCTGCCCTTATGGGGTCCTGGGGGGGACTCCTGCAGGCCAGAGGGAGTCCGGGGCAGCCCTTCAAGGATCTGGGGGTCCCCTCTGGTGCCTCTGGGGAGGGTTTTGTGGCTGGAGAGGGCTGAGCTGGTTTCAAGAGGTGCTTCCTCTCTTTCTCCAGCCCACCCAGCTCCCCTGACACCCCCACCCCCCCAGGTTGGTGGGTGCCAGCAGTGCCAGCCTGTCCCACTGGGTCGGGCACTGAGGGGGGCACAGCCCCAGCCGCGGGATGGGAGGAGGAACCACAGCACCAGGGATAGAGACCAACATTTTATTTCTTTAACATTTCCCATGGGGGGCACCCCAGCGTTGCGTGGCTGCACCGCAGCTGGTGCCAGGAGGGACTCCAATGTCCCCCCCACAGCTCACCTGGCTCCGCTCGTGATGCTTTTGATGGGGCTCAGCGCGGTCTCTTCTGTGCTACGGACCAAGCGGCTCCAGGTAGGCGACTGCTGCACCGCACTGTGCCGCAGCGTGGGGTGGTGTGGGGGGCTGCGGCGCGGGGCTGGGAGCTGCTCCCGTCTCACCCAGCTCCCGGGGTCCTGCAGAGGGACTGGAAGAAGCCAAAGCAAGGGACGACAGACACGAGAGCCCGCCCAGAGGAGCAGAGCGGTGAGTGTCCCTGGCACCGAGCACCATGCAAACAGCCCACACCCCACGGCAGCCCTGAGCCGGGGCTGTGCCAGGGGCTGCCGGCCGCTCACTCCGTCCCCTCCCTCAGCAGCTTCTTGGCTAGCAGATGAAGGAACGGAGCTCAAATCGATGCAGGAGAAGCAGGGAGTGTGGGGGAGACCCCCAGATCCCGCCCCAGACCCTCAGCCTGTGCCCTGCCCTGCCTGTGCTGGGCAGCCCTGCCCGCCTGCTGAGGAGGGGGTGCTGCCCGCGGGCTCCAGCGGAGGAGACGGGGTGCAGCGGGCTCTCTTCTCTCTCCTCCTCTGCAGGGCAACCGAGGAGGCAGCGAGGAGGGACCACCGGGCCCCACAGGACCCACTGGGCTCCCTGCCAACCATATACCATCTGAGCAGTGATGCCTCTCTCTACCCCCTGCCCCCCCCAAGCCCCCAGGTCCCCCTGCCCTCCTCTCCCGCCTATAGGTCCTATCAGTGGGGACAGCTCCTTCTGGTGCAGGGAACCCCCCAGGCTCCTGGGCCCCCCAAGGGCCACCGCAAGAGCCCCTGCAGCCTGTGCTCGCTGGCCAACTCGGAGGACTGCAGCAGCCTGTTGAGGAGCAGCTCCTCTTCCCGGAGCTCCCTCTACCACTTCCTGGAGCCCTGGCCCAGTGCAGCAACAGAGCCAGTGGTGCTCACACACTCAGGACAACCCCGCTCTCCCATGGCTGCTGGTGGGGCAGTGCGGAAACTGGGACCGGTCCTGAGCCAGGAGCCTCCACAGGATCTGCCAGCCGGGACCGAGAAAGAGTGGGTTCCCAGGCAGGGGACGGAACTGAATGTGGAAGCCTATGCTGTGGGGCTCTGAGCTGCTGCGTGGTGTCAGGTCTATCCAACGTCAGGCAGTACATTCCCAGGAGATGTCACTGCTATCAACTCTTCCGAGGAAGTCGGGCCGTTTCTGTAGTCGTAGCCTGCCTGGAGAAAGAGCCCCACGGAGCTAATAGCCTGCTGAGCAGCAAGGGAGCACAGTTGCTGACTCTCAACCAAGGACTGAAATACAGCAACCCACTCTACTGCCTTCCCCCTACGCCCGCTGCCTCCCACAGTTGAGAAGAAACCAACCAGGGAGTTCCAAGTGAGGGGACCCCTCCCCCACTCCCCCAAATCTGCTCAACATCCCCAAACCTCCCTCAAGACACGGGACTCCTCCCACACACCGCCAACCCTCCCCCTCCCCCAACGCTCCAAAAAGCAGCAGTCCTTAGGGCAGACTCCTTAAGCTGACTCCACAGCTACGGCTCCCCGTCGGCTCCGGGGGAGACAAGGGGGCCCCGGGGGTCTCCGTGGGCTTTAAGGGGGTCCCAGGGCTGCCCACGGGCTCCCAGCAATGCCCGTGCCCACCACCCACCCCCGCTTCAGGGGGCCCAGCGCTGACACCCCCCGACCCATCTCGGAGGTACCTGGGGGGACTCGGCCGTGGGCTGGAGGCGGGCGAAGGGGGCACGGCCGGGCTGACCTGCCGGGGGCGGGGCGGGGCTGAGAGCGGAGCCCAGAGCGGAGCCAAGCGCCCGGCCAGGCCGGCCCCGGGCACCCTGCGCTGAGGCCGGGGCTGCCGCCACCTGCGGGGAGCGAGCGGGGGGTGAGGGGGCGGCAGCGGGGGACGGGGGGGGGGACCTGAATCGGCCCTGTTCTCCCCGGGGACCCCCCACTCGGCCCTGCCCCCCCCAAACAGGCCCAGACCGCCCCCCGAGCCCCCCAGCCCGGTCCCGCCACCCCACAAACCCCCCGAACTGGCCCTGGACACCTCCGCACCCCTCCTGCCGCCACCCCCCCCCAGTCCCCCCCGTCTCCCCCGGTACCGACCGCCGCAGCTCCCGACCGCCGCCGCACACCGGAAACGTTCTCCTTCGCGTCCGCCCACCCGCGCATGCGCCGAGGGGCAGACCCGGGCCACGCCCCCCAGCGGAGGAGGGGGCCGCGCCGAGGAGAACGAGGCCCCCTCAGCCCCGCGCCGCCGCTTCTCTCCGCCCCGGGCACTGCGAGGCCGAAGAAACCGTCCCAGCCCTCCCCAAAATGAGCCGGGATCCCCCAAACCAGCCCAGCCCTCCCCAAAACGAGCCGGGATCCCCCAAACCAGCCCAGCCCTCCCCAAAATGAGGGTGTCCCTGGCACCCTCCTCCCGGCTGGGATGCGTCACCGCGGGGGCGGCCAGGGGCACCAAAACGGCCCAAAATGGGGGAGTTCATGGGGTCTTTGGACCCCCTGAACAGGCGGTTCCTGCGGGGCGACCCCCCCCCCCCAGCACTGGGGGAGAAGGAGCCCACCCCTTCGCCTCCTGGCACGGGATCGGGCCCTGCCGCCACAAAAAATGGGGTGTCAGCACCATTTTAGAGACGGAATCCATCCAAAGGTACTCCAGGAACATTTGGGGCGGATGCTGGGTACGGGCATCGATACAGAGCTGGTGGGGAGAGAAAAAACCCAAATCGGGCTGGCAGAGACGCACGGGCAGCTCTGAAGGACTCGGGGGCGGGGGGGAGGTTAATTACAGTTCCCCAAGTTATTGAGTTATTGTAGAGATCGATAAACCAATAAAATACTCTCAATTCCTTTTAATATGCTGTGACTGCATCACCCGGACAAAGAACACATGCACGGGATGCCAAAAATGATATTGCCAAAAGCAGAGACAGAGACTGTCGCCGATCGGATTTGCATCCTCCAACAATTAACGGCTTTCTCCCCAAAAATGCTTTAGCTTCTGCGCGCCTTCATCAAATCAATATCTCTGAATTGTGGCTGAAAATCCTAAAGAAATGGGCAATGAAAGCAGGAAGGGAGGAGCGGGTTTGCCAGTGAGACGGGCACTGCTCCTTCTATTTGTCTGATCCCGTGTGTGAAGCCAGAAAAAAGCAGACGGAGGCAGCGCTGCAGGGACTTGGCACTGATTTAAAACACTATGAACAGTATCTTTATGGATATTCACTTACCAGAAAAGAAATTGTACTTAAGAAGGGTTCAAAACTGCTTTAGGGGGGCTGAAAAACTGCTTTGGAAGGGTTAACAAACTGCTTTAAGTAGTGTTCAAAACTCCTTTCAGGAGGGTTCCAAACTGCTTTTTGCAGCAGGGAAGCTGGGAGAAACCCCGCATTTCCCATCTGGAAAACCAACAAAAAGAAAGAAATAATCCACAGCCTCACTGAGGCCGCAAAGGAAGAAAACTTGTCAGCTGGGCACCCGGCGGCGGCACTGCAGTTTTGGGGGTGGGTTGTGTGTGCCAGAGCGCCTTTTAGCACCTCCTCGGGCACATTTCTTTTCCCTCGGGGCTGAGATTTAACAGGGCCTTCTCATCTGGCCAGCTTTCCATTGCGCTCATTAATAGGGGTTGCCATTAGAATACCCTGGGAATCTTTGGATGGTTGTGCTTGCGTTGTTAAGTTTTGCGGGTTTGACCTTTGTCATTGTCTGGATCTGCGGTAGAGGGAAACGTCCGGCAGAGACCCCGCCGGCTCCTACCGGCCACAGCCGCCACCGGCCTCTATGGCGGGCAGTGAGCCCATCCAGACTCCGCCGGCTGAGATCCTGCCGGCTCCTACGACAGCCCCCGCCGCCCCCCTGCTGTACACCGTACTGGCACAGCCCCCGCCAGCCCCCCCGACGGGCATCCCGCCTGCACAGCCCCTGCCAGCCCCCGCGACATACATCATCCCTGCGCAGCCCCTGTTGGCCCTGTGACAGACACTGACCCCATCCAGACCCCACCGCCTCCCACGACAGCACCCGCAGCTGCAACAAGGACCAGACCTACTCTGACCGTGGTGATGGCTGATGCAGCTGAGCTACAGACACAGTCAGTCGGTGCCGGTATCAGTCACCTCTGTGCATAAGAGGAAACGTGCAGTAGGGCCAGACAGCAATGGGCAACCAGGGACATCATACAACGAAGGAACAGAGGAAACTACTCCATTATTAGCCCCAAGTGAGCTGCGAGACATACGTAAGGATTACGGCTGTCAGGAAGGCGAGCAAGTGATTCCTTGGCTACTCCGATGCTGGGATACTGGAGCCGAGAGTTTGGAGTGAGATGGTAGAGAAGCCAAGCGGTTGGGACCATTGGCTAAAGATTCGGGTATTGACAGGGCTCTTGGAGGACCACCACAATCCCTCACCCTCTGGAGGCGACTCTGTGACGAAACGGGAAAAAAGGACTTCACTGAGAGGTTCAAATTAACAATTTCTTTGGACTTCGCTCACAGGTCCAATACGTCACTATTGCAAGTTCTGTGTGTGCGATGGCGATTACACTATTGCAGTTTAGAAGCAATTAGCGGGATCCACTATTGCGAGCTACAAATGCCCCTGAAAAATAGCAACACAAACCACAAGGGCGCTAGATATTAATGCCTTAGAAGAGTGCACCAGTCACAAACTCAATCGCATGGCATATACCGTACGGATGTTTCTTAGTCACTTACCCTCTCTCTCTCAGGTGAGGTCGCTCCATCCCTGGGAAGTTACCCTGTAGAGCGTCCTGGATGGGGGGGGACGGATCTCCGAGGGGCCAGCTGTATCCTTGGAGGATTCCCCATTTGTCTCCCCAGACCCTGCGGTTTATATTTCCTGACTCGGTGAGGGTGCAGGATTATGCCCGAGTGGATTACACTGTCTGGGATATTTCCCTCTGGTGGTGCCATAGCGAAGTCTCTGTTGCCAATTTGTGATGTCCGGCGCTCAACGTCACGGGAAGAGTGGTGGGATGGGACTTGGGGCATTTTGATTGTTAAGGGCCATTTGGTTTTGGTTGTTCTGTGCCATCTGGAGATAAGCCCGGGCTGAGCTGTTTTGCAGCTGCCCCCAAGTTCTCTCTGCACAGCCAAGGCACGGCGGGGATGGAGCTGAGTGGGATGGCAGCTCCCTGCCTCTCACCTCTGGTGCTCTGAAACCGGCTTGGCTGGCTGCTCCCATACAGGGAGGTGTTGGCATCACGAAGCCTGTGCTAAAGCGGGGTGGTGGCAGTTGGTTAGCAAAGCCAAAGTGGTTCTTAATGGTTATTAACAGCACACTAATTACGCCCATGTAACTGGGAAGCTCAGATGCCCCCTAACCACCCCCCCCCGGTGCTTCTCTAGCCAGGCGAGTGCTGAACGTCCCCCCCGCAGGAGAGGAGCACACCTCTGAGGTGGGTGTAAGGGCATCACCCAACGGGGACAGGACCAAGATGGGGCTTGGGTGTCCCTTGGGGTGGCCGGGTGGCGGGGTAGGGCTGCTGGGGGCTGCCACGATGAGGGACACCCCCACACCTTTCTCCATGGCTCCCAGAGCTCTGCTCCCTCCCTCCCAACCACCCATCCAGTGCCACCGGAGAGGTGGTGTCCCACCTCCCGGGGCGGGCAGGGGCTGTGCCACCCCATCTAACACCTCAACGCACCAAAGCACCGCACTGGGGGAGGGACTCTGTGCCTGGTAGCCCCGTGCTCCCCAGCACTGTAAGGATGGGGCTGAGCCCCCACCACGGCCACCCTGTGCGCAAGGACCATGTCACGGGGCACATGGCAGCGTGCCAAGTGTGCAAAGCTGGAGGAGGAACATCTCCTCCAGCCGCGCTGAGGGCAGCAACAGTGTCACTCACACTGTGGCTCTACCCATGCTCTCCTGGCAGCACAGGAAAGCGCAAGCTCGTCACCTCCCAAAGGCCACTTCCTAACGAGAAGCGAGGCCCAGCTCCTGCACAATACAGCTGGCCCAAAGGGGGCTGATTCTGCCCCCTGGGGTGGTCTCAGGGGAGCTGGTGGGCACATATGGACATGCCGAAGGGCCAGAGCCCACCCTGTGACGCTGTAGGCAGAGGGGACAGTGGTACCTGGACAATGTCCCCACCGCCTCACACACGGAGGCTTTCAGCAGTCACAGCCACCCGGGCGCTGCCAAGGGGGCAGCAGGGGCTCCCCACGGGGGGTTTACAGAGCACAGAGAGCGTCCGTACACCACTTACCCCTCTCCAGGGGCAGATTTTCGGGATGCTGCTTGCTCATCTCACCGCTGAACAACTCCCTGATTGCCCCTTCAGCACGTTGTGACCATCGCTTCGTGGCTTTTGTGCTCCGATACTCATCCTGGCTCCAATCCTCTTCCTGGGGGATTGTGAGGGAGCAAAAGACCACATCGCTACATCCAACTTTTTTTTCAGTTAAATAAAAAAAAAAGAATAAATCACCCTCTGTCATTATCAGGTAGAGTTTCGTTCCAGTCAGGCTCTTTTTATTAAAATAAATATTTAAATTATATAAAGAAATAAATATTTCTCTTTTCACATTAAATAACTCCCTGGAGACAGCAAAAAAAAAACCAGACAACCCAGAGTTACTGTCTCCAAAATAAGGATGGTGGGAGGGGAATAAACCATCTTAACTTCTACTTCATAACCTAAAGAGGAAAATTCGTCTAAGAAATGTAACTAAAGGTCTAAGAAATGTAACTAAAGGTCTAAGAAATGTAACTAAAGGTCTAAGAAATGTAACTAAAGGTCTAAGAAATGTAACTAAAGGTCTAAGAAATGTAACTAAAGGTCTAAGAAATGTAACTAAAGGTCTAAGAAAAGTGACTAAAATAAGAACTCTAATTGTCCACGTGTCACAGCAGCTGTTGATGGATTATCTCCCACACCATCTTCTTGCGGAAGTATGGCATGTGAGTCTGAAAAGAGAAGAGAAATCCATTAAATAACGACATCACGGCAGAAAGAGGCGGAAAACACGCATAAACGCCCAGCGGAGTCCTTAATAGGATGTTCCCTTTAAGAACTGTCAGCCATTTGGGTACAACACCCCACGTGGCTCCTAAGAGGGTGACACGACAACCCAACAAAACCAGATTGACTTGACCGCGCGACAGCTTACAAGCACGCTAACAAAAGACCAGTATAAAATAAAAATAAGCAGCGGCAGTATCTTGCCCAAGAGGAATCTCACCGGCAGCAGCTCCCAAAGGCGGGGATGGAGAACCACAGCTCTGCCCTGCCCAGGCCACTTGGAAGTTCTGACCCCAGCAACTACGCACTGAAACGGGGCACAAAACCTCAGTCCCTGCCCCAGACACAATTAAGAGCTGCTGCGTAACCTCCCTGGCTCCTGTCCCTGCGCGAAAGGGGCTGGAGGGGTTTATGACCTTCACTCACCTGGGTAAAGTTGAACGGTTTCTCTCTGGAGATGTAATCTGCGTATTTGCACATAAAGACGCCGCAGTCGCTTCCGTTCAGCTGCTGAGGGATCTCCTAAGGAATGCAAAGAAGATGGAGGATTTCCCTCTGTATCAAAAGAAAAGCAACTCGGAAGTAGCGCACATTACCCACACCGACACTGCGCTCACCGCACACTCCTGACCCTACTTGCCTAATCCCCGATACCCACTCCCGCCCATGAGGAACAGACCCAGTTCACTGCGCACCATCCCTCCCCTCTGCCTCCTGGACTCGGACACTACAATCCAAATTCTTGGCAGGCCCAGAAGGGGCAGCAGCCCTCCTCCCTGCGAGGCCTCTCGAGGTTCGCACGGCGTCTTTCTCAAGTGACCTTTCTTAAATCCAGTCTGTAGGGACCGCTTTTTACTATTAACTCCTCGAGAAACATCAGCTCAACCCTTTGCTTTGTCACGTGCCAGGATCTGGGCCCCAAAGAAGCACTTACAGTTCCCATTTCAAACCCAAGTGGTGCTCACGTACACGTGGCTCCATGCTGTGAAGAGTCCACTCCGAAACATTCAGCTCCAGGTTTCTTTTTTCCCGGCTTTTTGCAGGTATTGGCTGGTTAAAACAAAAGGGAAAAACAGAAATCCCTTTTCATCTCTGTAATTTAGGCCAACAACAAAATAAAGCGGCTGAAGGATCACAGGAAGACGGACGGCAGGACGGGAAAATGTCAGAGGATCCTCACAGCAGCTGATTTAAGGCTGATTTGGGAGGAAAAATCCCAATCTGAAACTTACAAACACGGGGAGAGGCTGTGAGCTAATGGTCAAGAACGAGGCCAACAATTCCAACAGAGACTTCCACACAAACCTAAGTTCATTGCTTCAGAGAGGTCAAAAAACCCCAAATCACATGTTACCAGAGGACCAAGAGACAAACCAAGCAAGGAACCGTAATGCCATAATTCCACCGGGTGCCTTGATCCCACACCCTGGGATCCGACTAACAAAGCCAGTAGACGTGTGCCACGGGGCTATGGCGTATTTGGCTGTGCCTATCACGGGAAGGTGGCAGAATCCAGGCACCCCAGACCCTGGGTGGAGGGGACGCTGTGACACCAGATAAGCAGTCAATGCCAGACAACTCGCAGCAAGCAACTCCAGGATTCCTGGTTGGTTATCTACAAGCCATGTGAAAACTTGCAGTCGCCTTACAGCGACTAAATCTAAAAACCCTCTCCTCATTCACACCATAAAAGCAGTGACGGAGCGGTTACTTACAGCAAAGTCTGACAAATTTCATCCCCTTTCTGTGCCAGTGAGTTCAAGTATGTGATGGTCTTCTTTCTGACATCTATGACCTGTTATTAAAAGGTGACTGTGAGACAAAGCACAACCTTGTGCCGCACACCCACCAACACCTAAATGACTTCTCTTGCCAGTTTTTTCTCCCCATCCAACTCCAGAGAAAAAGCCCGTGGAACTCACAGCTAGTGTCCAGTGCGCTCACAAGTTCACAGGCATGAAGATGATGTCCTGCTTGAAGACATCCACACTCCTGGTCCACCTCCTGACTGCTTCATAGCCCCCCGATGTTAGTTTGGGATAAAAGAAGGTACTGAAAGCGTGGACCGCTGGATACCCTTCCTTCTTGCCTCTTTCCATCAGCAGACCCATGTAGAAATTAACGACCTGTACCATAAAGAGTAACCATGAGGTGTAAAAATAAGACGCTGGCTTTCCCAACGAAAAATACAGCACCACGTCTTTTCTGGCCACCCTTAAGCACGCAGCGGAGAGAACTCCAGCCTCAGCTGTCAGCTTTTGTTCCCAGAATTTCACACGGGGTTACATCGGCAGTTTGATCAAAACACCTGCCCCCCACGCCAATAACACGAACTAACTCCTGGAAGCTGCGTCATACAAGAAGTAAAGGAACTTCCAGAAACACTCGACCCTTCAATACCTCAAGTAAGAACTGTACAGAGATTTCTAGGCTCTGCAGCGGAGGTCGTCAAAGAACGTTGATGAGACTTCTGTACACGGCGGAGGGGTATTTTTCAATAAAGGCTGAATGAGACTGTCCCTGTGCTGCAGCTGGTTTTACCTCATCATTTAGCCAGCAAAGGTTCCTGAGCGTGCAGATGTCCTCACGAGTGACCTTTAGTTTGAAGGCACTGCTCATGATCTCATCTGGCTCACCTCTGCCAAATGCGGCACTGACCTCTCTCTCCATGGCCTGAAAGGAACAAT
Organism: Vanellus vanellus; assembly: GCF_965231255.1. NCBI lineage: Eukaryota > Metazoa > Chordata > Aves > Charadriiformes > Charadriidae > Vanellus > Vanellus vanellus. Next base: position 1,748,279 of record NW_028127064.1, read on the forward strand.
TCAATGGGGAAGGACTTGTGAAACAGAGCACGGAGCACGCTGACCTGCGGGCAGCTTTCCACTGAAACACAGCCTGTAAATTCAGCTCAGGTGACAGAGCAACTGCCTTCGACAGTTTCTTGGCTCAGTGAGCGATAGCGCTTTTGCCTTGCTTGCTTGGTTTCAGCATCCCAACTTTGAACTTTAGAGCCCAGGCTTGCTGCCATTTCTTTTCACCAAGGACGTTGGGATAAAACCCGTAAACTTAGCAAACACGCTAAAGCAGCTGAAAATGGAACACAACTCTGGCAAACTCCTTTCCCACATGCTCCCGCGGCCCTCGCAATACCCAGGTTTAAGCCAACCCCAGCGGGCATCCTCTGTACTGAGGCAGCTAAGTCAGGAGCCTGAAAGAGTGTGAAGGTGGGGGACTTCAAAGGGAACGGCAAAGGGGGAAACTGAGGCAGCTACACTGGAGTCAGGCAATGGGGAGTCCAGGTTGTACACGCAACTGGTCGCAATTTGCACGTTCCCATCTAAGTCTGCTTAAGGAATGCAAATAAATCAGTATGTCTGGTAGTATAAAATACTCTGATCTGCAATAGCATCTTCTTGCTTGAATCTGGGTGAGCAAAATAAGAAAAACACCCGGTTTCCCTTGTACCCAGCATCAACTCCGCAGACTTTGTAAACTCTGCATTTGCTCGCCCTTTCCAAGTCCATCCTCAACAGGCAGGAAAAGGCAGGGGGAGCTCAATTAGACTGCAACTCCGAAGAATAAAAGCAGCCAAAATTCATACAAGCAGGGGAAACTGAACTCCCACTCCCCGGTGGTCGGCACCATGGACCAGCACAAGCTGATCTTTCAGGTTCTATCACCACAGTAGGACAAGAGGCACATCCAATATAACTGGATGAGTCGAGTAAGCACTGCTCTGGAGACTGGTGTTCAACCTGGACTCATTTTTTGTCCTGGTAACAGAAGGCCCACAAACCCTCAGGTCAGCACAACTGAAGGAGCGCTGGAGCACACGAAATCCTTCAAACCAGCTTTAGTGCTGACCCTCGCACTGTGAAGTCACAGCCACAGACACTCGCTAACAGGTTCAATGCAAGTTCTTCAGATTTCAAAAAGCCTCAAGAACCACCTAGAATAAGAGGAGTTCCCTGCAGCTCTGTTGCAGCCTTCTGTTTTGTGTAACAAACTGTTGGCTACGGTACCTCTGTGAGCGGAGGAAAGCGTTCCGCTGTTTTTCCCAAGCTTGGCACTTTCTTTCCTTCCACATTGAGGCTGGCTGACTTTTTGGACTTCACACGTGTTGGGTGTCCTCGGAATAACGCATGTTCTGAGATTTCAATGCCACGCTGCCTCTATTAGACAAATGGACGTTAAGCTAGCAATCAAGCACAGATTTGTTTGCTCGGGGATAGGACAGAAAATCTTGCTTATATAGGGAACTGGAAGGGTTTTTGTATACACATCCAACCAGCAAACCCCAGAGTTACTTTTTATTGACGACTGCATTCCAACTGTGCACCCATGGAGTGCTGCACTCAGAGGCAAGAGAGGCAGAAAGCTCGTTTGGCTTGGGCTAGCGTTAAGAACCCCAGCAAAGCTTCCACGTGTAGGTATCAAGTTGAGAGCGAGATTACTATTTCTGATTTCCATTATTAAAATTTTATTTTTGACCTCAATCCTGACCAGAGGTGAAAGTCAAAGAGATGTACTTCCCATCCCAGCAAACAAGATAAGACTAAAGACACCCCAGTCCAGCTTTGCAGGTCAACTAAGGCTGTGCGCTAAAGATTTTGAGGCTATACCCAACACATGAAAGGGGAAGAATCAAAACGGTATAGTGTAGCGTGCTCCTAATAGTCCAGAAACAAAATTAACGGCAGCGTAAAACACTTTGCAACAGCGCTACTCATCAAATAATGCTCCCACTTTCCTGGGAAAAAAACAACCTGGGCAAATACAGATATTGTTGAGTAAGTCATGTGAAGTGGAGAGTGCTGAAGTTTCTGATCACAAATAGCTGTATTTTCCTTGTGAATAACACAAGCTTACCCCTGCGATGGTTTGTTTCACTGCTCCTTCCTCTTCCTGAGAGTTTTCTTCTGGTGTGCAGTACCTGCCAGGAGAGGGAGAGAGAGAAGTGAGCTGTGTAACCGTCCTGTCCCATGGAATTCTCAGGAATTCACCTTCTGGACAAGAAAGGCTTTTTCAAGGCTTATTCTGACTACAGCCCCGGTTGCGCACATCAACATGTGACAATATCGCCTCAACTTCCAGCACTGTTCTTTCTTAGCAGCAAGACTGGGATAGAATGAAGAGCTGGGAGCTCTGGAATTATTTTTTTTTTCATCTACTTGTACAAGACTCCTTTTCTTTCTCTTTATCAGTTGCATTATTTGGAAAACAGGGAAGCAACCAGCACTTCCTCTATCGACTGCTTTGTGATCTACTGCTGATAAACACTGCACGCTGGGTGTTTTACTGCAAGGTGTAACAGGAACATCTGCAACTAGACTTGCATCCAAACAGAGTGAGCTTCGGGAAACTAAGACCAGCACACTGAATTCCAAATGGGACAGCGACAGGATGTTTACTTGCCTTCTACAGGCCAGTCAAGAGAGTGACTATCCCCATTTGGAGAGGATTGTCATTCAAACCACGCAGACTCTGAAGAGCAAACAAATACACAGACATTGAAGTTGTCCAGATATATGTCCCTGCTTCAAAAACACAAATTCGCATTGTCACCAAAAGACCCCTTTTTTTCAGGAGGGAGACCTACACCAGACTCTCACGGTATTCTACACTCATTGTGCTTTAACGGCTTTCAGTCCAGCATGGTAAGAGGAGATATCACAAGCTTTGTCAAATCGTTTCAGTTAGTAGCTAAATCCGAAAAAAAAAAAAGGCAAGAAAATGTCCCTTTTACTTGAACGCATGAGTTATTTTCTCTCCATCTCTCCCCTCCAGCTTAGGGGAACCACTGACACTTTAAGCACACAACAGTGCCGCACAGCTAAATATAGCGCTAGTGTTTAAAGCGGGGAGAAGAACAGGGACAGAATTAGCTACAAAACAGGACTGCCGCAACTGAACCTCTCTCTGCTCCCATCTACGCTTTCTCCTCTCTCATGTAAGGGCAGGTCACTGCAGAAAGATGCGTGCATCTTACTGCCGTACAAAATCTCTCCCTCTAGCTGCACCTACTGCCCCCAAAACCCGTTTCCCTCAACACCACAAAGCCCTCAGAACTCACAGTCCTGCCAGCTCAGACAGCCAACACCAATGAGGCCACTGGCCTCTCAAACCCAACCGCACGCTGCCTTTTTCCCCCTCCTAGTCAAACCCCACGCATCCTCTAAGTCCCAAAAACTGCCTCAAGTCCCACCAGGCTTTACAAGCTCTCTCATCCTTATGCTCAGGATGCGAGTTTCCAAGCGAAAGAAATGAAATGTCAGCTCGTTGATGGCTCGGCAGAACGACTCACAAACCAAAACGGATTCTGCAAATCCAAGGACAACTTGGTACGGCCACCACTCGCACCCTTACTGGCTTTCTTCCCACAGCAAACACCACACCAGCACAACCCTCTTTGTCACGCAGCACGGCTCTCGCATGGGAGCTGTGTTGGAGATGCACCTGGCTTGCGAGCAATTCCGGAGCCGCAAGCTAGCTACTCCTCTTTCACAGCACTGAGACGATCAAATACCATTTGTCATCTTCGGGACTCTACCAGCGGCTGAGAGACACACTCACGCAGAGCCAAAAGAAACAAGAACCATCATTAAAAGAGACTCTACCTGATCGTATCACCTCTCTGCGACCACTGCGGGCAGCAAACATCTATACATTCAACACCTGCACAGAAAAGCAGTAGTAAGAAAACAAGAAGTCGACTTTCAATCACCATCAGAAAGACACAGCTCTCAATTTCTGGGTGATAAATAAAAAACCCCAAAACTTTTAATGATGACTGTATGGTCAGGAGGTTTGAATTCTGGCAAGCACTTTGAACATCATCTGCCAGTGTATAGGAAATGCCCTGTTCCGATTTGAAGTCTACCTACAAAGTGGAACGGATTGGAACCATGGGGATACTCACCGGTCCTTAGTGTTGGACGTGGACAGACATCTCCTCTGTGTTTTGGTTCTTCTACGTGACTCACAGTCATCACTGGTTCCTTGGAGGAGGCTTGAACGCTTTGGGGCAGGAAAAAAACAACAGAGGAGAATCACAATTTTTATATGTGGGGCATTTGTTATCAGTGCGTACCAATTCACGGTGGCTTTTTGGGTTTTTCTTTAGAAAGAAAAAAGTATTCTTTGCACATCCGACAAATATCTGCATCAACCTGAGGAGGCCACTTTACTCTGTGGGACAAGACAGAGTTCATTTCAACCAGCCTTGACCAATTCTGCTCAATCTATTTGTTAAAGATCATGCTGACAGTGAGAATGGCAATGTCCACAACATCCATACTGCTGGGACATTTTACTTCAGACCCGCCCTGCTCTGACCTCAGGGACTATATGCTCTGTAGCAGTTGGAGTGCATTAGACCCGTTCCCCAGGAACCTTCTCTAGTTTAGCTTCCTCTGAAAGGAATCTCTTTCTCATGCTCCAGATCTGCTCCAAAATATGAGCCAAACCACAATAAGCAACGACTGGGAGATTAGATGCCGAAAGCAGAGTCTTGACCCGCTCTCAAATGCGGTGCACTTAAACTCAGTGCACCCAAAATTACATGAGAAAACGTTTTCTGTATCATTTTCATGGTATGGATTTTCATCTGAAGTGGCGGATTCTGGTGCAGCGTGCTCCTTAGTGGGCGGCCTCAGTGGTAAGAAGCTGTCTGGAGCAGCTTTGATGCTCTGTTTGCCATTCCGGCTTGTGCTGAAAACATCAACGGCAAAAGAAATGGTCTCAAGAGAACATTCCAATATGCACCTCCACCACCAACTACTTTGTCAAGCACGTACACTGATGACGATGGAGACAGACACGAGATGTTCGTGACTTTCAGATGAAGACCTGCTGTCTTCAACTGGCTAATGGGGAAGTACAGAGAAGTAAAAGTGAAAATCACAACAACTGCCTTGAAGATACACTGTCGATTGTGTCCTCAGCCTCCTCTCAAGTTCAACACTTCCTCTTACCGCAGACCTTTAATCTCTAGCTAGTCTCCTGCACCAATTAAGCAGCTGGGTTTGAAGAAGAAGTTTAAAATTGGTTCTTCGGGGAGGAAGCAGCTGGAGACCTCCCTTACCATAGGCAGTAAACCTTTCGGGGAAGAAGTCAAAGAAAACGGAAAGATTTTTACCTCAGACGTGGAATTCTCTTGTGAGGACGGGATAGTGTTTCCTTCGTCAGGTGAGCATGGGTTCCACACGGCATTTGAGCTACGAGAGAAGAGCATAAGGTATCAGTAACTCTCAAAGGAAACTGAAGAGGTTCATGAGTTTACAGTAACGAGCTTCACCAAAGATAAATTCTCATTTTCTCTCTCACATCATCGTATTATTTGTGTTATGTCACTTAAAGACATTTTTGGGTTTTCACACTGGCAGCTACAGCAAGTTGTGCGCACAAGGTATTGCCAGTCAAAAACCTGAAATACAAAAGGCTTCTTGGGATCTACTACCTAAAAGGAGCCTTGAAAACAATCTACTTCTGGCAAGCTAACAGTGGACGGATCAGAACGGAAGGACTGCATCCAAGGCAGCTCTGGCACTGAGATGACAAGATAAACGCCCGGCCCCACTCCAGAAGCAATGCAAGGATGCAGGTAAGAAACAGAGGTCACGCTCAAGTCTTCCCAGATGCTGCCTCGTCCCGTGCCTGCAATAATCCGTACAGAACCCTAGGGGTAGGCTTGGACAGTACACAAGGTAGGGTGAAAATGAAACAAGTCGTATAACTTGATGTCAGCCTTACCAATTTGCAGCATTGATACATCGAGCGACAAAAATCGTGGTCTTTTAGTTGAAGGCTCAAAAGAAGTGGACCGAGGCTTAAAAGAAAACAAAAAAAAAGTACCAACGTGAGTATAACTTGAATGTGAATCCAAGCAAACACACTTCCTGAGACTTAGTCAGCTCTGCTATGACTTGGGGACCATGACACGCTGGTTCACATTGCAGAAGAATGCAAATCTTTGCAGGACCTTTAACAGGTATGCTTTAATTTTTTAATACAGGCTCTCATACGTGAAGCGATTAAAAGAATACAAGCTTGTCACTCAGTAATCACTCAGTCAGCTCCTAAACATTCCAAAGTGTGATAGTTCAGCCCTTGAAAAATATATTTTGTACAAATCAGAGTTAATGACGCTCTCAGGAATGAAGAATTAGAGCCCGACAGTCTCTTAGCCCTCTTATCCCATGGGGCAATAAGAAAAATAGCACTACACCTTTGAACCAAACTAGGGAGTCAAGCAGTCGGTGGCTCATTTTTACAGAGCCAAAGTCTTACAGGAATCCTCTCCTGGGCCGGTGGCTAATGAGCAGAAAGAGGTTTATCCACAGGAAGTATGCAGTTTTTCTTGCCAGGTAGTGTATTTTGATTCCTTAACCACAAACTCGAGAAAGAGAATAACGCAGACTTGAGTAAGGCAAACCCAGCCCACATTAGAGCTGCCTGCTAGAAATGGAAAAGAACCACCTACAGCTGTACAGGCTCAGAGCAGGCTCAACCTCAAGATGCATTAGGGAGAGCTGCTTGCTCTCGCACCTTGCACAGACCCTAATATTTCAAACCCCTCGCTAACCTCTTCCGCAGACTCTGTGAATGGAGCATCTTTGCTGACGGAGGCCGCCGGGCGTTTGGTTGCCTTGGTCGGCAACTGCAGCACAGCAGAAACTTTCTCTTTCTGTTCAGAGATGGAATAATCTAAAAACCAAAGACAGGCCATATAAGAACATGATAGAAAACCAACAGAGTTACATTGCGAATACAGCCAGGAGGGAGCACACAGCTTTGATTTAAAATACTCTTTCTGCTGACACGCGTGGGCTCACCGCCAGAGACCTGGGCTATCTCCTGCTGGCAGTAAAAGTATTGTGTCCTGCCACAGTCACCGCAGATAACGTCATACAGAGGGCTAAGCCCCACCATACACCCTCAAGCCATTGGCTATAGGGATAGATAGCCACAAGGAAAGAACAGCTTGAAAAGCCACTGTTTCAGGAACAATGCCAGAGCACAAAAGTCAGACTTTTCGAAGGGACACAAAACCTCAGAAAAATCAGCGTATTCAATACTTCTGTAATGTGCAATACCTGATGTTTTCTTTTTCGGCGGACTCTCGTCACCATCGTCCACAGGTATCCAAACGCTGAGGAAAGAACACACACAACAGCGTTTTGCAACCCTAGGGAAGCTCCCAAGAGGCTGACTTCCCTTCACAGGGCCCAAACTTCCAAAGTTACTTTTCCTATCCCGAAGGTCTCCCCCTCCAAGCGCCCCTGGGATCATCTCAGGCACACACACACCTAACTGCACCCCTCCTCAATACCCCCCAACCTCTCCCAGCCAACGACCGCTCTCAGAAAGCTAATTATCCCGCTGGAGCACATTAGGCCTCTTTTTCTCGTTCGGTTAATGCTCCCTAACATTTTACATTTGTTCCTATCGCCAAAAACTTAAGTTCATATGCAAAGTTTTCCTCAGGGAAAGCAGCACACCAGAGATTACTACGCCATCTAAGTTCATAAATCACTACACCGAGTTGCAAAGAAAAGTCTAAGTAGGACAGGAAATAAAAGGTGGGAAAGCAACAACTGCATACACCCACTTCAATCACTTACTGCTAAATCAGTGCTCGTCAATGAGTTCTTGAAATAATTCTTTGCTGCACCCTTTCTTACTAAGCATAAGTCCAAGTATTATATCAGTTGATAACAATGATAACATCTAGTAAAAATTTTTCCTTTGGGAATGGAGCACAAAGGTTGCTCCTAGGTGGGTTTTCCTCTATTTGTTTTTTTTTTTTTTTCTTCTATTTGCCCCCCCAAAATGTCATGACAGACTCCAAGGATTCTTTGAAGAATTCTTTGGTCTTTCTTACACAAAGGAATTTCTTTTAAACTGTTATGCCCCGAAACCCTGCTGATATCATTGCTTCTGGACTACCTTCTCTCTGTATCAGGAGCACAAAGAAGTCCCTAAAAGCACCTTTCATACAACATCAAGAGTATTGGCTATTACTATGCTATTAAAAGTCAGGCAGAAAATATTGGGGGGTAGGCATTAGAGGGAAATATCTTCCCATAAAAATGCATTCTTACTCAGCATATTTGATACTTCAAAAGGCAAAATCTTTGTATCCTCCTGCTCAATTGTTAGCAGGAGCTAACTCCTTCTGAGCTGCTCTCCAGGCTCAAGGCTACGTCCTGAGAGAAGCGCAGTTTCAATACCTGACTGCGGTTACGGCAACTGTCTGTGAACAGAAATGCCGCTTTCTCCAGCTTTACCAGAGCACCCAGCACCTGGGAGAGCATTGTTTTGTCCTTTTTTACCTTACCAGCCACTTGGAGGTTTAGAATCAGTTTGATGGCGAGAAAAGAAGAATTCTCTCTTGGGAAGTTGTAATAAGCTGCTCCCCGCTCCTTCACCACTCCAAGTCTCCACCCCCTCTTTTTTCCTTTTCAAGCCCCCGCTGTGCAGACAGAAAGCCAACGAGGGGGTGGCTTTGCCCACGGATTTGGGGGGAACATCTGGAAGCCACAGTCATCTCAGCATCACAGGGGAACAACTCTGACTGCGGCCCGGGGCGAGCCCACAGCGGCAGGAGCCACAGCCGCCGCACAGGGCCGGAAGGACGGGGATGCCGGGCTGGGAGAGGGCTGGGGGGGACACGGAGCTGCCGGGGGCCCACCACGAGCCCCACCGCCCCGGAGGGGGGGCTCTGGGCGGGCAGAGGGGCCGAGCCCAGCCCAGGGGAGGGCAGCCAGAGCCAGGGGAACCCCAGAGCAAGACCCCACCCTGCACCCGAGCCCATAGAGCAACTAACGCCGCTCCCGCCCGAGGAGAGCCGACCGAGGCGCCGGGCGGGCTCCCGCCAAGGAGGCCCCGGGGGTCCCGCAGGCCCCAGGCGGGGGGTGGGGAGAGAGGCGGGGGGTGGGGAGAGAGGCGGGGGGTGGGGAGAGAGAGGCGGGGGGGGGGAGAGAGAGGCGGGGGGGGGGGGAGAGAGAGGCGGGGGGGGGGGAGAGAGAGGCGGGGGGGGGGGAGAGAGAGGCGGGGGGGGGGGAGAGAGAGGCGGGGGGGGGGAGAGAGAGGCGGGGGGGGGGGGAGAGAGAGGCGGGGGGGGGGGAGAGAGAGGCGGGGGGGGGGGAGAGAGAGGCGGGGGGGGGGGAGAGAGAGGCGGGGGGGGGGGGGAGAGAGAGGCGGGGGGGGGGAGAGAGGCGGGGGGGGGGGGGGGAGAGAGGCGGGGGGGGGGGGGAGAGAGTGCCGGGGCGATGCCTGGGGGCGGCCCTGAGGCGGCGGGGCGGCTCGCTGACCTGGGAGGGGCGGCCTCTTGCGCGGCGGCGGGGCCGGGAGCGGCGAGGACGGCGACGAGGGCCCCCAGCAGCCATTGCTACACAGGCCCCGGCCGGCCCCCGGCGGAAGTGCGGCCGACCCGCGCGCCCAGCGCCGCCTCCCCATTGGCTGCCGCCGCCGAGTTCCGGCCCCTACGAGCTGGAGGGGAGGCTGAAGGGGGGGGGGGGAGGGGGCGGTGGATATGCGCAGGCGCGTTGCCGTCTGCGCTCTGCCTGAGGGAGCCGTTGAGGGCCGCCCAGCCCGCTTCTGCCCCTGCCCTGCGGTGGGGCCGGGCCGGCGCCGTCCCGCCTCGCCCCGCCCTCCTGTGTCTGGGGGAGGCGCTGGCCCTTCTCCGAAAGCCCCGAGCCGGGCGCCGGGAGGCCGAGGAGTGCCCGGAGGAGAGGAAGAGGCCTGTTTGCCCTCGGGGAGAGGCCCTCACAGAGGCCGGAGGGGGCCCCCTAGAAGCCCTCCAGAGACGGAGGGGCCTCCCAGAGAGGGTACCGTGGTTTTGATGCTGCTGGACATGGGGTCATTGTCAGCTTTGGGGATGGAGAGGCACAGCGGGCACTGCCTGATGGTTTTCCTTTCTGTCCGTGTCCTCCCACGGGTCCGTGTCCTCCCCACCGCCCAGGGGTGAATATTTGGGAAGCTGAAAGAGGATAACTTCTTTAATCCAAAAGAAGTGAAGCTTGAAGCCCACATCAAGGTGCCTTCCTTTGCCTCCAGCTGCATGATAGGCAAAGGTGGCAAGACAGTAGGGGGGGGGGTGTGTGTGCATGGGTGCCCCCCCCCCCCTTTGCCCCGGGGACACAGAGTTTGGCATCAGCCGTCACCCCTGCCCACCCCAGGGGGACAAATCCCGGGTGCTCAGTGGTTTCAGCGACGTCTTGACCCTCAGCCCCCATGTCCTGGTGGTGGTTCTCGTTGGTCCCAAGGAAGGGAGAGACACACAGGGTGCCTGGTGCCGTGGGGACACCGGCAGTGGAGGATTTTGGCTCTTCCACAACAAAACCCTCTTGTGGTTTGCTCCAGGTGAATGAACTGCAAAACTTAACCAGTGTGGAAGTCCTTGTGCCATGAGACCAGACCCCAGACGAGAACGAGGAGGTCATCGTTAAAATCATTGGGCATTTCTTTGCCAGTCAGGTATGGTTTGGCCGTGGCTTTACCCGATCTTCCCCGGCTGCTTTCGTCCACCGAGGAAAGGCGCGGAGTGGCTGAGCCCAGCACCACCCGAGCATCCTGCCGCTCTTCTTTTGGGTGGTCCCTGTGTCCCCAAGAGGCACTGAAGGTGTTTCATCAGCTCCCCCCGGCTGTGCGAGCGCTGAAATTAAAGATTGGCTTGTTTGAGCTAATAATGGGTGTTTTGGATGCTGTGCAGAGCAGCACCCAGGGTGTGAATGGAATCTTCGGCGCTGGCAAAGCCACGCACATCGCACCTGGGTGCATCTTCCATAACCTTGTCTCCTGTCCACTCGAGAGGGAGGGCGGCCCCCCCAAAAAATTCAGGTGCTCTTGAGGAGCGATGGAGGAAGCACAATTTAAAAAAACAAACAAACAAAAAAAAAACCCCAAACCCCAACCAAACTTGAAATTAGTTACAGCTTGTCTGGAGTGAGAAGTTGCGAGCGTTGAGATGCTCGGTGGGGGTGGAGAAGCGGTGCCCTGACCCCCACCTCTTGCTTTTCCCTTCTCCTCCCCAAGACTGCACAGCGCAAGATGAGGGAAATGCTCCAGCAGGTGAAGCAGCAGGAGCAGAAACACGCTCCGGGAGCCCCGGCCCCGCAGCACAGCAAGGGAGGCTCCCGCCGTGCCGCCCAGCACCGCCCGATGAATGTAACCCAGCCACCGGACATCCCCCACCTCCTCTGTTATAGGTTAGCTTTATTTATATTCTGTCTTTGAGGAACAGATTCTTTAATTTCTTGATCAACTCTGGTGCGCAGATCCACCATATGAGTTTTATGTTCAGTGTCTTGATTAGTCCAGTTTGGCCGCTGTATTATTTGAAAAGTATACCTATCCACGATGGCATATTCTGATTTTTGTTTCTCTTCCACTACCCATGAGGAGCCATCCACAAAGAATTTTTCTCTTTCATCTAATTCTTCTTCTTCTTCTTCTAAATCTTCTCTTACTTTGGTCTGTAGATTTATTAACTGGAGACAGTAGTCTTTCTTTGGGCTCTCCGTATAAAAATTGGGCCGGATTTTGAATGGAAGTCATTTCCATTTCTAATCTAGGGGAGGTAATCAGAATTCTCTCATACTTCAACAACCGACTGTCAGTAAGGCATTTATCAGCTCGTTGTTGCAACACTCCCCAGATGTTATGGGGGGTATATACTTTCAGTTCACCTCCTAAGGTGACTTTTCCGACCTCCTCTATCAATAATGCGGTTGCCACTACCACTTGCAGGCAAGTGGTCCACCCCTGGCTTACAGGATCTAAGATTTTAGAATAATATCCTACAGGTTTTCTCTGCCCTGCCCATCCCTGGGTCAAAACCCCATATGTTGTTCTATTTTCTACATTGATGAAAATTTGAAAGGGTTTACGGATATCGGGTAAGTTGAGGACAGGTGCTTCTATCAATTTTCTTTTTATCTCTTCCCAACGCCTCTTGTCCTCAGAGGTCTACTTTACTAGTTCATTTTTAGTTAATTTCGTTCATATAAATATTTTACTTTATTGCTCTAATCTTTTATCCATTGTTGACAGTACCCTAACAATTCTAATTGTCTTATTTGCCTTTTATTAGTAGGTATTGTTAGAGACAAGATTCCCTTTACTCTTTCGGGATTTAATTTCTAATGCCCCTTTGTAAGCCAGTGCTCTAGATATTTTACTTCTTCTGTAAACTGTAATTTAGATCTTGAAACCTTTAGTCCCTGGAGACTTAGAAAATTTAGCAACTTAATCCTTTCAGTTCTAACATCTTCTTGAGTTTTTCCATCGATTAGTAAATCATCTACATATTGTATCAGAATCAACACTTGGAACTCAAATTCCAAAGTCTGTGGGCAGTATCCCTTTAAATTTGATATGCTATTGTAAGCAGCACACCCTCTACACAGTCAATTTTTTGCTGACAACAAATTGTAAAAAATAGGGAAACCTCTGAGGTGTGATGTAGTTTTAGGAACTGAAGAGCAGCTTTCCCAAAGTTTAAGACAAGTACCAATTGATATTGCACAGCTTAAAATACAATTGTTTACGTTCTGACTTCAGTACAGTACAGCTTAACTGTGAATGTAAGGAATTAACATTTTGCATTGTGAGCCAAATTATTTGTGGCAGAAGGTCAAACATCACGTAGAAAATTTAAACCTGGATGTTTTAAATGTCAACTTGTTACAGGACTTGTAAGCAAACTTTAAAAAGCTTAAAAAGCTGTTGGCCTCACTTTTGAGGGCTCCAAACACTCCTGCAAACCAACAATATTTCTGACCTATACAGACCGTTCAACCCACTGTTCCCTAAAAAAGCTATCAGGCAGTAAGCATATTGTGAAGTACACATGTTTATTTAACATTCCTAAAATAAGTTGTATCTACATACTACATAAATGAATGAAGTCTTAATATAAAATAGAAAACTGCATTGACAGAGGAAATCAAAGTCCATATGGAGTTACTGATCAAAGACCTTTTGTTTATGAAATTTTACAGTCATTTCTATAAATGATCTCTTCCAAATTAGACGATTTTTTTCTTTTCTCCTAATCCACACCATTTGGATGACTTTACAAACAGTGGTGTTCATTATAAACTTAAAAAACAGTTACAGCATCTTCTGGCGCACAAGTGGCTGTGGAAAATGAGACAGTCTTTTTTTGTTCTTTCAGAGTGTTCTCTGCCATGTCTGCGGTTTCTTTCTGTTTGCTTTTTGTTCCATCCACTGGACTTCCAAACGGAGAGATGAATTTGATTTCCACTGGTGGAGGTGACCAACTAACTCCAAAAAAACCCTGTTCTCTAACAGCAAGACTATGGATAAGAATTAAAAGGCAACGACTCACGAGAAACTATGGATTGGCTTCTACCCCCCCCCCCCCTCTAAAATCAACTACAAAGCTATTTAGGGGTAGTTACATGAGAACTGAAGAAATGGCAGGAAATAAATGTAATGCAGTAACAACCCTGAGAGCAGTCTTCTACGAGAGGAAGTTCTGAAGGGGAATTAAACTACTTGGTTGGCTGCGGACATGCACACTGGGCGTGTTCTTGCCAAACGATCCATTGCTCTAGCTAGTGTGCTTCCAAAAGGAGAGGTGAATCTTGTTTCCACTGGGGGAGGTGACCAAGGACCTTCTTTTCTTGTGGTTCTGCAAAGACAGAGAAGTATCAAATTGATTCTTTTATTACCAACAGTATTTAGTAGAGGAAAAGAAACCCCGTGGAGTTACAAAATCAATGCCAAGGAATTATTTATGGCCTTCTTTGTAGACAGGATCAAGGCAGAAAAGGTACATCAAGAAGCTTCCTTCTGCTGTCATTCCTTGCCAGACTGCCCCGAGCATTCTCAGTCACTATTCGCATGAGCTTTTAGAGCCCCTCCCACCTCCCAGGTTTTAAGAGGCAACCGTCCTCAAACGGTTTTCCAGAGGGAACCGGACAACATGGCCAGAAACAAGCAGTTCTCTTTACTCGTTGTCTGACCTTCTCCTGCATTCTATAGGGAACTAAAGACCATAAGAGTGTGGTTTCATAAGGTGGAATAAGACCTTAGATAGGCAGATAGACAGACAGACGGATAGAAGAGTGTGCCATTGTTGCAAAGAGTAGTGCCCACTTGCCCTTTTCTCTCCCATCCCTCTTCTGTTTCCATTAGAAAACTAAACCCCTAAGTGGGGAAAACGGTGCCCAGCAGACCAGCAAGCTGCACAGGCTCAGAAAGTCAGAGCAGAACTGTAGAGCCAAGTGAGGAAGAGGCAGTTCGGTGGCTAAAAGCTGAATCGCTAGCACGACAAAGGAATGCAAATAAGTGCTCAAAAAGAATTTCATACTTGCTTGCTTGCTTCATTTTTGATTTTGCAGCTCTCCCTCTCTTGAGTTTTGGCTTTCCTACAGACTCTCGGGAGTTGGTATCCTCCTCCTCTTGAGTTGGAAGCTCCTGTGTCAAGGCAACAAAAACATTACTCGTGCACAAGTTCTTACACTTCTACAGAACACAAATGAATGTTTCTTTCATGAAGAAGTCATGACAGAGTGATTCCCAAAAGCATGACAGTTTCTCTCCACAAAAACAAACCTTCCCTCTCAAATTCTCCTACCATCCTACAAGCTGAAAGTCTGCAATTAAGAGGTAGCCCACCAAGTAAGTTTAAAGAAAGCTACTCTGCCTTTTGTTAAAGGCAAAGCAACGCTTCCTAATTCTTGACTTACACAGATTCAACGGTGATTTTTGTCGCTAGTTTCCATGAAGGAAAAAAATAATCAAATCATTTAGCTGATTAATTTCAAGCTCTCTTTCAATATACTTTCAAGGAAAAAGGCAAGGCCTTGCTAAGTATGATTTGAAAAAGCGGTACAGAGCAAAAGTCAAGAACGTGAGACAACCAGAGGTTTGCTTACTGGTTCTTTCACAATTCGGGAAATGCTAGACACATTTTTTTCCCCTCGACCTCAAAAGAGGGGGCGAAAAGACAGGTTGGGAAGACAAGTCCGGGTCTAAATCCTGAAGCTGCCCAGGATGGTCTGCTTCCCCAGCTAAGAGAGGTTGGTCACTAGGCTGCGCCTCTTCATCCCTGACTGTATTTTCAGCAAATTGTACCTTAAGGTTTTTCCGTTTTCTTGCACTTCTTCTGGGAGTGACTGCCGTTTTTATCTCATGAGCAGTGTCAATCTGGCCCGTTCCTTGACACGGAGATGCTCCCAGTGCTGCACTATCTTCAATCCCCTGAAGTTAAAAAAGGTCCGTTAAGGCAATATTCATTACCAAACAGACTAACTTCAAGTCGAGCTAGATGAAACCGAGGACAGTGAAATGCTGCTTTTCCTTTCAGATCACCACTGGGTGTAAAAAGTTAAGACACGTACAAGGTACTCTCTGCTACAGATAACAGTTCATGTGTTGAAGGGATAGAAGAGAGCATTCAGTGCTCCATTTCTGGTGTTCCTCTTCACGAGTAACGATTTGTCCCCACTCGTGGACAAAGTGAGCGGCTTTACAATACAAGCTGCATACACAACTGCCAGTAATCATCCCATTGCAGTCCCTTCTGGACCGATTACTAACCCACACGGAGTGACCGACTCTGCACCTAATGGGGCAAAATGTCCCCAACGTCTGAAGTTTCAGTCATGAGAGGTGTGACCGCAACACTGCGCCAAACTGGCCAGGTATCACATTCGGCATCTCGACACTGCGCTTTCAGGAATCACTTGGATTACACGAGACAACACGTATATTTTAACTACCTCCACCTCGTGCTTTCTAGTTCCCTGTACCGAGCAATTCTTCTTTCCTTCTAGATCCTCAGAACTGGCGATCCTGAGTGAGATACTCAGGCTTTTATGGTGAGAACAAAAGTAGTATCTGTGACTTATTTCCAGTGACTCCGATGCTCAAGAGAATTTAACCCCTGTGTAAGCACCTTTGCCCAGCCCTCTACGTTATCGTGCTAGCCAACGATGGCAGAAGGAAGAAGCCCCTCTGCAGCAGTCTCCATAGAACCGGCTCGTTTTCTTGCCTCCTGCCTTGTCCAAAGTTGCCAAAGCATCCTATGATAGCAACACACCATGCTTCACAACTAAACTCAAGACATACTAGTCTGCCATAAGCTTTCCTTTCATGCTTACAAATCTACAAACAAGAGAGCAGTGACTACTTTGTCCTCAATTCAGTGAAGGCAGACGAGCCAAAAGCAGGTGTTTACATCTAAATCAGGACAAAACAGTTATAACGAAAGCAGAAAAACCTTCCCCGTACTGCCACACGAATGACTGCAGAAGCTTTGTGACCGTCTCATGTACCCGCTGCCTTCTTCCCATCACAAATTTCCCGTCTACACCATAAGGGATTTACGTATTCCCAAGTCTGTAACCCTCTTCTCTACAGTGTCATCCTAAATCCCAAAGCCGAGACAGCTAAATAAGTGACTGCCCATTTAACTTCATCTCAAATGTGGGACACTGAAAAGCACTTTCTCTTACTTAAGACCGATCTATTTGTGGTACGCCTTCCCTTCAGTTTGCATTTCACTCCTAACTGTTACTAACGATTCATGGTGGATGTCTTCTGAAGAACTCATCAGCGCCAGCAGAAGTGAAAACAATGGGGAAGAACCTGGGACAACTGGAGAATCACTAGTTCTAATTTTCAGTCCATGTGAACAACCTTTCAAAATTCATATTTTACAAAGTTCAGATGGTAAAAAATGTAGTTTAAGAAAAAAAAAAAAAAGACTTTTAAGTAGCTTGAAGTATCTTGATGCTGAAATTAACTCATTACGGGGAATTCTGTTTATGTTAATAAGGAACAGAGAGTAAATGATCTCAGCACCTAAATCATTCCAACAATGAGTTTGGTTCCCACAGCATTTTGTCATTTGGTAAACGGCCCCCAGTATCGAAAAGCTGCACTCCCCAACTTTTTGTGTTGTCTTTAACAATTAAACGACTTCTTTTATTAAGTCAACTAAGAAACTTTTAAAGTTCTAACAAACCAAACGAATGTATGGTTATTTTAAAAAATAGTTTAGGCACTTTTGTTTTTCCTACTACAGCCCTCAAAGGCCCCAGTCTTGACGGGTTCTATTCGGTGTTAGAGGTCCACAAAACGCATAGGAGAAAAACAGAACTGCCCTTATGTAATGAGGCTTTAACTTGCGTTCACCAGCTAAAGAAACTGAGACCGTTTTGGGTGCCTTCCAATTGTCAGTAAGACAGGACTGTCCTCCATTTGCAAAGAGTTTTTCTGTTTTGTCGAAAATGGGAACATAGCTGACTTACATTAATTTCCTCAGTTTTAGGAAAATTGTTAGAAACAGTTATTTCTTCCTGCGGAAAAGGAATATTTCCTTCAACTTCAGCTGCTTCCTGCCTACATTCTTGGGGAAATCCATACACTTCTCCTCAAGGCGATTTCCTGAATGAGTACTGACCACATGCCAGTGTTAACTCACTTTCTTCCATGCAATATAAAGAAGTGTATTTCCCAAAGCTATGGGACAATGGGCACACGGCAATTTAATTAGAGCTAAGCTTCCCCTCTTCAAGACTGGTCCTAACGCACTGCTTCCAAAAGGACTGTATATGCAATACTCACGCGCACACTGAAAATATTCCACAAGGTGAATGCAACAGTGTTTCCGTTAAATTCTTTGGTGGTTTCATTTCACACCAAGTTTACCGGCGTCTGGTGTGGTCGGTTGTTGTTGCTGGCTTTTTTAAAATACAAACCTTAACCACAGGAGGAGTCTCAGGTACATTCAGCTCTGATGCTCCCGCGAATTTCTTGTGTGAGATGGGACCACACATATTTGATCCAAAGGGGCTGGATGCCACAGATGAAGTAGGTGGTCTGCATGGGAACTGCCAGCTACAAGCCCGCACGGGAGAACACGAAGGAACGGGACGGCCCACCAAATCCAGCAATCTGGAAGATTCACAATTTAAAAGATGAAAAGTAATAAATAAATGGGGGGAAAAAAATCACGCTGCGGTCAAGAAATCTGACACGACACATAACAAAAACATTCCAGGAACAAGAAATACAGGTGAACCCTCCCTGTTCAGGTGATGTATCAGGCCCAAGAACAAGCTACAGGCATCTTCTAGTTTCTCAAGTATTTTGGTACATCTCATGCTTAATTTCCCAAACCACTGCCACTGAGGAGAGAGGAATCCCTTGCAAATTGCGCAAGTCAGGTCAGTCTCACGCCAGAAGAAATATCATCTACATTGCAACACTGGCACCACTTCACATTCTCCCCTCACTTGTGTGCCCAAGTTGACCTTTTCTTTCACAGAGACAAAGCAGAATGCAAGCACTTGGAAAACACAGAAAGTCTACACACACACATCCATCCATCCACATATGAGAAGCAACACCTTTTGGAAAAATTCATGCTAGATCCACTATTCCTGGAACATTTTTGTGAAGATTTTGTAATTGGTGTCCCAGCAAACGCATCGCACAACTCTGCATCACGGGGAGTTGATGTTGTGGCTGGCGGTTCTGTAGCTCTAGGACTAGAATTACAAGGAAAATGTAACTGACTCCCATTCCCCTGAAGTCCACACATACCAGAATTCAAGTTTATTTGACCGTGCCACCCGTAGGAAAATCATCGGACAACCGCAAGCCTCTTTCCTGCTCATTAGAATTCTGCTTAAGTTGATGTAAAAAAGACAGAAACGAAGCAGCAACTGGGCAGGAAGCGGTAAAAGATTACTCTTCGATCCCACGAGCAAGTCTATCAAAATCTGTACAACGGTACCTTAGTGGTAATCAAAGTTTTTGTGTCAGCCATCTTAAATTCTGTAAACACATTCACCATAATGGCAATGTGGTATGTATGTGTGTGTGTATATATTCATATATCTAAATGTATTTGCATAAGTGAGATTTTCATAGCAGAACTCTCTCTCTAAATACTCCTTATGAAGGACAGTTTCTCAAGTGTTCTATATTGTACGTGCAAAAAAGCCAAAGTTTTGTGCAGGTGCACCTTCCCTCCAAAACACTCACATAATGCAAATGGATTTTTCTCTCTCTCTCCACACATGTAGCTCAAGACTGTGACAAAAGGCTGCTTACCCATCGCGTTGGGAGAAACTGGGTTTCTGCTCATTTCCTTCCCAGAATTTTCTGATATTGGCCAATACGTGACTGAGGAAATTTTCTCTTTTACACACATTTCCCACATGAGCTTGTTTCGTTATTGTTGATAATGGCTTTGGTCTTGAGTCTGTAAAGCAAGAAGGGAAACATATCAGCCTTGTGTAATCAAAGTGACAGTGAGTTGTCCACTATATTCCCTCTCCTAAAAGTTACCTTCTCTTAATACCAATGAAGGCAAACGGTAAGGCTTGGCTCTCTCAACAGCCCGCTTCCTTTCAATTCGAGGAAGGATCTTGCCAGATTGGGCTACTGCAGAACTTCTGGCAACTTTAGAAAAAAAGAGAACAAAAAAGAAATGAATCAAAAATTTCAAACTCAAAAAATATGTCACCTTAAAAGAAGGCAAGAAGTATTACCTTCAGATGTCCAACGTTTAATGCATCCTCTCAGAAGTTCTGCAGAACCTGTCTGGACAGCAGCTGACAATACTGCTTCCACCTGCTCCTCCTAAACATAACAGACAGAATAAAATGAGAATCTTACTTTCAGCACCTGAACCATCAACGGTGAATGTTTGTTTCTAGCTGTATACTCAGTCAGACATCACAAAGTCAATTCGGAGACATGCGAGTCATTCCACATTCTTTGTCTTAATTTGAGCCACAGGCTGGACTGCTCCTTGGTCTGAGGAGCACAGTAACTTTTCCTCTGACATTTCAACTTACTGAAGGCTAATTCTGATCTTTAGATCCATGCCTCTGCAGTACAGGCTTCATGCACTGACTTCCAATTAGCTCTTTTCTGTAACATCCTCTGCCACTCCCCATTACGCATTCCGTGCGTGTAAGGTTGCCATCAGGAGTGCAGGAAGGGTGAAAGGTTCCTCCACAAACTTTTACTTTGCTCTTTTGGGGGTTTTGTTTAGTTGGGTTTTTTAAAGACATTTAAAAGTATCTTTCCCTTCTAGGCAAAATCGTTACATTCCAAGGGATTTCTACACAGTGGAACACACATGTGATATTTCCATCTTTTTCTGAAAACTGGTTGCAGGCAAGGAAACACACCAAATGCTATTCACAGTGGCAAACAAAACTGCAAACCAAGCTTCTCGACCCTACTGCTGCAATTTGTCTCACTAACATTCCAAAGGAATCCCTGCTCAAATGCATAACAAGTCTCTGAACGGCACAGTCACAATCCAGCAAAGGCTATTAAAAAACAGACGGGCTGTTCATCACAAAGACTCCATCTCTCATGAAGCTCTTCAGATGAGAGAGAACGGTCGGTGCCAAAGGAAAACCTGTGACAGAGGGGGTGAAGTCACTATGGCGAGATAAAGGAGACAGAAGGCAGTGAGCGTCATGAGATAAAGGTGATGACGGTGTTGCAGCAACAAGAGGGCAGTCTAAGAGGAGTACGTTGGGCTACTGAAGCAAGAGGCAAAGGCCGCAGAGGTGAAGATCTGCTTTCACCTGACACCAGTAATCCTTTACCACAGCTCTCTTCCTTGGAAGCAAACGGTCGTGTGTAGTGCAGCAAGCTGACGTTTGCAACAGCTCGCATCCCAGCGAGACACCCCCATTGTCAGCTACTGCACTAAACTTCATGCTTCGAGAAACTGATGGGGATGAAGGTTGCTCTGAGGGAAAGAGGCTTGATGTTGCGCGTGACCAGCACTGAGCGCACGCTTCCTTGTGCATGTCTGTGGCCCAGAATTAAGAGACGGGTCTCTAAAGACAAATCTCTTAGGGCTGTTCCCAGTCAAACTCCGTAGTTTGCGGCTAAGCATACTATTTCTTCTGCTAACTCCAGCCAACACTCGTATTTCAGGGCAACTGGCAAATAATACGAAAACCACTTTATCATGTCTTGTAGCCTCTCCAGCCCCGCCAAACCAGAGGGCTGTATCTCCCCCTTGATTCCCTCATATGCGCTCACCTGGCTCAAACTGGATGGCTGGACATCGACGAGTCTTGGAGACAGCAAGCCAGCTACCAGACACCTGTGGTAGCTCTCACCAATGGCTTCAGTCATTGAAGGGACAGATTTCTTCAAAAAATTCAGGGTCTGAAACATCAATCCAAAACTACTGATAAAGGCCGCATTGTTAGTCGGTCACTAAGGGCCTGGGTAACCGCTAAGAGAAATTATAGAAACGTCCCCTTAAACTGTCAGAAAGCCTGCATCAGGAATGTGCTTTGGCTTAGCCATCTGAGTAAGCGTTACTATGCCGAGTCTTAAAGACGGCAGCCAAACTAACAGTTACAGTTTATTTTAAAAATCCTGTGAAAGAAAAGAGCAGCCCTTGCAATGATTAAGTATTTTCTAGCTTCTCTCTCGATACACACGCCTTGCTTTTTCCCTGACCACTGACACAAAATGCATTCTATAGCAGCTAAACTAACACACAACTGTAAACCACGCTTTGGAAGATCCTTTCGATGCTTGTTTGTGCAGAAGCTGATCCATGTTGGAAATATTTAGCGAGCTGAAACTTAAGTCAACATTATTTGTCACAATCTGGGCAGTGGCTCGGAAGTTGCAATTGGGCCAAGTTTGGGAGAAAAAAAGTTTCCGTTCTTCTCAAACAGTTAAGTAATTTCTCATTTTCTCCATTCTGGCTCCCTTTTTTCAAGTTAATCGGGGATAAAAACTCTAACTCAAGACTATGCAGGCAGTTTGACCGATGGCTCGTAAAGAAGTAACAGCTTTCCCCGACTTCCACAACATTTCTGTTCTTGCTCCTAGAGCAACATTGCATTCCTTTCTAGACATCCAATCCCTGATCATGCTTCCACAGGAGACCGTGGTGGTTTTACAGTCCCAAGAGCGGACCTAAAGCATGAGCATTTGCATAAATCTGGTGACAGGCTACAATTGCAATTACGTGTGTGGATGGGCAGGAGGAGCATTAAATGGTCTCAGACACTGAAAGCAGTGCAACAGAAAGCTTAGAAAATGTCCACCTCGTGACATTCTCAACAGAGACAGAATAAAAGGTCACCTCCTTCTGGAAGCTGGTGCAAGTCATGTGAACAACTCCGGAGTTCAGCAAGCACGTGCCATCTGCAGAAACAACAAACGTTTGACAACCTTCCAGACTCTCTCAGTTATGTTATGACCAGTTTACATTGTTTACATAGCAGTATCTGGAAAGATAGAACTGAGTACTTTGAGCTTCAGTTCCAAGTCATTTCCTTCTATAACCAGCACCACTTCACAGGCTACGTCACAAAAGCAGCAAAACTCCGCAGACTGCCAGATATATTTCACAATAGGAAATACCTTGTTAGTACAACGGCATCAGAGTTGGGTTGGGGGTGTGGGGGGTTGGGTTTGGTTTTTGTGTGACAGACAATGAACAAGAGAACCGAGAAATAGCATCTCATTTTAAGCTTATCGCTCTTAAAAGCACTGAAATACCTACCAAAAGTACAGGCACTCGGATTAAAAAACTGCTCCGGTGGTGGATAAAAAGGAGGAACTTCCCGATGTAGACTGCGCTCATGTACCAGAATATCCAAAAGGAGCTCGGGAGAAGTCATGCTTGTCACAGTCTCCAGTGACCACAAAGCAAAATAGGGGCAATCATGAAGGAACTCTTCTGGCCTTAAAGAAAACAAGGGCGTCAGCTAAACGCCGACATTCAAATGAATTATTTGCAGGGATATTGAAAGCAACTTAATAAAAATCTGCCTTAGCGAGTCTGGCATTTGAGCATGATACCAGCTGTTAATGTCAAATACGCCCAAATAAGTAGATGGTTTGCCTTGACCGTATGTTTGCACTTGCCAACTGAAGACTGCTACACTGATGTCAGGATATATTGCTGTAAAAGAGAAGACATTGTTTTATTTGCAGAAAATAGGGTAGATCTGATATTTTTAAAACACCACTTTCGATTTTGGCTTAATTTTGTTCTATCACTCATGAAACACAACACTTACTAAGAGTAGTGAAAAAAATTACAGAGCAGCAAACATCTCTGCGACAGGTTTCAGTCATACTGCCCCTTTTGCTTGTTCAAATTGCATCTGTTCTAAGCAAAGTCAAATACACAATTATTAGCTAATTAAGTTCTCCGTACATGAAGAGCTGATCAAGACGTTTAGCTAGATGAACAGTTTAGCAAAAAAAGCATGCTAGGAACACATACATTGCGACTTTTAGAAAGCATACAAATAATTGTCGTATATGCTTGTCTCACACAGCTGGCATTATTCATTTCCAGCTTTGACTCAATGACGAGTTTTAAGAATAGCTCCTTTCCATGCATATTCTGAACGAAAGACCACAATTATCACACCAAATAAACAAAGAAATCCTGACAAACCAGAAATTGGAATAGAGATTTTAACATAAACTATTCACAACATTCACACCTCCACACTTACACACACAACACCAGTTCTCTTAATCCAAAGGCATTTCAGATGAAGACCCTTAAGATCAAAGCCCCTTAAGATCGTTGAGTCCAACCATTAACCTAACAGCGACAGGTCTCTTACGTACCTCCAGGGATGGTGACTCAACCATTTCCCTGGGCAGCCTGTTCCAACGCTTTACAACCTTTCCCGTGAAGAATTTGTTTCTAATACTCGTTCTAAACCAGACCTGGCACAACTTGAGCTCATTTCCTCTCATCCTGTTACTTGGGACAAGAGACTGACCCCCACCTCACTACAGCCTCCTTTCAGGTAGCTGAAGAGAGCAAGAAGCTCTCCCCTCAGCCTTCTTTTCTGCAGGCTAAACAACCCCGGTTCCCTCAGCCGCTCATCGCAAGACTTGTGCTCTACACCTCTCACCAGCTTCATTGCCCTTCTTTGGACATGCTCCAGCACCTCAAGATCTTCCTTCCAGGGAGGGGCCCAAAACTGAACACGGTCTTCAAGCTGTGGCCTCACCAGTGCCGAGTACAGCAGGACAATCCCTTCCCGACTCCTGCCGCTCACACTATTTCTAAGACATGCCAGGATGCTATTGCTCTTCTTGGCCACCTGGGCACACTGTCGGCTCCTATTCAGCTGCCTGTCGACCAGCACCCCCAGGTCCTTTTCCACCAGGCAGCTTTCCAGCCACTCTTAGAATCATAGAGGAGCGACACCCGGGCACTTGACCCGACCTGGCCAACAAGTCGATTTCATACAACGAACATCACATTCGATATCAATTAGAAACTTTGCTGTGAAGTGCTCTCTCTCCCCTCGATGGCTGTGATCCTGAGAACTTCTTCCCCAAGCTTGTACTGTTGCATGGGGTTGTTATGACACAAGCGTAGGATCTGGCACTTGGCCTTTGTTGGACCTCAGACCGTTGGCCTCAGTCCAGCCAGCCAGCCTGTCCACATCCCTCTGTGGAGCCTTCCTACCCTCAAGCGGATCAAGGCTCCCACTCAGCTTGGTGTCCTCTGAAAAATTCTTGAGGGTGCGCTCCATTCCTCTGTCCAGATCATTAATAAAGGTAGGTATTAAAGACATCAGGCCCCAGTACTGAGCCCTGGGGAACACCACCTGTGAGGGACTACCATCTGGAAGTAGACACGCAAACAGGTTTGAACAGGGCAAAAAGAGATTCAGATTATAACATTCCAAAGCAGTGGAGAGAATGATCTTATTGTTCAAAGGTGACAGCTGAAGGAATAAAATGCCTGACCAGCAGTATACAGATGACCCCACCATACATCGCTAGAGCATGTCAGCAAGCGTGAAAACTCACCTAGTTTTTACCTTAAAGAAGTCTCACATAACTTAAGCACACGGTTTGTCTTTTTCAATAATCCCAACAATCCAGTCTGTACAGATATTTAAGGCTTTCAGACCCTGTGGCCAGAACAGCATCCATTGCTTACATTCCAAACCCACGTATTTTAAAATAATCAAACACAGGCATCAGAACAAACCTTCAATAATGCTATCCTCTCTGTCAACAGGGCTGAGAAATTTTTCTACGGTCTGACAGCTGAGTAGTTTAATACTGCTGATCTGCCCTCTCAAGGGAAAGACTCCTCCCGTGAGATCTAAAGTGTACCTCTCGTCACAGTTTTTCAAACCCTGGGGAAACAACAGAAGAGACAAAGGGTCATTTTGAGATAAAAACATACATTATAGCTAAATATGAAAGACACTCTATATCTCATATAATAAGCATATTTTACCGTGTATATTTCCCATGAGCTTATTTGTGACAATAAATAGAAACTACAAATGACATGCAAGAGAATTCAGTGTCAAACCCCAACAGCTAAGTTTGGCGGTACAGACCAGGCACGTTTTCAAACTCTAGCATTTCCCTAACATCATTCAGATCTAAATGTGTTTTGCAGACTTCCTTGCAATGTCAAGGTTTCTTTATAAACCTAAATATATATCTACAAAGAGATATCTGAAATAACGCAGCACGCATGCACACAAAGCTCTTTCCTCCGTGTCTTGGTCACAGAACTGATGAAGTCAGAGAAGTCACGCCATCGCAGCAGCTAAAGCTCTGTCGAGAGGTATGATCTAGAGGCACACCGCCAGAGTGAACGCACATCCCTCGCTGGGAACTACGAGAACTTCTTACTGATGAACAATCTTCTTTCAAACCACATAAGCTCCTGCCACCTCCTCTTCTCATCTTGTCAGAGACTGATTAATGGGTGAATCGGGTGAAATGGGTGAATGGCCCTCAGGTCCTTCACCGAGCACAGCCAACAGCAAAAGGGGAAAACAGAGAGGACATGGGATGCACGTGGCCAAGGCATTTAGGATCACAAAGCACTACAGAGTAAGCAAACTGCTTTGAGATACACTGAAACCCCGGCAGGATTGTGTTCAACCCCTGATGCCACCAGTTGCTAAGTAAGCATTAACTAAAATGAACCGTCTTTCCAAACACAGCATTGCTTCGAACTGTCTGCTGTACGGTGCAAGACTGGGCGTACTGTGGACACCAAACAAAAAAACAACAAAAATCCACCACCACCAAACAAAAGCCAACCCAGAAACGGATCACACCACGTTCTACCCAAGTTTCCTAAAACTTTCCTAAATTAGCATGAAACAACACATTCCCATATGATCTCATAACATACATCTAATTCACCTGAGAAGAGGCAAGCTTTCTCTTCATAGTTCCAGGAAATGTTTCAAATAAATATCAAGGCTGTCTAAAACCAGTAATAATTACAAAAAATTATGGTTTTCATTCCTAAAAAAAATAACAGACGTGCAGAGGAGATGAGGAAAATGAAAACCATCTCTTTGAAAAACTGATGTGAAGCATAGGCAAAGAGCCTCATTTTTGGTACAGAATGAATGATCACTACACCCAATTTTAATAAAAGATGTTGTCCTGAACGAGACATCCACCACTCCAAAAGACAGTTTCATCAGGTAAAGTACTAAAACTCCAGAAACCTGTCAGAGACTAATTTTAAGAGCTAGAAATTTAGACTTTCGTTCATATATGAAGAGCCAGTCCTCCACAAAGAGGGCGCAGAGGGAAAGGGCAAAATAATACCAAAACAATTCCTGCCTAAGACAACTTCTGAAGCAAAGCAGTCTATTTGAAACTTCCCACACTGGGGCAAGCAAATCCCACTTAAGGAACTCCATTGTATGGAAGTGATGAAGGAGGGACTTTATCGACCAGTAAAACAGGAAGAGAGTTTTCAAATAAGATGCACTGGTCACACTCCGATATGAAAGTAGACGCTTTTCTGCCAGTGAGGATGGAAAGAAACTTGTCTCAGACAGCCGTGTAGGCAGACAGTCATGTGGTACCGACCAAGCTGTGATTCCAAGGAAGTGTTCTGGGACTAAAAGTGCCCACGGTAGAGTACAGATCCTGGCCTAATGCACCTTTTGGGGTTTGTCCTGTTGAGAATACGCAAGACAAAGGATCAAAATAGGAGGAAAGGCTTGCTCTGAATTAAGATTACTTTCCCCTCAAAAAGGTTTTGGAAGACTTCCGAGCATACTACTGAATAGAATTCTACATTACACAGATGCGCCCTATATCTGTTACATACCAGAGATATAATGATACCTCACCTGCATTTTAAACGCACCACCTTTGGAGCCAGCTTGTACATTGCTGTATTCTCTTCTGAACGAGTCATCCCACTGTTTACTGTATTTACATATTTTGCTGGCTCTGAGAGTGGATTCAATAGGTAACCCAGCCAAAGAGAAGAACAAGTTATCTTTACAGCTACAAGGTTTCAGGATCATCAACACGTAAGAGACACTGTAGGTACATTTCATGTGAAGTACAGCTGACAGAGCTCAAAAGGAAACCAAGAAACTAAATCAGCAAAGAAGAAACAGGTATAGATGACCGTCTTTGGAGAAAGGGAGACAGAAGGAAGCTTATTCAAGTCTGCAGGTTGGTTAAACAAAGCTATTCGAGGCCCTGTCTTTTCTTCCTACATGCCCTCAATTTGCTGTTTAAGAATAATTTTATTTGTAAAAGCTGCTTCCTCTTCAGGAATTGAATTGATAGGGGCTCTTTGCAGACGAATCTAGTTGCAACACACGACACTGCAGCACAAAATTGTACGCCTTGTTTTCAAAAAGCATGCACAAAGGCCAGGCCCAAGAAGACTCAGCAAAAGACTACTTTTTTTCCAGTCAGCTCTGAATTTTGATGGTCAATATTAGCCCTGTGAACTCAGCTGATGCTCACCCACAGAAAATAACTCTTCTTTTCACACGCGTGCACATCTTACCTCATACATGACTTGTCCTGATGCCAAGCACTTTCTGTCACCAAATGTTAACTGCAACAGATGTAAACTCAGCGCATCACCTTCGCTGAAAAGGGTATCAATGAGGAAATTAGATTACAAAGATGCTTTATAATCCTCATAATCATTTCATTAGTTCTAGACCGAAGTTTTCTTAATAGCATGCTCTTGCTGACAAGAAAAACACCGCTTCCCAAAACACGGTAACTGGCCACATTTAGCCACTAAAATACATAAGAGGACATTTTGGCACTAAAAGCTCCAAGGGCAAATGCTAACCATACATTTTGAAAGCTTTAATACGTTGCATGGACTAAAACTTGTTGGATAGACTTCTTCACAGCCAAGAGGTCTCGATCACAACTGCTTTAAAGTCAAACTTAAAAAGACTGTCGCTCTCGGAACGGCTGAGATGATGCTGAAAGAGAGAGAGATCTTTCTCCCCTTCCCTTACCACCAAAGTTCCGGTCCCTCTCCTGCACCCACTGCACCCTCCCGCATTCGGATGCGATGCAGTCGTCCAGCAGGAAGCCATTGACTTCTCTGCTGAATCCTTCCCTCCAGGTGAGCTGAACTGGCTCACGAAGGCTCACTGGCTCACGACTGCCGAAGCTGGCACAAGGCAATCGCCAATACTGTCACCGCCCTCCTTTAGGGGCAGCGGGCTGTTGTATCGGCACCTTTAGTCTTCTAGATCTGCAGCCTTAACTGCTTTTAATGGTATTTTAATACCATGCTGGGAGCATCAAACAAACCGTGAAGCAGTCAGCAAGAAACAAAAGGAAATCATTTAAGAATGCAAGCGCAAAAATGCAGCCACAGTTGCTTTGCCTTCTTTCCAAAGGCGGGAACTACCGGGTCCCTCTTCACATCTCTTAAAGCCTGTAAAAATGGCATTGTCAGCTTAAAACCTTCCCTACCTGACAGAATCTCCTGCATAGCTCAAGAAACAAAACAAATATACCTGTATCGACTGTATGCCGACAAACATATTAAAAAAAAATAAAATTCAGTGGCTCACTGAAGTGACACTGAAGTGTTTATTCACCTTTCCTGTGTAGACTGAACAGCCCAAAAGTAGCAACAATTGAGAGGATCATTCTCAGGCTCTTGAAAAGTGACAGCATAGACAGGAATCCTTCCTCCTTCAAGCTGAGAG
The DNA here is from genome assembly GCF_965231255.1 of Vanellus vanellus. Classification (NCBI taxonomy): domain Eukaryota; kingdom Metazoa; phylum Chordata; class Aves; order Charadriiformes; family Charadriidae; genus Vanellus; species Vanellus vanellus. Next base: position 1,777,466 of record NW_028127064.1, read on the forward strand.
TGGTGCCTACAACGTTAAAAAAAAAAAAAAAGAAAAAGAAAAAGAAAAAAAGAAAAAGAAAAAAGAAAAGGTGAGCCTACCGGCCCTAACTGTTTGTAGAAGGGTAGCAGCTTCTTCCATGAAAAGAAGACCTTACGAGCTTATCCTCAAAGTACACAAGGTCATACTTCCATCTCAAACAAGTGAGTCAAGGAAGAGACAACTGTATATGCAACAGTCAAGAGGTGAGGAAACTCCTGTCCAGCAAACGCAATAACCTGGGCTTATGTCCTCCTCTGCCTCAGGAGGAAGAACATCATAAAGGATTACTTCAGCAGCCAGGCAAAAGATTGCTCCTACTGTTGTAGCCTACTTCAATATTGAACTTCAGATGCAGCATATCTTCTGAACAAATTTAAAACAGTGCCAAACACAAGTAGCTTCTCATTTCTTGGACTACACAAAGCATTTTTCTTCCAGACTTGTGAATCTTATTGGTACCTTCACAGTCCATTCTTGCCACCTAATTATTCCTCCACTGGCTATGCATCCAACAGCTTCTGGTGAGTCGCTGCAGACGTGCTGAAGTGAATCCCTGTCTGAAGCTGGCCAAATATTTCAAGTGAGATTGCTCTTTGGCAGATCTTAAATCACCTCTTAATTTTTCTTACTTATAAATTTACACCTCCCTTATTCTCACCGCCAAGTGTTGCAAGCAAACTTTCATTCACATGCATCGTTGCCTCGGAATGGGTCAATCTCTGATTTCAGCCAAAGCTGACGTGGAGGAAAGAATATATTTTCAGACACAGATCAGCTACTGATTTTTCGTCTCTCACTTGTTTCCTCCTGCACATTTTAACGACTAGCATCACCAAAATCACACCACTAACATACTTCAGCCTTTCAAAGTATGCCCTAGGTGCAGTTACTGGATCTGAAAAAGAGTTCCTCAAATCAGTTTCATCAAAATACGCACACAGGGAAACAACGGTTTCACTGAATACTACTGGTAGAACAGACTGTCTGATAAAAATCGGCTCTATCGCATCCCAACTGCTTGACGTGGAAAGCATGCTTCTTTGGGTTACAATTCCTCAATCCACAGGCACAATAAGGAAAACAATCCCAGTGCACGCAGGAGAAGGCCATCCACTTAATGCAGGTATGACTTAAAAGGTATTGCAGAAGAGGATTTCTACACATTCCAAGATTGTACTCATACTGGGTTCAGTCCCTGAAAAAGTCCTCTTTAAATTCACATACTTCCTTAGGCAAAAAATGGAGACCGCTGCCCCTCCAGGCGTGGCCAAGGGTAAAGGCCTACTTACTCCCTCTCCAAAGTCTTCATGTTCCACAGTGACAGGTAGCCGTCTGAAAAACCCACAGCGAGCTGATTGCTTCTGCTTATGTAGCACAGGGTTGACACTGCTGTTCCGGAAGGATTTTCTAAATAAAAACAGAGACATCTCCCTTCTCTGGTCACAGCTTCTCTTCTCTGTGGGACTTGAGCAGGACTTCCAGTGACAACTTCCAGATCTACACACACAAAACAAGGAATGCGTGATGCCATTTAGCGTGCATTTTATACGCTGACGTCACAAAACCCATAATCTAAGTCGGCCGTCCCAGGCAAAATACCAATTTATGCAGCACTTTTTTTGCCATTTCCATTTTGTACGTCTTCAAAGAACATAAGAACTCTCTGATCGGACACGTATTCTCACTCGTAGACAAAAATCAAGTAGAAGCGTAACCTTCATAGACAAATTCCTCTTGGACTCCATACATCAGGAGTTTGGGCCTCACAGTGAAGCTATTTGAAGTGACACCAACTCCTGAAGCCACTGTTGTAATAGTTAAAACAGTGGATGCAATCTGAATACACCAATCAGAGATTTCATTCATCCAAATGCAGGGGTTTTGACAAGTTGGATTTTTTTTAGAAAACAAGCCTAGAATTTGCCCCAAGTCACTTAAGACGAGCCAAAGAACGTTCCCAAGAAATAGGGCACCTCCGACCCAACTTCCTACCAGGCAGCTGCACCGACTCAGATGGTAAAACTCCCACACCTCACTGGCAAGAACCATAGTGACACAGCGATCTCGGTGGGAGGGGGCATTTATAACACTAGAAGGAGTAATCAGCCACTCCTAGCTTTAATCAGTTCAGGACTATACAATGTCAGACCGCCACCTGCAGTCAGTACTCACAAATGTCTGCACACTAGTATCTTCAAAGCGGGATGCATACTGCTTCTTTAAAAGACACACATTTTCTTACACCTCAATTCATGTTTAAAAACTGAAGCTTACCCAATGCTTCGATATCGTTCTCACTGCAAGACAAATCATCCAAACAAAGGTCAACCAGAAGTAGATGACCAACATCTGTAGCCACTGCTGCCACTCCAAAGAGCCATTGCAGGCTCTGATGAAGGTGCTGAGTGCTCACACTGGCTCCTCCGTGACTCGTTATGGGCTCTATAGCAGTTACCTGCAGGAAAACTACAAGTTAATATTTCAGCTGTTTGACAACCCAAGTTGAAATCATTCAAAAGGGAAGCCAGAACTGGCACATCACAAACAAGAAAGTAAATACAGGAGCATAAGACTTAAAAACAAAGCATGGTTTCCGATTCTATCAAGGAAAAAGAAAAAGAAAACAGCCCTGTACAAAAATCTCTTATTGCCTTCCCTTTACTGTATTTCCTACAGCTATTTCACGGAATTAACTTCAGCTGAAAAGGTGCAGTCTATTATTACAGCTTACCAACTTCCATTTCCTACTTAGAAATAATGAACTATGGAAGGAAGAAGCGCGCACTGCTCTCTAACATGCCAAGCAGTCGGCATGCACCTCTATTACAAGGTGAGGACAGATTTTTCAGCACATGTTGCAACACGTCCCAGGACAATACCCACTGCCAGAGCAGAGCACAAGCACAGGAAGACTCCTGCACTGAAGCTATACAACAGAAGGACACAGGCTATCGTTTAGCCCTCTCACAAAATGCAACCCAATGCAAACAGGAAGCTTTACATCAACAACAAACTGTTACAGGAAAATAAAGCAAGGGAGTGAACTTCACAAGGTAGTCCATTTTTTATCTTCTATTTTTACCCCCAGAGGTGGGGAAAAATAACCAAACCCCAAAGCCCCAAAGGTTTCTCCTCTCCCCTATCAAGCACTTGTTGCCACTACTCTGCCTGGCGACCTGCTCCACAATTTACCTTTCATCTTGCTCATGAGAATTCTAATCTTAGAAGCACCCGGAGCAATTTAGACCACTGTCATTTCCTGTTTCAGATTCCCTCTAAATCAAATCAAATTTCCAGTCTTCTCTCCTACTCGAAGGACTATCGCAAGCGCTTTGATTGTTCCAATTCTTGCTGCTCCAAGTCTTGAGGACTGTTATGAGGGAAGCAGAAATACGCTACACAGCTTGCTGCACAATTAGCCAAAGTTCAAGTGTCGCTTCCAACTTCTTTCTCTTCTAAGATTGTTTCCATTGTTCAACTGGCTCCAAATGAATCTTCTCCATTTGTACATACGGTGTTCCAACAACGTTTCCCGATTTTAACACTGCCATTTACCACCTAGAAGCTCCTGAAACGGCCTAGTTTTCCACTGCGCTCTGCACAGGCTTTTCATATGCTCCTAGACTAATGCCGACTCATTCTGGGAATGAACTCAGAAAACTTTTCTCAGCTCACAGGATCCAAATGCTACCCCTCTGCCTCATACAAACCAGGAAAACTTGGGAAATTACCATTCCATACTTCTGAAACATACAACCATTATAAACCCATTTAACAGAACTAATGTTTTTAATTCAGAGTTGCTTTTACTAGAAACCAATTCCAATAAGACTCCTTTAACATTTTCAGTTTTCTGCTGCATTTCACATGTATATCCTCCAGAGGGTAAAAAGAGCTGTTGCCATGACAAAAAAAAAAAAAAAGCCAAAATTCTTTCTAAGCTTATAAGTTCCGTTTTCTAAGTCATTCCTTTTCTCTCTGAGCAACTACACACCTACTCTTCCACTAAAAGACAGTCATACAGTCACTACACATACCCTGTATTAATACACTCATGGCTTGACACCTCGGTCCGGAATTACTTGAAGTTGCTGTTAACCTGGATAACTTTGTTGTCCACAGAAGTCAACAGTCCAACCAGCAACACCTGTGTCCTGCCTATGCTCACCTAACCTCAGAGCAAAAAGATAGGAAGCGAAATGAAAGCAACAGACCAGACAGGTTTGTAATCAAGAGCATTCAGGCCATAAGAGCAGAAACTCAGATAAGCTTTGGCTTTATTCCCAAATTCACAACCTTCATCACACAACAGCCAACTTGTCCCCCCAAGGCTTTGTCATATTTTCTCCTCAACCACTCTTTTTGTGGTATGGAAAGACTCCCTGATACAACTGAGACTTATAACTCTATTTGGTTTCAAAACACTTCTGTAGACACAGACTCAATACATGACATGTTCCTTCTTCCCCTTTCCTGTTCTTCTTCCCAGCTTGCTTAGATTTCAGAAATAAAACTTAATAAAGCTACGTCCTTTTTCACACACATAATTTACTTATTGATTATACGCCTATGCCAGCACACAACTTGTCTTTCCAGCTACAACTCTCAGATTTACCCAGACGGTAGGCAAACGCACCCAGTGGAGCACCAACCCAACTCCTCGCTTTAGAAAGTACCGCAATACAAGTGCTTGAGACGAGTAAGCACACTGTAGCATTACAAACAAGCAAAACAGAAACTGTGGTCTGCTCTAAAGTCACCTGCTTGCTAGGCTGAGATTCATGGGAAAGGGTCCAAGTCATTTACAGCACAACTATGGAAGACCGAGATCTTTGAAAGACGGAATTCCTGACAGAAATTTCATTCTGACAGAAAAAAGCATTTCAGAAATTTCTGTTACAGACCTGTTAAGGGGTAGTGATTTATTTTTTCACTCGTGCCAAAAAAAAGGTATTTTTCAATGCCCTTTTGTGGAAGTGGAGAATCAGGTAACTTTGTGCTCTATGATGAAACTAGAAAACTTGGTTTACTATCCCTAAACTCAAAAGATAACAGTACCATTGTGCCCAAGATTTTACCTCAAGGCTCTCTCAGCTGGATACTCTCAAGTGACAGTACGTTAATGCACTAGACAAGAAATACCCCCCACAAAGAGGTGCTCCAAAGCTTGTCCTGAGACAGGGTCATGCAGCACCTAATAACATAAAAGCTTCGCTTCTCCAATTAAAAAGTACGTACCATTCCAGGAAGAACAACCGATTTCACCACTCGTGATGTTCCAAGGTCATACAGACAGAGAACACTTCCCTCTGCTTCTTCCAACCCAACCAGTAGTCCGGTTCTCTTCTGCCAGGAAAACTCCTTCACCACACGAACAGTGGGAGGCTGTTTCTTTACTCCACTGAAACGGTGCGCAGAGAGCCGCTCTGCTGTCACAGAGTTCACTACCTCAAGCTGAGGACCACGCGCCAACCACGCTAGGCCATTCCTCCCTGGAAGAGAAAAGAAAGCTGGCTAAAGCAAATGTCCAAGAGAAGACTGAAAACAACTGAAAAATCACAGTCGCTGCCCCTTTCCTTCCCTAAAAGGACCTAACAGAGGAAGACCGACTTACCTCGTTCTGGTCACTTCCTTAAATCACCCACTGAAATCCTCAAGCCATACCTCTTAAAATTAACAGCCTTATTTATTCTTTTGCATTTCTACCTGTCATTCCTGCACTGAAGAATCTGGATTGTTTGGGATAAAGATTACAATATCTTGACCTAGAGTCTTTAGACCACATTCGGCTTGGTTTGGCTAGAAATCATCGAAATGCATATGGGAATGCAAATCTTCAGGCGGGCTTCCCACATAACAAATCTAAGCCAATTCATTCCTTGTTGATTAATTGTCCTTGACACAGGCCTACTTTGGGCAGGGATTTGGACCTCAACAAGACATTCTCTTAAAACGGGCACCGCATGAGTAAATGTAAACTTTTACACGTGCTGGTCACACGAAGAATTCAACGTGTTTTGTTTCACTGAACTACTTCAAGCTCCAAGGAAGTGTTGCCTCAATTACAGCCTTTACAGTCAGGTACATAGATTCTACCTGCTCTTAACAGAATCCTAGACATCCAGACAGGCACCCAGCTCTGCTTTCAGATCACCTGCAAAGTCCACTACCTAATCTGCTTAGCCGCTTTCAGCGGCTCTCCCGGGGTACTCATCTGCATCCTAGTAGATACTTTGGAAATATGGCTGCAGCGCTTAACAGCGTTATCCTCTTCCTTCTGTTTTTATTCAGACTAGAAAAGAAAAAGCAGGGGGGGTGCCTCTGTAACAGCCTAGAAGAACTATTTCTGCACGCGATGTTACGATGGTCATAGAGCTTGAGCCACTGAAAAGAAATACCGCCCAAAACACCACTATTCCCTTTTTGAAAATTGTTTCTTATGTAATTAAAAATTGAGGAGGGCTCACTGACTCAGCATGTTTAAGTAAACTATTTGAATTGCACAAGATCGGTGCAGGTTGTTATAACTTCAAAGTTTAACTATACCAATGTTCTAATATTAGCATACGTTGAAGCATCCTTTTTGGTCTCGCTAAGCCTGATGCACCTTAACAGCACCGACCTGGCACAGTTGATACTATGACCCGATGCTTCCGGTAACCTCCAGGCAATAACAACTTTATACCAAGTCCAAATTTAAAGGAAAATGCTCACCTCTAGAAAACTTCCCGCACAGCACAGAATTGCGGCTCCTCTCCTCTTCCCCAATTGCCTCAAGAGTCACCTCTGGAAACTGCAGCAGACTGCTCGTAACGTGAGCCCTCAGGTCTGGCATTCTTCACTGTAAATAAAAAAAAACATTGACCAAACAGACTCATGTCAGCCATAAATATTCTTGAGATTGACACTAGTTTCATCAGACGCAGGGAAAAATCTCCTAGGCATCACCTGTATCTCTTTTCCTTAAAAAAGGGGCACTCAGGACAGTTTTTCCTCCCACAGCAGAGCCAAAGGAGAATCCTTTGCTTTTCTGATGCCCGTGAGATCCCCAACAAAAAGTGACAGAGAGGTATGGATGAGATAAATAACAGGAAAAAACCCAGTACACTGAGTTCAAGGCTGCTCACACAGGTGAGTAAGAGGAGGTCTGAGAAAAATCCTATTGGGAAAAGCTTCTCAGTAACAGGCACAAGTTTCCAAGCTGAAGAGAGGATTTCACAAACCATGTTGACTGCGCTGCCACCAAAAGAGAGGCCTTGCTGCCGCCTCCCATCTCTCCATCTGCCCCTTTCTTCTACTACTGTACTCCTGTGGGCTTACCTTGCGCTGCCTTGAACACTTCTTAGAGCACTTTGGGAGCCAACTTACCTCCCTAAGCAGACAGGCAAATAAGCCAGAAAAGTAGGCAGTGTTCCACCAGGTTAGAGAGTCCAACTGGCTTGCAGAGAGAACTCACAAGTGTAAAAGGCGGCACAAGGAAGGGGGCAGGACAACGCGTTGGGAAGAAGGAGAGGGAATTCGTCCGTGTGCGTTTTGTGGCAGTAAGCCGGTATGCTAGCTCAGGCATGGGTGAACACCACACTCCGTTTGCAGGGAGAGCTAAAAACCCCTTTGCTTTTAGAAAGGACACCACCCAGGACACAGTCGGTCCACTTAGAACTCCCTCTTGCACGGAGAGGCCCCCCGTCTCACTGAGAAAGGCTGCAGCTGACAGGCGTCGCTCCTTCCTTCAGCCAGAGGTGGAAGCCAAAGTCATTTCAGGGAAGTGGTACTTGGTGATCAGAGAAGGGATGACATTGTGTGCCTCTACTCAGATCACATTTTCTAAGGAAACAGGACAAAGAGTGGGAAGAAGCCAAAGAAGAAGAAATGGAAAGAAAACTAAGTTCTTTTGGGAAAAACAGCATCCACTTTGTTGAACAACAGGTCAAGATCACAGAATCGCAGAATGGTCAGGGTTGGAAGGGACCTCTGGAGATCATGTAGTCCAACGCCCCCCTGCCCGAGCAGGATCACCTACAGCAGGTTGCACAGGACGGCATCCAGGCGGGTTTTGAATGTCTGCGGAGTGGGAGACTCCACCACCGCTCCGGGCAGCCTCTTCAAGTGCTCTGCCAGCCTCAAAGTAAAGAAGTTCCTCCTCATGTTAAGATGGAGCTTCCTATGTTCAAGTTTTTCCCCATTACCTCTTGTCCTATCGCTGGGCGCCACTGTAAAAAGACTGTTCCCATGCCCCTGGCACCCTCCCTCTAAGTATTTATAAGTATTAATAAGATCCCGCCTCAGTCATCTTCTCTCTAGACTAAAAAGACCCAGGTTCCTCAGCCTTCCCTCATGAGAGAGATGCTCCAATCCCCTAATCATCTTAGTAACCTTTTGCTGGAGCCTCTCCAGCAGTTCCCTGACCTTCCTGATCTGGGGAGACCAGAACTGGACGCAATACTCCAGATGCGGCCGCACCAGGGCAGAGTAGAGGGGAAGGATGACCTCCCTCCACCTGCTGGCCACACTCTTCTTGATGCACCCCAGGATGCCACTGGCCTTCTTGGCCACCGGGGCACATTGCTGGCTTGTGGTCATCCTGTTGTCCACCAGGACTCCCAGGTCCCTTTCCACAGAGCTGCTCTCCAGCAGGTCAGCCCCCAACCTGTACTGATGCACGGCGTTATTCCTCCCCAGATGCAGTACCCTACACTGGCCCTTGTTGAATTTCATAAGGTTCCTCTCGGCCCAACTCTCCAGCCTGGCCAGGGCACGCTGTATGGTGGCACAGCCTTCCGGCGTGTCAGCCACTCCTCCCAGTTTTGTGACATCAGCAAACTTGCTGAGGGTACACTCTATCCCTTCATCCAGGTCATTGATGACTATATTGAACAGGACTGCATCCCGTACTGACCCCTGAGGGACACCACTTCTTACTCACCTCCAACTAAGCTCTGCAACACTAACCGCAACCCTCTGAGCTCTATCTGTCAGCCACAAGTCAATCATTATTAATTGAATTATTATTCATAGTATTAAAATATTATTAGACTTATAATATTAGCAGACTAATAACAGATAATCATGCATTTTTATAATTATATTATATTATGTTATTCATATAAAAATATCTTTCGATTTATAATTATAATAAATTGTATTATTAATAATATTAATGTATTCTTATTAAGGACTGGTTCAGTGACGTTTTCCCCAGAACAACAGCAAGCAAGTCACAAGGACTGGAGGAGCAGTAGATGGAAAGGTCACTTTCTGCGCCTTAGTAGTCAGCTTCAGTGAATTCGTATTTTGCCGTATTTTACTCCTGCGGAAAGAGGATTTAGTGAGTGAGTCAGCAGGTGATTAGTGAGGACCACTGGCTTGGGTCTTTCCCACGTAGGCAGAAAGCCTCCCCCTGATGTTTTAGGCAAAACCGCTCCATTTAACCCAAGCCCTAAGTTTTACTCTAGAAAGCCACAAGCGTAACAGAGGCGGTCTCATTTCACTCAAGTGCAGCCTACAGACTGTCTTGCCGAGTTTGTGCAGATGCTCTGCAAGCACAAATCTACAGCAGAGGTGAGAAGACGACAGAATTTCAGCTCTCTGTCCCACCAGCCCCCAACAGCTAAGGTCCTGTACCTGATGCAGACCATAGCTTTGATTTCCCTTTAAAAAACAAGCAAACAAACAGAAAAAACACCACCAGAAACAACAAAGCAAACACCACAGATCAGAATTTGACACTGGAGCCACGTGACCCCGCTGCGCCCTACGCTTATCCCCTAACATGACTGTGCTTTCATTCCAGAGTGGCAATCCCCGTCCAACGTGGCTAAGCTCGCAAAAGTTCCTCAAGTCACTTCTGACACTACGCTCTTTTTCACCTCGCTTGGTGCACCTGGACAGACAGACGTAGGTGCCGAGCGTCTCGGTACAGAAGACACACGCAGCCTTCCCGACAGAGGGAGGCAGTCGTGAACAAGACGCTTTCCAGCGTACCGCACCGCTTGTCCCTCCCAGCACCAATTTCAG